>NW_027182290.1:30864207-31474707 GCF_029961685.1 Aristolochia californica | reverse complement strand
GGCGTCTTATGTTTCGGTGCTTTTGACACTTACAGTTTCCTCACATGTTGGTGCAGAATTGAAGAAAGAATTAACTAGAGACACTGTAGTACCACTGAACTGTGCCCCACTTCAAACAGGTGTACGAGATATGCAGGATAGTTTGGAACTGGACAAATCACTCTTAAGGATCCAGAGGTCTCGATCAAGACAAAGGGCTATAGAACTTCGCAGTAGTGCGAAACCTAAAAAAAGAAAACATGCTTGTGAGGAAGATCCTGGCAACCGGTATGCTGGTAGAGTTACCAGGTCAAGAAGTGCTCGTGAACTGCCTGCTAACGTAAGAGACTTGTTGGAACCAGAGAATGCTCCCAATAGTTCCATTCTTAAGCAGTCTAAACCCATTATTCAGCAGCATACCTATCCAGATGGGAAAGATGCATTTCAGAAGGCTTCAGGTACTCAAACTACTGTCCCACCAGAATCTGCACAAAACAAAAACAAAAACACAGCCTCTTTTAACAATTTCTCTGAAGTTATGGAGCCACAGCCATGTTCTATTAGAAATGACACAGATGGGCTTGTTTTAAGTGCATCTCATTCAATCCACACTAAGGAAAGTTGGAAAGGCGAGGGTGAGCATAAGGTTTCTGTATCTGGTCGTTCTCTTCATGCTAGTTTAAATGTTCAGCCAACACAGCTTGATTTTGATGATGTGGAAAGTGTCAACTGCAGCCGTGGTCATGCTTTTGAGAAGGAAAACTGGGTGAGCCATTCAGATACGGAAGCTGCTAGTGTCTTACTACTTGCTGTGAAAAAACATGAGGTCACACATGGTGTTGTGAAGGATGTAATGGACTCACAAACTTGTAATAATGGAAGTAAAGAAAAAAAACCTGTTTCAGTTGCACTTGGTGAAGCACGACCTATTTCAGAAAATTTGAACTCAGAACCATCGCCTAAAACCAATTTTGTATTTGAGTCAAACCAACTAGATTTTGATGATGCTGAGGATTGCAGTTCAAAATACAGGTTTCAGGCAGCTGTGGAGAAAGAAAAAGCTTATCCATTTGCAGAAGAGAGAGCAAGCGCCCAGCTGGGAGCTTCTCAATCATCAAATGGAAAAAGTGTCCTTGATGGATGTTGTGAAATGGATGATCTTAATGCAGAACAGCTGATGCTTGGGAAGGCAGTGTCCCAGTCTGCAGACGTCATGATTGAAGATGAAATAGCTTCAGTGGATTCCATTGAAGATGTATCAAAGAAGCAACTTGAATTAATTGACGACACCTCTTTGAAGAACAAGATATCCAAGATTTGTGGAGATGCTGAGGGTGAGCCTTGTAGCGTGGGAAAACATCTGTCCAACTGGATAGCTCTTACACCTGACAATTTATCTGCCTCTCAAGGACTTATTGGAAAGGATAGGGTGCAGAAGATAATTCAAACCGCTGCGAATAATTTTCTGGATTCAGTCTCAGATCAAGTTTCAGTTGGAAAATATATCAGTGAGATTGATGTGAGACCTGCTGACAGGGTGCTAGAAAATTTTGTGGTTTCAGAAGAATTCCTGGATATGGTGGCAGGTGAAGTTTCATGTTGTACACCTGATGGGCAAGTTGATGTGGGACTTACTGGCATGTTACCTTCTGACTGTGGCTTTGTAGGATATGCAACCAATGGCTCTATAAAATCAAGAAGCTTCCCCTTAATTAAGAGAAGTTCCTCTCTGCAGCCTGGAGTACCAAAGATGGTAGAAACTGAAGGAAAGGAAATATCTTCAGTTGCAATCAATTCAAGGAAAAGCGACTACACGAGAACTTTGACACGGGGGTCTTCTCAAATGTGTGATCAAAGGAGAGAAACTCGATACTTTTTAAGGAGTTCAACAGGCCACAACAAGATTATTGATTCACTAAAATCAAATACTTCCAACATTTTTTCAGGAAAGTCTAATGTGGCAGAGAATTTCATGGATGCTTGTATGAGTGCTGTGAGACTCTCTGGAATACCATGTGATGATGAAGTTTGCTATGGACTGAAAGAAGCTTCAGACTTCACAGACAGTCATGTTGACTGTTATCAAAGTTTTCGGCCTGATGGGCATCTTACATCAATAGAGTGTTTTGGGCCTGATAAGCATCAAACATCAGTAGAGTCCCCAAGAGCAAGTACGAGTGCTGGCAAACAGGTAGTAACACCCTGTTCTCTCCACATTTGCGATGAGCAGCAAGAAGCTGCTTGCAACTTATGGAGGTCCATGAACCAGAATAAAAACGCTGGTTCATCTAAGTCAAGTGTATCTGTTAGCTTGAGGAACTCCCTCCAACTTTCATTAAATGTAACCAATGCATGTGGAGTTTCTTGGCCTATGAATAAGAGAAGAAAGGTCAAAAATGGTTCGAATTATGTATTTCATACTTCACCTCTGATAGGGAGAACAAATCCACTTATGCAGATATCCAAGGAAAATTTTTTTGATCACTTAAGTTTACATGATTCTCCAGTGGATATAGTGGAACCGCATAATTTTCTCATATCACCAGGACTGGATGTTGGTCACTTGAACGTTGGCAGCTCAAGTACCCAGTTACAGATTCTGTCAAGCACATTGCAGCCTAAGCAGGATAGTTCTGAAGCAATCACTAAGTTGGGGTCCTCGTGTTCTTTAGGAGTTGAGAAGGTAATTTTTTGGCAAGTTTGTACAAACTGGTATGTTTTTTAGTACATTGATAGTGTGCTCTGTCTGTCATGGAGACAGCTCCCATGAACTTTACATGGCAAAAGTAAATTAATAATTAACAACAATTCCCCTTATACATAAGCAATTTTAGGAGCAAAATATTTTTAAAAAAAGGAATATGATTTAAATTCCTACGTCAAGAGCATCATTATTTTTCCTTTCCTCTCCTAAATTTTTTTCTTTTGCAGTGTTGCATCTTTCTTAGTGTAGTGTCCATGTTTTGAATGTAAGTTAAAAAGCTTCCTCTACTTGACTTATTTGATGCATGTTCTTCCGGCTAACGGTTTATTTGTAATAGGGTGGTTTGAACTTAGAAGTGACTGTCCATCCGGGGTCCATCTCTGCTGCAATGGAAAATATGGAGGCTGAATCTCTTCTAGATATGGGTGAGAACAAACAGGAGGATGTAGGTTTGGGTGATTTTTCAAAGGAACCAGCAGTAGTAGAGGGTAGCAATAGCACTAATCAAGAGATGATGAGGCAACTCACTTCAGGTTCTGCTGAAGTTTCGGATGAATGGCAAATTTCTCTCGGAGGAGATGGAAGAAAAAAAGAAAAACCCCAAAGCAACAAAAATCCTATTTTTCCATGTTGTTCAGCATCATCGACTTATGCAGAGGCTCTTGAAACTGGTGGTGATGAAACCTTGCCAGAGCTTGAGGGGTTCTCTATCAGTGTGAGCCCACCATGTGAACTTCCCCTAGTTACAGGGGATGGAAATGGTGTTGACAACTTAGTTCTTCCATGCATGAAAAAGGATCTTGCTGTTTTTGAGCAAATCTACGGATCCATCAGTTTACCAGTCTCGCTTTCCTGTCCTTCTACAATGCATTCAATGATGGATATTAAATACTCTTTACCAACAGGGCTGTTGCCACAGATGAATTTCAAGGATTTTATCCCGCTAAATGGCACCGATGAAAAACAATGTGAAGGATCAGAAGATAGTTTTCTTCCTGGTATAGGATGCAGCAGTGGTGTAGAATACGGTAGTTGTTTGCTAGGAAAGTCATATTCTTTCACCCCTCCTGTTGGAAGGTTCTCATCAAAATCTACTCGTTCAAGTATGGGTAAAAATTCGTGTCTGAACAAGGAGCTTACTTGTTTCCGAATTGATGAAGATTTGTGCATTAATGAAGAAAATGAGGTACGTGAAGTTGTGGATCCATCTGAGAATTTGGCAAGCTCAAGAGAAATCAGTACTCCTCATAAGAGACATGTACTTGATGATGCAACATCAGAATATAGTAACTCAATTTCATTGGTATCTGAGGCTAGGAAGATTCAGGACCTTAGTAGCTTGGCTTTTGGGAACACAGACGGCAACATGAATAGGACTCAAAGGGGTAACCGAGGACTTGAGAATGGCTATTGGGACCAACAGATTAAGAATGATGATAAGGAGAACTGTGGTCATTCAATGGATGGATATAGTGCTAGAAAAACCTCAGGATCTCTCCGTAACAGATCTGACAGGCCAAAGGTTTCTGGGAAAGCCAGTGAAGCAAAGGGAGGGCAGAGTTTCATTGAGAAGGCTTCTAAGCCCAAAAATTTAGTTTCGAACATTTCATCTTTTGTCCCGCTTGTCCAACAAAAGCAACAGCCCCCTGCAATTTTGACTGGTAAATAGTCTTTTTCATTGTTTTTATTACTTTTAATTTTTTCCCCTTCTCATGGTAATAACATATCCATCTCAAATTTGTTCTCAGGGAAAAGGGACATTAAAGTGAAAGCCTTGGAGGCTGCAGAAGCTGCAAAAAGACTTGAAGAAGAAAGAGAGAATACACGTAGGATTAGGAAAGAGACAGCAAAGCTAGAAAGGGAAAAGTTGGAGCAAGAAAACATCAGGCAGTTGGAACTAAAGCGGAAAAAGAAGGTAGAGGAACGGAAGAAGAAGGAAGCTGATATTGTGTCTAGGAAAAGGCAACGGGAACAAGAGGAAAGAAAGGAAAAGGAAAGAAAAAGAAGGTGCATTGAAGAAGCAAGAAAGCAGCAGCAGGAACGGGAAGAGAAACTACGTGCTGAGAAGGAGGAGAAAGAAATGCGTCGGAAGGCTGCTGTAAGACAATATTCTTTTCTCAGATGAAGTTAACAAACAAAGTATAAATGTCATTCATGTACTGTACCACAAAATGGGATTATATTTACTGCTTTACACCAGGAGGAGGAAAGGAAGAGAAAAGCCTTGGCAGAGGAGGCAAGACGGCTGCGTAAAATGGAGAAAGCCAAGGAGGGAACTGGCAACAAGAAAAGGACAGAACCAGAAGAAAGGACCACCAAGGTTATGATTAGTACTAATAATACTTCTGAGAATAGTGTGTTCGTTGAAAAGCCTGTATCATAAAAAAAGATGAGACAGGATTCAATTTTTACATTAGTTTTAAGTCAATTTGTTTAAATTAAGTTTTTTTTAAATATCTAAATATCTCTAATTTATTCTTGGTCAGTGTGATACAGAGTTCTTAACCTTTTCTCTTTGTAGGTTGTCAATGATTTAGATTCATTTAAATCAGATGGAGCTGGCTTCTCAACTGAAGGGAGCCTTGAACCACAGTCATATGAGATTTCACCGTACCAATCATCCGATGATGAGGAGGAAGAAGAAGAGGGTGATGTGCCTGTGAGGAAATTTATACCTGAATGGGCCAGGTGAGTGATATTTTTTAACATATTAACTGCTTTACTTGAATACCTGTGAGATGACATTTAGCATGAGATATTGATTTGCCATCAATACAGCTGGGTAGTTCTGCTGTCTTTGTAGGAGTCAAATAATTTTGCTGCAGTTTCTGTCTATGGAAGTTTTGAAGTTTTGATGTTGGACTTATGCAGGGAAAAGTCTATCGTTAGAAGTCTGGACTTCCTTCATCATGTTAACCCAGATGACATTTTTCTTCTTGAAAGATGTTGTAATATAAGCGAAAGTAAGCCCTCTTGGTTTATCGTGATTGCCTATATCTTTAAACTTAACTACTTGGTTATGTACTGATGGAAGAAATGCACATCCTTTATTTGTAGTTTTGTTGCATCAGAAGAGATGACAAATGAAGGCATTGGAGAAAGGCTTAACGTGGGGGCAGGAGACCTGTAAAGCAGTATGAGTAGTACTTTCTGGATGGAATAGGTATTTTGTTGCTAAGTTTTTCTTTCTCAACTGTTTGTATGATTTGGGCACTTGGGCACTTGCTTTCTATTTGAGTTTTTTTTCTCTTAAAAATTCCTATAGAATTATACTTCTTTTTTAGCAGATTGTCCTTGAAACTTTAACATTGGAAGAATTTCGGTTCATAACCAATTTGGCAGCTCTATCTCATTTGTTTGCCGGCTGTAACCAATGTTTTAAAAGCTTGAGTACCTCTTAGAAATTCATGCCTCAAGTTGTGTTTATGTGATTTTATACTTTGTTACATTTTTATATGAACATCTTTGGCTTATCTAGTTGTTAATAGTGCTGTAGCTGTCGAGTTGGTCTAATCCTCTGTAAAAGGGCTTTTGTCCCAAGGAAGAACCGTTCCATTAGAAAGAATTAAAGGGCCTTTTGTCTCAATGAAGATTGTTCTACTAGAAAGCAAAGTATATGGTTGTGGACTTCTTAAAAAACTTTCCAGCCCAATTTTATTGGGACTACTCAAAGAGTGGGAACAGGGTTTCTTGTATTCGTAACTTAATTGCACACTTGGTCTTTCCTGATTTATTCATCTGCATGCAACATTGGCTTCTGGAAATGCTGCAAATGTAATCACCGTACTCTTTTATTTAGGGCTTTGTCCTCTTTCCAATTACTCAGGTTTATTTATGAGATAATCATCAATGGGTTGTCATAATTTTTTATCATGCATCTAATTGGTTGCTTGATTGGAATCGTTAATGCAAATTTGTTGACTTCATATAGTTTATTCATCGTGCCACAACTGTTTCATCTAATAATGCTGCTGCTGTAGTCTCGGTATTTTTTATCTTGTACGGGTTAAAGTCTTATTATGTACCATGAAGATGTTTATTATGAATCAGAAGCTTATCTTTCTACTTTTTCTTTTCTTTTCTTTTCATTTACCTTTTCTAATGTTATAGGCAATCCAGAGAAGGACAACCTCTGTCCAATACCATGCAAGCTGATTTTCTTAACCCGCATATCGTCCCTGTAATTTGTATAAACCTGTAAATTGTAAGTATTTGTTTTCCTTTCTTGTGGTTCACTCTGTGCACATTGTTACTAGTGGGAAATCCATATGATGCATGGGAAAAGAAAACGACACCAAAAAAAAAAAAAAGACAGAAGATTTGTGGCTGGATTTTTACCCTTCACTTACAAATTTAGAATCTAGGCCATGGGTTCATTTTTAAAGCTCAATTGTAGTTCTACTTCCTCTTTTGAGGAAAGTAAAGTTGAATGTTCTTTATTTCTAAAATAAAATCCAACATCCTATTTACTTTCCTGTGCATTTTTGTTTTTAATTTCTATAACGTTGTAACATATTTTCTGTAAGTTAGAACTTAAACCAGCAGTTGATATTGTACTGCAAGACCTATAAACGTCTCTGGCAGATGATCTTCCACTGAAGAGCATGTGTAGCTTGTCGAACTGTTTTTCTTCTTCTTTTGGTTCATTTCAGTAAAGCATCAATGAAACACTGGAGCATTGCAAGACGGAGTCTTCAACCATTGCAGGGTTTAGGATACCCCTATTTCTTCACTTCCAGAGTACTTTTAGGTCTGTTTGGAACCCTTAGAAAAGAAAAGAAAATGAGAATGTGATTATTATTATTCCAAAAAATATTTAGTGAAAATGAGATAATGATTAAAATTTTATCAAAATATATATCAAAATGAATACCTTTTTTATAATTTATATATATATATATATATATATATTTCATTGTAGGAGGTCATAATCTGAACTGGTTTAGAGAGTTCTTTATGGCCTCAGTGAACTGGTTCGAATTTAAGGTTGGTTCGAATTTAAGGTCAATCATTAGCTGAATGGCAACGTTTCTACACTGATAGTCAAAACCTGCTTCATCTCCAAGGTTGGGGCGCTGAGAAAGGCAAAGGCGAACTGTTTCTTGGCTACGAATTCAAGCGCAACTCCACAAGCTCCTTCAAGGCAGTCAAATAAAACACAGACTGAAAACCACAGCCAGCTCCGCAAGATAGTCCTTCGTTTTCCTGCGAGTTTTTTCTCGTGTGGAATTACACGATAATAGTCCTTCCTCAAAAGCTACTTCCCCCTCAACTGGCTAGATGATCCTTCCTCTTGTTTCAACTTGGAAGTTATTATCCGAAGCCATTCTCCCACTTTCAACTAACAGGATTAGGAAGATTCTTGTCCCTGTTTGACAAAAGAGAAAACTGCAAGCAAAGGAAAAGAGATCAACAGAAGCCTTTGAAGTCGATACAGAATGGTTATTTATCCTTTTCGGTATCTTCAAACAAACAGGACTTGGAATTGTTGTCTCAATATCTGTTAAGTCTGTCTCAGTTTCATGGTATTATGTATCACCTAATGCTCAAAAGAAATGAAGTTTAGACTAAAATGTTAACACCAAACTCCTTGTCAAAATTCTTAGCCCTTCATAATATCTGTAAATCAGTCTCTTCATTCTATTTTATAGAATGTGCCCTCATATGACTCCACGGTCAGAGTACTCAAACAGCACACAAGAGGAAAGAAACAAAATGAGGGGGGAAGACCCAGCCAGCAGGAAAACCATGAAGCCAAAATCTTTAGTTAACAATCAGTTCTGAACTATTAGAAGACCCTTCAGTACAAATCTTTTTCGTCTCAGAATCTTCTGCTTCTGTTTCCCTTTCTTCAGCTTCAGTTCTTTTCCTTTGAGGAATTACCTGAAAGAATGAACTCTGCCAGTCTTTAGTTTCCAAGTATTTGAGTAGAATCTCTACCACTTGGTTCACCGTAAGAACCTGGTTCACAGATAAGAAAACCATAAGGAACAGTTCTGAAATGGAAAATTGTATCACACAAGACTTCCAATGATTCATGTATTTACTAAATATCAATAGATTCGATATGTGTAATCAAAACTAGAGAATTATATATACATGCATAGCAGAGCTAATTAGAGAACCAAAGAGTTTACCATATTGATGCATGTATTTTGATAACTGAACCAGATAAAAGGCCTCATCATGGTGATGAAATATCATAATTTCCTGGCTGGACGTTGTATAAACCAGATCGATGGATTATGTAAGCAAGTCAACAATTTGGATACAGCTAGTAATTGGTACTTACTCACATGGTACATGCAAGTTCAAAATTCTGGGCCCAGGTGTCACACAAACTCTAGTTGCACATAAGATAAGCTACTCGAGCAAAAGAAAAAAATTGAAGCCTCATTAGGAGCAACCGTCCTCTTACTTCCAGATGATATAGTTAGGATCACGGCATGACAAGGAATGCAAATAATCCAAATTTGAAGAGCGATAGGATTTGGACTACAACATGACAGGAAAGCAAAAAATCCAAATTTGAAGAGTACATTAAAAGTGAAGGCAACTGTACCTGGGAACTTGACATCTTCATGTAACTACCAATAGGCAATTTTGCTGATTTGATTCCCTGCTCATTTGCTTTTTTCATGGTGAGTCCTTTCCATCTGTTTCGATCCACTAACCCACCAATGATATATATTTTCTTTGGATCTAGATCTCCCAACACAGTTTCTGCATCAGCAGTAAGATAGACCAGGTTTTCTTTCTGATCTTGGAATGCTCCAATATATGATTGTTTCTCCTTTTCAATAAGCCACTTATCAAAACCTGGAAGCTTGAGTAGTTGACTCTCCATCTCTCCATGGCATCCTGTCAACCAGAGGTGACTTGGTGAAGCACATCTCCCATTCACTGCATAACAATACATAATCTGCTGTTTTCATCAGTTAAACAAATATTCCTTTTTCAATACGATTTATTAATCCTGCAGTAAACAGTTAGAATGTAAAGCTATTCTTCAACAAAAGCATCTATACAATGTCAGAACTTACAAGGGGGATAACATATAACAATCTTGGGAACAAAATAACATGCTTGAGTAATTACAAGACCTAGAAGAGGGGAGCTACAGAAAATGAAACAGATACAGGTTACTAAGCCCTTTATCCCTTAGAAAACTAAATGTTACTATGACACAAGAGGCCAATGATGACAAAAAAGATGAATGCAGAGCAGGGACTGTAGTGGTATGAAAAGAAGAATATGTGATCAATACTTACAGATTCATCCTTCCCAAACCCAAAACGAATGAAAGAGAAAGCGAAGAAAGAGGGAAAGGAAAAAGACCATCCTGTAGCAACTTGACGAGAAGACTGTTGTTTCTTTAATGGGGGCTTGATGAGAAGAATTTTTTTTAATGGGCTTGACCAGAAGAATTAATCATCTTCGATCATCGTATCTGATTGCACGAGCTTGTATGACACAGCATGATGGTGAACTTATTTTCAGCTTAAGCAAGCTTAACAGACAGGATAATGTCATTCAGGAGGAAGATTGGATTGCACTGATGATATATGCACAAGATGTGACCATCTAATCATCCTAGTTTAATAAACTGCGGAGTGAAGATTTCCCAAATCAGAATTCAGAATCTAAACTATATGGGTTAAATTTAAAGTATGTAGTATTCAGAGCCAGTTATCGAGCTGTAAAATGGTAGCTCCTCCTCAAAAAGTGGCTAAATTCAATAATAGTAAAAACATTGAGGTTGGCAAATTTTTATCTTGTTACCAAATTTCCTTCAGTCTTTTGAATATTCACACAAACTGAGGTGAAGTTAAAAATTTATTCATACATACCTACTACGTTAGAGTATTAATCTATTCGGTTTGAACATTACCCATCTGCACACAAGGACACACCAAAACACCCTAGTTGTGTTGTATAGATACAGATACCCACAAACTGAGGTGAAGTTAAAAATTTATTCATACATACCTACTATGTTAGAGTATTAATCTATTCGGTTTGAACATTACCCATCTGCACACAAGGACACACCAAAACACCCTAGTTGTGTTGTATAGATACAGATTCCCACAAACTGAGGTGAAGTTAAAAATTTATGCATACATACCTACTATGTTAGAGTATTAATCTATACGGTTTGAACATTACCCATCTGCACACAAGGACACACCAAAACACCCTAGTTGTGTTGTATAGATACAGATACCCACAAACTGAGGTGAAGTTAAAAATTTATTTATACATACCTACTATGTTAGAGTATTAATCTATTCGGTTTGAACATTACCCATCTGCACACAAGGACACACCAAAACACCCTAGTTGTGTTGTATAGATACAGATTCCCACCAACTGAGGTGAAGTTAAAAATTTATGCATACATACCTACTATGTTAGAGTATTAATCTATTCGGTTTGAACATTACCCATCTGCACACAAGGACACACCAAAACACCCTAGTTGTGTTGTATAGATACAGATACCCACAAACTGAGGTGAAGTTAAAAATTTATTCATACATACCTACTATGTTAGAGTATTAATCTATTCGGTTTGAACATTACCCATCTGCACACAAGAACACACCAAAACACCCTAGTTGTGTTGTATAGATACAGATACCCACAAACTGAGGTGAAGTTAAAAATTTATTCATACATACTTACTATGTTAGAGTATTAATCTATTCGGTTTGAACATTACCCATCTGCACACAAGGACACACCAAAACACCCTAGTTGTGTTGTATAGATACAGATTCCCACAAACTGAGGTGAAGTTAAAAATTTATTCATACATACCTACTATGTTAGAGTATTAATCTATTCAGTTTGACAATTACCCATCTGCACACAAGGACACACCAAAACACCCTAGTTGTGTTGTATAGATACAGATACCCACAAACTGAGGTGAAGTTAAAAATTTATTCATACATACCTACTATGTTAGAGTATTAATCTATTCGGTTTGAACATTACCCATCTGCACACAAGGACACACCAAAACACCCTAGTTGTGTTGTATAGATACAGATTCCCACAAACTGAGGTGAAGTTAAAAATTTATTCATACATACCTACTATGTTAGAGTATTAATCTATTCGGTTTGAACATTATCCATTTACACACAAGGACACACCAAAACACCCTAGTTGTGTTGTATAGATACAGATACCCACAAACTGAGGTGAAGTTAAAAATTTATTCATACATACCTACTATGTTAGAGTATTAATCTATTCGATTTGAACATTACCCATCTGCACACAAGGACACACCAAAACACCCTAGTTGTGTTGTATAGACACAGATACCCACAAATTGAGGTGAAGTTAAAAATTTATTCATACATACCTACTATGTTAGAGTATTAATCTATTCGGTTTGAACATTACCCATCTGCACACAAGGACACACCAAAACACCCTAGTTGTGTTGTATAGATACAGATACCCACAAACTGAGGTGAAGTTAAAAATTTATTCATACATACCTACTATGTTAGAGTATTAATCTATTCGGTTTGAACATTACCCATCTGCACACAAGGACACACCAAAACACCTTAGTTGTGTTGTATAGATACAGATACCCACAAACTGAGGTGAAGTTAAAAATTTATTCATACATACCTACTATGTTAGAGTATTAATCTATTCGGTTTGAACATTACCCATCTGCACGCAAGGACACACCAAAACACCCTAGTTGTGTTGTATAGATACAGATACCCACAAACTGAGGTGAAGTTAAAAATTTATTCATACATACCTACTATGTTAGAGTATTAATCTATTCGGTTTGAACATTACCCATCTGCACGCAAGGACACACCAAAACACCCTAGTTGTGTTGTATAGATACAGATACCCACAAACTGAGGTGAAGTTAAAAATTTATTCATACATACCTACTATGTTAGAGTATTAATCTATTCGGTTTGAACATTACCCATCTACACACAAGGACACACCAAAACACCCTAGTTGTGTTGTATAGATACAGATTCCCACAAACTGAGGTGAAGTTAAAAATTTATTCATACATACCTACTATGTTAGAGTATTAATCTATTCGATTTGAACATTACCCATCTGCACACAAGGACACACCAAAACACCCTAGTTGTGTTGTATAGATACAGATACCCACAAACTGAGGTGAAGTTAAAAATTTATTCATACATACCTACTATGTTAGAGTATTAATCTATTCGGTTTGAACATTACCCATCTGCACACAAGGACACACCAAAACACCCTAGTTGTGTTGTATAGATACAGATTCCCACAAACTGAGGTGAAGTTAAAAATTTATTCATACATACCTACTATGTTAGAGTATTAATCTATTCGGTTTGAACATTATCCATTTACACACAAGGACACACCAAAACACCCTAGTTGTGTTGTATAGATACAGATACCCACAAACTGAGGTGAAGTTAAAAATTTATTCATACATACCTACTATGTTAGAGTATTAATCTATTCGATTTGAACATTACCCATCTGCACACAAGGACACACCAAAACACCCTAGTTGTGTTGTATAGACACAGATACCCACAAATTGAGGTGAAGTTAAAAATTTATTCATACATACCTACTATGTTAGAGTATTAATCTATTCGGTTTGAACATTACCCATCTGCACACAAGGACACACCAAAACACCCTAGTTGTGTTGTATAGATACAGATACCCACAAACTGAGGTGAAGTTAAAAATTTATTCATACATACCTACTATGTTAGAGTATTAATCTATTCGGTTTGAACATTACCCATCTGCACACAAGGACACACCAAAACACCCTAGTTGTGTTGTATAGATACAGATACCCACAAACTGAGGTGAAGTTAAAAATTTATTCATACATACCTACTATGTTAGAGTATTAATCTATTCGGTTTGAACATTACCCATCTGCACGCAAGGACACACCAAAACACCCTAGTTGTGTTGTATAGATACAGATACCCACAAACTGAGGTGAAGTTAAAAATTTATTCATACATACCTACTATGTTAGAGTATTAATCTATTCGGTTTGAACATTACCCATCTACACACAAGGACACACCAAAACACCCTAGTTGTGTTGTATAGATACAGATTCCCACAAACTGAGGTGAAGTTAAAAATTTATTCATACATACCTACTATGTTAGAGTATTAATCTATTCGATTTGAACATTACCCATCTGCACACAAGGACACACCAAAACACCCTAGTTGTGTTGTATAGATACAGATACCCACAAATTGAGGTGAAGTTAAAAATTTATTCATACATACCTACTATGTTAGAGTATTAATCTATTCGGTTTGAACATTACCCATCTGCACACAAGGACACACCAAAACACCCTAGTTGTGTTGTATAGATACAGATACCCACAAACTGAGGTGAAGTTAAAAATTTATTCATACATACCTACTATGTTAGAGTATTAATCTATTCGGTTTGAACATTACCCATCTGCACACAAGGACACACCAAAACACCCTAATTGTGTTGTATAGATACAGATACCCACAAACTGAGGTGAAGTTAAAAATTTATTCATACATACCTACTATGTTAGAGTATTAATCTATTCGGTTTGAACATTACCCATCTGCACGCAAGGACACACCAAAACACCCTAGTTGTGTTGTATAGATACAGATACCCACAAACTGAGGTGAAGTTAAAAATTTATTCATACATACCTACTATGTTAGAGTATTAATCTATTCGGTTTGAACATTACCCATCTACACACAAGGACACACCAAAACACCCTAGTTGTGTTGTATAGATACAGATTCCCACAAACTGAGGTGAAGTTAAAAATTTATTCATACATACCTACTATGTTAGAGTATTAATCTATTCGGTTTGAACATTACCCATCTGCACACAAGGACACACCAAAACACCCTAGTTGTGTTGTATAGATACAGATACCCACAAACTGAGGTGAAGTTAAAAATTTATTCATACATACCTACTATGTTAGAGTATTAATCTATTCGGTTTGAACATTACCCATCTGCACACAAGGACACACCAAAACACCCTAGTTGTGTTGTATAGATACAGATTCCCACAAACTGAGGTGAAGTTAAAAATTTATGCATACATACCTACTATGTTAGAGTATTAATCTATACGGTTTGAACATTACCCATCTGCACACAAGGACACACCAAAACACCCTAGTTGTGTTGTATAGATACAGATACCCACAAACTGAGGTGAAGTTAAAAATTTATTTATACATACCTACTATGTTAGAGTATTAATCTATTCGGTTTGAACATTACCCATCTGCACACAAGGACACACCAAAACACCCTAGTTGTGTTGTATAGATACAGATTCCCACCAACTGAGGTGAAGTTAAAAATTTATGCATACATACCTACTATGTTAGAGTATTAATCTATTCGGTTTGAACATTACCCATCTGCACACAAGGACACACCAAAACACCCTAGTTGTGTTGTATAGATACAGATACCCACAAACTGAGGTGAAGTTAAAAATTTATTCATACATACCTACTATGTTAGAGTATTAATCTATTCGGTTTGAACATTACCCATCTGCACACAAGAACACACCAAAACACCCTAGTTGTGTTGTATAGATACAGATACCCACAAACTGAGGTGAAGTTAAAAATTTATTCATACATACTTACTATGTTAGAGTATTAATCTATTCGGTTTGAACATTACCCATCTGCACACAAGGACACACCAAAACACCCTAGTTGTGTTGTATAGATACAGATTCCCACAAACTGAGGTGAAGTTAAAAATTTATTCATACATACCTACTATGTTAGAGTATTAATCTATTCAGTTTGACAATTACCCATCTGCACACAAGGACACACCAAAACACCCTAGTTGTGTTGTATAGATACAGATACCCACAAACTGAGGTGAAGTTAAAAATTTATTCATACATACCTACTATGTTAGAGTATTAATCTATTCGGTTTGAACATTACCCATCTGCACACAAGGACACACCAAAACACCCTAGTTGTGTTGTATAGATACAGATTCCCACAAACTGAGGTGAAGTTAAAAATTTATTCATACATACCTACTATGTTAGAGTATTAATCTATTCGGTTTGAACATTATCCATTTACACACAAGGACACACCAAAACACCCTAGTTGTGTTGTATAGATACAGATACCCACAAACTGAGGTGAAGTTAAAAATTTATTCATACATACCTACTATGTTAGAGTATTAATCTATTCGATTTGAACATTACCCATCTGCACACAAGGACACACCAAAACACCCTAGTTGTGTTGTATAGACACAGATACCCACAAATTGAGGTGAAGTTAAAAATTTATTCATACATACCTACTATGTTAGAGTATTAATCTATTCGGTTTGAACATTACCCATCTGCACACAAGGACACACCAAAACACCCTAGTTGTGTTGTATAGATACAGATACCCACAAACTGAGGTGAAGTTAAAAATTTATTCATACATACCTACTATGTTAGAGTATTAATCTATTCGGTTTGAACATTACCCATCTGCACACAAGGACACACCAAAACACCTTAGTTGTGTTGTATAGATACAGATACCCACAAACTGAGGTGAAGTTAAAAATTTATTCATACATACCTACTATGTTAGAGTATTAATCTATTCGGTTTGAACATTACCCATCTGCACGCAAGGACACACCAAAACACCCTAGTTGTGTTGTATAGATACAGATACCCACAAACTGAGGTGAAGTTAAAAATTTATTCATACATACCTACTATGTTAGAGTATTAATCTATTCGGTTTGAACATTACCCATCTGCACGCAAGGACACACCAAAACACCCTAGTTGTGTTGTATAGATACAGATACCCACAAACTGAGGTGAAGTTAAAAATTTATTCATACATACCTACTATGTTAGAGTATTAATCTATTCGGTTTGAACATTACCCATCTACACACAAGGACACACCAAAACACCCTAGTTGTGTTGTATAGATACAGATTCCCACAAACTGAGGTGAAGTTAAAAATTTATTCATACATACCTACTATGTTAGAGTATTAATCTATTCGATTTGAACATTACCCATCTGCACACAAGGACACACCAAAACACCCTAGTTGTGTTGTATAGATACAGATACCCACAAACTGAGGTGAAGTTAAAAATTTATTCATACATACCTACTATGTTAGAGTATTAATCTATTCGGTTTGAACATTACCCATCTGCACACAAGGACACACCAAAACACCCTAGTTGTGTTGTATAGATACAGATTCCCACAAACTGAGGTGAAGTTAAAAATTTATTCATACATACCTACTATGTTAGAGTATTAATCTATTCGGTTTGAACATTATCCATTTACACACAAGGACACACCAAAACACCCTAGTTGTGTTGTATAGATACAGATACCCACAAACTGAGGTGAAGTTAAAAATTTATTCATACATACCTACTATGTTAGAGTATTAATCTATTCGATTTGAACATTACCCATCTGCACACAAGGACACACCAAAACACCCTAGTTGTGTTGTATAGACACAGATACCCACAAATTGAGGTGAAGTTAAAAATTTATTCATACATACCTACTATGTTAGAGTATTAATCTATTCGGTTTGAACATTACCCATCTGCACACAAGGACACACCAAAACACCCTAGTTGTGTTGTATAGATACAGATACCCACAAACTGAGGTGAAGTTAAAAATTTATTCATACATACCTACTATGTTAGAGTATTAATCTATTCGGTTTGAACATTACCCATCTGCACACAAGGACACACCAAAACACCCTAGTTGTGTTGTATAGATACAGATACCCACAAACTGAGGTGAAGTTAAAAATTTATTCATACATACCTACTATGTTAGAGTATTAATCTATTCGGTTTGAACATTACCCATCTGCACGCAAGGACACACCAAAACACCCTAGTTGTGTTGTATAGATACAGATACCCACAAACTGAGGTGAAGTTAAAAATTTATTCATACATACCTACTATGTTAGAGTATTAATCTATTCGGTTTGAACATTACCCATCTACACACAAGGACACACCAAAACACCCTAGTTGTGTTGTATAGATACAGATTCCCACAAACTGAGGTGAAGTTAAAAATTTATTCATACATACCTACTATGTTAGAGTATTAATCTATTCGATTTGAACATTACCCATCTGCACACAAGGACACACCAAAACACCCTAGTTGTGTTGTATAGATACAGATACCCACAAATTGAGGTGAAGTTAAAAATTTATTCATACATACCTACTATGTTAGAGTATTAATCTATTCGGTTTGAACATTACCCATCTGCACACAAGGACACACCAAAACACCCTAGTTGTGTTGTATAGATACAGATACCCACAAACTGAGGTGAAGTTAAAAATTTATTCATACATACCTACTATGTTAGAGTATTAATCTATTCGGTTTGAACATTACCCATCTGCACACAAGGACACACCAAAACACCCTAATTGTGTTGTATAGATACAGATACCCACAAACTGAGGTGAAGTTAAAAATTTATTCATACATACCTACTATGTTAGAGTATTAATCTATTCGGTTTGAACATTACCCATCTGCACGCAAGGACACACCAAAACACCCTAGTTGTGTTGTATAGATACAGATACCCACAAACTGAGGTGAAGTTAAAAATTTATTCATACATACCTACTATGTTAGAGTATTAATCTATTCGGTTTGAACATTACCCATCTACACACAAGGACACACCAAAACACCCTAGTTGTGTTGTATAGATACAGATTCCCACAAACTGAGGTGAAGTTAAAAATTTATTCATACATACCTACTATGTTAGAGTATTAATCTATTCGGTTTGAACATTACCCATCTGCACACAAGGACACACCAAAACACCCTAGTTGTGTTGTATAGATACAGATACCCACAAACTGAGGTGAAGTTAAAAATTTATTCATACATACCTACTATGTTAGAGTATTAATCTATTCGGTTTGAACATTACCCATCTGCACACAAGGACACACCAAAACACCCTAGTTGTGTTGTATAGATACAGATTCCCACAAACTGAGGTGAAGTTAAAAATTTATGCATACATACCTACTATGTTAGAGTATTAATCTATACGGTTTGAACATTACCCATCTGCACACAAGGACACACCAAAACACCCTAGTTGTGTTGTATAGATACAGATACCCACAAACTGAGGTGAAGTTAAAAATTTATTTATACATACCTACTATGTTAGAGTATTAATCTATTCGGTTTGAACATTACCCATCTGCACACAAGGACACACCAAAACACCCTAGTTGTGTTGTATAGATACAGATTCCCACCAACTGAGGTGAAGTTAAAAATTTATGCATACATACCTACTATGTTAGAGTATTAATCTATTCGGTTTGAACATTACCCATCTGCACACAAGGACACACCAAAACACCCTAGTTGTGTTGTATAGATACAGATACCCACAAACTGAGGTGAAGTTAAAAATTTATTCATACATACCTACTATGTTAGAGTATTAATCTATTCGGTTTGAACATTACCCATCTGCACACAAGAACACACCAAAACACCCTAGTTGTGTTGTATAGATACAGATACCCACAAACTGAGGTGAAGTTAAAAATTTATTCATACATACTTACTATGTTAGAGTATTAATCTATTCGGTTTGAACATTACCCATCTGCACACAAGGACACACCAAAACACCCTAGTTGTGTTGTATAGATACAGATTCCCACAAACTGAGGTGAAGTTAAAAATTTATTCATACATACCTACTATGTTAGAGTATTAATCTATTCAGTTTGACAATTACCCATCTGCACACAAGGACACACCAAAACACCCTAGTTGTGTTGTATAGATACAGATACCCACAAACTGAGGTGAAGTTAAAAATTTATTCATACATACCTACTATGTTAGAGTATTAATCTATTCGGTTTGAACATTACCCATCTGCACACAAGGACACACCAAAACACCCTAGTTGTGTTGTATAGATACAGATTCCCACAAACTGAGGTGAAGTTAAAAATTTATTCATACATACCTACTATGTTAGAGTATTAATCTATTCGGTTTGAACATTATCCATTTACACACAAGGACACACCAAAACACCCTAGTTGTGTTGTATAGATACAGATACCCACAAACTGAGGTGAAGTTAAAAATTTATTCATACATACCTACTATGTTAGAGTATTAATCTATTCGATTTGAACATTACCCATCTGCACACAAGGACACACCAAAACACCCTAGTTGTGTTGTATAGACACAGATACCCACAAATTGAGGTGAAGTTAAAAATTTATTCATACATACCTACTATGTTAGAGTATTAATCTATTCGGTTTGAACATTACCCATCTGCACACAAGGACACACCAAAACACCCTAGTTGTGTTGTATAGATACAGATACCCACAAACTGAGGTGAAGTTAAAAATTTATTCATACATACCTACTATGTTAGAGTATTAATCTATTCGGTTTGAACATTACCCATCTGCACACAAGGACACACCAAAACACCTTAGTTGTGTTGTATAGATACAGATACCCACAAACTGAGGTGAAGTTAAAAATTTATTCATACATACCTACTATGTTAGAGTATTAATCTATTCGGTTTGAACATTACCCATCTGCACGCAAGGACACACCAAAACACCCTAGTTGTGTTGTATAGATACAGATACCCACAAACTGAGGTGAAGTTAAAAATTTATTCATACATACCTACTATGTTAGAGTATTAATCTATTCGGTTTGAACATTACCCATCTGCACGCAAGGACACACCAAAACACCCTAGTTGTGTTGTATAGATACAGATACCCACAAACTGAGGTGAAGTTAAAAATTTATTCATACATACCTACTATGTTAGAGTATTAATCTATTCGGTTTGAACATTACCCATCTACACACAAGGACACACCAAAACACCCTAGTTGTGTTGTATAGATACAGATTCCCACAAACTGAGGTGAAGTTAAAAATTTATTCATACATACCTACTATGTTAGAGTATTAATCTATTCGATTTGAACATTACCCATCTGCACACAAGGACACACCAAAACACCCTAGTTGTGTTGTATAGATACAGATACCCACAAACTGAGGTGAAGTTAAAAATTTATTCATACATACCTACTATGTTAGAGTATTAATCTATTCGGTTTGAACATTACCCATCTGCACACAAGGACACACCAAAACACCCTAGTTGTGTTGTATAGATACAGATTCCCACAAACTGAGGTGAAGTTAAAAATTTATTCATACATACCTACTATGTTAGAGTATTAATCTATTCGGTTTGAACATTATCCATTTACACACAAGGACACACCAAAACACCCTAGTTGTGTTGTATAGATACAGATACCCACAAACTGAGGTGAAGTTAAAAATTTATTCATACATACCTACTATGTTAGAGTATTAATCTATTCGATTTGAACATTACCCATCTGCACACAAGGACACACCAAAACACCCTAGTTGTGTTGTATAGACACAGATACCCACAAATTGAGGTGAAGTTAAAAATTTATTCATACATACCTACTATGTTAGAGTATTAATCTATTCGGTTTGAACATTACCCATCTGCACACAAGGACACACCAAAACACCCTAGTTGTGTTGTATAGATACAGATACCCACAAACTGAGGTGAAGTTAAAAATTTATTCATACATACCTACTATGTTAGAGTATTAATCTATTCGGTTTGAACATTACCCATCTGCACACAAGGACACACCAAAACACCCTAGTTGTGTTGTATAGATACAGATACCCACAAACTGAGGTGAAGTTAAAAATTTATTCATACATACCTACTATGTTAGAGTATTAATCTATTCGGTTTGAACATTACCCATCTGCACGCAAGGACACACCAAAACACCCTAGTTGTGTTGTATAGATACAGATACCCACAAACTGAGGTGAAGTTAAAAATTTATTCATACATACCTACTATGTTAGAGTATTAATCTATTCGGTTTGAACATTACCCATCTACACACAAGGACACACCAAAACACCCTAGTTGTGTTGTATAGATACAGATTCCCACAAACTGAGGTGAAGTTAAAAATTTATTCATACATACCTACTATGTTAGAGTATTAATCTATTCGATTTGAACATTACCCATCTGCACACAAGGACACACCAAAACACCCTAGTTGTGTTGTATAGATACAGATACCCACAAATTGAGGTGAAGTTAAAAATTTATTCATACATACCTACTATGTTAGAGTATTAATCTATTCGGTTTGAACATTACCCATCTGCACACAAGGACACACCAAAACACCCTAGTTGTGTTGTATAGATACAGATACCCACAAACTGAGGTGAAGTTAAAAATTTATTCATACATACCTACTATGTTAGAGTATTAATCTATTCGGTTTGAACATTACCCATCTGCACACAAGGACACACCAAAACACCCTAATTGTGTTGTATAGATACAGATACCCACAAACTGAGGTGAAGTTAAAAATTTATTCATACATACCTACTATGTTAGAGTATTAATCTATTCGGTTTGAACATTACCCATCTGCACGCAAGGACACACCAAAACACCCTAGTTGTGTTGTATAGATACAGATACCCACAAACTGAGGTGAAGTTAAAAATTTATTCATACATACCTACTATGTTAGAGTATTAATCTATTCGGTTTGAACATTACCCATCTACACACAAGGACACACCAAAACACCCTAGTTGTGTTGTATAGATACAGATTCCCACAAACTGAGGTGAAGTTAAAAATTTATTCATACATACCTACTATGTTAGAGTATTAATCTATTCGGTTTGAACATTACCCATCTGCACACAAGGACACACCAAAACACCCTAGTTGTGTTGTATAGATACAGATTCCCACAAACTGAGGTGAAGTTAAAAATTTATTCATACATACCTACTATGTTAGAGTATTAATCTATTCGGTTTGAACATTACCCATCTGCACACAAGGACACACCAAAACACCCTAGTTGTGTTGTATAGATACAGATTCCCACAAACTGAGGTGAAGTTAAAAATTTATGCATACATACCTACTATGTTAGAGTATTAATCTATTCGGTTTGAACATTACCCATCTGCACACAAGGACACACCAAAACACCCTAGTTGTGTTGTATAGATACAGATACCCACAAACTGAGGTGAAGTTAAAAATTTATTCATACATACCTACTATGTTAGAGTATTAATCTATTCGGTTTGAACATTACCCATCTGCACACAAGGACACACCAAAACACCCTAGTTGTGTTGTATAGATACAGATTCCCACAAACTGAGGTGAAGTTAAAAATTTATGCATACATACCTACTATGTTAGAGTATTAATCTATTCGGTTTGAACATTACCCATCTGCACACAAGGACACACCAAAACACCCTAGTTGTGTTGTATAGATACAGATACCCACAAACTGAGGTGAAGTTAAAAATTTATTCATACATACCTACTATGTTAGAGTATTAATCTATTCGGTTTGAACATTACCCATCTGCACACAATGACACACCAAAACACCCTAGTTGTGTTGTATAGATACAGATACCCACAAACTGAGGTGAAGTTAAAAATTTATTCATACATACCTACTATGTTAGAGTATTAATCTATTCGGTTTGAACATTACCCATCTGCACACAAGGACACACCAAAACACCCTAGTTGTGTTGTATAGATACAGATTCCCACAAACTGAGGTGAAGTTAAAAATTTATTCATACATACCTACTACGTTAGAGTATTAATCTATTCAGTTTGAACATTACCCATCTGCACACAAGGACACACCAAAACACCCTAGTTGTGTTGTATAGATACAGATACCCACAAACTGAGGTGAAGTTAAAAATTTATTCATACATACCTACTATGTTAGTGTATTAATCTATTCGGTTTGAACATTACCCATCTGCACATAAGGACAAACCAAAACACCCTAGTTGTGTTGTATAGATACAGATTCCCACAAACTGAGGTGAAGTTAAAAATTTATGCATACATACCTACTATGTTAGAGTATTAATCTATTTGGTTTGAACATTACCCATCTGAACACAAGGACACACCAAAACACCCTAGTTGTGTTGTATAGATACAGATACCCACAAACTGAGGTGAAGTTAAAAATTTATTCATACATACTTACTATGTTAGAGTATTAATCTATTCAGTTTGAACATTACCCATCTGCACACAAGGACACACCAAAACACCCTAGTTGTGTTGTATAGATACAGATTCTCACAAACTGAGGTGAAGTTAAAAATTTATTCATACATACCTACTATGTTAGAGTATTAATCTATTCGGTTTGAACATTACCCATCTGCACACAAGGACACACCAAAACACCCTAGTTGTGTTGTATAGATATAGATACCCACAAACTGAGGTGAAGTTAAAAATTTATTCATACATACCTACTATGTTAGAGTATTAATCTATTCGGTTTGAACATTACCCATCTGCACACAATGACACACCAAAACACCCTAGTTGTGTTGTATAGATACATATATGAATGGAAGAACAATGATCTCGCCACTCAGCACAAATCATTTTTAAACTTGTAAGAGTTTGTGTATCTGGGAGATTATAAGTTAAGATTTTGAAATAGTGATTGCTTACATGAGTTTCGAGAAAGAGTTTCTTATTAAACTGGGCATATGGCTTCAAATTTATATTAAATGTGATTTGTATCAGGCAGACGTAGTAGATATAGCACAGACAAATACAGTAAATACGGAAGCATCTCACAATGCGACCCCCATGTTTTTCAGTCATTACCCATAATCATTAAACCATCAGGGATTCAGAAATCATATAAGGGGCTATTTCAGCTAAACCAGGAAGAAAAAAAAAAAAAAAAGCATAAAGTAGCACGCTAACCTGCTGAACAAGGCTGCTTATCTCACTAGGGTTCATAAGATGCGAAAACTCGAGGTCAACGACTATCTTCTGCCCAACCTCCTTGGCTCTATTCAGCCGTACCATCTTCTTCTCCTTTTCCTCTGACCTCTTCTCCATTCTCTCCTTCCGAAGCTCTTTCCTGGACTCAATAAGTTTCGTCTTCTCCTCTTCTGTCACACTCGATAGCTTTTCTTCCCATTCCCGTCGCTTCCTCTCTGCTTCCTTCTGCTTCTTCTCTTTATCGAAAGCCTTCCTCTCGGCTTTCTTCTCTTCGTATTTCTGCTGCTTCAGAAGCTTCTTTTGGGCGTTCTTCGAGAGAGGAGGAGACACAGACGGGGCGCCGGGGCCATCATTGGGGTTTCCAGAGGTAGTGTGGTCGTTGGCGGTAGTTTCTGTCATTCTGTTACTGCGGCTGGCTGGGATTGCCCACCGGGAAGAATGACAATGGGACAGACAAGGGAACAGAGTCAGGAGTGTAAAATGTCATGAATCATGTGGGTACTATTGGTATTCTCAAATAAGAATTTTAAGAAAAAAAGCAGAAAATTTTCCAAACATCATTAAACATAGAAAAAGAAAACCATACCAAACAGTCAACCGAAACACTGTTCTTATTTAAATATTTGATAAAATTAGAAGGGTTTAAGGTAAGGGGATGAGTTTTATGCAAACATTTCTCACAAGCTTTAGGGAGAATATAATGAAAGAAATTCTCACAAGAGAAACAAGTTATATTTGGTTGTAATTGGGTAAGGGGGAAAGCAGAATTAATTTGTAACTAGGAAACTTTTTTCCCCTTTATTAATAAGATTGTCTAAGAGGGAAGAAGATAAGCACTTCAGTTTCCTTTCTTAGTGTTTTTTTCTCTTAATGTGTCCTTACCTTTCCTCTCTCTCATTCTCTTCAGTCTCACGCTTTCTTAAAAGAAACGGAAAATAAAGGTTTAGGGGAAGAAGAAAAAAAACTTATTGTTTTTCCTTTAGTCTTTTTCTTATATTTTTAAAAATATCTTTGAGTTTAGTTTTGTATGCAAAATGAATTTTGATAATCGATGTTTCCTACGAAGAGAAATTGACATTTGAAGCAAAAAAAGTTAGACAACAAGAAAGTTTTGAATGATAGTTGAATGATCCAATTTGAGAGACTGATTGTACCATCAAGAATAAGACTTTAATAGAGAATTATATATCAAAAGTAAGTTCTATAAATCTATTTTCTATCCTAAGAAATAGTTTCTCAATTTGATTGTTCTAGAGATATCAATATAAAAAAATTCAAATGTGACATCCTTATTTTGTCTGATTTTGCCTTCTTTATTTATATTAAAGAATTTGGGGGGAGAAAAGAAAAAAAAAGAAAGTTGAGAGAAAATCTTAATCATCAAAAATTTAAAATATTAGTAAAATTTTTTTTTTCATTTTTCACTTGTATTCAAATAAGATAAACTATATATTCTCTTTTATTTTTTCTCTCATTTTCCATTGGCATCCAAACAAGAGAAAATAAACTTATTTTCTTTTCTTTTATTTTCTTTATAGGGGTTCCCATAGAAAATGAGAGAGAAAACAGAAGAGAAATATAAATTTTTTTGTTTGGATATACGTGGAAAATTGATTAAAATTTTCTCTTAAGAGTCTATTTCTTTTATTTTCTCTCCAAATTTCTTCATTTTATGATAGAAAAATCAACTATTTTATCTCTTATTTTCTTTTCTTCAATGATTATTGACTGCCACAGTTCCAAACAAGCCGTTGGTTTTGTTAACAAATGTTACGACCATTCTTACCAATAACATACGGTACCAAATGACCTTTATTATTCCAAGTGGTCCGCAAATGGGCACCCCGCCAAAAAACAGTTTGAAGGCTTTGCTTTCAAGTTCACACACCCCCGGCAAAGATTAGGGATCCTCCGCGTGGACTTTGATCGGGTACAAGAACAACAAGCACGACGTATCGAAGCTTAATTTCTTTTTCTCTAATCTCTACCACTTACGGTAATCTCCTAAACACTATCTTTTCAGTGCACATTGATCGCGTTTCCATTGGATATTTTTTTATTGAGTTAGGTTACTCTGATCAAATCTGTTGTCTTCTCGTCTGTGAGCTTACTGAAATAGCTTTTGCTGATTGTGTTTTCAGCAATTTTAAGAGAATGGAGGAATATTTGCAGAACATGAAGACCTTGATGTCTCAAATGAATGGTAATGTTGTTTATCTATATTATTTAATCATCGGTAAAGATTTTCCACTTCTGATTAACTTCTTTGACAAATTTTGCTCATTGTTTATGCTCTTCGTAGATTTCGAAGATCAAGCTGCGAGAATCGCCGCCGAAGAAGAGAAGCAGAAAACTGCGATTCAGATCATGGAGAAAGACCTCGATTCAGGTTTCTCTTTCTTGTCTCTGTTACGAAAATACTAGAATGCGCCGTCACCTACTCGATTTACATCGGCTAAGATTTGCGAAGTCCGCTAGGTGCGCTTGATGCGTATGACTTTGCCACCAGTGACAAAGTTGTCTGGAAAGCCCGTGGTTCTTTTGTTGCAACGCAAAGACCCCCGCAGTTTCGTTTGTCCGTGGTCCGTACGAAGATGATTTCCATTTGAGTTCATCATATTTTAAATTCAGATGCCTAACCTCAAACACCCGTAGGACATACCGCTATAGCTGCCAAGGCTTCCATTGTTTATCAAATGACATCTCTAACTCCTCAATTTTTGCATGCAGAGAAAGTTGAAAGTACGCGTCTCAAGTCAGAGACGGATGAGATGCTCAATACAAAAGATCGTATATATCATCAAATTGCGGAGAAAAAGAAGAAATTCATTTATCTTGAAACTGAATCTTCGACACTCTCCCAGGTTTGGCCAATGCTCCATCTCACTTATTGCTTTTGAAAGAAATTTGGATAAGTTCAATTCACGGAAATCAATTTTTATTAATCTCATAAGAAAGTATTAAGGACTCTATTGGAAGTTTTTGACTACGATAACTACGAGGACAAGATAATAAACTAAGAATTCTAGTCACAAGTAATACAGGGCCAGCTTTTCCATCTAATAGAATTTGATTTTGCCTTGTTCAGCTCATTGTGAAACTACGTAGGAGCATCCTTAAACCATGTCAGTTGAACTAGGTGGTATTTCCTAGTAATTAGCCTAATAACGATATTGAATGTCCATGAATGGAGCCGCAAACTCATCATTAGGACCAATTATATAGCTGATTTATGTGAATCAAGGGAGAGAGATAAATCACAAACAGCACTTGTGATTGGTCTAGAGTCAAATTTGCACTTCCCTTCGGAAGATGGCTCTCAACTATAAAGAGTAGATGGGTTCCCGATTTGGATGATTCCGATGCTCCCTTTCTAGCATTTTATGACACAGCCGGCCGCCTATATATCAGGTAGGGAGCACGAGTATCAGTGGTGGCTCTTAAGGAATTCCGCAAAATGCTTTCCAACCTCTCCATGTGTTGGAATATTTGTTTGTATCGACCGGGCCAGTCCTTGTATAAGATTCATGCGGATGTTTTCCTAACAGGTTTGAGCCTTTTAGCACAATGGTTTCAACATGGTACCAGAGCAGGTTGGTCCTGAGTTCGAATCCCACTCCCACCGAATTTGTCCCGGGTTTTTCCAGTGAATTTGTCCCGGGTTTTTCCGGTGAATTAGTCCACAGGTTTTCCCCGTGTGGGGGAGTGTTAGAATATTTGTTTGTATCGACCGGGCCAGTCCTTGTATAAGATCCGTGCGGATGCTTTCCTAACAGGTTCGAGCGCTTTTAGCGCACTGGTTTCAACACCATGTACTCTCGAAACTATATTGTATCATTATCTGGAAATGCAATGGAAGATAAATTCCTAACCAAAACTAGTCCACTAATGTCTTTTTTCTTTCATTGCTTGGTCCCCTCTCAATATTGGAGATGGATGTAGGTTTCAGGTTTCAGAAACCAAATTACGTACAGACTGGACAAACACCTGTAAAGTTGTAACATGATTTACCCATAAGTGTTTTATGATACATCTTTTTCGTACTAGATGACCATCTGTTGTCATTATGCAGAAAACTTCTTAGTTATTCAATTTTACTTTCTTATTTTAAGTTAAAATTTTCAGACATTGGAGCTTCTTCAGCAAGAAAAAGCTAGCCTATCTGAGCAACTCAAAGGGAAAGGGTAAATGCTAGCGAGATAGATCCCAGTACAGTTGATGAGCCCGAAAGTTTTCGAAATTATTCAATGAAGAAGTTAGCTAACTACTTTATTCGTGTGTAAGACAGTGTTTACTATGAAAAAATCGTGGAGAACATGACATCTACCTTGCAAGAGCAAAAGGTTTCACCTGCATGAACTGGCCAATCACAAGTTCATACTGTCGTATCTAAATTACGATAAAATGAATTTGATTGTTTGCTTTCTGATTTCGGCAGGATTGGTTCAATGAATACAATCTCATCAATGAGGTAAAGAGTTTCGATATTAGATGACATGAATCCTTGTTTTGTATGGAATGTTGTATGTTGAGCCCTTAAAATCGGCGTTTCCTGGATTAAGATACAACTATGTTGATTGAGAGCCGGTGCATCGTCTATTTGCTACTAGTTCTGGTGTCTATATGTCTTTTCTTTGTTTTATTTGTACAGGAAAGAGGGGGATTAATTTTTTTCCTGTGATCTCACTAATGTGAAGTTTCTGTACAGATTCAAGGCTGTCCGAATGGCCAAAGAGGTATGATCCGTGTTAGCCTGTCTATATGTTCTATAGTTCTACTTCTCTGTAACGCGGTGCATAGTACCGTAACAAAGTTCATATTTTAATTTTCCTATCACTTGATTACTCAAACCATTTGCTATGAACTTGAGCACATTCTTAATCTTACACGGGAGATAGATTGGATGGTAAATATGTCATATGGTTATCATCTGGCCGTGCTTCTGGCAATAGGATACTATACATGAAGAAGTGATTCTGTAGCGGGGGCCTTGAGCCTGGACACACCATTTTGATCTCTCTAAAGCGTACCACCCAGAAATAATTGATTTGTGGATTGTTCATCTGTGGAGCTCACAACCCTAAACTTATAAAATATGCTGCATATATCTTCCAATGAAATATGCCATGCAATTTGAGAGTTAAGCACTAACCAGTTTAGGGTAGGCATGATACAGAAAAAAACTGATTTGTCATTTTATGTGCAGATAAGCAGGGTACTGAAATTCATTCCATCGAAAGGATGGATAAGGTGGCTTTGCCCTGGCATAATCATCAGTTCATTTCTGCTATTCTGTTTTAAAATCTTATTCTGTTTTCCTTAGAGACGAAAACAGGGTGCAGAATCAGATGAAAAGTACACGGAACTCTGTAAAATATTGGAAGCAGAAAAGGCTAAGCTCGCTGAGCTAACAGTGAAGCAATCAAATCTTTCATTGGATAAGAGCAAGGTGTGTTGTGTTATCTGACCAAACGTAAGAAGGATGATTCGAAGTTTAAATGTGTACGAGCCTTTGCTATAATGGAGAAAGCATCCCGTGTTCAATTATAGGGGTCATGAAATTGAGCTATTTAACTGAAAAGAAATAATTTTAGCGGCATATAGAAAACATTTGGAGCTGATTCTTCTGTGGATGCTTATGACCAGTAGATCCTTACTCATAGAAAGTTCTTTTTGAGGGTTGATCACCTAACCCTTCGGCTTTTTTTTTTGAAATATGAAGTAAAGCAATTTTGCTATCTACCATGCCTCAACCGGTTTACATATGGATAACTTACATTTTTCAGCTAGAGAGAAAATTATCTTTTGGGCAATATTAATCTTTTTCTTTTTTTATAGCTATGCAAACTTTGATGAGACCTTTTCGTGTTTTTCCCAGGCAAAGTCGATTGTTGATGATCTCAAGTGTAGGTTGAACGATATTCCGGTCAGTTCAACCATTCCCAGTTAATTAGAACTCTGACATTGTTAAATTAAAGTTGTATAATCATTTAATGTGCATGTCTAAATTTCAACATGCTGATGAATATAATAAGCAGCCTCAGCTGGAACAAATGGATATGGAAGTCCTGAAAGGAGAACATAAATCTCTACTATCAGATAAGACTGGTGAAGAGGAGTATCTGCAGTCTCTTCAAGTGCGAATCGGAGAAATCAAGGTAAAAATGGCTCTATATTTTATACAGTACAATTCAACCGTAAAAAAGATGGAAGAAAAACAGGTGCATAAAATGACCCAGACCCTTTCGCTTCCTTGGTTGCTTGTGTAGGGCATCTCCGAAGTAGTTAATTGCTCCTGTGGGGAAGAGTACAGGGTCTAGCGTTACTGTTTCTTACAAATGGCTAGATTCATTCTCGTTGTGAAAAAAAAAAAAAAAAAAAAAAAATCTAAGATGTTTGCCTGTACCCATCAGAGGGTAACAATACAGTTTAATTAGATTCACTTCCTCAAGGATCTGCTGTACCCATTATGGCCACAGGTGAAATTAAAAGCAAAGTGATAGGATGCATAGGGTCTCTTAGAAATTTTCACTTGAATTCTATTGGGCAATTTGATTCATCTGATGATCGGATTCAATGCCATCAATGTTTTAACACGGTCGAGTAGTGTGTGTATTTAAGGCCATACCCTTGCATTATGGTTTCATTCATCTTGCGTTATAAATCAAATTACTAGGATCCAATACAATTAAGTGACACAGGACTGTCTTCCCTGCTCAGTTACCTCGACGGGGTAAATTTCTTCTGCATGGTTTACATTCTGAATGGCGAAATTCAATTCCATGCAGAATTTTCTAAAACACAATTTATGTAATGAAATCAATTTTGGCAATTAAAGGGATAAAATATACTCTAAGAATAATTCAACAAAAGATAATATCAAACACAGATAGTGATAACTGTAAGAAAACGAATTTCTATCATACAACATGAAATTCATAATCAAAATGTAAACGGAAGCACGAATGTTAAAAAAAATGACGATTATAAAAAAAATCAAGAAATGGAGGAGAGCACCAAAATCACACGACAGCCCAATTAGGAAGCAGACAAAATGGTAGTTTCAGCATGAACAAGTACAGAACAAACTTTTTTGAGAATAGCACAAAGCAACATTAACTTGCTCATTTAGGCTGACATGACCTAAAATTCTGCCCTCTCGTTTATATTAACTTGCGGTCAGAAAGGTCCAATGGTACGCTGCACGGATGTATTTTTTACATGGTTTATTCCCGTTTTATAAGCAGCAGTAAATTACAGCTAGAGACTAGGTTTGGACAAAGTTGGGTACAGTTTCCCCTTGTGAATGGTGAAGAATCACTAACAGCCTCACCATCAGATTCTCCATCCTTGCATCCATCACTTGAACGATCTTCTCTTTCCTCTCCATTTTTTCTCTACAATAGTTCACTGGCTTTGGAATCTCCAGTGACCTGCTCAGACTTGTCATTCTCATCCACAACAGATTCCTCAGATCGGTTCATGTCATCCATATAGTGTACAACTATCTCCTCATAAATGTCAGATGAGTCTGTCTGGACATTCATATCACTCTCTATTGTAGCAGTAGATGTTCCTGAAAGAGGTTTTAGAGCTCACTTCCTTGCTGTTCACAGCTCTGCTCTTGTCTCGACCAGATTGTTTAATTTGATTACTGTGAAGAGGCACCTGCCTTTTTTCTAAAGATGAATCACCAAAGAGAAATGCAAGCATGCACTGGAACCCAAGCAGATTCCAGCAACTAGAAATTAATAATGTCAAATAAAATAGAAAAACCACCAAAGCACAGTTTCAAGATGACTTAGAAATTAGCTAAAAATGTGAAAAAAAATTTGGCACTAGAAGGTATATGGTTTGCTTTTCACACTCTAACAGAGCAGATGCCTTAAGTTGTATTTAAGGTAACATGAATAACTTAACAGGAAGAAGGTAAAAGATCAAGAATGAACTTCAGCAAAGTTACTTATTGCAAACCTGATGACTGCCAAAAAGCCTCTAGGTTAAAAAAATTTGGATTCGTCAACATTCCTTAATTGCTCTGATTTCAACCTTTTTTAACTCAGGTGCTCCGATTCAACTCAGGGCAATCCAAATTTTGGTTTTTTGAATGACCGTGTTGTGCCTTTGCTGGAGAGCATAAAAACAGCCCAGCCCAGCGCAGTTGGTGAAAGTCTGTGAATTCTTCCGGAAGAGAAAAACTAAGCTGCGGAAAATCTTTGAGCTATTTGTTCTTCCTCGTCTCCAATCTTGTAACATTGGGGGATCTCCCAAATGACATTTGTACAGATTCGATAGATCTCCCAAACGTCATTTGGGAATAGACAGCGAGACAGAGTTGACAGCATGAGCAATATCGGGACGCGTGATGGTCAAATATTGAAGGGCACCAACAAGAGATTGATAAAGAGTGGGATCCAAAAATAACTGACCATCAGAAGATAGATGTTGAAAAACCACCATAGGAGTGTTCATATGCTTGTTGTCAAGTAATTGAGCGCGGACAAGGATGTCGCGCGCATATTTCAACTGACTAAGAAATAGTCCATCAGCGGTTGGTGTAGCTTCAAGACCAATAAAGTAACTGAGAGAGCCCAAGTCCTTTGTGGCGAACTCTGAGTGAAGCTTACTGGAAAAGCTATCGAGAAGAGAGAGGTTGTTGCTCGTAATAATGATATCATCGACATATAAGAGCAAATAAAGGATGTCAGAGTGCCGATGAAAGACGAAGAGCGAAGGGTCAGCCCAACTGGGGTGGAAACCAAGATGTGTAAGGAAAGAGCTGAACCGCTAAAACCAAGCTCGGGGGGCTTGCTTGAGACCATAGAGAGCTTTCTGAAGTTTGCAAACATGATCAGGAAAACGAGGATCAATATACCCCGGCGGTTGTTCCATATAGACTTGTTCATTGAGATGACCATTAAGGAAAGCATTTTTGACATCTAATTGACGGAGAGACCATCGATTAGTAACAGCAATAAAAAGCACAACCCGAATAGTGGTAGCCTTGATGACAGGAGTGAAGGTGTCGGTATAGTCGAGACCAGGAACTTGTGTAAACCCTTTGGCGACGAGATGAACTTTGAACTGCTCAATAGAACCATCAGGCAAATATTTTGTCTGAAATACCCATTTAGAGCCCACAATATTGGTATGAGCCAGTCGAGGTACCAAGACCCAGGTACGGTTATTTTGTAGAGCTTGAATTTCTTCATCCATAGCGGCAAACCAGGCAGGATTATTGGTAGCGGATTTGAACCCTTTGGGCGTAGTAGATGTCAAGGGAGCACAAAGAAGACTAGAAGAGCCAGAGTAAGCAAGATCAACCGAGTGACGAGGTTTGAAAATACCAGTCTTAGCACGTGTGAGCATAGGATGAGACCTCATTGGGAGTGCAGTAACAGGAGCAGTGGGTCCAGGCGGACTAGAATTTGTGGGCGTCATAGGCGGACCTGTAAGAAAATCAGTGGCCTGCAAGGACTCATCCACAGGATTAGTACAAATAACACAAGGATGGGGGCCAGATGGAGTAATGTGTGGGGAATGAGGCGCCTGAGGAGATGGGGACATGACTGGAGGAGATTGAGCAAGTTCAAGAAAGTTGGAAAATTGGAGAGAGGAGAGGGGTTGAGCTTGAGAAGATGCTAAGGAGGGAAAAAATGTCTCATTGAATTGAGCGTGTCTGGTGATATATATTCTAGAAGTAAGTGGATCAAGACAACGAAAACCTTTATAAGATGAGCAATACCCCACAAAGATACACGGAAGACTGCGTGGGAAAAAATTATTTGGCATGTAATCACGCAAACAGGGATAGACCCGACAACCAAAAGGATGAAAATTCGCATAATTTGGAGAAAGACAATAGAGAAGTTCAAAGGGGGACTTACATCTGAGAAGCGGTGAGGGCAAGCGGTTGATGATGTGGGCAGCAGTGCTAAAAGCATCAACCCAAAAACGAGGAGAAATATGGGAATGGAAAAGTAGAGCCAAACCAGTTTCAGTTATATGACGGTGTTTCCATTCGACGCTACCGTTTTGAGTAGGAGTATATGGACAAGATAGTTGATGATGAATGCCAGATTGACGAAGGTGGTTTTTAAAACAATTGCTTGTAAATTCTGCACCACCATCACTTTGGAAAATCTTGATATGAGCAGAATGTTGATTTTCCACAAATTTTTGAAATTGAAGAAAAGTAGCATAGAAATCAGATTTCAATTTCAATGGGTAAAGCCAAGTAAATTGAGAATAATCATCAACAAATAAAACATAGTAAACAAATCCCAAAATTGAATGTACGGGAGACGAGCCCCATATATCGTAGTGAATTAATTCTAATACATGAGACGACCTTTTTTCATTTCGAGAAAAAGGTAAGCGATGACTTTTGGAAAGTTGGCATGCGTCACATAATTTAGGGGATGACAATAAGGAAGTAAGAGAAAATTGACCTTGTTTATTTATTAAAGAAAGAACAGAATGATGCACGTGACCTAGACGTGCATGCCATAATTCATAAGAGGCATGAAGAGTGTTGTTTTTCAAAACAGAAATAAAAGCGAAATTTCCACGCTCAAGCACATATAAGCCTCCGTCACGTCTACCGGTTGCCACCACCTTTCCCGTTTGGCGATTCTGAACAGTAAAAAGGTCATTAGTAAAGATAACTAATAAAGGAAAATCAGTTGTTAATTTACTGATAGACAAGAGATTTTTGGTAAGATGGGGAACAACTAAGACATTTAGTAGTTTGAGATTTGGTGAAGGAGAAATATGACCTGTATGGGTAATAGGTAGGGACGTACCATTCCCTACAATTACACGATCCTTACTTGTGTATGAGAAAGACTGATCCAGCGTTGACTGGGCTGGAATCATGTGGGCCGAGGCGCCTGTGTCAACAAACTAGTCGGACGCATTGTTCTGGTCGGACAGAGAGAGGGCCAAAATTTTTTTGGCGATGTGAGCTGAAGGCTCCTGCTGCACATACCGCTGGCAACAACGATCGACGTAATGGCCGTCTTGCCGGCAAATCTGGCACCGCAGTGGTTGGTGACAGTGGTTCTGGTTGGAGCGACCTTGACCGTGAGCAGAGTTGCCGTTTTGGTCGTGGCTGGAGGAGTTGTGCGAGCCTTGGCCGAAGTTACAGCCGTCACGGTGTCCTCGGTCACGATTCGGATGAGAGGAGTTGCCAAAATTGGAGAAGGAAGCTTGGTTGGTCGTGAATGCGGCGGTGGAGGCAACGGGAAGCTCCATCAACTTCTGAAAAATTTCGAAGCTCTTTGCTTTCGAAACCAAATCGGAAAAATAGGGCAAAGGGAATTGAGCCATCTGCACAGTGGAGAAACTCGAAAATTCAGGGCCTAATCCACGAAGGAACTAGTGCACCTTGTCGGTGTCGTCGACAGGGCGCCCAATGGCATGAAGCTAATCGCACAAAGCTTTGAAAGCTCAAGCGTAGGCAGAGACCGAACGATTTCCGCACTTCATCAGTTGGAGATCATTCTTAAGACGAATCTCACGAGCTTGTGATCGGTGACTGAAGGAATTTTCGAGGGCAGTCCACACCTCACGGGCGGTGGTCAGGCCAACGGCTTCTGCCATGGCCTCCTCTGACAGAGACGATAGCAAAAAGCTGAGAAGGCGTTGATCTTTCGCCTTCCATGCTAGAAATTTTGGATTTTACGTCTGGGAGGTGGGAGGTTCAAACAGAGGTGGTGGCACAAGAGTGTCGTCCACATGGCCCAGCAAACCTTGGCTGTCAAGGAGGGGAAGAAATTGACTCTTCCAGAGGAGGTAATTTGACGATGAAAGCTTGATGGTGATCATATGAATCAAGGTAATGAAGGGGAGGAGATCGGAAGAAAAATTTGACGCCATTGAGGATCAGGGGATGTTAATCCAGGTAAAGCTCTGATACCATGAAAATACTTTTCATAAATTCACCACACTGTCTGGGGTGAGTTTTCTTCATTAATTTATAACAATTACAAAGATATACACGTGATTAAAATTGATATGGTTTGTACAGGAAAAGAATAATTTGAGCTTAATTAACTCCTGTAAGGAAGGCCCTAAACAAGCAATGATCCTAAATTGATTTTCAATCAATTAGCCTTAATTGATTGAGAATCAGTATCTTCAACAACCACTTTGCAAAAAGACTTATAAGCCTCATAAATTATAATCACTAAGGAAGAAAGAGGAAATACTTGATTCGTCAACAGGGTAGCAAGATATATAAGCTCTTTCATGGTCATCTGGGGCTCTTCAAAGATCCATCAGATGATTTCCATTCGTCATTCTACTACAACATGTTCGAAGAGGCATTGTTGCAGATTAAACCAATTTAAACTTCCGCTGCTCTGATATGGGAAGCAAAGATAGACTAGCATGATATTTGATCACCTCTTAGTTTTGTCAATTTTTCTTCAGATTCATATCTTGTTTCGTGTAATCAGTATGACCTTTCGCCGGTACAAACACATGCATTCTTGCAGTAGATTATTGGGAATTTCCCTAAAATACCCATTTAAAATAAATTATTTTTAAAAACACCGACGTCATCAAAATATTTCTAAAACTACCTAACTTTGACCAGTCAAATGCCTATGTGTGCAGTCAAAAGCGACACGTAAGCTTTGACTGCTTATGTGTTGCCACATCATTAGTGCAGTAAACATAGATTGACGCGTCGTTTGACACATCATTATTTTACCACGTCATCTGCCACGTCATTAAATAAAAAATTGAATATTTTTTTTTTAAAATAAAAAAATTAGATACATTTTTTATTACCTAATATCTGTCTTTGGGAAAAATAATAAATTTTATGTCTCGAAGCCAAAAATAGAAAAAACCAAAATTATTAATAATTTTGATTATTTAAAAGTAATTTGGTTTGTAAATTAATTATTTGACAAATAAAATTTTAAAATTCTACTTAAAATCATGATAAATCTAATTAAAACCTATAGAAATGAAAATAATATGATTAATCATGTTAACATATTAATAAATATATTATTAAATTATTTTCAAGCAAGTATTTTTAAACTAAATCATCACTATTTATAAAGAGAGGCTTTTTTTAATTGCATACGGAGAAAATAATATTTATAAAATAAAATTTATTGGATAAATAATAAAAGGGTAAATTAATAAATATTTACAAAATATTAATATTTTTATTTATGTTACTTTTTTATAACAAAATAAAATAGTAAAATAAATAATTAATTATAATTACCACCCTAGCGAATCGAGCCTGCAGATTGAAAAGGGTTTAGCGAAGTCTATGAAGGTTAAAAAATTGAACAAAACAACAGACTGGTTTCTGTCGTTTTTAAGGATCGAAAAACTTCGATGCAATAAAACACTATTCATCCATTTGAACTGCCATGACTGATCTCATCAGATTTGCAAGTTAGGCTAGTTGGGTTAATTGAATCAGAAAACAATGCGTTCTATTCAGAAACATAACCCAATGCACTGTTATTCACAAAAAAAATTAATACAGTAATTAAACACAATAATTAGATTTTTGTTTAATTAACAAAAACCCTAAAAAATTACTCTGCAAGCGAGAGGATGAACAGAGGGGAGCGGAGAAGAATAATGAGAGATGAGGTTGAGACGAAGAGAGAGCGGTTGAGAGAGGGGGGGGAGGGCTAGGTAGAGAGCGGCAGAGACCGAGCGACGGCAGCGGCTAGAGGAGAAGGGGCGAGAGGAGACGCGAGGAGAAAGATCGAGGGCTAGGTTGAGCAGCGACAGCAGGAGAGCGAGCGGCAACAGGGGAACGGCCAAGGCCGAGTGACAGCAGCAGGAGAGCGAGCAACCGTGGCCGAACGGTGGCAGCGGCTAAAGGAGAGGGGGCGAGAGGAGACGCGAGGAGAAAGATTGAGGAAGAGAGATTTTTGAGAAAAAAACATACAAGTGAGGGCTTATGTGGCACGATATGAATTTGATTTTTTTATTTTAAAAAAAATTATTTAATTTTGTATTTAATGACGTGTCAGCTTATGTGGTAGATGACATGGTAAAATAATGATGTGACATATAAGCAGTCAAAGCTTATGTGTCACTTTTGACTGCCCACATAGGCATTTGACTGGTCAAAGTTGGGTAATTTTAGAAATATTTTGATGACGTCAATGTTTTTGAAAATAATTTATTTTAAATGGGTATTTTAGGAAAATTCCCTTAGATTATTTCGTCGATTGTGACGGGAAGAAAATGTATAGGATTAGCTTTATATTTAATTACTTCTAAAAGTATTTTCTCTTCGGCGCCTACTTACCTCGATGTTTGGCCTGTACCAACTTATGAGTATTTTCTGTAAATTATTTCTGTGATTGTGACTCATTATTTCTCTTAAATTCGAGTCATTTACAGAAAACCAGTTGGGTTCTGAATTTTGATATGGACTTCAAGACAATGCCGTCGCAGAACTTGTACTCTATCCGCTTGAAGTAGACGGAGTTTCGTGCCCGTCACGGTAATTGATCGAGATCGGCCATGCACAATCTCTACTCTTGAAGCTAAAAGAATTGAATTAAAAACACAGCAGTAAGCGAAGACGTAGAGCGTTTGTCGCTGTTATGCCTACTGTTGAACCTCATCAGATTACAAAAACCACATAGACTCATCTTGTTAATGGAGCTAAAGACAACTACTCATCGACAAAACTAACATCAGAATGCGGAAAGGCCGATAAATATCACGAAATGCAGGTCATATAATGGCCAGTCGGACAATGATCTGAAAGTCTTTGTATTTTCACATCAGCTCTGTGGAAAGGAAGAAAATATCTTCGCTGCTACAATCGCCATGGCTTCTTCCCCTGATTGGGTATCACTTCCAGAGGAGCTGCTGGCCTTAATAGCCATCAAGTTGACCCTAATTTCAGATTACATTCGCTTTGGCGCTGTTTGTTCATTGTGGAATTCGGTTGCCACCAATAACCGCCATCGTCTCCCTGGTCAGCTTCCTTGGCTAGTCACACCCACCACCCCTTTCTCCATCCCTTCTGCTGCACAAAGCAAACGCGTCTGCGGAACGGGGGATGGCGGTTGGGTCATCACCGTAGAGAGTAACTGCGTAGTCTCCCTCTTCAATCATTTCACCGGATTGGAAAAGCCCCTTCCTCCTCTCACCGCTTTGCAGTCTTCCGACAAGATGAAGTACTTATGGAAGGCCGTCCTATCATCGCCACCCGCTTCATCTTCCGACCCCGACTTCATCGTCATGGCCCTCTATGGTCCACAGAAATGCTTGGCCTTCTATAAACCAGAGAACAACACTTGGGTGGCTCTGGACATAAATCAAACTCAGGATACAGCTGACCTGATTTGTCACAAGGGGCATTTCTACGCGGTCGACTATAGTGGAAGAGTCGTAGTCTGCGATCTTAATTCCCGCCGGTCCCCAAGGACTATCGAATTTGCTCCGGCGCCTGAGAGGAAAGATTATCATAGCAGCAAGCGGTATCTGGTTGAATCGGTTCACGGAGAGTTGTTGCAGGTCGTGGGGTGCAATCGTCTTTACGATAGTCATGGGGAAGTAGGCATGGAGGTTTTCAGACACAAGGGAGCCGAGAGAAGCGAGGAGAAGGGATGGGATCGTGTGGAAGATCTAGGGGAACAGATATTACTGCTGGGTTACTACGCTTCATTAGCTTTATCAGCTTCTCAATTCACCGCTTTCACTGCTTTCACTGGTTGTAAAGGAAACTGGATCTACAATGGAGGTTTCTGTTACCCAAGTAGTTCCATCTTTACTTATATATCGTACAGGAAATTTGAGTTTCTGTTGCTTTTCAAGCAGATTTTTGCGCCGAGAGTTCAGTTTCTACTCCAGAACCAAGACCAGGAGGAGGCACAATCTCGTTGGCCGGCGTTCACATATCAGGCGAATCGGAGGCCGCGTTGTGGTGTGGGGTATGCAGACAGATGGAGATACTACATCTGAGTTTTACATGCTGGTTTGAATTCGAATTCCCGGCTCCCTTTTCAGGGGGAATTGTTATCAGTAATGGCTTGATCTTCATGTCACTTGTTGAAGCAGATTAATAATACCTACTTGAAATGGTGTTTCGCTGATTTAGAGAGCGCTGGGTTCTATCCTCAAAAACTTGAAATTACCTGCCATGCTATGAACCTTTCGGATTTAGGAATCGAAGATGAGACAACGAGCCGAATCTTCCAATGACCCATGCCAATAAATGAACTTTTAATTCTGGATATTAGAACCATAGAATAACCTAAAAAGCAGGGGGTAAAAGGAAAAAGTGGGAAAGAAATTTGTGCTCAAGCCACAATAGAGTATGAACCACACGCATAACACGTCTAACCAACTTATGAGATGATTCACAGTTCAAGTTACAACCTAGTTGCACCATTTTTCTTTTTGTGAGAAAGTAGTTGCACCAAAATTTCAACACGACTAGAATAAATGTAACTTAAAAACCAGCTACCTAACATAAAATTGTGGAGTTCAATCCCCTTCCTCAATGACCTTAGTTCCGAGACCTTTCAACCCCTCGGCTGGGATCTCAGCAACAGTCACAAGTGAGTAGAGCTCCTCCTTAGCATCTTCTTCCTCGTTCCTCTTCCGAGCAATGCGCACGCGGACTCGTCTGGGCACACTCCTAATTCCTCTGCTCCAAATGTGCTTATTTAGCTTAACATCAACACGCACATCTGTAGTCCCCATGGCCTTCTGGGTGAACTTCCTGATCTCTTTGATAGCCTTGGGAGCCATCTTCTTGAATGTGCTGTTCAAAAACCAAAACATGAAAATTCTTCATGACATGCACAGAACAGAGACGCCTCAATGACTAAAGATTCAGGTCACAGATCTTACATAATCACCAACACAATTCACGTAAGAAGTTATATTTTCCCCAAAAAAAGAACACTACATACTGGTATAGAAAATCATAAATAGAGCTAACTAGAAGAATTGAAGTGTTCAAAATGCACACATATAATAATCAAGCTCCTCAACAACGCAGAGGACCGGTCATATAAAAAGGCTACCAACTCAAGGATTAAATCATACACGTAAAGCATGCTCTCCTGAATACTTGATTATGTTAGTACCACTGACATATTTTTAGACAGATGTCATTCCGAGAAGTCTGGCAAAAGAAATTGGGATCATATCTGGCTAGTTAAAATCATTCACAAGCTAAAAATAATGATCTTAACCTTTAACAGAAGCATGTGCCTGAGGCCATGCTTTAAAAGAATTCAACTAGTACAGAGGCCATGACTATTCGTCAAAAAATAAAAAGATAGTTTTTGTACAGAGTTAATTAATCCCACCTGCCACAATCAAAATATTTTTTTTCTTCTTTTAATGGTAAGTTATGGATAAGCCATACCCTAAAAATCGTAAAGATTTAACCTAGTGCTACTGACTGTCTATACCATATCTACTTCAAACTACATTAAGAAATGAAATAGAGGACTTCCAGATCCTAGATGAACAAGAAAGCACATCTACCAAATGCATAAAATGACAAAGGAGTACCCACGCTATTAGAAGACCAATAATCATCTTCAAAGTCATTTCCAAATTGTAACAAAAACTATTGCAATTTTGTTAACACCTAACCAGCCATTTAACCCACCTTCGCCACCTCCCACTCAACCCAGCTCAGCAATCAGATGAATTGTGTTCACTTCATAGTAATGATAGTAAGAAGGCAAGTAGCTCATGGCAATGATAAAATTCGAACTTCCATAAAGTTTTTTTCTTTTAAATTTCAAATCAAAGAGTATGGATGGCAGAATCCAGGGTCAGAAAAGCATCCTACCGTGAAGAATGACATTGTACCAATCCAGTTCGTCAAGTAGTCTCATTCACACATGGTATATAGCCAGCAAACTTTTAGGAGGTCAGAGAAGAAAAAAAATGTTCTCAGCTACCACAAATATTGACTCATCACATATAATTATTTAGGAAGCTATTATGAGCCATTTAATAAATAACTTTATTTTTCACCCCGAAAAACCGAAAACGAAACCAAGTTTGCATAACTCAGAACCAACAGGTACAAGCTCAGGAGCTGTTCAACGAAATGTAAAGTCCAATCAAATATTTTATGGATGTAATTATAATGCAGACAAAGCCGAAACGTCTTGACGTCGAACCTAATTTATAAAAAAAAAAAGACTGCCATACAATATAATGAGGATAAAATGAATAAATGACTACATTCAGTTCAGATCTTTCCCGGAAATATGAAAATAGGACGGTATACAAAATGATAATATAGTACTAACAAATAGGGAATACTGAAACGGAAAACACAAGTTCCTCGGATAAACCATATGATAGACGACCTCTAACAAATTCAAAGCATCAAACTCCCCTATACAGTTCTATAACGATGCCTTTGGTTGTTCCGTGTTATTGAATCTACTCTTACTTTTAGTTTTTTTAAACAGCATGAATCTAGTCTTACTATACATAACAGCCATAAAGAAACGTCCGCTTGCTTACTTCAAAAAGATAAAAAAATCACCAGAAACATCAAAGCACCGCCGCTAGAGTGTAAATCAGCAGATTCACACAGTTACAAATAAAAAATAAAAAAAGATCCGTGAATAGAGAACTGAATTCCCATAAGATAAACTAGGTAAAGTGGTCGAAAAGATCATTGACTTACCATCCATGTAGACGCTTGTGGAGATTGATAGTGTACTCTCTTGTAACAACTTCCTCCTTTCTTCCTTTCGTTTTCTCCACCATCTTTGCAGCTCTCCCTACGCCTAAAACCCTAATTTGCTTCGGCTGCAGAAGAAAACCCTAAACCGTGACAAGGATATATATATATTCGCTGGACTTATCACGATGCACCTACTTGACTAAGAAGAGCAAAATTACCGACCTGACCTCTTCAGACTATAGCAGTCGTGAACTCATGGCGATGGTCGGGTTTTTCCCTAATCCAAGTAGTGAACCTGGCCAAGTATGGATAGGCACGGGTTAGGTTAAACGAGAAAACCAACCCCATAAGACCAATTTAGGAAACATGATTGTTTAATTTTATGATTTTAATATCTATTTATTCGAATATCCTATTAGAGATAAACACATAATTTGCTTATTCTATGACAAGGTAATATTAGATTATTTCAATTTTGTCAACTTCAAATAGTTTTTTTCCAAAAAAAATAAAAGGGGGAGACAAAGACTTAGACACAAAGGCTCATATGGTATGAACTGTTAAGATTCACTCTGAGATTTCTTCCCTTAAAGAGAAATCATGTAAATATTCTGTAAATCCGGTGATTGGGGTAATCCCGTTAATCACTCAAATTCTTCCATGTATATTCTGTAAAACGGCTATTTAAGCCGATGATGTGAATGAGAAATCAAGATCGTAATTGAAGTATTATTTTTTACTTGGTATCAGAGCAGGAAAATCCTTCTCCTTCTCCTTCTCCTTCTTGTCGTCGAAGAATAGAGCGAAAGCTCTGTCCCGTCGTCTCTCCCGTAGCCGAAGAACAGAGTTGCAACTTTGTCGCCGAAAAAAAAAAAAAAACAGAGCAGGTCTGCTCCGTGGACGAAGAAGAAGTTGTTTGAGGTTCTCTTTGGCCGTCGCTGTAACACAAAACCGCCGCCACCTGAACTTCCGAAATCCCTCCACGTACCGCCGCCGAACTACCTTCCAGCGATCGGCACCAGCATCACCGATGCAGAAGATGAAGAGCCGCACCAATGTCTCGAGCTCGATTTATCTCCGTCGTTGCCCCCACTCCGGTGGACCGTTGGGACGACGCCAAAGATTGAATCCGAGCCACCGCTCGGCCTTCTAGCATACCGCTAACCCGAACGTTGCCGACAATAAAGAAGCCGCACCGTCGATGAAGAAGACAAAGGTAAGCAAAAAATTCGCTTTCGTTAACTTAGGTCCCGCATTTTATTTTTCTAGCGGGTCGCAAGATCTTCTTGAACCAGACCGGAAACAGAGATACCCAACCCAACTTTTCGGACCGGATCGGACCCAAAAAAAAAATTATTCAGAAAGAGGACAGGACCACAATCAGAGACCCAAACCTGGTCAACCCAGCGAATAGAAAATGGACCGGACCAATATTTTTGGGTGATCATCACCAATCTACCGATCTTCTATTTCATCATGTCGAAAGAATCAACACCGATTATTCATGTGCAATCCGAAAACTCTGGTTTTACAACCAGCGTCACTCTTACTGAAGTCAACTATGATGTATGGTCCCAGATCATGGAGATGCAAATTGCGGGACGAGAAAAGCTCGAATATATTATAGGAAAAACACCATTTTCACAAGAAACGGATGCTGCCTCCTATGCGAAATGGTATGCTGAAAATCAAAAAGTCAAGGGGTGGTTGTTAACCTCTATGTCACCAGATATTATGAAGCGCTATATTCGGCTGCGTACCGCACGCGAAATATGGAATGCTCTGGAAAAAGCTTTTTATGATGGGTTAGATGAATCACAATTATTTTCATTGAATCAGAGATCTTTCTGCACCAAACAGACTGGTCACCTTTTATCAACGTATTATGGTGATCTTGTGGAAATTTTTCAAGAACTTGATCATCGTGACAGGATTATAATGAAAGATCCTGATGATGTTATCGTTTATAGAAAATCCGTTGAAAGATTGCGTGTTCATATTTTCTTAAACAGATTGGATGCAAAATTCGAACAAGTCCGTGGAGAAATTCACAGAAAAGACCTGATATTGGATCTTGAAGAAGCCTATGCTTATGTACGTCGTGACTCTGTTCATAGAACCACTTTAAATAATGAAGTTGAGACATCTGCAATGGTAGCACGTCGAGCTAAGCCTAAAATAGCTCGACGAACTGGTCCTAACAGTGATCAAAATCGAACATCAGGATTTCAGAATCGAAGCTATGAGGTTGGAACAACCAAACCAAAGCGCATTTGTACTCACTGTAGTGAGACTGGGCATACAAAGTCACGATGTTATCAACTTATCGGGTATCCAGAATGGTGGGATCCTACCAAAGCACCTCGCAAACGGAACTCCAAATCAAATAATCATGCTTCCGCTGTAGTAGCAGAACCTTCCACCTCTCACACAACTGAGGATGCATCAATCTTAATCGCTACATCTGGTAAGGTTCTTAATACTTCTGCTCCTAGTAGAAATAGTGAATGGATAGTTGATTCTAGTGCTACTGATCATATGACCTTTGACAATCATCATGTTAAAAGTATGAAACCATCTGCTTAACATATCGTATCTACAGCAAATGGTACTACATCTCACGTTATTGGAGAAGGTTCTATCACTCTCACTGAAAATCTGAGTCTTGATTCTATATTAGTTATTCTAACCCTCAATCATAATCTATTATCAGTTGCTCAAATAACTCGTACTCTACATTGTATTGTGGTTTTTTGGCCTAACCTTTGTGTTTTTAAGGACATTTGAACTCAAAAGACAATTGGGTATGGTACTAGAAGGGGGAAACTCTATTACCTTGATCTACAACCAGAGAGTTTTGATCAGTTAGCCCAAACGTTCTCAATGAAGAATAAATCTGCAAATTCTGACATTTGGTTATGGCATAAACGGTTGGGTCATTCATCCTTTGGTTATTTAAAAAAATTGTTTCCTACACTTTTTGCAAAATTATCTATTATCAGATTTTAAGTGTGATGTATTTAAATTGGCGAAAAACCATCGTGTTCCATTCCAAATAAGCACGAATAGGAGTCCAACACCCTTTATGATTATTCACTCTGATATGTGGGGTCCAGAAAATATAACCTCTCTTAGTGATAAACGGTGGTTTGTTTCTTTTATTGATGATCACACCCGTATGACTTGGATTTGTTTAATGAAGTATAAAAGTGAAGTTAGTTCATTGTTCAAACAATTTCACAGAATGATAGTCACTCAGTATCATTTTACAATACGAGCTCTTCGAAGTGACAATGGTGGAGAATTTGTGAATCAAAGTTTTAAAGAATATCTAGATGATCATGGTATTACTCATCAAACTACTTGTCCGTACACCCCTCAGCAAAATGGGGTTGCAGAGCAAAAGAACCGCCACCTTCTTGAGGTTGCTCGTGCTTCCTTGTTTGAGGTTCATATGTCGGTTAGTTACTGGGGTGAAGCCATCACAACTGCAACTTACCTTATCAATCGAATACCCTCGAGTGTGTTACAATTTAAGACTCCCTTAAGTGTTCTTCATAAAACCATCAGTTCACCTGTTGTGCAGACTCTGCCACCTAAAGTTTTTGGGTGTATAGCCTTTGTTCACTTCCATAAGTCATTGAGACATAAATTGGAACCCCGAGCTCTCAAGTGTATTTTTGTTGGTTATACTCAACATCAGAAAGGTTATCGTTGTTATCATCCTCCATCTCGCAAATTGTATGTCACTCTTGATGTGGTATTTCACGAAGAAAACAATTATTATTCTACTCCCGAGTCTTCAATACAGGGGGAGAAAATGATTGAATTGAAGACCCTTAATCATCATTTCGATATCTTGGATACTACAAGTGGTCAATATTTAGATTACAGTTATGGACATCAAAATGATACAAATGAGCATGATTCACAGGATGGAGAAAGATAAAACCATATGGAAGTAATGCAACCAGAGTCTCAGTCGCCATCTTCCCCCCTTCATAATGTACCAATGGATCAATTGCCTTCTGAGTCTGAGTCCATGTCTGAGCCTCAGGTAAGTTCCGAGACTCAACTAAGAGTGCTACCTCATCGAACCACAAGAGGAAAACCTAGAGTCAATTATGAACCTCTTCTCACCTCTAAATTTTAGTATCCCATGCATAATTTTGTATCTTATCATAGATTATCAAAGGCAAATGAAGTATTGGTGAATCGATTATCTATTATATTTATTCCTAGTAGTGTGCAGGAAACCTTAAAAGATCCTAAATGGAAAGAAGCTATGAATGAAGAAATGAAGTCCCTCCAAAATAATTCAACATGGGAAGTGGTTGACCTACCTGTAGGAAAGACACCAGTTGGATGCAAGTGGGTATTTACCATTAAATATAAAGCCGATGACACCATTGAAAGGTTCAAAGCAAGGCTTGTCGCTAAAGGATATACTCAAACCTATGGGATCAATTATATAGAGACATTCGCACTAGTGGCCAAAATCAACACTGTTCGGATTCTACTATCTCTGGTTGTGAATCTTCACTGGCCCTTATATCAGTCTGATGTAAAAAATGCATTTTTGCACGGAGATCTCCAAGAAGAAGTATATATGGAATTACCTCCTGGATGTATTATGCAAAACAAATTATGCAAACAAGTATGTAAACTAAGGAAATCCCTATATGGTTTGAAGCAATCCCCGAGGGCGTGGTTTGGAAGGTTCACAAATTTTATGAAATCTATCGGATACAAGCAAAGCAACTCAGATCATACTCTCTTCCTGAAATATAACAACGAGGTCATCACAGCTCTTATTGTATATGTTGATGATATGATAGTAACTGGGAATGATCCAGAAGAAAATAAATCATTACAAAGTCGTCTTGCTAGAGAATTTGAAATGAAAGATTTTGGCTACTTAAAATATTTTCTTAGTATTGAAGTGTCCAGATCCAAGGAAGGAATTTTTCTATCTCAACAAAAATATGTTTTTGGATTTATTGAAGGAAACTGGTATGACAGCATGTAGTCCAGTCAGTACTCCTATGGAAGAAAATCTGCAACTAGGAACACATTCAAATCAAGTCCCTGCTAACAAGGAGCGTTATTAGAGACTAGTTGGGAGGTTAATGTATCTTGCACATACCAGACTAGACTTAGCTTATGTACTAAGTGTGGTTAGTCAATTTATGCACTCTCCAAGTGAAGAACATATGAATGCCTTCAATCGTATCCTGTGCTACTTGAAATCATCTCCAGGGAAAGGAATTTTATTTAAAAAGGGAGGAAACTTGAAAATTGAAGGTTATACTGATGGCGATTGGGCTGGGTCAATAGAAGATCAACGGTCTACATCTGGATACTTTACATTTGTAGGTGGAAATTTGGTTACTTGAAGAAGTAAGAAACAAGAGGTGGTGGCTAGATCGTCAGCTGAAGCCGAATACAGGGGAATGATCAAGGCAATATGTGAAGTATTATGGATAAAAAATCTGATACAAGAACTACATATTGAGCAGACAAGTCCTATGAAATTATATTGTAACAATAAGGCAGCATGCGATATTGCCTATAACCCAGTCCAGCATGATAAAACTAAACATGTTAAAGTTGATAGACACTTTATTAAAGAAAAGTTAGAAGCAAGAATCATTGAAGTCCCTCATGTTCGATCTGAGGATCAGCTTGCCGATGTGCTAACCAAAGCAGTATCTTACCGAGCTTCTAACAAATGTTTTGACAAGTGGGCATGAGTGATATCTATGCACCAACTTGAGGGAGAGTGTTAACATTCACTCTGAGATTTCTTCCCTTAGAAATCATGTAAATATTATGTAAATCCGGTGATTGGGGTAATCCCGTTAATTACTCAAATTCTTTCATGTATATTCTGTAAAACGGCTATTTAAGCTGATGATGTGAATGAGAAATCAAGATCGTAATTGAAGTATTATTTTTTACTTGAACCACGTCTAACCACCGAGTTCCCTTGGTTCAACATCTTCACCTTTTTGGAACCACAATTTCATGATTTTGTATTATATTGAGAATAAATTAATTGAAAAAATAGCTTCAAGTTTTGGTTTGATTTCACAAAATAGAGTAAGAATCATGTGCAATTTCAGGTCCAATCTGATTATTTTTCTGCTCTGAAAACCAAATACATTTCTGTCAATGACAACAAAGCATAGCTTCCTAGATTCTATACTTGCAAGCTTCCTTTATTCTTCGGCTTGCCTACAGCCTACTGGGACCCTTACTAACTGAATCTAAAGACCAGAATTGAAAAGATCAATTATTTGCCTAGACATTGAGAGATTATTCCCCTTGACAATCACAGGATTTGGAAATAGACACTGTAGTATTCATCTCTGAGGTTCAACAATGGTTCCAGCAAGAAGTCCCTCTTCGTCCCCTTTGCGATGAAACTGATGGGATGATATTCTCTCAATCCTTTCTTCAGATTAAAACTAGCAGCTTTTCTGAAACTATTATAGTTTTTCTGTGGCTTGCAGGCAACCTCAAGCGCTTCTCCGAATTGCCGATCGCTGAACACGTAGCACCCACTCTCTGTAATCAGAGAAATTGTGTCGCTCTTCCCATCCAAGCCGGCGACAATCTGGAACGAAGCTGATTTTTCATCCTTGAGTGCAGAAAATGCGAGTGTCTCATGTTTACCAGCATGAGCAATTACCATGCCCGGATAACCAAACGGCTCCAACATGACGGTTTTTCCAATCATCTCGTGTCTGGAGGAGGAATCCGAAATTGGGTCTTTGGAGAGGAGTCTGAAAGTAGCATGGAGAGCTGACTCTGTGCCGGACTTGGGGAGTTTCTCCATTGCTATTCTGTTATCACTGTTAGTGAAAACCAGAGTTTCGTCATTGGACTCCTGAGTAAGGGAAACGAGTTGCGAATTGTAGGAGGCTGGAACTGGGGAGATCCAGTCTGAAGGAGATTTGGCAGAGCCAGATTTTAAATCCCCGTCGACATCTCCTTTAGAGAGACCAGCAAGAAGGTATGGCCCGTACAGAATTGCCTGAACAGGTTTGTACTCGGGTCGTTCCTCATTTAGATATTCTGTACGCAGCCTCATGGGAAATTGGAGCGTCAGTCTGTCATCGGAAGTCCATTTTCTTGTGATCGAGATGACTCTAGCTGCAGTAAGAAACAATCAGAACATTGGCAACATTGTCATTTGAGAGATCAACATTCAGAGCATAGTATCGGACTCTGCAAGAAGCGATTGTCAAAGGCTTTTACCCGAAGAAGCTAAAGAGATGGCTTCATCATTCATTAGTGCCTTAATTCCAGCGGAACGGGTCCAAACTGGTATGCGCAGGTTCAAGGTTGATTCTTTTCCTTCCCCCTGCAAGCGGCCATTAAAGTAAATTAGGGATAGAAACGATTTAAGTTTTCCTGAGCCAAGAAGATAAACCAATATGCCTGTCACACAGTACCTCGTCAGGAGAGAAAGTTATTTCAACTTTAAGGTAAGGATCCCATGAAGCGATAGGCTCTACCATCTGAGTTAGCTCTAGTTGTCCCGCTTTCCATTTCAAAGAACTGGATACATACTGGATGATGTAAAGGCTGGGAGTGTTTCCTTCTTCCTGGAAGTATATGGAGTCTCCAATCTTTGAAAACGATTCAGTTGCTGCAAAGGAAGGCTTTCAGTTCTGAGTTATCAAAATGTAACCTCAAATAGCCGAAAGCTAACTAAAAACGAAAGCGGATGTAATGGAATGAACCTGTTCCATAGCAGCACCAGAAAGAGTTGTAAGGTGTTCCCCACTGGTGGTAACTTACTGCCTTGGAGCTTCCATTTGCCAAAGGAAGCATATAGATCATGACACCGGGATCGCTTCCTCTTTGGATGGTTAATACGCCATTTGTGAGTGCCCTTTCATAGTGATCCGCGTATGCCATTTTTCTTGTCCATCTGAATAGATTTCTCGAAATCTGCTCACCAGAATAGCCTTTAGCTCATTCCTGATTATCGAAAAGAACCAGACCAGAAAAAGAGAAGATACTGGTAATCACCTTGAGCATGTTGTAAGTAGTACACGATTCTTCATTTTCTGATCCTAAGGTATCTGCGAGACGGTTTGGATCGCTCCTGTACATAAAATAATCAAGACGGAACTGTTAGAAAACAGATTCAGTGACTCAGAACAGGGGAGCTGAAAGCTGATAAGAAGAGAAGGCCATGGTTACCAGAACTCGCCGGACGAAGTACCACCAGTAGAATACGTGTGAGAGGCATTAACAATGTCCAAGAAATATGTGGCCATTTCCTGCAACATATAAACATATAAACATATATAGAGAAACCAAAAAAAAAAAAGTCGAAGCAAACGACAGGATGTTATTAAAGTTTGGTTGTTTTTACCTTGTAAAGCTGGTCTCCAGTAGCCTCGTAACGCATCTGAGACCCAATAACAACTGGAATGTGTGTGTTGGTGTGAAATCCTGAAATGCTATCAACCTGACAGCAACCGAGACAGGACGGGAAGATAACTTAGAGAAGGAAGATCAAAATCGACCGTGAACAGAGGGAAAGAATGGCAGTTACCTTCAGAGCAAGATAACCCAAAAAGCATGGTTTATCGAAGAGGTGAGCCAGGACCAAATGCTTGTGATCTCCCTGCAAGTAATCACCAAAAGGATTGAGCTTGGACTGTAGAACTCACTCTTGCTCTAGGAAGTGAATTCTTAGAAACGAACAGAATGTTTACCGTAATGCTGTATAGCCTGTACAGAACATCGTTCATGCCACCAGTTTCTTCATTAAGTGATGCGTAGTGCCTCTCTATACTGTATTTCTCAATTACGTTTTTCACCCGTTTGCTGAAGTAGTCAACCATCCATAGCATAATTTTCAGAGCTTGTTCATTCCCCGCAATCGTGTACTGATCCAGTAAGCCAGCCAGGATCTGTTCATCGACAATATTAGCATCAACAGAAGAAGATCTTCATCAATAGCACAGGCGAAAACTGATCAAACTATACCTTGTGAATGGTGTAGTATGGCGCCCAAACACTCGTCAGATTTTCAAAACGATCAAAAAACTCAGATGGAAAAGCTGCAAGATATCCTGTACCAAATTTCTGTTGACACTCGTCGAGAACTGATAATACTGCAGTCATTTTCTTGTGAATTTCTTCATTATGAGTGCTTGCCCACATTTGAGCTGTTGAACTGAGAAAATGTCCTGTACGAAATCAGGTAAGCATCGGATGAAGAAATCGAAAATCGTTTTATATTCAGAACTACCAATTTGAAATCCATGCACTTGCCTACGAAGTGACCACGGAGCTCGACATCAGGACCCTCCCACCCGCCGTAAGGATGACCTGGAGTGGGTAGCCCGACAGTCTTTCTGAAGCTCCAAACCAGATTATCTACGTCCATCATCAACAAATATTTCAAATTCGTCTGCTGGGCTCGATAGTGCTGCGAGTTGGGCAACAAACGAACGTCAAGGAGTGAAACTTCTTTGAGGAAGGACAAGTTGCTCCTGCCGGGATTCTTCATGTCCCGGTACCGCATCTCCCAGTCGAATTGCTCATCTTTGGCCGATTTCAGAAGTTTCCGTGGGAAAAGTCTGGCCCATAGCTCTTCGTCGCTGTGAATCAAATGGTAACGCTCCAGAAACTCGTCCCTCAGCGTCTGGTTCGTTGTAGTCTGAATCTGGTACCGGTAAGTTTTGGAATTGGACCACGGGAACACATTGTTACAGTCCTTGCTGACAACCGGGGCACTCATGAGTGCAAGCAAAGCCAGCACAAGCGCAAAACCTATCATGAACTTCATCTTGTTCCTTCTTCAAGACCGGTGAAGACGACCCTTATAGCATCAATAAGAGATTATTTTGACGAAAATGAGCAGAAACTGAGAACAACGATAAGGCGCTAGCTGCTTTTCCAGCCACTGAACTGCCTCACTTGAAAGGGGAATTTCCGGCTGTTCTACCTTTTGGTGTATGAGTGAGCACTCTCTTCCCCTTTAAAACGATAGCGATTTCCAGAAAATCAGGAAACTTAAAACCTATCTGTTATCATCGTCCATTACTTCGGGATATCGTTACTTCATAATCGAAAATAGATAGTGATAATCTTAACATCCGTTCTCGTAAATTAAGTTAAAAGACGATCGATCTGAGAGAAAACCATGGGAGTATGGTAACGACGCTTGTTGCTGTAAAGAAAATTTCTCCCCTCACGTAAAAATCGGGGTTTTTTTATTTGTTTTAGTCTTATTATTGGCCTTTGCATGTTGAGAGAATCAGGGTTCATAAGGCGGATATCTTGAATTCTGGTTCAAATACTGTAGCGGTTCTTCGGGAAGTTCGAACTTACCTGCTATGACAGACTCCGCTTCTCCGTTATTTAGACAGCAAATTACTAGGATTTCGATCCACTTGGAATCCTTTTCGTTTTTACTGGGTTCTCATAATTGCTGGAAGCTAGATCAGACACCCATTAATTATCACAATCGAGCTTTTCTAAACCTGCAACTGCAAGTGTATAAACATGGTGATTTCGAGTGTGATCAGAAATCCTGCCATGCTTCATTCTTGATCTGCATAACACATAAAATATTACATAAAACAGAGAAAAACCACTGATAATCCAAGGATGTATCAGAAAACAGAAAAAGGAGTAGGGAGATGTACCAATTTTTTATTTAATTATCAAAGTCTGAATTACATAACTCATACATTAATTTTTATGTCATATTTATATATTATCCCGTGTAGTATAATGGTATTATTTTCATTTGACAAGAGATAAAACTATAAAGTATAATTATAAAAAAAATTAATTATTCATTATGGTATTTAAGTATTTATTTTAATTATTTATTAATGTGAGAAAAGTGAATTGATAAAGTAGATGAACTTCAACCGCATTATTCAATTCATCTCCTAACGTCGTTAGTGGAGCACCTGCGTTCGAGTCATGTAAATGAATAAGATGAATCCAGAAATCATCTCCACGGTTTAATTTTGGGAATCTGGTTTTCGCACTATTTTGTGAATCAACCAGATGAAAAGGGCGCCACGCTTCGAACCCTCGTCGATTTTAATTTTTTTAGACTCTCTCTCCCACAATCTTTGCTCTCTCGGCCTCATCTCCCTTCTCCCTCATGACCTCTCTTTTGCTTCTCCCTCATTAGCTCTAGACAGAGCCCACACCCCCCCCCCCCCCCCCCCCCCCCCCCCCCCCTCCTCCTCTTCTTTCTTTCGTTCTACTCCCATTGCCCGACGTCGTACACCTGTGCAGTACCATCGCCACCGCCGCTCTCAACTCCTGTAGCCTAGCCCTCACCTCATCGTAGCTCAGCCAGCAGCTGCTCCGAACCCTCTATCATCGTCGTCACCGCCTATCGCCTGCTACCGTCGTCAGATCCGCCAACCACCACTCTCGTTGGGGCCGCACATAACCCGCTCGGATACCTAAGTTAAGGGGGGAAATTATTTCCCCCCCTCGACGCCTCGTCTCACATAGCATGCGAACTCGCACGTGTATTTTTTTATTAAAAAAAAACTTACAAATCCTTTTCTCAACTATTGCTTTCACTTCAGACGATGCAATTTCGTCCGCTTCTACTGCTGCTTTTCCTCCAGATGATGCAATTATACGTAAAAATATATAGCTGTTTAATCGTTCTTTTTATTATAAAGTATATTATATGTTATTAATAAATTAATATTTTAACTTATTATATTCGTTTATGTTATTTTTAATGTTATTTTTTATAATCAATCATGTGCACAATTAATTGGCTCACGTAATTATTGTATTAATGTACAGTAAACTATAATAATTAAATAATATAATATCTAATTAAATTAATTAGTATATTAATATATTTTAATTATACATTAAATTACTTATTTGTGTAGTAATCATATTTTTTTACCTAATTTGGGGTTTAAGTATTATGTTTTAATTAAGTATATTGTTACAATGTATTAATTCTCTTATTTTTTATATTTTTCTTATTTTGGGGTACTAACATTGGAAATTGTTTTCCAATGCACATGAACTCGTCCACACTAACATTAGATTTTAAGTTGAATTTCATGTAGATGACTGAAATGAATTTAAAACAGGAGATGAAGATGATGTTCAAATTTTAAGTTTGTTGACTAACCCCTCCTAAAGGAATCCATTGGAGAAGGGGTGAAAGAAATAACATTCATCATTAAAGGTGTGTTTGCTGCACCAACCAAAAAGTGTAAAAAAAATGCCTTTAGAAATATTTTCCTTTAACAAAAATTTTAGTGTTCATGTAAATTTTGGGAATGGAAATTTTATCATTTGATTCCTCCTGCCTTTAAAATATTAAAAATGATGATAAATTTTATTTTTTATTTTTTCTAATAGGAAAATATGAAAAATATAAACCAAAATACAAAAAAAAGAGTTATAAATCACTTATTATTACTTTAACCTTATTTTTTATTTTATAAAAAAAATTTATTTCTAGCACATTAAACGCAAGAAAACCGGTATAAAATATTTTTTAGAAAAAATTTAATGAGAAAATAAGTCAAAAGAAAAATGATCTTTCCATCAAATGAAATTTAATGAATGAGTCTTTTTAGAAAATATCTATATATATTATAAACTTTCCATAGAATCTCTTAGCATGCCTCCACATGATGTTTCCATAGTCTTCCCTCCAAATGAAGCCTTAAAAAGTGTAGTCGAGAAAGAAGACACTAGTTTGATGTAAAACGAGATTAGTAATACCCATTTCGAAGATGAACTTGTCTACACTAACACCCATTTTGAAGATGAAGATGAACTTCAAATTTTCAGTTTGTTGACTAACCCCCCCCCTTAAACACAATGAGTTGGGTCAGATAGCTCTGAGTATGAGTGGACTCCACTTCCTGGATAGAAGTGGATTATGAATCGTTTGCATATTTCAGCAAAAACGACGCTGGAGGGTGTTTCTTGCCGGGTTGAGCTTCTCTTTGAGGGTGTCTGGTAGCTGAGATGTCACCTATAGCCATAACATCATGGTATTGAGGACCAATCCGCCCACGACGCTCACCCCCCCTTCCCCTTTCAATATAAGAAACGATACCGCAGTCTTGGATTGTAATACAGGTATCTGCAATTGTCTTCTTCATTCTTATGACAGTGGCCGCCCATCTACACCATGTTTACTTATTGATCGCGAGTTATATCAATTAATGTTCTTCTTAACCGTCAATAAATAATCATTAATGAAATTTAATCTAATTTTTTTTATCATTAAAACTCATTATCAAGAAAAAATTAAGTCTTAACCGTCAAAATTACCAACTTCTGCGCAGTTGGCGACCTGGCAGCTGATTCGGTTTTCCGTTTCTTCGTAAACGTCAACTAAGAGAGCTTACTGTAGGAGGGAACTCCGCCTCCGACAGGGTGACACCATCGGAAATTCTTCTCGTGAGTGAGAGAATTCGGTAGAAAAGCTGCCGTAAAGTAAAGAAAAACGACGCTAATCCGTGACTGTTGTCTGTCTTATTTGTCTCAGTTCTCCGTGTATTTTCATTTCTTTATTATTTGCCCCCCTTTTTTCTTGAAAGAAAGAAAAAAAAAAAAGCTAGGATTTCTCCCCCTCTTCGACAAAAATCTCTCGCCGATGCTGTAAAAAAGAAGGGGCGCGGGCGTCTTCGGCATTCTTGAACAAGAGACAGGATGGATTTCGTGCTATTTTTGGAGCTTCTTCTAGTTTGGCTTGTATTCACGAGTGTTCCAGCTCTGTGCAAGGACTGTAATAATGTTTTCCCCTCGTTGAACTCCCACTCTTATCGGTATGAAGTCCAGACTACAACGAACGAGACATTGAAGGCGGAGTTTGTGCAGCGCTACCATTTAATTCACGGCGACGACGAGCAATGGGCCAGACTCTTTCCGCGGAAACTTCTGAACCTGGTCCAGAAAGAGCAATTCGACTGGGAGGTGCTGTACCGGAAAATGAAGAATCCTAGCACGGGCAGCTTGTCCTTGCTGAAGGAAGTTTCCCTCCATGACGTGCGATTGTCGCCAAATTCGCAGCACTCGCAGGCTCAGCAGACGAATCTGAACTACTTGTTGATGTTGGATGTGGATAATCTCGTCTGGAGCTTCAGAAAAACGGCCGGACTGCCAACGCCGGGGAAGCCGTACGGAGGATGGGAAGGCCCGACCGTCGAGCTCCGCGGTCACTTTGTAGGTGAGATGTGGATTCACCGTGATAGCTGTAGCTGCTTAATGTATTTGTTTGCTTATATACCACCCTTTTCTTCCATTAAACCTGAATACGAAGATTCAGATAGTTGCCTTTTTTTTTTTCTGATTTACCGAGATGTTTACTGCGCTTCTGAAAACTGAGCTAAATCCCTCAAGATTTTCTCCATGACGCCCAAAAAACAGTGGCTAATTTGGATAGGCCTTGTTTCCGCTCAATTGGATTTCTCAAACGCAACGGATTTCCTCTTTTCGTTTCAGTGTCCGCATTGATGAAACGAAGATCCCCTACTAAAGATTTGAAAAATGTTCTGATATTTCTGTTAGAATTCCAAACAAGTCCCCGATATTTTGGTTTTCCTTTTCATTGGTTACTTGCAGGGCATTATCTCAGCGCAACAGCTTACATGTGGGCTAGTACTCACGATGAAGATGTTAACAAGAAAACGACTTCACTATTATCAGCACTCGATGAGTGTCAACAAAAACTGGGTACAGGGTATCTTTCAGCTTTCCCGCCGGAGTTTTTTGATCGTTTTGAAAATCTCAAGTCCGTCTGGGCGCCATACTATACCATTCACAAGGTAACATATCTTGACTTTCATTGGCTTTATAAAAATATTTTGGTTTACCCAAATGGTGTGAAATGTCTTCGTGAGCACAGATCCTCGCAGGCCTTCTGGATCAATACACACTTGCAGGGAACGAACAAGCTCTAAAAATGTTGCAGTGGATGGTTGACTACTTCAGTGATCGGGTGCAAAATGTAATTCAGGAACACAGTATAGAGAGGCACTATGCATCCCTTAATGAGGAAACTGGTGGCATGAATGATGTTCTTTACAGGCTATACACCATTACGGTAAAGTGAACATAGCTCTTAGTTCTCTTTATTATTGAATTGGTTCAATAGTTTTGACTGCAGGACAGGATCCACATTCCTGTCACGTTAGTTGGTGTTGTTTGGATGCTTAGTTTCTGCAAATCCTTGCAGGGAAATCAAAAGCATTTGGTCCTGGCTCACCTGTTTGATAAACCATGCTTTCTTGGTTATCTTGCTCTGAAGGTAACTGCCAGTCTTTCCCTTTATTCATGGCTTCTTTGGCTGTCAGATTTCCTTACCAGAGGTTAGATGGTATTTCTTTTTCCAATTTCCTGGCTTTCAGTGAGAACAAGAGAATGGTAGGAGAGTGTTTCCTTTCGTTTTGATATGTAGTGTGACCAAACAAACATAAAATCCATTCATATGAATTTCTTTGATGGATGGATCATTCCTCTGTTCTTACTTCGTTGTAGGTTGATAGCATTTCTGGATTTCACTCGAACACCCATATCCCAGTTGTTGTTGGGGCACAGATGCGTTATGAGGTTACTGGAGACCCACTTTACAGGGTAAATTTAATCAATTTCAAGTGCACATCAAGCATATTTTGTTACTCATTCAGTATACCACTTTTTTTATGCCTGTTCCACGATGCAGGACATTGCAACATTTTTCATGGATACTGTCAATGGTTCTCATTCTTATGCCACTGGGGGAACATCTTCTGGGGAGTTCTGGTAACTATAAAGTCCCCTTACTAGCAGTTCTCTAATATTCTCCATTCTATTTTTAACCTCAATATCTTGATTTTATGTGTAGGCATGACCCAAAACGTTTGGCATCTACGTTGGGAACAGAAGATGAGGAATCATGTACTACTTACAATATGCTCAAGGTTCATTAATTTCTAATTTGCTTCCTTCACAGGCGTAGTTTCTAAATGATCAGACATGATCCAAAGCTGAATGTTGTCTGCAGATTTCCCGCAACCTATTCAGATGGACTAAAGAAACAGCCTATGCTGATTACTATGAAAGAGCCCTCACGAATGGCGTCCTGAGTATCCAAAGAGGAACTGATCCTGGGGTGATGATATATATGATTCCACTGGGACAAGGGAATTCCAAGGCTAAGAGTTACCATAGCTGGGGAACACCCTACGACGCTTTCTGGTGCTGCTATGGGACAGGTATCTGCCTTATAATTTCGAGGATGCTAGTCGACTATATACAGAACTAAGATCCTTCTTTGTGCAGCAATTGAATCATTTTCAAAGTTAGGAGACTCCATATACTTTGAGGAAGAAGGAAATGCCCCAAGCCTTTACATCATCCAGTATATATCCAGTTCTCTGAAATGGAGATCAGGAAAAGCTGAGATAACCCAGATGGTAGAACCTGTTACTTCATGGGATCCTTATCTTAAAGTAGAACTGGCATTCTCTCCTACTGAGGTACTGCTGCTATGTAATGGCTGTATTAGTTTATTTTCGTGGATAAGATCATAAATAAATGATCAGAATGGCTCCTTCCAGGGCGCAGGTCAGCAATCAACCTTGTACCTGCGCGTACCAGGTTGGACCCATTTGGCGGGCGGTAAGGCAGTCTTGAACGGCGAAGATTTATCATTACCGTCTCCTGGTAAAGTCTTAATTTGTAGCTTCTCTCTGTACTGAAACTATGTTCTGGATGTAGATTCATCTCTTCCCAGAGAGATTGATTTCTGTTTTTTATGACAGGGAGCGCCCTCTCAGTGACAAGAAAGTGGGATTCCGGTGACAAATTGACACTCCAGTTTCCCATCACTCTGCGTACCGAGTATCTCAATGGTAAAATTTGTCGGTTCAATACTCTCTGTTATTGTCCTGTATAGCTTCTCCTCTTCAATTGTGGACAATTAGCTTGTTACAGAAGTTATACTTCAACTCAAAACTAACAGTTTGTAGCAATCGATTGGATTCCACAGAGGAGCGGCCCGAGTACCGTCCTCTTCAGGCAATTCTTTATGGACCATACCTTCTTGCTGGTTTCTCAAAAGGCGACGACGATGGGAACTTAAACTCTGGTTCTGCTAAATCTCCTTCAGACTGGATCTCCCCGATTCCCGCCTCCTACAATTCGCAACTCATTTCTCTTTCTCAGGACTTTGATGACGAAACTCTAGTAGCCACTAACAATGATAAGAGACTAACAATGGAGAAACTCCCCAAGTCCGGCACAGAGTCAGCTCTTCATGCTACCTTTAGACTCTTCTCCGAAGACCCAATTACGAATTCTTCCTCCAGAGACGAGATTATAGGAAAAACAGTCATGCTCGAACCATTTGACCTTCCGGGCATGGTTGTAGTCAATACGGGTAAAGACGAGACTCTCGCAGTTTCTACGGTCAAGGATGAAAAATCCGCTTCGTTCCGGGTTGTCGCCGGATTGGATGGAAAAAGCCACTCAATTTCTTTGGTATCTGAAGCAGAGGATGAATGCTATGTGTCCAGTGACAGTAATTTCAGAGAAACGCTTGAGGTCACTTGCAAGCTCCACAGTAGCGACGAAGGGTTCCAGAAAGCTGCTAGTTTTAACGTGAATAAAGGATTGCGAGATTATCATTCCATCAGTTTCGCTGCAAAGGGGACGAAGAGGGATTTCCTGCTGGAACCCTTGTTGAACATGAAAGATGAATTCTACACCATCTACTTCTACATTCAATCTTGAGTGTTCGGGCTCCAGAGCAGAGCAGTTTGTGCTTCTTCGGAATGCGATCGATAATCTGAAAACAAGCTGGGATCTTTTGGTTTATAATCACCAAATTAATTGATGAAGGTGCCGTCGTAGATCTACCATTTATTTCTAGTTATTTTTGTAATATTAAACAATAAAGGCAAGTCAGGTAATTAGTAGCTAAGGGCATGATCCAATTACAAAAAGGAGCCCAATTAAGGAGGAAACTAGCATCATCTGTGTAGAAAATAGTTTAAAACTTCAGTATTTTCTTAAATAATTTTTTTTATTTCGATATTTTTCTTAATATTCCTGAGCGATGATTCTTTTTGATTCCTACCTAATAGTCTCCGAGATGTCGTATACTCGTCCGAGGCTGCGACTATCATGTATCATGTCTGCACTCTGCAGACCGGCTAGCCGTATTCTGATCAATTACCACACCCAGTGACCTTCACAAGTCGGAAAATCTGTCGTGCCATTAAACTCGGTGAAACCTTCCCGACGGCTTCTCTGAAGAAATGGCGATTCTTCGAAGAATCGAAACAGCTGCTCCCAGGTACACTCACTCCTCTCCAGCTCACATCTTTCAAAGCCGTAAAATAGAAAAAGGCACAAATGCCACCCTTCCTACCGGATTTCTGGAAACCGTCTCCGATAATTTCATTACAGACAAGATCTTGAGGGACCTCGAACACGGGGCTGTTGATCTTTCTCGTGTTTCTAGCCCCGCTATCGTCGTCAATGTGCTCTTCAAATGCAGTAAAAACTTGCTCTTGGCTCAAAAGTTTATTGATAACTTCTCAAGAAAATCTAATTTTAAGCACTCTTCAGAGTCCTTAAGCGCCATGATTCATATACTAGTCAGGAGTCGAAGAAGTTCAGACGCCCAAGCGTTGGTTCTCAGAATGGTTCGAAAAAGTGGCGCCTCAAGGGCTGAAATCGTTAGTTCTATGCTATCCACTTACCAGAATTGTAATTCGAACCCCCTGGTATTTGATCTCCTTGTCAGAACTTATGTCCAAGCTAGAAAATTGAGAGAAGCTTCGGAGGCGTTCAGAATTTTGAAGAGTAAGGGTTTTGTGCCGTCCATTAATGCGTCTAATAGTCTTTTAGGTGGGTTAGTTAAGACCGGTTGGGTTCACATGGCTTGGGAGATATATGCAGAATTAGTTGGGAGTAATGTTCAATTAAATATTTATACCTTGAACATAATGGTTAATGCATTGTGCAAACAAAGACAGATGGATAAGCTTAAATTATTTTTATCTGAAATGGAGGAAAAAGGTGTTTTTCCGGATACTGTGACTTACAACACATTAATTGAAGCACATTGCCGTGACGGGCTTATGGAAGAAGCATTTTGTTTGATGAACTCTATGTCAGACAAAGGTTTAAAACCTGAAGTGCAGACCTACAATTCATTGATGAATGGGCTTTGCAGAAGTGGAAACTATATGAAGGCTATAGAATGTTTGGGAATTATGCTTGAACTTGGACTAGACCCGAACACCTCGACCTATAATATACTTCTTAATGGGTGTTGCAGGACCGGTAATATTGTTGAGGCTGTGAAGATTTATAAAGAGATGTTGGGTCACCGTCTTGTTCCTGATTTGGTGACTTTTAGCTTTGTTATTGGGTTGTTTACTAGGAAAGGCAAAATTGATCAAGCATTACTCTATTTAAAGGATATGAAGGCAATTGGTCTAGTGCCTGACAGTGTGATTTACACAATGCTTATCAGCGGGTTTTGTCAAGGTGGTTTACTCTCAGATGCCCTTAAGGTACGAGATGAAATGGTTGAGCAAGGTTGTGTCCCAGACATTAGAACATATAATGCAATCTTAAATGGGATGTGCAAGGTGAAAAGGTTATCAGATGCTAATAATCTTTTTGGAGAAATGGTACAAAGAGGGATTGCTCCTGATCATTGCACATTTACAATTCTAATCAATGGTTATTGCAAAGCTGGTAATGTTGGAAAAGCTTTAAGTTTGTTTGAAATGATGATGGAAAGAAATTTGAAACCAGATGTTGTAACCTTCAATACTTTGATTGATGGGCTTTGCAAGGAAGGTGACTTGGAGAAAGCTAATGAACTGTGGAATGATATGACTCGTAGAGAAATTTTTCCAAATCACATTACATACAGTATTTTTATTAATGAACTGTGTAGTAAAGGTCTTGTCTACGATGCACTCAGGTTATGGGATGAGATGGTAGAAGAAGGGATTCTACCTACCATTGTAACTTATAACTCTATCATTAAAGGCTACTGTTGGTCAGGCAGTGTAGATCAAGCAGAAAAATTCTTGAATAAAATGACTATAGAAGGTATAACTCCTGATAGGGTGACATATAATACTCTTATTCATGGACTAGTGAAAGAAGAAAGGATGTCAGAAGCTTTTGCTTATATTGATAAGATGGACATGCATGGTGTTTTGCCGGATACTAAGACATATAATATTCTGTTAAACGGATTTTGTGAACAAGGTAAAATGCGAGAAGCTGATATGACCTGTAAAAAGATGGTCAAAAGAGGTTTAGAGCCTGATAGATCTACATATACTTCTTTGATTAATGGATATGTAGCACAGGATAAATTAAAAGAGGCATTTCGGTTGCATGATGAGATGCTTCAGAAAGGTTTTGTTCCAGATGATAAGTTTTGAAGAGGAAATGAATTCAACAACTATAGGACTACAAAATTTTGATCCTGTCCTTCTGATTGATATGAAAAACTCTACCGTTATGAAGGATATATTACAAGAGTCATTGCAGTTGCATGATGAGATGCTTCAGAGAGGTTTTGTTCCAGATGACAAATTTTGAAGGGGTATCAATTCAACATCTATAGGACTATTTGAAAATTCTGATCTTGTCCTTCTGATTGGTATTTGTAATGTCAGATGAATGCCAAATGCACTGTATAATGAAGCTCTAAAGCCCATCAAGATCTCCACCCAGGTACTGCAGAAGTAGATAGTTGACTTTTTGCACGTTCTTACTGTCAAAACTGTTGTGAAGTTATTTTCAAAGAAAAAAAACTGTTATGAAGTTTATTTGGTTTGCTCCGAGTTACTATTATTTGCTAAATCAGTGGTTGAAAATTAGTAATATATGGGACACATAATAGGACACCGGACCTTCTTAACACCACCACTAGCTAGACATACATGTTGCTATCGATTATTAGTATAGTGAAATGGAGATTCCAGTTATAGGGAACAAACTGCTTGAGCCTCCATGTGTATAGAAATAACCTTACCTTTTTAACTAAAGCTTTTTCTCTGTTTAGACATCTAGTTTAAGAGTCTGTGTATACTAACCAAATCTGCGGTTGACTTCTTGTAGGCCCCAATATGTGTTCCTTCATCTTCCTTCAACATATGTTAAGTACCTCCAGGTAATACTTGGCTTCTTCACTTCCCTTGTGTTGGTGATGGGTGTTCACTATAGTTTTGTGATAAATTACTATATATGAAACAATAATATTCAGTTAATAAATAGTCTCCATGAATTCTTTATACTTGAAATTCAGATCGTAATCTTCATGGTTTGATTTATGGTTTTGTCAATCAGATTTATGAATGTTGTAGAACACTATTTCAGTTGAGTTCTAATCCAGCTGCAGAAATGCTACAGTGACCCAGGTTTCTAGAATTTGGTGTCTAACAAACTTTTTAACTCTTTTTAAATGGATTGATGGTCTAGCGGCTGATGTGGCAACCACTTCTTCTATAGAATTGCAATGCAGCTACTTTGAAATCTTCATAATTACAGGTTCATGGAGGGGATGACTTATTTATGCACAAGTAATTGGCATACTGCGAAAACCCAAATTTTTTCTCCAAGGACTGCTGAATGCAATCCCTGAATTAATCTAATCTTGCTGTCTCTAGCATGCAGTACTGTTTCATTGCACCCTTACCTGAAATTCAAAATAAGAAAGTGATATAGATCAAATTGCTTCAGTGATGAAAGCAGGAAGTATTCTTTTTAAAAGGGAAAGTAGGAAAAAAATGGGAAAAGGTTAATAAGATACAAGCTACGACAGAGAAAAAGGTTCAGTTTAGCTGGAAGTTTTTTTTTTTTAACTAAAAGAAAAAAAGTAATGTTATTTAGTGCATCATTTTTTGCAACAGATCGTTGATAGAAATACCTCTTAATTTAATTTCTTCATTTAAAATATTCAAGGTGAACTAATAACTTTTGGTGGGCTTTAGGATAGAAAGAGCATTGTTTTAGTATTGAAAAGTAAAGAGCTTTGCCCAAATTAGCAGGTTTTGACTGGGTAATTTCATTTTGCACTTACTGCTGGTAGACAAGACTGTCATGGACTCATGATGAGATTGAGTGTTAGGGTCTACAGGGCCCTTGTGCTATTTGACTTTTAAACGTATGCAGCAAACTTATTTTTCATACCAAAATTTGCTCTTCTGGTCATTTTCAAAACATTGTTTTAAAATTTAGTGGAAGGAAGTGGGATGTAGGAGTATTGTACAAAGAAAGATCATATGAATGGGTATGCAGTTTCTAGTGAGTTAGGTTTGTTACAAGATGTAATTTCTATTTACTAGGTTTTTAGGAAAGTATTTTCTCATATAATTTTATTTCTAAGGGTATAACTGGAGTAGGGGCATTAATGGCTTTTATCATTATTTTATGTTATAAATAGTAGAGAACACATTGTTTCTCTCTTTCATTGTAACTTCATAAAATTTCACATGGTATCAAAGCAATTGCCCTGAGATGGAGAAGAAGGGGAAGAAGAAAAAGAAGAGGTAGAAGAAGAAAAAAAGATAAGCTTTCTTTCTCATTGATGTTTCTAGTCCCAACACCCATTTTTCCCCTGGAGTGGACATCATCTTAGCACACTTTCCATATTAAAAATTATATATTGATGGAAAGTTCTTTTAGTTTAGTTTCTAAAACAAATTTTTTTTTGGCAATCGGAGTTTTCTATAAAAAGAAGTTGACATCTGAAGCAACAAAAATCAGGCAATAGGAAATATTGAGAGACAGCAAGAATCTTCATTTTTATAGACATTTTGTGCCATCAAGAACAGAAATTTAAATAAAGAATTATATTTCAAAACAAAGCTTTGTGACTCCATTTTCTAAGCCGACAAGCCGTTTTTCAATCTAGAGATGTTAACATCATAAGCATCAAAGGTCATGTTGGCAGCCTGCTACATGTGGAAATATGAACTTTAAACCGATTTTTTCTCCCTTTTTGAGTTGTTATTCTTACTCTGTGCAAGTCTCCTATTTTCTTTCAAACTCTAGTGAAAGAATCCTAATTTGGTTCCTCTTAGATATGTGCTTTGAGATATGGTGCATGGAATTCAGAATTCAGCTTATGCTAACTTTCTATATTTTGGTTATCCTATCTTATTTGATCTCTAAATGCATGTAAAGAACACGTCACTTTTGTTCTATCCTTGTCCATGCCTGTGGTAGGGTGAATGGTTTAAGTATGTGTCTCACGTTAGAGACAGCATTTGAGTTAATGTTCAAGGCTGTTAAACTTCAATCGTATTTTTTTTAACACTTCGGAGCAATGACATAGGCCTACTCCCTGGTAGAGCTAGAGTGTGCCAAATTCAGCTTGAGTTGAGTCAAGTTAGATTGTTTTGCATCCTTAAAAGTGGGTGAATGTGCTGGCACCTTTAAAAGTGGGTAAGCTGGTTTCTCTTAACTCTTTTTTGACCTAGGGGTACTAATGTTTGGAATCTTCTAGAGTAGTTAGGAGTGATGTTTATTCTCTCATATATAATATTGGTAAGCTGGGTCTCTTGGTGTTATTTTGATTCCCACCTTGAGGGGAAAAAGTAGAAGTACAATGGAATTAGGTATTTGGAAGAGCATACAATGAAGTGTTTCAAGAGGTGGTGAAGTTTGACCAAAGTTGGTGATTAGAGCCAAGTTTTTTCAAGACATCCAAGTAAGAGGGAGAATAAAAGATGCAGCTTTTGAGAAGTGATCAAGTGCAAGCTGAAGTAGAAGACAAGTTGAAGCTAAACATATTATGATTTTCATTTTGATATACTATATAACAAGCCGAAGTCAGAAACTCCAGCCTAAGGGGGAGTATTAGAAGATATAATTTCTATTTGCTTAGGTTTTTAGGAAAGTATTTTCTCATATAATATTATTTTCAAGGTTGTAAGGGGAGCAGTGGCATTAGTGTCTTTTATCATTGTTTTATGTTATAAATAGTAGAGAAGAGGGAACCCTAATCATCTTCTTTCAGAAATTCAAATGTTAGTTGTTGTTTTTTCCAGCTTTCTCTTCTCCCACGTTGCCTCTCTTCTTCATTGCAAGTTCATAAATTTTCACAAGGTTCATGTAAGCACTTGGTGCTTGAGCGTTAAGTTTCAGGCTGTTGTCTTTCTCTGTTGTATGCTAGCATCATTTTTATGTCCAAGGACAGTGCTGTCTTGGAAGAACACGAACTCTAGTATAAGAATAAGAAACTGCATGCATCAAAACTATATGACGCTTTGACAGCTAATTATGAGATTCCACTATTTGCTGGTTTCCTAGGTCTTGAAAGAAGTTGTGGACAATGCACAATAGTGTCATGTAGTTTTTGGGCACTCAAACTACTAGGACACTTTTTTATACATACATATATATATATATATATATACATATATGACTATTGCTTGATCAGAGAGAAAATTGCTGGTCCAGCTACATATATGGCTCCTTGGAACACAAAACCAGATACCTATAGTTGCATCTTCCTGTCCATAGGTATGCATTTTGCTGCTCCAAGGAACCAAAGCACCATAGTTGCCACCTCATTGGTATCTATTGTTCACCTGCCTATGAGTGAGAAACTCTAGACACTGGAAAAAAACAGAAGAGAAACTCTGAAGACATTACCTTGCACATGATATTTCAGTGCTGATAAACTGAATGAAGTAAATCCTAAAACTCACAGGTACTGTAGATGTGTGGCTAAGATGTTTGTGTATAGGTTATGATTCTAGTTAGTTTTCTGTTTTCTGTACAGCTGAATCAAAAAGCCTGATGGTCTTCTGCTACATGTTATCATGGGACTGGGGCGTAGGCTGTCATGTGAAACATCTATTACAGCCCATGTTACTTCAGAATTCTGCTTACTGTACCTTTCAAAGTAATTCTTGTGTTGGAAGCAGTGGTGATGGGACTTGCAACTCAACCTTTTATGAAAATAAAAAGGAAACAACTGGCAGAGTGGAGTTATTTGATCCCCATTTATGTACTGCAATGTACTGAAACCAGTATAGAAGATACTGGTGGAGGAAAAAGAGTTCAGTGCTGAAAATACTTGGTGTACTCTTCTACTTAAAGCAGTTGAATCACATAAAGCTCATGTGGTAATGACATTTCTGTGACTCAATTGATTTAAGTAGATGACTCTCCTAGATTTAAGTGTCATATGCAATTCTCTCACACATTCCACTAAATAGAAACACATGCATAGGGGTATTTTAGTCATTTACTATGGTTGTATGTCCCTCATAGGATAGTTGGAAGTTGGTGTTCATGTTAAAGTTTTATGGTTTAATTCTCATTTTATTCTGAATTGTATTTAGAGAGTTCTAAATGTTTATGTGTAGAGGGGCATCATTGTGATTTAATGTTCTTTTTACTTAAAGTGAGTATATAATACGGAAAGGGGTCGATTTCTGACCCCCGACTAATGCTTCACGCTCACACTCCCTATCTCTCTTGTGCACTCCTCTCTTCTCATTTCTCTCTTTTCTCTGTTCTATTATTATTATTTTCTGCATGGTATTAAAGCACTGATCCTGTTGTTACGGGGCCCAAACCTTCTTTCCCTCATTCTCTAAGTTTGTGACTTATCCAAGAAAGAAAATTTTCATGATTTTTTTTTATTGAAGTTAGATGGCATATTTCCCCTTTCTACTGTCATAATCCAAGGATTAATTGTGTGTGCTGTCAATTGAACAACTTTATGAATTCTTGTGCCCCTACAGGGTTGTTTGGGAGTTTTTTCCTAATCCTATGCTTGCATAGGTATTCCAGACCTGCAAATTGCCTTCATCATCATCTTCAGGGCTAATGTCAGCCTAAAATGACTTTCCCCTTAGCTTGTATTCTGTCAATACGAAATAGTTGCAGTATACTGATTTCAATTTGTGCTTCTGGAGCCCTAATTTTTCAGTCGTGTGTGGGATCACTTCCTCTAGGCATTTACAGTGTATTTTGGTGATTTCTTGGTGCTGGTTGGTGTGTTAGTGTATTCTTGCATGCCTGGTGTGAGCACACACCAGCAAAGGAGTCTAGTAATTCCGAGGGTAAGGATACTATTGTAATTACCACAGAGAAGTTGAATAAATCAAATTATTTGGGCTGGTTGAGGCCTATTCAGATTTATCTTAAGGCTTAGAGGAAGATGAAATACTTGAGGGATAACCCTCATGACCAAATGACTAATGATTGGGAAATAGCGGATAGTCAAGTCATGACATATTACTCAATAGCATGAAGTTGAAATTCAGAAAACAAGTTATGAACTATGAGATCTCGAAGCAAATGTGGACATCTCTAGAATCTTTTTATGATTAAGAAAGCAATTTATCTAGGATATATGAGTTGTATGGCAGACTTGAAAGAGGGGATAGATCAGTTATTCATTATTTCAGCGAATTAATAGTATTTTATAGGAAATTAAGATTTATCATCCCTTTACTACCAAGGAGATGAATGTAGGAAGCAACAAAGACAGGTTTATGTAGCTAATTTTTTTAATAGTTTAGGCCTTGAATACGATGCAGTTTGGGCCCAGATACTTGCAAAAGATGTTGTTTCATCATTCACCCAAACTTTTAATGGAATAATGCAAGCAATAGAGGTTTTTACCCATAATATTCAGCTTGCTCAAAATTGTTCAAAGACACCCTGTGGACAAGGATGGGGTAGATGAGGATGAGTGAAGGAGACATTTGGCCAGGGAAGAGTTTGCAATAATGGTAGTAATGAAACAAAGTGTGCTCATTGTGGGCGAACAAATCATTTTTCAGACCAATGTTGGAATAAATTTGGTAAACCTTTCTGGGCCAACTCAAGTGTTCCTGAAGGTGGAACATCTTCTTCTAGTGTGGTGGACATTGTTCCTAGTACTCTAGATGAGCTTCAACAATTGGCTCAACACATAGCACAGCAAGCTGCATCTTCCTCGTCCATGACACAGAATGCTTCCCTACCACATCTAACATGACAAGGTCAAATATGTCTACATTCCACTCGACTCCAGTCTCTTCGTGTGTTATTGATTGTGGTGTATCTATGCACATATCAGATATGTCCACATTATTTTTGTCTCTTAATAATCTTCCCTATTCAAGCATGTCACACTTGCTGATGGTTTCTCATCTCCTACAAGTGGAGTGGGAATGGTTGATGCACTCCATCCTTGTCTTTGGATGCTTTCCTCTTTGTACCTAAGTTTCCCATTAACTTATTATTTGTTGATCAGCTTACGAAATCAATAGAGTGCTTAGTTGCCTTTTTTCCTACTCATTGTCTATTTCGGGATCTCCAAATGAGGATGATGATTGGTTCTAGGCATGAGAAAGAGGGGTTCTACCACTTGGAAGGTTTGATACAAAACTCCTCTTTATCACTTCAAGCAACTATTTCACCTTCTCAATGGTACCTATGGCTGGGACATCCCTCCTTAGCTAAGCTATTTTAGTTATTTCCGGATTTGCCTTCTACTCTATCATTTCAATGTGAATTGTGTCAACTCAGGAAACACAATAGGGTAACTTTCCAATTTTGTCAGAGTTGTAGTAGCAATTTGTTTGAAGTTATTCATTCCGATGTCTGGGGCCCATGTCAGGTTTCTAGTGTCTTCGGTCACCAATTTTTTGTTTCCTTTGTTGATGATTTTAGTCCGTCTGCATAGTTGTATTTCTTATGGGAGAAAGCTGAGGTTTTTTTATGTATTCTTGAACTTTTATAGTGAAATAAAATCTCAGTTTAATACTACACTTTGTGTTTTCTGTACTGACAATAGGCATGAATTCACAACAGAATGGAGTTGTAGAGAGGAAGAGTTGCCACTTGATGTTGCACGTTTTATGCTTTTCTAAATGCAAATTCCCAAATCATATTGGAGTGATGAGGTTCTCACTGCATGCTTTTTCATTAACAAGATGTCGCCATTTGTGCTTGGTGGAAAAATCTCACTACAAGTTTTCAACCCAACAAGTGAGTTGTTCCCTCTTTGTCTTCAAGTGTTTGAATCAGTGTGTTGTGTTCATGTACTTAGTCCGCCTCTTGATAAATTGTCCTTGATCAGTAAAATGTGTCTTCCTTGGCTATTCCCATACACAAGAAGGGTACAAATGTTGTTGTTCGTCCACAAGAAAATCATGTGTCCACAGATGCTACTTTTTTGAAAAAATTTCTTATTTATCACAGTTTGTTGAGTTTGTTACTTCTCCTTCACTTGAGGTGGACGGTTGTGTAACTCATCCTATGGAGGATGTCTCTAGCATTATTCCTATTGTTGATCCATCGACGTTGAAACAATTGTAGGTTTATAAACAAAGAACACCTTCCAAGGTCATTACACAACAATCCTCTCTTCCACCCACACCAATACCTTTTTCTTCTATGGTTCCTGAGGTAAGTGATTTGCCTCTTCCTATTTTTCTTTGTAAAGATGTTTGTTCTTGTAGTAACTGCTGTACTAAACATTGTTTCCTTTGATTTTGTATTTGGGTCGTTTAAAAATTTTGCATTGTTGTTGTCTTCCTGTTCTTTTCCTTCTTCAATGTAGGAAACCTTGTTATCTCTTTATTGGAGACATGATATGGATGTGAAGATGGCCACTTTACTTGATAGAGGTACATGGGCTTTATGTGAACCACAACTAGGTGCAAGCTATAGTTGGCTATTATTGGGTTTACTCAGTGAAGTAAGACGTTGATGGGTTGATTGAAAGTTATAAAGCCAAACTTGTGGCTAGAAGTTATACTCAAACCTATTGAGTTTATGTATTTGAGATTTTTTCTCTTGTTGCACGGCTATCTTCTGTTCGAATATTAATTTCTATAGTAGTTAACATGATTTGGCCCTTGTTCCAATTGGATATTAAAAATGCCTTTTTGTTTGGAGATCTAGCCAAAGAGGTTCATATGGAGCAACCTTCAAAGTATGTTGTTCAGAGGGAGATTGAAAAAGTATGTCATCTGGACAAAACTATTTATAGCCTCAAGCAGAGTCCCTGAGTGTGGTTTGACAAATTCAGTCGAGTAGTTTGTTAGAAGTCATTCTGACCATTCGTTGTTCATGTTGAAGAGATCCTATGGAGTTATAATGTTGATCGTGTATGTAGATGATATAATTTTGTTAGGAAGTGATAAGAAAGGCATTAAAGAAGTCAAAGAATATCTTGTGAAACACCATCAAACCAAGGATATGGGCTCACTCAAGTATTTTCTTGGGATTGAGGTAGCAGTAAGATAGGGATTGTTCTAACACAAAAAAAGTATGTGACAAATATGCCTCATAAATATGGTTTGTTGGGAGTAAGGCTAATTGAGACACCTATGGAAGTAAATAGTCTCTATGAAGATGAAGACAAGACTATGTATAGAAGGTTTGTAGGGAAATTTATTTATGTCATAGTAACTAGACCGAACATATCATTAGTTATGAACGTGGTTAGCCAGTTTATGGAGCACCCCATGATGATCCATTTAGAAGCTGCTCACGAGATATTATGGTATTTAAAGGGTGCACTAGGGAAGGGGTTATTGTATGAACCTTATATAGTCACTTGCACATTAGGGGATATCTGAAGGCTAATCATGCATGTTCTAGATTGGTTAGGAAGTCTACATTAGGGTTTTATGTTTTATGTTTTTGTTTGTGGAAACTTAGTTGGATGGAAAAGCAAGAAACTAAATGTTGTGGCTTGTTATAGTGTAGAAGTTGAATATCAAGCAATGGGTCGCACAATTTGGTGAGCTTCTGTGAGTGAGATCAATGTTACAAGATTATGACATCCTATTGTAGAAGCTATGAAGATGGAATGTGATAACAAGGTTGGAAGTTTTATTTTTAGCAACCCAATGTTCCATGAACATGTAGTAGTTGATTGTCATTTTATTTGTGAAGTTGTAACGAGTGTTATTGTGGTTACTCCTTTTGTCAAGTTTGTTGATCAATTTTGTAATATTTTTCCTAAAGCTTTAGGCAAATGAGAATTTGATAATTTTTCTATTAAGCTAGGGCTTCTCAATGTGTACGCTTAAGCTTGAAAGGGAGTATTGAAATGCATGTATAGGAGTATTTTGGTCATTTACTATGGTTGTATTTCCCTCATAGGATAGTAGGAAGTTGGTTTTCATGTTAAGAGTTTTTATAGTTTAATTTTCATTTTATTTCAAGTTGTATTTAGAGAGTTCTAAATGTTTATGTGTAGAGGGGCATTATTGTAATTGGATGTTCTTTTTCACTTAAGTGAATACATAAAGGGGTTGATTTCTAACCCCCAACAAGTGCTTTCACTCACACACGCTCCTTTCTCTCTTTTCTCTTTCCTATTATTATTTTCTACAAACTTTATTTGTCTTCATCCTCATTGTAGGAGTTTGGAATTAAGAAGAGGAAAAGAGAGGAGAAAGGAAAAAGAAGAGAAGATCTGGGGGTGAAAGCTGCATGAGAAAGCAGCAGCCACTTTAGGGGCCAGAAGTCGACCACTAACTCATTTTATCAATGATTAAACATATTAAATCAAAAAGACTAATATGCCCCTCTAAAGGTCACTTAATTCTCTCATACTACATCTTTATAAAAACTGACTCAAGTTGAGAGCTGAGGTAGATGCGTACTCATTGGAATTATCCTTATGGAACTAATTGCTGACTTTGCACCTTATGAGACAAACCTATTTGGTCACTGGGTTTCGAAAGTGTTCTGATCACGAAGGTTAACATGCTAGAAGCCTTGGATCCAACTGTTAAACCTGCAAAGAAACCTTGCAAGTATATGCAAGGTGGCAGAGCTTGCTGACCACTCTACTGCCAATTAGCCTTTTCAGCAACCTATTGTGAGCCATATAATTAATACCTTGACATGGGCTACCAATATTGATCATGAAGATAATGATGAAGGCTCAAGTTTTGAATCTGAGTTTCTGAAGAAGGGAAGAGATGACTAACTAATGAGATAGATACTAGGAGTGTTCCGAGTGAAAGAGATCACAGGGGAAACAAAAAACCACTTGGTTGAATTGTATAATATTGGTCTTATTAAAATGCCTGTTGGGTTTCTTATCTTCTTTTTAACTCTCTGTGCATTCAAACAAGAGAAATTGACCATGTTTTTTCTTTTTTTTTCTCTCAAGGAGATCTCTTTTTTTGTCTCTCCCTTTTATACCCTACAAAATTTAACCCAAGATCCCAGGGCTTTAATTATTGTGTTCATTGCATCGAGTACAAAAAGAATATTGTCTCGCATCATCTTTACATTTTTAGAAGTTAACTGTTATTGTAATTTGGTAAGAAAATTCCAAAAACTGTGTTTGAGTAAACAGATGGTTGCAATGAGATTGCCTAATGAATCTATTTCCATTTTATTTGCCAAGTGCTTGGTCCACTCATTTGTCACTACCCTTTTTATAGATAGACATGTTGTACTCACAAAATTCTTCATTTTTTGTTTTTTTTTTTTTCAGTGCAACTACAGGAAAGGTGACCACTGAGGCAGAGATGTATACTAATTTGGTGTTGTACTCGTGGAACTAGTTGCTACCAGAAAAGTGGGAGGTTAGTTCCAACCAAATTAGACAACCTATTTGGTCCCTAGATTCTGAAAGAGTTTTGTGCAACAAGGACAAGATGCTAAAGGCCTCCAATCCAACTATTTACCTGGCAAAGAAACCTGTAGAGGCATATGCAGGGTGGCAGAGCTTGCTGGCCACTCTAGTACTGCTCATGATCCTTTCCAGAGAACCTGACGTGAAGCCATACGGCTAAAACCTTGACATGGGCCACCAGCCTTGATGATGAAGATGATGGTGGGGATTCAAATTTCTACAGGAGTCTTTCCGAAGCAGTGAAGAGATGGAAAACTAACTAGAAAGATGCTCGGAATGTTAGGAAGGAAAGAGATTAATATAAGATTTGTGTTTCTCTTCTTAATTTTTTTCGTTCCAGTAATGAAACTGTTTTTCCGGCTTCAATGACCGTGTTTGCCGATGCATCATCTTCCTTCATACCCATTAAAACTAGTTGTCAGGGTGAGCTTCCTGTCCTCAGTTCTCTCTGTTGATGGCGACTAAGCCTTGGTAGGCATCGAAAACAACTTTTAAGAGAAAAACGATATCGTTTTCAACAAGCTCAAGGACCGTGACTCCGGACTGTTTATGATAACCTTGTTTCTGTGCAGCAAGCGGAAGCCACAACGGTGGTCGGACGCCATGGATGTGACAACAAAGAGTTATTGAACCCACATGGGGGTTGGATCCCTTCTTAAATTATGTCCCCAAATAACCGTACAAGATGAAATTTTGTTAATTCAATTACGCTGTATGTACTGATACTAGATAGCGACTCTGTGTATGCAGGTGATGTTATCACCTGGTGCAGTACAGTTCTGGGAGGTGTCCTCTGTCGTGCCATATTAGGATATCAGATGCCCTGGTTAATGGCTTTAGCAAACTCTCTCTGTTGTTCAAGGGAAATAAAGATGCTTTTGCAGGTTCTTCCACGAGCAACAAAAATGGGTATGGTTGTATAGTAAATCAAGAAACCAGTAATGAGATAAAAAAGAAGATATTTCCGTTCAAGAAAGCAGAGCAGAAGTAACAAGTGGTGATGAGGTTGCAGTTGCAAATAGTCACTGCAGGTGGTTACCCATTTATTATCAGCGAATCGACAATTCACTCTGTACAACAGTGCTCACAAGCCTCACATTCATGGTGGCCAAGTTCAATCGGCAGCCACATATTACGCCAGGCGAAGGCAAATTAGATAACGTCAAAGCTCTGATTAGATATGCTTCCGTCTCGACTAAGGCAAGAGAAGAATTAACGAGTTGCATTGAAGGAAAAAGATTGTTTGGCCTGTGTGTATGTGTGTGAGAGAGAGAGAGAGAGAGAGTGTGGTTAACGTTAAACCTCGCCGAGACAAAGGTGATATTACGAGAAGATGGTTTTGATTGATTGATTGATTCGGGGTCAAAGGAACGCAATGGAGAGATTCTCGACTGGACAGGGATGATGACAAGGACGTTCGTCGCACAGCGAAAGGTGTCCTACCTTCCCCTGCTTTCTCGTGCCAGGAATTGCTTCACGCGCCAGGCCCCGGCCATAGACCCACCCCCAGTTGCAGCTGCTCGCCTCGTCGTGAAATGCTCGGTTCACGGCGACAGGTGGGCTGCACCAGGCTTCCTGTGGACAGCAGAGCACGTGGAAGTGGAACCACTTCAATCCATTATTTGTTCTCTTCTAATATATGTATCTTTTGCTCTTGTAGTTTTTTACTTCTTCTTTTGCTTCTGTAATAGTCTCCGTACAGGGACGACGAGGATAGTCCATGAGAGAGCAAAGGGACAACAATGGTGGAGCCGTGGGGTTGCTCCGTTACCCTTTACGCAGTACGTCCCTTTCCTTTTCTTCTGAAAAAAGAAAAATAAATAAATAGGTCTCTTATTTCGGTGTCTCAACAGTTCTCGAAGGGCGACCGACAGAGCGAGCAGGATGGTCTTCTTTTGGGGCTTTGCCTGGGGTTGAAAGGCCCTTCAGAGACCCACCATTTGGAAGCGGCTAGTAAGAAAACGGGGCTGTTCATCTAATGAGACAGAGAAGCTTTTTGTTCTGTAGCACCCCTTGTCCCTCCCTTCCATGGACGCTTCAAATGAGTGACACAGAGCAAACAAATCTCCTCTCCTCTTCCAAGTCGCCATCTTCATATCTCATTTCTCTTGGGAGTATATTACTCTCCCTGCAAAACAGATTACGAAACGGCCACTCTGACGTCGTTCCAGTTCGCTCAACGTTATGTAACGTATCAGTCGGCAAAAGTCGTACCACTCGAGTATCGTCATCATGAACAGCGGCTTAAAAGCTTGAACCGAGAAGCTCTGCCCGGCCTCGTCGATCTTTCCTTTCCATTCCTCACACAACCGAGAAGCCAATGTGTCTCTCTTGATTACGGGGGGCGATAGTGGGTTCTCAGACAAAACCAAAAGGACGCCATGATAGCAGGCCTCATCTCGAGATTCGGAAATTCCTTTCATCAGATAATCCCAACCATTTCATAAACCGCAAGAAAAGCTTGGACATGGATTAGCTCACGAGCTCCCGTCTCTTTCCCCCCAACTCAGAATCCATCTTTTGCTCCCTGAATATGGAGAACATGATTTCGCTTTGACGAGCTTTGATCGCATAACAGAAGGAAGGATTCGCAGTCGGGAGGGGGCGACGAGGATCGAAAGCTTAATCTGGGCGGTGAACGTTTAATGGGTTAATTAAGGAGGTTTGATTTCATTTCTTGTGGAGGGTCAGGTGGCTCCTCCAGGTCCGTGACGTCTCTCTGCGTTGCTTCTCCGCTTCCGTGAATCAAGGGAAGGATCTTCTTCCGTGTCAGAAGTATTTCAGAAACGGAAAAAACTGTTACGGCCTGAAAAAACTGCATGTCTACTGCTTCGTGTCGTCCACATGAAAGGGGCGCGCATTGCGCCCCAGTATTATCAAATATTATTGTCTTAATCGATAATTACAATACTAATTACAATCTTTCTGATTAGCTAACAAAACATCCGTGATCCGTGATCCGTGATCCCTCATCCCTCATCCGTGATCCGTCTCGCGTTTCGGTGTTTTTGATGTATATGCACAAAAGCGGAAAAAGCACGTAACCAACTCTGTGTCAGAATCCCGTAAACGATACGCTGCGCCGGCAGTCGAACGACGACGCCGATAGCGCCGGTGACGACGGCGGCTGCACCCTCTGCTTCTGAAAGTACTCCTTGATATTAAACTCGTGACTCGTGTCCTCCGTCTCCGCTGCCATCAAATCCTCTGTCGCAGCCAGAAACGGCGGCCGAGACACTTCCGTTAGAAGGTCCCACTGTAGGCCGCGGAAGAATGCGTGCTCCTTCACTTCCGCCGCCCCTCCCTCGTAACCCAACCGCTTTGTCGGGTCCTTCTCCAGCAGTTGTGATATTAAGTCCGTCAGTGCCGATCTCTTTCCGATGAACTCCGGTGATTTTGTTAACACGTTATGAAACGTCTCCTTCCGGTTCTTTCCGTAAAAGGGGGTTCGCCCGTAAGCCATTTCGTACGTCAATATCCCGAGTGCCCACCAGTCTACAGCGAACTCGTGTCCGTCGCCGCGGACGACCTCCGGGGACACATACTCTTCGGTTCCTACGAACGAGTTGGACCGCTCCCCGGCGGAGAAGCTCTGTTTCCGACGACTCACGGGTGACACCCTCGCTGATTTCGCCTTCTTCAGTCTGCTCTTCTCTGACACGACCGATAACATCCGCGTTAGATGTCGCCGATGATTTGGACGAGGTGGCGAGGGATCGGGCGACGGAGAGAAGGGAACTGTTGTGGCCACTTTTTGTTTCCTGGGAGCTAGAACGCGGGAGAGGTCGAAGTCGGTGAGCATGACATGGCCGGAGGCCTGGATGAGGACGTTTTCCGGTTTGAGGTCGCGGTAGACGATGCCGAGACTGTGAAGGTATTCGATGGCGCAGATGATCTCGGCGACGTAGAAACGAATGGCGGAGGGGGAGAAAACGTGGTCGGTTTGGTGGTAGCGGAGAACGTTGAGGTCGCCGCCGGGGCAGTAAGGAATAGCCCAGGCGAGATACTCATCCGTTTCGGTGGAGCCGATGAGGGTGGGAAGAAAGGGATGAGCCAGACGGGTGAGGGCGGACATCTCCCAGCGCGCGCGGCGATCGGCGTCGAATTTCGTATGCAGGGAGCACTTCTCCACGACCTTGACGGCAAATGGGTTGCCGGGGAACTCCTCGTTCCTGACAAGGAAGACCGTCCCCATTGCTCCCTTACCCAGCAACCTGACCGCCGACAGCATCTCCATGTCTAGGTCCAGGTCCATCCCTCGGAGACTGCTCGAGAGTAGCTGAAGGCGTCGCAGAATGAAGGAGATAACGAGGGAGGAGCGGTTTTAAAAGAGTTTGTTTTATCTTTTCTCGCCTTTCTTTAATTAATCCAGCCAAAAGAAATTGACTCAATGAGTGCAGTGAGTTGGGTTTCTTTTAACAAAAAGGAAAGGGCGTTTTTCTTTGTCTGCAACCGAGGTGGCATTCACACGTGTGGCACTGATTTATATACCTTTTTGTTACTCGGCACGTCAAAAAAAACTTGATTTAAAAAAAAAAAACACGATGTAAATTCCATGAAATGATGGGTAGAAGGTGGAATTTTTGCAACATCCCGTGAACAAGTCTGCGCATGCGCCAGCGTTCGTGCGGCCGCACGTGCTCCATTTTGTTTAAGGGGCGGAGGGTGTCTAATCCTACACGGAGGAGGGCCTCCCTCCCCTACGACCCCCTTCCATGTGGTGGGGCCCTAGAGAGATCAAGGGGATGCCACCCCTTCCTTTCCTGCTGTAATGAGAGGGAGTTATTGCCCTGGCCTTTTTCTCTCTGTTTTGTCTCTTTTATCATTTAAAGCAATAAACCGGAGGTTATTTTGACGAAAATAACCTCTAGAATTTGGCAAGTACATAAATACCGCACGACGACTCTCAATCAGACAATAATGAAAGCAAATTACGCATATTATTAAAACTAGTAAGGATGGCCCATTATTAAGTATCCAATACGGATGGCCCATTTAGGAGGAAAAAAGAGTCCAATGAGTGGATTGAGAAAAATAAAAAATAAAAATTGTGGGGTTAAAGTGAAAATAACTTTTTAGTAAGGGTGTAAAGAAGGAAAGAAAAAAGGTGAAATGGTTTGTGAAGAAAATGTGTAATTTCTAAGGGAGTAATTATGTAAGATTTGGCTTTATGGCTTTTGTTAATGTGGGCTTTCATTATTCCTTAATGTGGGTAGACTAGTAGGACGGCAAAGTAAGTCTCATCGGTTTCACTTTATGTGACATGATCCAATCCTCACCTTCCTTCTCTTTCTCTTCAAAAATAGTTGATTTGCTCTTCTTTTTCTTTTTTGTTTTTTATTAAGAAAGTCTTCCCCCCTCTTATTTTTCAAATCTTTCTTATCTCTCTTTTTCCTTATTTTTTATATTATAAAATATTTTTTATTTTAAATTACTATTAATAGGAATAATTCTATATATTTAATATAAAGTCGGTTTTTTTTAACAACTGTCGTTACGCGGCGTAAATTGTTCGTTTGATGGTGATTAATGGTAGTTTTAATTCTCTAATTTGATGTGGCGAAATAGAAAAATACCCAAATCCTGAATTTTCGGACCCTTATATTATTTTCTTTTTATTTAAAAGTTGAAAAGTTTTTTTTTTCAATAACACACTTAAATGTATTTTGTGTACAATAATGTCATTTTTTTGACATAAAAATTAAAAAATTGTTTCAAAATTGTTGATTTCTAATGCCAACACATTAACACAATAAATCTCAAGGGAAGGAGAAAAGAAAAATACTCTAATTCTTGGAAAAGAGGCGAGAAGAAACCATAAGAGAAAAAGACAAGGACAAATTTGAGCTAAGAGGAAAAGACTTAAATGTTCTACCCCATACTTTGAAGCTATATTTATAATTACGTTAAGGTGTTTACAATGATTACAATACTCTTAGGGCTATATGCTTAAAAAAAAAAAAAAAAAACATAAATTTTAACTTTATGAAAGTTCTCCTTATTTACTAGATATACCACCCCCTACACGCATGGGTGTCTCTTAATAGAAATCAACATCAATAATAAAGTACTAGATAAAAAATATAAAATAAGATAATTAAAATTTATGTCTTTAAATTCAAATAAAATAGTAAAATAAAAAAGTGGGTACACTTAACTTACGTCGAATATATAATTTTTCCAATAATTTAACAAATATAGGTTGTTATATATCGTGTTATAGGCGACATTCGCCAATTTCTTTTTTTTTTTCTTAAAATTTATAAAAAAAATAGGCATATTATATACCAAAATAGCCTATTCCAAAGCCAATACTTATCACTTGGGGGTGGTGAGATGGAGGATAACAATCACACTCAAAGAGTCCAATCTAGAACAAATGTAAAATAACATAGATTTTGAATTATTCATAGAAGAGCCAAGAGTTGGTTTGTCCGAGTCTACAATCAAAAACCAATCTCTTGATTGGAAAACTGGTTTGATGCATAAAACTCCAAATATAGGGAAAGCGTGGGCTAGTGCAGATGGGATGCACGAAGCTTGTTTTTCGTAGATGATGGAACGGAAATTGGAATCCATGTCTAATGTGTCTTTATCTAAATGGGGGACAAGCTAACACCCTAAACATTGCTTAAGATTTCTGTAATAGTCTTTAATTCCTTTGATTATGTGAGGAGATGATAATTTTCAGAGAAGAAAAAAGGCAAAAAGCTGCGGTTTCACCCTCTTTAGGGGACAGCGAATCTGAGATATTGAATATCATATTTGAGGGATGTTAAGAGGGGGAGACGGGGATGGAGCAGCAGCAGAGGCGGATGCCAAGGTTCTAAGTTTCAGAAAAATGCCTTCCGGTCGGGGAATCATTATTAAGGAGAAATTTTGGGGAAAGAGAAGGCCACCTGCAAAGTTTTTATTCTTCTTCCAATGTGAAAGTTAAGAAGCAAAGTACTTTAAAGTGAAAGTTTGGTATTTTTTTCGCTTTCAGGATGCTGCGGTCGGCCATGATTCCAGTGGTGAAAAGAATGAATTCTTTTTTCTCTCTCTCTCTCTCTCTCTCTCTCTCTCTTTTAAGGGTGACGAGTTGGTGTTCTTCAATCATTCTGGGAAGAAAGGGTGTAGCATTCATTGATCGATTGCGGGAACTGGCAATTATTTATGGGCCGTGGCTTTAATTTCGTTTTAGTGTAAGCGACACAACAGTGAATCGAAGGAAGAGAAACCGAAGATTTAAGTGGTTGGGACTGGAATGAGTTGTTTTCCGGGGAAGAAGACGATAAAAGGCTTCACCATAATTCGCATTTTAACGAGATTTCTTTCGGCTTTTAGATGGAGAAGATTCTGGGTGACGCCCAGATCCACAATTCATGCATTCAATCTTGAAGAATTCATTCATTCAGCAATGATAAAGAAGAGCGAACAAGGGCAGTAGAAGGTTCTGCGTTTCGTTTAGATACACAATTTTCACGGTGGGTATCTTCGAATGCTCTTTCTCCTTCCACTCTCGTAACTAATTCACAGTAGACTTCAGACAAAAACCCCCAAACTGCTCACACCCTCGCTCATATTCACCATTACACCCCCATGAAAACTTGCTATTCCGTCTGTGTGATTTTGTAATTTCAGAAGCCTCCTGGCTCGCTTTCCGTCCCCTTTTCACATTTAACTTAGGTTTTCAGACATCGTGCCTTATCGCTTTCAGAAAGTGGGGCTCTGCATCCATTTGTTTCGAGGTTTTCCATCCGTTACCGATTCCATTTGTGTTCGAGCAATCTAATAACGCGACTGCGATTCCATTCCTCGAGTCTGCATTTGGACTGGTGGCGGAGAAGAGAGAAGGAACCAGAAGATTAAAGAATTACGGTGAGGCTCTGTTAAATCTATATTTATTAAAAAAATTGTTTTATGATTACATTTTAAGAGATAATGTTACTAATTACTTGATTTTTATTTTTTTTTGGCAATTTTAATATTTTTCACTAAATTAAGTAATTAGTAGTGGAAGAATATATTTTTTATTATATAATAATAAATTTTATTCTTTTATTTTTGTCATAGGTATAAATTTTACTCGTGCGAAATGGAGATTTCATATATCGTTTTCTTAGTACGAAAGAAGAAAAGAGCTAGAGTTTATAAATTTATACAGGATATATAATTTTTATTTGGGTAATTGTAAATTGATATTGATATTTCAATATTGTTTTTGTGTTTAATTATTGAATAAAGTTTATGTATAATTATACAGTTTTTATAATTAATTTTATTCAAAATATATAAATAATTTTATATATAATTTATTTCACATGTATTTCACAGTTTAGCTCCGCTCGAGCTCGAAATTGAAATATTTAAATTAAACCCGGTTTGAACATATAAGATTCGATCCCACCTTAAGATCATAAATCAGTGGCAGTGATAGGCACCAAGAACCAGATTCTTTCCATTTAGTTTTCACCCTATGAGCGGTCACATGACACAAAACCAATAGGCTCGAGTAAGCTAAAAGTTGGAATCAGAGCAGGGTTAAGTGCTAACTATTGAAACAATTGTGCTAAAAGGCTCAAAGCTAACCCCACGAATCTCAAAGACTGGCACTGTCGATACAAACACAAATTTTAATATTTTCTCACACGGGAAAATCCGTGGACAAATTCATCGGAAAAACCCAGGACAAACTCCTGAAAATACCCAGGACAAAATTCGGTGGGAGCAGGACTCGAACTCGGGACCAACCTCGAATGATAAAGAGCCGTTGAGCTCTGTAGTGGGGAAGACTAAAACGGGAGAGAAAACAATTTTATCATTCATTACCTTATTGTTTATTCGTTAGTAAAACACCCTGTCAAACTTGACTTCTTCCACTCAGACTTTGCAAGATTCTTAATGCCTCCGGCGTCTATAGGTCAGATGAAGAGGATTAAGTGGCGTTTCACACTTGAAAATGATGAGGGACAGTTTCTTCATGAAATGATTCCAACTTTGAATTGATCTGCCCTGCGTTCTATTCATCAACTGCTCCATAATTCTCTTACAGCAGAACAGAACTTGAACCAGACCACTCTGCAATCCAAATCGCCACGACCACTTCCAGAGTTTAGACACATTGCCAAGGACCAGAGTCAGAGGCAAAAAAAATTAAAAAAAAATACCCAACTCGTTTCATCCCTTCCATTCAATATCCATATGAACATTTAACCCCAAATTCAAGATCCGCCCCACTCAACGCTATACCCTTCCACTCTCCTTTCCTCCTGTGACTCCTTGATGCATCTTCCCATGATAAGAAACCCCGGGGAGAAAAAGAGAAACGACGAGGTGTTCTTCCTACGTCGGCATCGCCTTCGTTTTAGTTATCAATCTTCCACGTATATTTCGGGAGAAAGAACGTCGCTCAGGCCAACTTCGCACGGTTGCCACCTGGAGCCAACCTGTTCCCAGTTCCCACCCATTTCGATATCCTCCGAGATGAAAAGAACTGTGGCAGCACAGGATCCCCCCTCGACCATCATTTCCCCGCGATGTCGATCTCACGTCTCTTCCAGTGCCCCACCGCCTCGCACAATCTCAGCCGTGGATTACAAGAGTTGCGCCCACCATCTTGAGCCTAGACGTGGCATCTGTCCATGAATTAGGGAAATTCTCATATCTCAAATGCAATAAAATTCAAACCAACGTGAATCATGATTCCACGACAATCGGACGGATCAGATCGATGGTTTTTACTTTATCAGACATTGAACGGTTCAAAGACGTTACAACTTTTTTTCCTTTCAATTTTTTAATTTTTCAAAAATACATGACAAAAGGAAAAGTCTACTAGAAAAGGTGTGACAGCCTGACAGGGACCGAAGGACAACCGAAGTCATAAAACGGAGTCACTGGCGCCGGTGAAAATTCGAGGCTCCGGATTCCAGAACTCTTGTTTCTAAAATCGGACAAGAACATGATGAAGATAACGAGGAAGGAAATGTTACACGCCGCCCACTAAAAACTTCATTAATTTTCCGACATAATTCAACATTTTTTCTATCTTGGTCACTTCCGGGAATCTCACAACTTTTTTCATCCGTTTACAAACCTCATAGCTGAAGCTATAGATTCCCATTCCTCAAAACATCGGCCATTTTTTTTTTTTTTTCCTTTTTTCCTCCGTAATCCTTCTCTTTCACCAGTCAAAGCTTGACGATCTTGGCCGCTATAACCACCGGATTTTCCCGCGCGATCGCGTCTCTCGCAGCCGCCTTATAATCGAAGCTACATACGTGTCGATCCGAGTACCGATGTACGCCACAGAACAGATCACCGCATCGGCAGCGGAACCCGGTCACTCCGACCTTCTTTCTGCAACTGGTGCAACGGTTCAACAGCCGAACCTCCGTATGAGAATCGACCGGTCTCTCGGACCGCTCTTCGCTAACGACCACGGGCGGCAGAGCGAGCCTCTCGGAAGACCGGATCGGAGCAGGTTTGTGTTTATCGTGAGTGGAGCAAGAAGGAGCGGTCAAGATGCCGGAAGCCTTATAGCAGTTCTGGCACATATTTTTGGTGGCCGGATTGCCCGGAAATCCGCAGTTATTGACGCATAGATTGAGGGCTTCAGGGACCTTGAATTCGGTCTCTTCTTTTTCCCTCTGCGACATTCCTGAGCTAAAGGGATGGTGAGATTTGGGAAGGGAGGATTTCCGCGACGAGAAGACGAAGAGGAGGCTAAGGAAGGAATTGAGGGGTTTTGGTCTGAGGTGGGTCTTTTTAAGGAGCTGGAGTGATCGGTAATGACGATGAAAATCGAGAATTGCTTTTAGAAACGCGTATCAAACGTTTCCGCGTCTTATTTACGAACAATGGTACTCCTTTTACGCAATTACCGCTGCTCTAATCATCTAAAAACTCACCTCTCCCGATATAATTTGGGCAAATATGGAATTTTACGCGGCTCCGGGCTGTAGGTAACCTGTCCGGGTTGTAATGAAATGGATGGACGCTAGTCACGCGACAAGAGACACACTGAGCCGCCCCATCTGACCGGCCTTTCCTTTTCCCATGCGTCGCTGCCATCACCAGGTTGCCGTACACGTGGATAAATTAGTCAGCGGCGCGTACGTGTCCAAGTGAGGGAAAGCTCCCACGTGCTAGCTGAGCTGGCCGAAGCTTTATATCATCGTGATGGGGCAGGACAGGGACAGGGACAGGGTGCCGTCTCGTCGTGAATCGCGGCTCCTACGCTCTGCCACAGCAAGTCGACGAGTGTGATTTCGTTTCCAATTTGCAAATTCCTCTGATAATTCTCCGATTTTGAAAACGGGATCGGCTTCTTTAAATCTCTCGTTTTGTATCTTTAAGACTGCTTCATTTCACCGCGAAGCCGGCCACCGGAAAAATCCCTCTCAAGTCCCAACTGGGTGACGCCGTAACTTCTGAAACTAGCCTGAAATGCAGTAAAATAACAGGGGAGACTCTCTGTCCTCTAATTTTCATTCAATTACTGAACCCCCAAAAAAAAAGAAAGATGAAAAGGAGAGTAGCTGGAAAGGGGCGGCGTTGCAAACTGCCTGGATGTCGGCAAAGATAAGCACAGAGGAGGAAAGTCCGCGACCAGGGAGGAGAGAGAAAGTAGGCAGCTCGGTGGCACAACAATAATGTGATGATAAGAGTGGCTGGCTGACGAAGGTGCTTTTGGGTGGCATTAGCTGTCAGCGTTATTAAAGATGCAAAAATTCCAGTTTTGTATTTGATTTTTCTGTTGGGAGATCCTCGATAATGTCGCAGGCCGGCCGGGGGGTGACCACTAACTATTCACCGGTGACCTCTCGAAAGAGGACAATGAGTTTATTAATAGATTTAATTTTATTAAGATAGTTTTATTTAACTTTTAATTAAAAAAATAAAATAAATAATTTAAACAAACATTTGATTTTTCACTTGGTGTGTCAATTAACGAATTTGGTTTCGTTTTGTTTATATTTAACTCGTCTTCTTCGGCTGGCCGTGATTTAATCCTCGAGTGAGTTTCGTTTCTCTATCTACTCAGAAACAGTTTATACCGGGTTTTTCCAGAACTGAGTTAATTAGAAATGTTTGTCTGGTTGCGTCACAGTTTTAGATTACATGGAAAATCAGAGGATTTTGCTTTCCGAAGGCAGTTACATTTCAAAACTGAATTTGAGCAGTCATAGAGAATTCCTGCGTAGCCAAGCCGGAGTGCACAAAAACGCCAAAATTTGCAAAATTGCCTCTCAACTTTTCGACAAAATTTCTATGTATCGTTCCAGACTGAGAAAATTCCATGGTTGGGACCTCGAACCGTGTCCGTCGACAGCCAGTCAGAGTATCCTCCTCCGGTATCCGTATCGTAATCAACCTTAACCACTCCCACATCACCTGAATCCACGTTATCAAGCTTCAATCCCACCGCGCTGCCTCCGCCGCTCATCATCACGGCCGACTCTCCGTTCATCATAAACCCATTCCCGTAGTAATGACCTCCATTGTAGTAGCTACAACTGCTGTTAGTGTTAGCGATGGACGAGCTGCTGTTGGTCTCCAAGGGGGATGGACCCATTCCGATCAGGTTGTGGGCGAAGGCTGCAGGCTGGTGGGACTGGGAATGGACGTAATTCTGGTGAAACTGTGGCATCTCACCGGTCGAACGAAGTTGCAAAGTGTTGTGATAGTAACTTTGGTGAAGCTGGGAGTCGAATTGCCACTGAGATTGCTGCTGCGGCTGTTGTTCGTAAGTCAAGTAAGGGTGGTGGTGGTAGCCATGTAATTGGAGAGAGTCCGGTAAAAAAGTGGAGGATGACGCGGGTTTTACGTCTTCTCTCTTTCTTGCATCGATTGCCTTGGAGGCTCCTCCTTTGATGGGCAATGTGCTGCTCTCTAAGATGCCATTGACATCATAGCGGCTCATATCGAAGTTCGTTACAGCATTCAGACCTCTAAACTTTATCGCTGCAATATCGTAAGCCTCTGCAGCCTCCTCCTCAGTACCTGTTTATCCATTCATCGCTACGAGTTAGATGACGAGGGTTCGTATTACTATGCCCATCGATATATATTGATTTTTAGTCGGCGGCGAATCGACTTACTGAAAGTGCCGAGATAAAGATCTTTGTTTCCCGCCACTCTACCGATTCTTGCCTGCCATCTTCCTTGCTGATGATGCCTGTAAATGACGAACTTATTGTTCAAGCAGCACTTGGGATTTGTTAACTGAACAATAACGAAGCCCGATTTAAACAGAACCAAGCAATGGCTGAGACTCACCTGGTGACTCCCCTATACATTGATGCGCCCCTCGAGAAGCCACTGCTTTTCCTGAGACATTGCCACAGAGAAGAGTAATATCGTATCAGTGGAATTCTGAGAAATAGATGGCACCGGAGAGTTCGAAAAGTTTTTAAGTGTCTTTTCTTCCGTCTGATTTGTGTTTGTAAATGAAAATTGAATCGCCAGCCTTAATCGAGAAAAGTTCAAGGGATCCTTATTATTTCTTATCAATACAGAATGGGAAAAAGTTGAGACTGAAATTCTTTTCCGAGACTGCAACAAATATCGTCAGGCCTAACACCGTATCTGCGATCACTATTTCATTCTGAAAGCAGTCAATATGAGTTACCTTCTAAGTGATGCAACCCATTCTTGCCTGGTCATATGTTTCATTTCTTCCAGTTCCTTCTCATAGTTGCTGATCTGAACACACAAAAACTCGCGTTAGATAATTCAAATTGGACTCCCAACGTCTTCGTCGCCGGGCGTCCCAGCAAGGCCAGTCATACTGTATATCATCGTGATCAATGGTGATCAGCTCTATCACTTTCTTCCAGTAACAACATTGGCTTAGAACTCACCGGCAAGTTTGTGGTGGTGGAGGTGCCCCAGTATTTAAGAGCAGCCAAATCGTACGACCTCGCTGCCTTCTCTTCTTTGTCATATCCGCCTGGTGTGAATAGAGCGAAGGAGAAAAGGTTGAATCGTTACGATACTGACGAGCCAAAAAAGGAGTATACTATAAATTAATGCTGTGGCTTCAGAGATTTGACTCACCCAAGTAGACTTGAAGAGGAAAGAGTCGAGAGCGCAGAAGCGAAGGTGAGAACAGGAAGAGAAACAATATCGGTTAGCAGCAACTTAGCTCTGGCAAACCTTTAATGAGGAAGAAGACTTAAAGATGGAAGCAGGAAAAGCTTAGTAAATATCGACGGAATAATACCTTGGCGCCCTTTCCTTGATTGCCCTTCTCTTCTACAGCTATTATCCCACAGGTGAGCTTCGTATCTCCCCGTCCATCTATGCCTATTTTGATCCCAAAATAACCATAGCCCGATAACTATTCTCCTACTTTCTATGCATATGATCACGATCTTTGAAAGCGAACAAAATGAATAATGCAGTGATTTCATGTCGTCTTTGACAGCATGCATATACACAATACATGCATTATATCTATAATATATATGGCTCAATTGTCCTCTGGTTTTCAGTTGATATAGGATCAGTAAAATCAAAATAGTACCTGGTCACGCCACGGTACATCGAGGTTCTCTGCCCGAATGTATCCACAGACCTTCTCGGGGTCGCGGTCGCCTCCACTGCAGTCGTGTTCTTACCACTGCCCTCCCCATTGGGACCTTTACCATTGCCCATGGAAAGCGTCAGTGACTGTAAGTTACTTCCGTTTCCTTGACAATTGTACTCTTCCGAGGCGGAAGCAGCCGCCGGCGCTTCCTCCGTCTGGATTGTGTAACCTGCATAGTCGGCGTAACTCGTCGGGATTTGGTTGAATGCAGGAAAATCCGGTGGATTATCGGGTACACCAACTCCCAGGAAATCTGCCACCTTCGGAACATTGTTTTCACTTTGAGAGTCGATCAAGCTCCAATCTGCAGATAAGAGGACCAAAACACCGTTGTCGCTTCAAGAAAAGAACCAGAAAAGATGTAAACTGGTGAAAAGATACCTTGGATTTGAAGGGGTTGGTGGGTGTTATCCGTTACCAACTCTATGCTAGCATGAGAGGTTTGAGATGCATGTTGATGATGAGGGAAAGGGGAAGTAGTGTCGTCGGAAGAGTGAGAGAAAGAGAGCCAGTTATTCATGTTGTTGGAGCTCTGCTAGGAGGGAGGTTTAGAGGTGGGGAAGGGCTATGAATAGTTTATTCCCCTGGATATATGGGAACCTGAAAATAATATTCTGAAGCAGGAGAAGGAGAAACAGTGAAAGGAGGTGAGAAGATAGATAAAAACATGGCATTTCTGACTGTAAAACGTCGGAAGTGGGTGTCGACAAGGAGCAGTCTCTCACTCCCTCCTCAATCCTTTAGGTGATTGTAACCGAGACTATTTCTAAAAGTGAGTTGAAGAGGGGGAAAAGTTCCATGTCACATTTAGAGTCCAGAAATGACAGTCAAGTGAGAGAAGATGAACTGGAGAATCCTCTCTGTATCGATATAGAACTACCGTTTCATGAGTCGCTTAATTCAAACAACAGCATCAAAAGTAAAAGAAAAAAAAACGAGTAAAAAAATCCTCTATAAAAGGGATCGTTTATGGCATTTCCTTTATGCTTCTTTCACCTCTCTCTCCATTCATTCATTCGTGTCTGTTCAGTAGCAAGGCCGTCACTTCAAGTCAGACATCTCCTACCCGACTTCAACCCCATTGGGTGATTTGGGAGGTCGATGCTCAGAGCCAACAATAATAGTCTTACTTTTAATATTTTTAAACGGTAAAGGAATTCATATCATAAGCCTCTTCGTTCTTTTGTATAAGCCTGTAAGCAACTGTGATTTCACTCTCTTTCTACTCCTCTACCGCTGCTATAATCCTGATTTCTGATCCCGACCATGGGGCTGATGGGAGGAGTAGCAGACAGCTGGAGATGGGTCTTTTCTTATCATCATCAACTATATCGACCCTCTCCGAATATTAAAATGACTCTACCACGGTATGTCAAATGTGACTGAAACAATTAAAATAGTATGAACACCGCATCTTCCTCCGGGCTAGGCCAATTTGGCACGTTGGAACTCTTACTTTCAGTCTCTGCAATCAATGATCCCCCAAAGCCCAGTATTCCTCTTCCATACCAGACCTCCCCACCGTCACTTTTGTTCCTTCTTTGTCTGGTCGCTACATTTCGTTTCCGTCCTCCCCAGTCTCCTCTTCCAGGAGGGTTCTCATTAAATCTTTACTTTATCAGCAACTAGTTGGAGTATCTACGTCTGGGATTCTCTTTTTCATCCGAATCAGGAAATGGGTATCGGTGCAACCCTAGAAGGAAGGGTCAGAACTGGAAGAACAAGCACGGGACCTCTGACACAATGTAAACTAACATTCTTCTCATCTTAGCCTTCACACAGATTTTAATTCTCTGGTTCTCTTGTCCATATGAGGAGAGGTGTTTGACTGGCTGGAATCAAATGGCGGAAAGTAGAGAAGGGTATGCAACAACATGAATATGGTATAATTAAGCTTCTGGAAGTTCCCTTAATTTAATTTTCTGGGTAGCTAACTAAAGAGTATTTGTTATTCTGCAAGATTTTTTTAACATCGGACGCACTTTTTGATAAACAATAAAGGAGTGTTGACCGCAATGCTCTGGTTTTCGGAGGCAAAACCCGCCTCTCTCTCTCGTATTCCCTTTTCAACTAGTGGAGACTGCGAAGTTCAAAGTTCCCCCGACTTGAAACCAACCTTGAAAACCCCAGAGAAAATATAGAAAAGGAGCCTCTAATGTTCAACTGGTACAAGAAACAAAAAGAGAAAACCTCAAGGAATAAAAAAAGGGAGATAACATGGGAAGACGAGTTGCGGAAGAAGGAAATCTGCTCCGACTCTCAACTTGTTTATCAAGAGGAAGTGGGGGCAATCTTCAGAGGTTGACCGTCAACGAGAGGATTCAAGTTTTGATACACTCTCCCTCGGAAATACAAAGTAAAATCATGCCAAGTGGTTGAGATTCTCGAGAGGAATTTCCTCGGAGGATGATAATTAATCCAATTTTTATTAAGCTCCTGGTACTTGTCTCCTGTAACTTGCAGAAGCAGAAACACAAAACACAGTCATCCTTTACTGTGTTCTGTAACTGGAATTCCGAAGGCCAGCGGTGTGGGCACGAAAACAAAGAGTGGGGTGAAGGGAAGGGAATGGATCATCAGCCATGACTGAAGAAACTGGGAAAGGGGGAGAAAGGAAGTCAACAGGGATGGGGAGGGGAAGGAGGAGAAATTTGAATCGAAAATGGGAACCCATGCGTGGGAGAATTCGCCGGATCGATGACAGGTCACGTGCATGGGGGAGAAAGAAAGCTCACAATACCATTTCCAAAGCCACTTCTCATGTTAGGTATACGAATTTATCTACCAAATTCTATTTATTATATGCCTATTTTTTAGAAAGATGGCAATTTGGCAAATCTTACTAATTATAGCTTTATATCATATCGTTTGGTATCTTAAAAGGTGTTCCTTCATAGCTGTTTCTTGCACTTTTCTTCAAATGAGCCATGGCCACCCTCTGACTGTCTCTCTTAATGCTTCCAAATGATAATCACACATCCACTTCCAACCAAACGCTCAATCGATCTAAAACGACTCGACAGTGGAGACTTTCAGATTCATATACCAGGATTCCCCACATTTTTACATCGTCTTTATTTGTTTAAAATGAATAAAATCAGAGGTTCTTCGGCTTCTGTGATCGTGATTTTGATGGTGTATCTCCGTCAGAAGGGTATTTTCGATTTTCTGATATCAGAAGAGAATCGCTTTTCAGTGCATTGCATGTATCAATCCAGAAGCAAAGAGACTTTGCTGCCCGGTCTAAGGTAAATCGATAAAGAACACAAGTATGACAGCCTGATCTGCTGTACTTGAACTGGAATTTCTATGTACAGGAACAACAAAAGACGATAGACGGAGCGGGGGTGGGACTAATAGGAAGGAGGACAATCTCCGAAGCAGATCCTCAGAGAACGGGTTCCAGTTTCGATCGACTGTAGTGATCTGATGACTTCGTATATGGTGGGTCGCTTCTCTGGCATGACTGAAATGCAACGGAGAGCTATTTGGAGAGCCTCCAACATGTTTTCCTGCGACGAATTTGAGATTTTGGGATCCAGAATTTGAACGAATCCGTTGTCTATGTTGATCTTGCTGCGGACCCACTTCGCAATGTCCATGGGTTTGTCACAGTCGGGACGATCAGCTGCTCTTCCTGTTATGAGCTCTAGTAAAACCACGCCGAAGCTGTAAACATCCATCTGCTCTGTTGCCTTCTTACTACACGCAAGCTCTGTCAAAGAACAACGGAGATTTTAGCATCTGCAGGCTGAATCTCTGACTAAGTTTCTAATTCAATGCAGCGCGAAATTTACAAACGAACAGGGGAGCCTTGAATCAAAGAACAGGAGCTAGAAAAAAGAAAATGTAAGAGGGACAAACCAGGAGCCAAGTAACAATGAGCACCCGATTCAGACGCCATGGAAGCCAGCAAAGCGACTTCTCCGACGATTCGATCGAATCCAAAATCTGTGAGCTTTGCTTCAAAATCCATGTCCAAAAGAACATTTCTCGCCTTCATATTCCTATGGAGCAAATGTGGCACATAATCCTTGTGAAGATAAGCCAAACCTCGAGCAATGCCTACTGCAATCTTCAGTCTAATCTCCCAATCTAACGAGAAACCCGGTTTCTTAATCAAATCTCCCAAGCTCCCCTTGGGTAAATACTCGTAAATCAGAACGACAAAATCATGCGAGTAGCAGAAACCCATTAGCTTGACTACGTTCTTGTGCCTGACTTTGGCCAAAGTTTTAATCTCCGTCCTCAACGCTTTGGAAGACACACTTCCAGCATGTATTAGCTTCTTCACTGCCACGAATTCTCCGGTAGGAAGAGGGACTACATGAACCTTGCCGCAAGCTCTCTGGGCAATCGAATTTTTCTCCTCAAGTACCTTCACCAAATCCTGTTCTGTAACCGTCAAAGGATAGAAGAAGACCCACTTTAAACTGCCCGGAAAAGATTTTCTCCGAGAAGAACGATAAAATACGAAAAAAACAGCACCCACAACTAGAATCCCGGCAGCTAATGCAGTCGCTATAAGCGCACATATCAATCCGGTGGGTCGCGCAGGTTTTGTTTTCGGCCTCTCATCGGCACAGAGACTGGGTAATCCTGGTCCACACAGGTCTGGGTTACCTTGCAGGAAAGAAGCAGGAAGCCCAGAGATCAGGGAGAGGGGAACAGCTCCAGAGAGGCGATTAAAAGATACATTGAACAGGGCAAGCTTTAGATTCTGTAGCCCTTGAGGGATCTCACCAGTGAGATTATTACTGGAGAGATCGATATACGTCAAAACAGGTAACTCAGCCAAAGAAGAAGGGATCTTTCCGGAGAAACTGTTTTCCGCCAAAGAAATGGAGACTAGCTTTCTGCATTTCCGAAGCTCTGGAATTGGACCTGATAGCGAATTGTGGGAAAGATTGATGATACTCATAACAGGGGAATTGCAAAAATTGTCAGGAAGCTCGCCATAGAAACCATTGAGAGAAGCAGAAAATCTGTACATAGTAGTAATTTCCCCCAGAGTAAAAGGAATTTTGCCAATGAAACTGTTATTGTCGATCTGAAGTTGTTCCAATTGAGGAGCCAACGACACAGAGCTGGGTATTTCACCAGAAAATTTATTGCTCTCTGCTCTAATCAGCTTGATCTTCGGTAGTGACCATATCCCAGTTGGAAAAGTCCCCACAAATTCATTGTTTTGGACCTGAAATCTCTCGAGATTTACACAGTTTTGCAGCGAGTCAGGAATCAGGCCAGAGAAGGAATTCGTATGAAGACTGAGCTCTGTAAGGCCTTGTCCATTACAGATTCCAGTAGGAAAAAATCCCGATAATTTATTCTGTGAAATATCAAAATAGATAATTTTTTCCAAACCGGAGCCAAGTCCTAGAGGTACATTTCCGGTTAAATTGTTCTGAGAAAGATCCAAAATCACGAGACCTCGTAAACTGACAAAGGAATCGGGTATCCCTCCAATGAAGCCAGAATTTTGTAGAAAGAGCTTCTGCAGCTTCGTAAGCTTTCCAATCTCTTCCGGAATCTCACTAGTGAGAGACGGATTTTCAGATAAATCGAGAAGAATCAGCTCAGTTAAGTTTCCAAAGACAGAGGAAGGCACAATACCTGAAAACCAGTTCCTCCCCAAGTTAAGAACTTGAAGTTTATTGAGAGAGCTCAAGCCGCTGGAAATCTGCCCCTGCAAAAGATTTTTGCTGAGATCGAGCTCACTCAATGAAGTCAACAGCGATAGCTGATCTGGGATTGTTCCCCAGAGGAGATTACTGCTGAGATTTAACGCCTGCAAGGACTTACATTGAGCGAGGTGGAGGGGTATGGGTTGGTTGAAGAAATTGTTTGCAAGGCTGAGTCGAGAGAGAAAAGGTAGTTGGCAGATGGAAGAAGATATTTTACCGGAAAGATTGAGCGACTTGAGGTCGAGAGCAACCACGGAAGTAGCAGATTCAGAATTACAAGTGACTCCAGTCCAGTCACAGAAGTGGGTGGCAGAAGCGTTGGACCAGGAGGAGAGAGACGATTTGGGGTCTATAATGGAGGCTCTGAAGGCAAGAAGAAGATCCCTTTCCGACACAGAAACGACAAGAGTAACAAGAGAGAAGAAGAGACCAAGGGAGAGAGACAAGGACGAAAAAACGGAAGCCATTGAATCAGCAGCTGCTTCACACGTTTCCTTCCTCCTCCTGTATGGTATGGCGAATTGTGAAACCGATGACCTGAAACGATGAAGTAATGGAGGAGAATCCAGTAGAGACGAAAGGGGTTTTGTTGGCTTGTGAGCAGAGAACTTAGAGATCCATCACTGCCCAGTGCTGCTGACTGCTGCAGAGTGCCTGCCCTCCCGCCCTCGTTGATTCTTTTATCCTTCCTCACGCTGGACGACGAGAATGTGTAATCAAATCTATATAGTATATAGTATCCAAAGATCAGTAGCTTCTGAAAAAGCAGCAGAGGGCAGTAATTAACTTTAAGTTGTCATCCAAGAGGGAAAAATAGTAAACTACTTGACTGATAAGCTTTTAATAATCTTGATTCCAGTCAATCAGTCGAAGAATGATATCATCGAAATCAAACTAAACAACTAAAACCAGGAAAAAGAGTTTAAAAAACAAAGAAATCCCATTTCGGCCGTCGAAAAGCTTTCACAAATCTCATTCACAAGACGGGAGGGGAGGAAGGGAGAGGTCAAAACGTCTTGAAAACTAGAAATATTTGGTGAAAAGAGGATGATGACCCGTGAACCGGGTCTGACAGGATCACAAATCTGGACAGAGGAATAGACAAAAGTCCACGTCCTTTTCATTCAACGGCAACGGAGGAGAAGTCGGCACCCGGTCCTGCACTCTTCTTTTTCGTTCCTAAAACTATTTTTAAGGACAAGGAGAAGGCTAAAATTATTATTATCGACTGAACTGAGGTGTTTCCCAAAACATCTTCCTTGGGCCTGCAACTCATTTGTTTCATTGACCTTCCCCGTTTAGAAAGCAAGCTTTCTGTATTCAATTCCAGTTTCGAATTCCAAGCAGTGTACTGCAATTGCAACGAAACTGTTTTTTTACCATGAGTGGGTATGATTCATTCCTCTCATTTCACCTCACCCATTTGAAAATATTCTCAGTTTTTCCAGACAGGCGGAATGAGATTGACGAAGAACAGCGACCAACAAGAAGGGACAGGAATCATTATCCCCTCTTCTGAAGAGTCTGAATGGCTGGAACGGATCTTCTCACAACGCATCATAAGATTGTATTTGGTCATTATAAGTGCCTCTCACCGTCTGCTTTTTAACTTTCCCTCAAAAGTACCTGACCACTGACCAGAATCAACTGATTACGGCGTCTAATTCCAGGAATAATAATACAGACCTTAAATGTACTCTTTCCGTGAATAATTGAAATCGCCACCATTGACATTCCCAGCCTATTTTAAAGAAGAAAGAATGATATTTCGTATTTCTTTCACATGCTGTCCTTTAAACCTTTCATAATTCTTTTTAATATTTATTTATGGGTAATTGTTCAGTTCAGTTCATCGGGACTGATGATGATCGATTATGGAGCGATACGGTGAAATTGAAAAGGAGTTGGGAGCACTGAGACAGTCAACTACGAAATAAGAGCTCCATTGAAATTTGGATCACTCCATATTAACGATTTCAGCGCTTTCAGGGGGAGCGGACCTGGTGCTGCTTTGTCCTCTAAGGGAGCTCTCATTACATGGGGAGAAAGTTAAAAAAGAGGAATTACTTTAAGCTCAGATAAAGTCGTCTTTAGGGGAACCCAACTGGCCTTTTTCTTTTGTGTTTTTTTTTCTGGAGGAAGTAGTTACTTTGAACCAGTGTTTCTTTCTCTTTTTAATTTCTGCTGGGCTTCGTCGATGGGAGCTCGATGATAGAGGAGGTAGTTTGTCATGCATGATGAGAGGAGTGCGTCAAAAAAAAATAATCTTAAATCGTTTCATTACTGCCCGTCTCGGGGGTCCGTCAGGCATCATGAAGGGGTGAGCCTATCTGATATCATTAAAGTTGAAATGATGAGATTATCAACGAAGAGCTAGAGATTTGTGGGTTTCAGATATCAAAGCTTAAACGAGAGAAAGAAGAACAGACAGAAGATGGGACGTTTGAGAAAAGTTTAGGAAACAAGAGTGAAGAATAATAAAGAAACATAGTTTAAAAATAACAATTCTTTACCTTTACCTGTTTACTACAAATCAAAACTGAAGCAGAGATGTTGTTTAGTAGAAGTAGTTGAGCAAAGTTATGCACTAAATATGACCTTCAGCAAAAGCTGAAGCTAATGCCAATTTCATCACCAAAATTTCTCTTAGCAGAGACTGGAAAAAAAAAACAAAAGTTTTAAAGATCTTTACTCTTTTTTTCCTAAAAAATATCTGAAAGAAAAACAAATAAATTCATTACAACCCTATTCACAGCTTTTACAATCCGTTCAAATGCTGGATGTCACTGGGGGCGGAGCGCTCCAAAACGTCACAAGAATCTCATCGACAATTCCTTACTGAAGTACTCGAATTGTAGACCTCAGCCTGCTCCTTATTCAACTCCCTCGTCAAAACAGGTGATATTCTACTCTGCAGCTTAATAACTCATTTGAATTCTGGCCGAACATAAGTAAGACTTCGTGCAGTTGGAGACGGTACATTGTTGATAAGACTTCCACTTCCCATACCCAATGTAGAACCACTGGGATTAGAAGTTGTCTCGCGCTTCCACTGCAAGCTACGCGGCCCAACTTTGAAAGGTATGCGACCTCGCATGCCACCGCCTGGACTGCCTCTCGGAAAGGGCATTCTAGCAAACCTAGCAACAAAAGGAGAAGCTCGGGCAACACGAGGCCAACCCATCACTGGAGCGGCTTCATTCTGAACAGCATTTCTCCTGATAACCTACAGGATGCAAAACTAGGTCAAAATTTTACTACCAACAGGTTAAGGGACCAACAAATCCATACATAGAGCTGAACATCACTATCTACGATTTTTTCTGTAATTTTTCTATTTACAAGAATATGAAGAGAAAATAACTTCCTGTCGTGGCAAAAGACAAGCATAGACTGGAAGAAAAGTAAGAAATTGAATGCTCATTGAGCTGTATGATCCTACCGTAAACCATTTCTAGTCTCATATTTTTTATGAGACATATCCCATAGTCTGTCAAAACTCGTGTCCACGATTTTTATGTTGTTTGTCATCAGTAGAATAAGGAAATTAAATTTTTTAAGAAGATATTAAGAATTATAGTTTATAAATAAGCATTAGTAGGAATTATGATGGACTAACTTAGTATGACAGGACACGTTCTTCCTTGATCAAGAAGTAAAATTTTTTCTTTTCAGAAAGGACCCCGTAAATTTATTATGATTGTCTACAGCTTCAGAAGCTACCAGACAAGTTGATTTAAACGTTAAAAGTTCTATTAAATCAACCTGTGCTCAATCCAAATAAAAAAAGGAAAGGAAAGGAAAGGAAATGCTGATGCAGGAGCCTCAAAACAACATTTAGGCCACTACTAAGAACAAACAACTCTTTTCTCCAGCTCTCAGCAACCCCATGGCCATTTTACTAAAGGTGCTATGGCCTCTTTTTGGGAAAATTCTGAAATGCTAGCATTAAAGAATCGAAGCTATACAAAAAAAGGAGAGCAAGAAAATGCTCAAAGACTCATGAGTAGACAAAACCCTATGGTTCTGTTGGTTTGAGGGAAAGAGGGTAAGAAAGGAACGAAAGGTAACTCAGAGAGAAAGAGAAATTTCATAAACTCACCGTAAAAAAACTAGGCAACAAGGATTGTAGCGTGTCAAGGTTTTGGAAACAAAACCCACCCTCTGCTAACCCCAACACCTCACCCCATCCAATGACGGGGTTGAGGACACAAGCACATCCCCAAAACACCCTGTGATTGGATTGACTTTTCAACCCATCTCCACCATCCCTGCCCTAATCTCACCACGAGGAGAGAGTTGATGGAGGGGGAGGAAACAAAAGGCAGTGAGGCTTTTCTTTGCAACAGAGAGATCTTAGCAGAAAGAGAGGAGCCTCCCCTCCTTCCACTCTCTCTCTGCAAGAAAGAATGAATGAAAAAACACCCCCGCCACCACCAAGCAGCAAAGCTGCAAAAGGGGGATAGATCACCCCAGATGGATTTTTTCATCCAACCTTTTGCTGCCCCAGAAATGAGATTGCATCCCTGTTCACACTTTAAGTGGGGAGGCAGGGTGAGCAGGCAGGTTCCACATTAAACCACCCTCACTACCGTTCCAACTTGGTAACCCAAAATTTGAGTCGGTTTCTCATCAGCCTATTTAGATCCAAGTAAATAAACAACTTAAGCATAGACTTTTCACAAACTGAGGTTTCAAAGCAAACGAAAGCATTTGTTCTAATTTCTTTATTTTACCTTCAGCACACGTGACATAAAAGATGTGCCATTAAGTGATAATGCAAGCTCTGCTGCTTCTTTACGCATGAATTCAATAAAAGCTGACCTGATTCAGGGAAGGTGTATTAGCATACAAGAATAACATGTTAACAGGCAAGTCTTTTTCCTCTCCTCTTACATGACAGCTGAGAAGAAATTCAATCAATGTTTTAAAATTTCAAAAAAATGAATAAAAAAACATATGAAAAGGTACTATGATGACAAACCCTTTAGGTTGTCCTGATGCAGCATCTGTGACAATGATCACCTTCAATACTTCACCACATTTGTTGAAATGACGAGAAAGCATGTCCTTGGTGGCAGCAAAATGAACCTTCAAAACCCAATATAGACAACTCAATAATACATTAAGAATGATATTTTTTCTTCAAATTTAAACACGTATACATTCCTAAATACTTACATTGTTGATAAAAATGGTCCGAGATTCGGCATCATCTGTTGGACGAACACCAGAATATGAACCTGAAAATAACAGGAGAAGATGGCCATATTCACAAAACACAGCAAATAATTCTGGTAAATCAAAATACAGACTAAAGAAAAAAAAAGTACTTAAACTCTGACAACTCAAATTTTGCAGATTTATGTTCAGGAGAACTCAATAACACTAATTCCACATCCTAATAGAAGACTGTTATGAATCCGACAGTAAACTAAAAAATTGGCGTTGATTAAAAAGAACAGGAAAAAAAAGTTAAAAATGAGCAAGGATTCCATTAGAAAAACCCCAGGGGAGAGCGATACACCTGTAGAAAGGGGGATAATGTTTCCAACAGCGAGGTGCTGCCAGGGTGCATCCACACACGGGAGAAAAGAGGGTGAATAGAACAAAGCAAACTAGTTAACATTTTATGCCAATGAATGCTTTAGACTCTTACCAGAAGTAGCCTGCACATTATTCAAGGCCCCCTTTTGATTGTTTGCTTGGGACATTTCCTACAAAAAATGTAACATATTTAAATAAAACAAAAAAGTTACAACGAAAAAAACGAATTTAAAAAAACACAACAGAGTACATAGGAATAAAGCAGAAATGTGCTCCAATAAAATAGAAGTATAAATTTTCAAACTGAAATAACACAACTCACATTGTCATTACCAACCATAACTGTACTGATTCCCTTCACAGGCTGATCACTGGACTTGCCTGGACCCACCTCGCACTCCTGAAACACTGGCCAGCTTTTTACTTCTTTAACCTCTGGTTGTGACCGGTAATGTGGTGGCTTCCAAGTATTTACATTCACTGAAATATTCACAATTTTGCGAGAATTTTTTGCCTGATCCTGATCGCTCATTCTAGTTCTCTGAACAACTTCATCATCCACATTTTGAGCAACACTGTACCGAACCATAAGTGAATCTTTCTTATTTGCAGATGAAGCACTCTGAGAAGAATCAATTATCCTGTGCTTCAGGGGAGCTGGCACAGGAGCCACATCTTCATATTCATCATTTTCTGATGCAAATTCAGAGGCCAACCCAGTTTCCTTCTCCACCATTGTCTCATCGCCTTCAATTTCCCCATGATACTCCGCTGTTGGAAGATATTCACCATACTCGACTCCATCTAAAGTGGAAGGTCTACTAAACTCTGATGCTTGGTTGGTAGCATCTATCCTGTCCACCGCATGTCCCAAGCGGTCAAACACATTTCCTGAATTTCTAAAATTGATTGCATCCTGGGCAGCTTCAGCCGCAGCTTTCATTGCCAGGGCATGAGCATTGCCCCTTGCAATTGATCTTGTCCGGTTGGGCTGCTTACCCATTGAATCTTCAGTGGCAGTAGCCACCACAGATCGAAGTCGATTACTTGTTGGTTCTGACTTCAAACTTGAAGACCTTAAAGAACTCACTGCATCTCGTACTGCAAATTGGAGCAGCCGACGAGGGGCATGTATTGAAGGCTGAACAGACGTCATCTCCTTCTGACAGAAAAAAAAGTTAATCAGGATGAGACAGAAGAAGACTTGCAGAAAATTTTGCTTCAAGAGTGTGTCATGCTTTCACTAGAAGAAGGGATAGATTTTTCTTTTCTTTTCTTTTCTTTTCTTTTCTTTTCTTTCTTCCTAGGCATTTCCAGGGGCCATGGAAATTGAATTTTTCTTTTGTTTTAATCAAGCCAGCAATTTTATTTGGAGAAGAACCTGCTGCAATTTTGGTTTTTCTGTAGGTTCTCATATTCATTGTATTTAACATATATATGTTGCCTGCTGGTTCTTTACTTTTTTTTTTAAAATATGACCCCCTAAAACAGCAAAATTAACTCTACCAAATTCCCCCCAGTTCACTAGAACAGCTGAAGATTATGTTTTTTTTTTAAATAAAACCTTGATTTATTATTTCTCAGTTTATTTGATATTCTTTGAGATATTGTCCATTTCAGGGAAGATATAATACCTTTATTTTTCATTAAAACAGTGAAGGTTTCAAATCATGGACCAACTTTTCATCTATATTCTAACTGTTCTACAGTAATGGGGTACAATTAGCTAGACATCTCATGTCTCTCAAGACATAAGCCATTCAAGAAGTATGACAGCAGAGAGCAACATTTTCAAGCAAAAATAGTCCAACAAGTTACTCACACATTTGCATGAATAAAAACAGCAAAATTAAAAGATATCACTGACAATGTGTCCAGATACTGAGGTTGGCCTTCCTACTCATGCTTATAAGAGGACATAAGAACAAGGGGGGCATATTAGATCCACCAAGAAGAAGGTAACACTGATTCATTCTTAGGGAGTAGTTCCTAGTAGCAGATACAGTGGAACAAAGTTTGTTAGGAAGAGAATGGTGCAGCATTCATTTTCTACATGACACAGCTGGGTAACAGCCAGCTACATGAAAGTTATCTGATAGCCACCAAAAGCCAGGCATTTGGTTTTAGCCTGGTATAAGGATCTCTTCTTTAACCAGTAGAAAGACTTGTCAACACCACTAACAAATTATATGCCATCTCTGTTTATCACAGCACCATTCATATGTCCAAGAACCATTAGTAACTCTAGAAAAACACGGACACTATTGTGTTAATTATAAGTGGGAGGAAGAGAGGAGGGGAGAGAGAGAGAGAGAGAGAGAGAGAGAGAGAGAGAGAAAATAAACTTACACATGATCACTCTACAACTCACATGATCATACTGGACTCAAACAACGAGCAATACAAGGACAAACACAATGAACCATAAAGTATGTGCTTTCAGTTCAAATCTTACTAGAAAAATGGAGAGGAAGGAGGGGGTGATGGTGACACCCACTCATAGAGACCTAAGATATGATTAACCTGAAAGCTAAGTTAGTATGACTGGTACATTATCATTATTCTGCAGGGGAGGGACTAACGCAATGAGCCATAAACAATGTGCATGGTACATATCCACCACCCTTGACTTTTAGAATGCTTTTAAGTTACATCCACAACTAAAGACATCGACAATTAACATCAGTACAAGCTCTATTAAGTATTACCCATCCAATTAGAGAAAACGTACACAAGAAGAACAGATTACATCTCTCTATCCATGTGTATATGAATTTATCAGCATAAGACGACAGACCATTGCAAACGTGTGTTATGAGTTTATATGAATGTGAGGACTGACCTTTGTTATCTGCCATTCATCTTGCTGAGTCCGTTTCCTTTGGGCCCATGATACAGGAGAACGAGGTCGTTTTGAATGCCCTGGCCTTCGCTGGGTCTTCTTCTCTGGATGGAAGTAATCAATTTCAATGCTTCGAAGTGGAGGTGGCTCTGCCTCATCTCTCACCAGGCCTTTCCATTCCCTATTGCGCCGGCTTCTAGTTTCTGTAAGAGGCCTTTCACCATCATAATCAGAGTTTGAACAAGTCCCACCGCCAGACACCACTTTTGGATCATTATGAACCTCAGGTTTTTGGTCCAATACATGTTCGCTTTTAGCTGCCTCATCATGACAAGAGTCCAGAGGCTGTGCATAAAGGTGAAGGTTGGAAGAGAGATGGTCCCATAGCCTGTATCAAAATGGTAATCACATGTTAGTACTAAACAGGTTAATTTCATGAGTAGTCCACACATTGGTAACATGCATAAGTATGTACGTCTGTATGAAGAAAGAGAGATGGCTGCACAAACAGGATCTCACCAAATGAATTACTCAAGGCCCCAATGAATAGCAGTTTTATAAATATGTAGAAGACCAAGTGAAAGAATTCCCATCTACTTTGAAGGATCAAGGCCACATCAAACAGAGAGAGACAGAGAGAAAGTAGACATACCAGGATACAAAAGAAGCACTGCCCTCTTCCAAAAACACATTCAGCTCGTTCTGTGCCTCCTGTTTATGTCTACCATTTCTGAGTAAAACAATGACATATTCCTGCAAGAATATCGTGATCCAGATCAACGCAAGTTAGGCTAAATAACACTTCCCCGCAACCCAGCTGAACTATGTTAACCATTAGAAATACAACAAACTAAAACCTCCAAAGAATTTTAAAAATATGACCTGAATAGACAATCTTGTATGATAGTGAGCAAATGATATCAATAATATTGACAGACAAAATAAACAACAACATAATAGACGCTTATATATAAAGGGTGCGATAAGTTTATTCTTTAGGTACAAGAGCACACTGAGTTTGCCATTTACTAAAAGCATTACTTTTATACATTTTTTAACTGTTCGCTTTCAGAATAATACTCTTTTAACTGTTATACTCTTTAAATAAAAGGATCGTTACATTCTCCTTCCCTCCCTCTCCTCTTTTTTTCTTTTTTTTCTGCCTTCTTTAGCGTTGGAAAGAAACCTAAATATATCCTGGAATGTCTCTTGGCTAGGAACTTCCATTTGATGATAGATAACACATTCAAAAGAAGTGAAGAATTTTCCAACTTTCTAACATTTGGTTCCATTACACTTTGTCACTTTGGGAATGAAGACTAAAGCAGAAGTAGCTATAAACATGAACATTCATCCCCAACCCCCACACAGTGCATATCAGTAAGTTGGCCTCTTCCAAAAGAGAAATATGAAATCCTAGGATCAGTGGCTTTTTCTCCTCATAGCATGATAAGAGTAGCAATAAGACCTTAGATAACCATCTCTATATTAGGTGCAATCAACTTCGAGAAACCCAATCCTATGAAGTAAGATCCTGTATTCACCCAAAACAAGCTCATTTTCTGAGTGTTAGTACACGCATGCTATATTTTGAAGAAATTTTAACCTTTTCCAAAGGAGAAACTTTTAATCTTCAGGACATGTCAGCATCAGCCCACCAAAGATTCGTTTCAAATCAAACTCAAATTTCCAGAATAAACAGTCATTGAATGGTGGTTTTAGCCATTATTGACCCTTCCCATGAGGATACTAACCAACTGCTGTTCCAAAACAAAACACCCTCTCAACTATCCATGCTAAAACTACCCAGTTTAGATTTTTTTTTTTTGAAATGATGCTGAATACAGAGAAATCACCTAGCTGTTGAATTTTCTAGGCAACCAAGCCGATAACAATCTTCCTGAGGTAAGATAGTGACAGACCATCAAACCCATTGAGCCATGCAAATACTCATGTATTTTCTGTACCTGATATACCACTTCACCGTATAGGTTACCATCCAAACATAAACATAAGGTAGCAGTTCTTCCCCACTGCATACTCTCTTCAGGCCTCTGGTGAAATGCTTCGTGTTAGCACGTAGAGAGATAAACAAGGGACTTGAATTGCTGTGACATCTTCAGTGCATAGTTTGATCATGGTAATAAAGTACCCCGATGTCAATTTTGTATCACCAGAATCTCTCAAGACTTCCAGAGAACTGCAAGATCTGTGAAGTAATACAATGCTATACTTCTAAGAACATACAAGAACATATGAACCATGGGTCTGGTTTCAATACAAACTTTTAGAATCCGCACTCAAAACAAGCTCATCTATGAAGACTGCCCATCGGCTAATCTTTACAACTTACTGATTAAACCTAAACATCTCCATCGACAATGTCTTAACAAGCACGTTTCACACCTCAAGAATGTATTGTGCTAGTTTGGCGGATTGAAAACTGCTCTCATCCACCACAAGCTTATGGAAAAAAAGCTAAAATAAAAAGACTTTCCTCGCCCGAACCATATTAAAATAAGTAATTCAATTCTCATGAAAAAACACAAAGTGATATCAGATACCGGAAAAACTACCAAACTGCGCGTAAGCACCCAAGGAGATCTCCAGAGAATGGAAAACCGTATGATCCTCACGAATTCATCCGAAGAGAATGGAAGCAGAAAAGGTTACCATCCGGGGAAGAAAACAAAGCATGCATATCCACCAGACTATGTTTGATATTTCAAATTTGAAGAGATTAAATCGGTAAAACGCGATATATTCAACAATCTAGAAACAGAAATATTGCATCGACAACATACCACAAGAGTGTCATCAGTGTAATCCCCCATGAACTCCTTCAGCTTCTCCCTCACTTTCTCCTTTAATCTCGCTGCGCCATCGCCGCTGAAATCAACCCTAAAGGTCCTCTCCTCTGTTTGATCGGAACCGTCCATCCCGTTTTATTGAAAAAATATTCCCAGCAAAAATCTAGAGCATACGGAAAACAGAAGCCTGGATCGCCGTTCGGCCGGCTAAGAACAGAAGCAATCACTTAGAAGTTGAAAAAATCTTTTTCTGGCGAACCCAAGATTAAACGGCGGCTCTAACTTATTCCTTCCTTCAGACAGTAGCTGTAGCTTTGAGAATTCTCCTCCTGTAACTCCGGCGATACTACCAGGGAATTCCCGTTTCGAGGTGGAGTGAAGTGATGTGCAGAGGAAAACGCCAGTACCCAACGCCTTTTATGGCGCGGAAGGCCTCTTCGCAGAAGCCAGGGGTGAACCCTACAACTGGTGCTCAAAAGTTTTATCGACTATCGAAGTTTTATCGACTATCGAAGCTTAAGAAGGTTGGATATATTTTAGGGAAAGACTCTGCACTTCTCCTTAGGTTAAAACCCCTCCTGCGCCATTGGGAAACTTTCGATTGGAGTGGGAAAGTGTCTTCCTAAAATCTGTTTCATATTAAAAAGAGGAACTCAAAACCCAAAATTTTCCATAAATTTCAATCTAAATAAGTATTTCAAATAATTAAATTAAACATTTTTCATGATCTATGAGAACTTGGAATTAAGCTACCGAAAATCGTTAATATTTGATCACCCAGATTAGAATTGTGATCGGCGGTTCAGATCGTATTAACGATCAAGATAGGAAGTATTTGAATACCAGTCAAAATTGGAAGTCTTGATTGTGAAAACACAAAGATTTTTATCAGTATCTGTCAAAATCAAATGTGTTGATATATAAAATTACGAGTTTTACCTAAGTAAAAGAGGTGACACATCAATGATGGATGCAAATGGTTAAAAAACTATTAACACGTGGCATCCCATTAAAATAGAGTAGTATGAAAGGGAGCCAATGTGAACAAAATCTAAGGCCACTCAATGGTACTAAAATTGTTCCAACAATCTTTTGACCAGCCACCTGCCCCATCTCAATCACTAGTCCTTATTCTACATTCAATAAAGTCCACATGGGAACTTATTTGTCACGTAAAAGTAAGTGGTGTAGGGTTGAGCAATGTGGTCCAATAATATCATTAGGCCTAGCCGCAATGTTTAACATAATGGAAACCGGATTAAAATTAGAAAATAATATAAATAATTATTTGGCATTATTTAGTCATGCAAAGTTGGTAATACATGAAAAGGAAAGGGGTGGTCCAGGTGGGGCGTCTCATGCTAAGATATTCTCACTAAATTATTTGAAAACAGAAAATAGAAGAAAAAAAAACAAAAAAACGTAGATAGGGCCTAGGGGTTGGCGAGCCTTGACGCTGGGACATAAATGGAATAAAAAAATCAAAGCGTGGTCATAAATGGAATTCACTAAAAACGATTTCCCTAAACGGCTAAACTAGTGTAGATTGCAGAATAAGCGAGCCGCGGGGACGGGTAGGTTGGGCAGGTCGGGCAGGTCGGGCATCCGTCACCGAGTCGGTGAAAGCCAGAGAAACAAGCTCTTAAATAGAGAGGTATCTCGCCACCCCTCGTCTACCCAACCCGGCGTTCTCTGACGCCTTTTTTTCACTGACGTATTTACCCTTTTCCTGCTTCCGATTCCTCCTCGCCGCTGGTTTCCCCGAAAGGTTAGTGGTTCCCTTTTCCTTATTGATTTTTTTCCGTTCCTCGTGGTTCGCTTAGATCGCTGTGACAGATTGGATTATTTTTTGTTGTCTGTTCTTTGATGCAGGTTCTTCTTCCGTGACAGATAGTAGAGGAATCGTCACAAAGACCTTGCGTGATTTTTCTTTAGACAGACAGGTATGGGGTATTCCTTTTCTTGTGCGGTTTGGTTTATCTTCAAGTTGTATTGAACAGGAAACAGTTTTAGGAGTTGGAACGTCGAATTTTAGTTATAAACTGTCTAGGGTTGGGGTTTTGGATGGGCAAGGGAGGGATTGTTTTGCTCCGTCAATAATTGGCACTGATGAATTTTTGGGGTCCGAATATTGGTTTTATATAAATGTTACAGAGGGTTGAACATGTTTAGGTTTATACGGGGATGATAACAAAACCTTGACCCAAATTTAGTGTGCTCTGGTTTTGATCGAATTTCTGACTGTCCTGCAGTTACCTTTTTTTTTTTTTTTTTTTTTTTCAATTGGAAATTCTTTGGCGAGGTTTTACCCTTGTTGGTACGAGTTTCTCGTAGAGGCAAAAGATCAACGCACATTTGTGGTATTTGCAAATTTTGTCTTAGGTTGTGAACTTGTCCTAGTCACTGTTATTTCATTCGTTGTAAACCCTTATCTTGATTGTTTGGTTAGAATATTAATGCTCTCTAGTTGTATAGGAGTACACCTTTTAACTTGTGCACGAATTTTGTTATTGTCTGATAACCTGGGGTTTGGTTCAGTTTTGGCTTTCTACTTTTCAACTAAATTTGATTACTGGAAAGATAGGCTAGGTTTTCTGGAAGCGGAGAAGAACCTGGTGTGGACTCGATTTAGGTTTTTGTTTTCTATTTGCTTACTATTTGATAGGTTCTGAGATTTTTTTTTTTTGCTGCAGATATACAAATGGAGCATGATGAAACTGGATGCCAGGCCCGCGAAGGCCCAATCCTCTGCATCAACAACTGCGGTTTCTTTGGAAGTGCAGCTACCATGAACATGTGCTCAAAGTGCCACAAGGATTTGGTCTTGAAGCAGGAGCAGGCAAAGCTCGCAGCATCTTCCATTGATAGCATCGTGAATGGTGGCGGCAGCAGCAGCAACAATGGGAAGGACCCGATCATTTCAGGAGCTGTTAATGTAGCTGTAGCTCCTGCTACGCCAAAGGTTCTACAATCACAGCCGTCTGATGCATCGGGCTCAAGCCAGGATGTTGAGAAAAAGGCGAAAGAGGGTCCTAACAGATGCAATTCATGCAGGAAGCGGGTTGGGCTAACTGGGTTCAATTGCCGTTGTGGAAATCTTTTCTGTGCTTTACACCGCTATTCTGACAAGCACAACTGCCCCTTTGATTACCGAACAGCTGCTCGTGATGCAATTGCCAAAGCCAACCCTGTTGTCAAGGCTGAGAAGCTTGACAAGATATAGAAACCCTTGTTAAGTGGGGAGCAGAACTCCTGATGCTTCAATCTTTTATCTATGCCTCTTCTTTATCTTGGTCCAGATTTCATCGATATAACTTGGTGGAGGCATGTGGAACTATCGGCTATGCAGTTTGGCAACTCTTTTGTTCCTCCTCGGTTGGAAGGATTTCTTAGTTAGCTCTGGTGTGTAAGCTTTTAGTTGTGCTGGTTTGGTGAACAACATCATTGTGGCTTGTATTTGGTTGGCTTGGTAATGTATCTTTCTGGGTCACATGGCATTTTACTCTTTGGCAGTCATTATCAACAGACACGGTGAATGATGTGAAAGGGTTTCATTGATGCTATATGGTTAATTGAGCTCGAGTCTTTTATGGAAGTCTATAGTTAAATTATTAGCTGTTACTGCCTTTTTTGACCGTGTTGTTACCTCCTTGTAGCAAGTAGTTTACACTTTTTAGTATTACTAAGTTTCTTGTTAGCGATTGGTTTTAACCTGCTTGCAAAGCATAGCAGGCAAAATCGTGTACTTTTTGTCGTGTCATTTTCCCCTTAGGCTCGGTCATGTCCTCTGGCCTCACTCGCCAGCTCTTCCTTCTTAGCCAGGCTCTTACAGGCATCACAGTATGAATGTATAAGACCTGCCCACTCTGTAGTGCTCTTTCATTTAGGTGCATGACACCTTCATATGAAATGCATCAGTTACAAAGTTAGATGTTCTTTTTTTTTTTTTTTAAATTTTTACTCTGATTGGAGGTGGGCGGGTGGGTGTGAAAGTTGAGCAACACGTTATATAAGGGACTAGTCGTCAGGCCTCTTCTGTTCGTGAGCAGTTTATGATCGTTGTTGCAAGTATTGGAATGGCGGTAAATCTGCAATTTCAAGCTTCAGACAATGTTTTTTTTATGCTTTTGTATGCTGAGAGTGGTGGCACGTCTTTCATACAAATCCTGCCGCTACTACCATCGTGGGGTTGTGTGTAGCGCGCCTGTGTTTCTCCCGGCTGTTATACTCGTATCCCTGCAAACGGCGCACAGGCTCTTACTACAATTTGAGCGATCGAAAAGATAATTAAGTGAGAGAAATTTGCTTTGCTTTTTGATAGGCCTCTCTAAGAATATGATATTTCAGCCTCCAGTATTTCGCCTTCCTTTACAACAAAGTCAGATGACACTCTTAAGCTCATTTCAATTAAGACTGCAAAGTAAAAATACCCTGTTTTTTTGAAGTTTTTGCTGCACTGAACATGGACTTAACAGGTCACCTCCATTCATGTCTAGTAGAGCCTTTGAACTCTATTATACTCGTCAAAGTGTGCAAGCATTTTCTTCCTCTGCTTTTATATTACCATCCATTCTGTAGTAATTATGATACAAACAAATGATGTAATAGCATCAAAATCGGATCTTTCTTTAGATTTCGGAAAGTTCATTTGTCACAATAGTATGGAACCTGATCTCCTATATCTGGACAACATAGCATGAAAAATTAAGATTGATCTGATGACTAAATAGAAGGAAATACAGATTCAATGTATTTCCTCCTGGTCAAAAGGTGAATTTTGCGTTTGGCTAAGATTTCCTACATTGGCACACCAACCAGATTATCCTTGGGTTCTCAGTTTAAAGATCAGTCAAGATGAACATCGACCCAGCTACTCTTCATAGCAAACGAATGAGTCTTTCCGAAATAACAAATCTAAGATTTTACAACTCTTCAGTGGACATGGGAACCCCATCTCAATTAGCCGCTAGAAGAGAGTTGGTCCTAACTTGGTCCACCAGCTCATAAGTCAAGTTTATGGTTTCAATTTGTATTATCGGCTATCTACAACAGCCTCAAATAATTGCAACAACTTCCTCTGGGCATGTTTGTCTCTCTCAGAGTACATGGACAAACTCTCAAGGGGCATCCTCATGGGGCTCTAAAGAACAAACTCTCATTGAGGCTCAGATGCTGCAGCATCAAATGATTCATGGCAACTGATCACGGGAAACTCTAGAAATAGTCAAATTTTGTCTGTTCTAAATCCGTATTATTAATGCCTAAAAACCCGGATAGTATCTGCCCCTTGTTCTCTTATTCACATCCTGTTCTCTTCCTTTCTTTCTTCTCTTATTCACATCCTGTTCTCTTCCTTTCTTTCTTGCTTAATCAACAGCTCCTCTACCGCAGCAGCAGTAGTATGTATGGCCTCCCCTTCTTCATCTTCCTGCTCTCCTGCTTCCTGTTATTTGCTTCCCTGCTTCTTTTTTCTTCTTCTTCTTATTGCTTACTTCTCCTTCTCTTCTCTGCTATGCAAGGACAGGGGAACTGTTGATTAAGCCATTTTCAATAGGAGGGCCTACATAAAATCATTATTTACTCTTTTTCCCATTTCAAGAATTGCAATTACAGTACTGCCCATTTACACAGTTTTCTATCCCTATGCTCGAATCCTGCTTTTCTTGGTTGTAATGTTTGAACAAGTGAACTCAAGCCTAAATACAGATTAAAGTTTATGTAGCACTAACATACTATGAAAAAAATGACAAGAGTTGAAATGTAAACTCAAGCAAATACTAAAACCTAAGATGCCTTCAAGTCCACAGAAGTAGATATGAACATTAGAAACAACAATAACTTCTTCAGCTCCCACTAATGTTAAGTTTTTAAAAGATATGTTAACTTGGAGGTACAAAAAACCTTTTAAACCCTCAGAGCACAGGAAGTATGTAGCTTCCTGTGATTTTATTACATATCGTTGACAAACGAAATCTAGTAGCCTCCAATCCGCTGCTCTACAATTAACTGCAAATGGAGTCGAGATAACAAAACGTGAAAAGCAGTATAATCATAGATATAGAGTACGTGCATGAAGCAAAACACTCATGATCCATGAGATTCATTCATGAGGTCCATAAGTTCAAGGATCTTCCAAAAAGTCTCCTGTTTCAACAATATGAAGATAGGTAGATCTTCTAAAGAAGCAGATAAATTATTGCCCATCCTCGGGGAGATCTCTTGAGTATAAAAACAGGTTACAAGAGAACCTGTTATCCTAGACAGAAAGAAAGTAACTACATTTGCTACACCAGAGCATGGACTCAGCTTAAAGCCAGAGCCTTGTGCTCTTTAATGAGAATAAACAGAGACGCAAGACCTGCTTTGAGTGGATGATACTTGCGAAATTGATTCAATGGACTACTACAATAATTCAATTACCTGTCAGTAAACACCAATCAATTTTGATAGAAAGACCAAACAGCTAATTGAATTCACACGTTGCTCATCTTAAACTGTGCAACAGATTATACCTCTTACACAGAACAAGACTACACATAAAGGCTAACTTAAAATGTATGTGCCTTTTAAATGGAACCAGCCTATTCATATGTCATAGATGACTAGTAGCTGAGATGGTTCAAAATTACAGAAAACCAATATTTCCACAAGTAAGAGTTGTTGTGGACCACTTGTTGCATTTCTCCCATGGGGTTTTTAGAACAAACAAATTGCCTTAGACCGATCTTCAAATAAAAGATATGCAAGGAACCAAGAGAAAATCCTTTATCTGTCGGGTTCACACAGAATGATGAGAGAAATTGTTAGAATCAAAGTTAAACTAAGCAGTTGCCAAAAATAGGATTCCTGGAGTGATCGGGAGATGAAGTCCAAGTGGAAAACTAGATTCTGTTTAGGAAAGTCTAGTGATCGGGAGATGAAGTCCTAGTAGAAGACTAGATTCGAAGGGATGGAATTTGGCTGTTGCTCTCAGCATGTCAGGGATGGCGTGATCCCTTTTTTCTGAATATGTTAACCAAGGCTTGAGTAGAGTTTCCAGTGAATTGGAAGCTTGTTCGGCACTGCCAACAGTCAATTGCTTCGCTCTTATTGTTAGGAATGGAGATGATTGGCACGAAGTCATCACTTTGAAGTGGTAAGGAAAAGCATTTAGTCACAGTATTCACTTCAATTGAAAATAAGGTTGTCACCGCCAACAGTCAATTGCTTCGTTAGGAATGAAGATGATTGGCACAAACCCATCACTTTGAAGTGGTAAGGAAGAACATTGAGTCAGTCTTCATCCAATTGAAAATTAGCTTGTCATCATCATGGATTGCAATTGACAGGAATACTCTTTGAGAGGGCAGTGATCCAATATCGAGTTGATCATTCTGTTTCAGAAACTACAAAAACTTCTGAATAGTGGATGCTATCTTCAGCTATGTCTTTAGTGAATTCGCCAGACATCTCCGCCATAGAGCAAGGGAAGATCGAGATTGCACCCTATGCTGAGTGGTGCGGCTCCAGCATGAATCATATGGTAGCAAAAAGCAAGGATGGCAGGTCCAAGAGGAAGAAGGCGTTCCTTGGCTGTAGGGGTGGCATCAAATCGAGCCGACCTCGAACTTGCCTATGTTCGAGCTGGGCTTGATTTAAATATTTCGAACTCGAGCTCGAGCTAAGCCCAACCTCAAGCCTAAAATTGTAATCGAGCTCAAGCCCAATAATTTCAACCGAGTTCAAACTCCAACCTACATTTAAAACTTTGCATAAAATACATGTCAAATAAATTCTATATAAAATTATGCATGACCTCGACATAAAATTAAGCATGACCTCTGTACATAAACCCTGCATGAAATTGGATCTATTGAACGTCAATCATGTTATTAGTATGAACATGACCACCACGCGATGCCTTAGCAATCCTAGAGAAGTGATGGAGCCAATTTGGAAACAACACAACATGAAACTATTGTATTAAACTTTGTTTAATCGAAAGAATTGCTTTAAAATGAGAAGCTTTATCCCCAAGGTGAGAATCCATTAAAAGATGACCCATGTTGATTTTGTGAGTTTTTTTTTTTTGTTAAAGCGAGGGAGATGAAAATGAAATGGTGAAGCGCAATTGTAGGTTGTCGTTGTTGTTTGTCGTCCATCATGGGTGGTACTCACTAATGCGACAAAAACTCGATGGGGGAGGGGCTGAGTGAGGTTACCTTCTTTGAATCACTTTCGATGTGGAAGTTTAGACTATCTTATCGAGATTTTTTTCTATTTGTCTTATATCAATTACAAACCAATTCAATATAATATTTTTTTTTGTTCTACAGCAATGGTAGAGATCAATGGAGAAACAATTACATAAAGCCAGATGCTAGGCACCCCTTTTTTATTCCATTAATTGGACTTTGTTTGATTAACTCAAGTTCTTTAAAGACCTCCTCCTTTGAAATATCATGAACAAGGTTGAGCGCCCCTTTCAAGAATAGTAGGAACATTCAGCAGGTTGGGTACCACAGAAGCCCACGTGGTCCCTCTACTCCATTGGAAGATGAAATCCCTCTTTTTAGCGCCCTCAATAAAGCCTCCCATCGGAGGCTCATGGTGGAGTGATTGTATAACGAAGTGCGGGATGGAATTTATGCTCTTTGATTGATTCTCTATCTTATGGGAAGAGGTGGTTTGCATTCAACATCTTCTCCTGCTTGGTGGCTTTGAGCTCTGAGATCTGTCTCCGGTTTTCTCCCTCAACAGCTCTGTGAAGATTGCAGACTCAGAGCTGTGATTTGAATCCATCATGGCTGCCACTGGGTCATCTACTCTGCTTTCCAAAATCTCGTCCTCTTCCCGTCCATTTCCTTCTCTTCCTCCCTCTCCTCTATGGCCCCTTTCTTGTGCCAGGGCAACCGACGCCACCTGCATAGCAGGAACGTGAGTCCATATGCTGCAGACAACCCAACAATTTGGCATCTACTTCTCCATCTAAAAATGAGAGGACAGAAGGTCATCATTTCTTGCCAGAAGATTGAGGGTCCCTAATGGAGACAGGAGGACGTCGTCCCCAAGAAGCGCTACTGGTTGATTAAAGAGGTTGTTGAAACAGGACAACCCTCCAGGCAGAGTCCAAATGTTAGAGAAGAAGAGATAATTGGAGTCTGGCGAGTGGACGGGAGAGGAGGAGAGACGCAAGGGCGGCAATTTTCCCAGTCTCTAAAATTCTGAATTTCCAGAAGAAGAGGAGTGAAGACCCGAAGGCTCAAAATTGTTTAAGTTACCGAGTCGGCTCGCGAGCCCGCAAAACGAACCGAGGCTTGGTCGAGCTCGATTTGTGTAACTAAACGAATGCAACCCAAAACTTGAATTCACTTCGAGTTCGGGATTGATCGAGCCGAACTCAAACTGTTCGTGAATCGGTTCGGTTTGATGCCACCCTACTTGGAAGGAATAGGACGTGTTGGCAGAGTTGAATGTGTTTGTGCATGCTCATTTGAGGGAGAAGCCCATTGGCTCAGCTCAAGTGTTGTGGCATGACCTCTTGAGGAAGGGATATGCAAAAGAGACGCTAAACAGCCAGATATAGTGCTTGACGCTGCAGGTGTGGAGGTCATCTAGGAGGCTCCAAAGTTCCCTTAATCTCTGGGTTCAGTTGATCGAGATCTTTCTCCACAAGAGGGGCAAGTTGTCATTACATATGGGAGACAAGTTAGTGGAGGCCCTACAAGTGCATGAGTAGAGATTTTTTGATAAAATAGATTTGACGATGTAGGAGGGATTGAAGAATCAAATGACGCTTCAGGATGACATAAACAAACCATCCAATTCACATAGAAAGTGTGAATACTCTCATGGCCAAGCAGGTGAGTAGCAGGAAGAAGGACGAGGCACTACAAGTTCCACATCTAGTGCTTCAAGTGCAAGCAGAACAGCCACTACAAATCCCAATCTCCAAACAACATGCAGAATTCACCAAATCTGGAGCGGAAGGGGATGACTTCGAGCAAGCCTTGCTATGAAGTTTTGTGTAGCATGTTTAATTTAAGGGAGGCCAGCAAAGTCATGAATTAAACAGAATTGTCAGAATGTAGAAGAGTCTAATTAGGAGACTCAGTTGAGTCTCAGTCTAATTAGAAACCCCCTTGAGTTTTGGTCTAATTAGGGGATGCTAAGTTAACTAGTTTCTTAGTTATAGGTAAAGTTTTTACTCATGACAAGCTTAGTTTAAAGGAGGCTGTTAGGATCCTAGTTAAATTAAGCAGAGGTCAGAGATAGGATTCCTGGAGTGATCAGAAGATGGAATCCTAGTAGAAAACCAATTTCTGCTTAGGAAAGTTTAGTTGCTTTAAAATACGAGTTTAGATTCAATTTGATTTAAATTCGTTAAGATAGCCTATAAATAGATGTACATGTTTCTTTTCACATAACACAGAAAATTGAGAGAGCACAGTTGTGCTCGGATCTCAGAGATGATGTCTCCCATCTTTTGAGTTGATGGAGCTAGAATGTACAACTGATCAATAAAGCTCGTACTTCAACATTTAGTTGAAAAGGAGTTCCAAAGCCATCGAAGTCCATCAGAATTGATTAAAAGATGTCCAACCATATTTATTACAACAAAATTGTTAGGCCGATGGCTCCATCTTATTCTCAGATAGAAAACCATCTAACAGAAGCCTCTTTGGGCCGATCTTTGATCCCTGTTTAGTTCATTGGCCCCTTTAAGAAGAAAAAGGGGAAAATCGAAAAGAAAAAAAAAAAAAGACAAAGATGGGAAGCCTTAATCTGATAACCCTAGAAAGAGATTCCCGCAGATTCAGCTTCGAGATACTTACAGATCCGCTCCATAACATCCCTACCCTTGGCACTGTTTTGCAAAAACTTCTCAGCGCATCGCTGCTCCACCTTCTCAGCCATGGAAGCGAGAGCAGACAGGGGTTTACAGCGAATGCTAGTCCGCTGCCTGAAAGCCGTCCATTCCTGGGGATTGTCGGGATGAGGAGAGTAGAAGCTCTTCTCCTCGACTTCCAAAAAGTTCCGGAGACTAATATTGCGAGTAGTTAGCTCCATGGTCCGGGCTTGAGCATCAACGACAGTGGACTCGACGCAATGGCAGATGTCCTGACCGACGATCTTGCGAATAAACCATGGGCCAGGCGCGTGGATAGTGATGGAGCGGGTGGTGTAAAGGCGGCCGGTTTCAGAGTCAAGGCGGCGATTGAGGGTATCGACGGAGAGAATGTGAGAGAGAGTGCGAGTGTTGGCGGGGTCAGTGAACTTGCGCCAGCAGGCGGAGCTTACACGCTCCCAGGGGTGCTTGTACACGTGATCTTGCGTGTAGGCTTTCACCATATTTTTCTCTTTCTTCCTGTTTACTCCCCTTCTGAATTTTTTGTGATTTCTGTCTCAAGGTTTGTCAGCGGTCGCTTGGAGCGGAAGGCGAAGGACAGGAACCTCGGTGCCGGTGGCCTGGTATGACTTTTTCGGGGGGAGGATATGAAAATAACGTGCAGGCCGGGGGGATGACTTGGGTATTGACGTATTGTAAAACAAACTTAAATACGGAAATACCCCTGGATTTGTTTCTTTTTATATGACGCTGCCACCGTATTCGACGAGTGACAAGCTCGTGGGGCGCACCATTTTCGGTTTCTGGCTCGATTCGTCGGAACTAAGAAGGCGTTCAAAGTCGAGATGTGTCATTTATGTATGTTATTATTGTTGAGATACGTGAGCATGATGCCATTGTCACGATTTCAATCGGGTTGAACCGGTGTTAACACGGTTGTCCAACTTCCTTTTCATGGAGAACATAGTGCTCTTTCGGAAGGTTATAACTCATCCCCACGTCCATGGAAGTTTATGACCCACATCTCTCTCATCGGCAGTTACAGAAGCCAATAAGTTTGATGGGAGTTTGACTTATAAATAGAGTGTTTGGTCCTCAATCTCGTTCACTCATTCAAACCTTCAGCTTACACCATCACTGAGAGTGATCAGAGAGCGGAATAGATAAACAAAAGCAGAGAACTCCTGTTACGGAATTTGATCGAATTGGTGTAGCAGAAAGAAGAAACCGAACATTATTTAGCATAGTGCAGAGCATGCTTAGCAGCACCAATCTTCCGAGATCCTTGTGGGCTGAAACACTTAAGAAGGCAGCGCATATATTAAACCGAGTTCAAACCAAGGTTGTTCCTAAAATGCCATTTGAATTATGGAAAGGTTGGAAACCGAGTTTGCGACATATGCGCGTTTGGGGATGCCCTTCTAAAGTGAGAATTTATAATCCACAAGAGAAGAAGTTGGACTCAATGACCATTAGTGGTTATTTCATTGGATATGCTGAAATATCCAAAGGTTACAGATTTTATTGTCCATCTCACAATACTAGGATTGTGGAATCAAGAAATGCAAAGTTTCTTGAAAATGACTCCATTAGTGGGAGCAATCCAACTCAGAACATAGTTTCTGAGAAGGATCATTCAGAATTTCAGCCTTCTACCTCAAGTAAAAGATTGGTTATAGTATACAACACCCCTCCAGTACAAACTGGTGTTGAACAACCACTCATTGAAGTTCCACAAAATGCTGACGACATTCCAGTTGAACAACAGGTGTTTAAGAGTTGCCAAACACTTTTGAACAACTAGTTGAACATATACTTCTCAAGAATATGATGGTTTAACATTAAGAAGATCTACTAGACTAAAGAGATTAGCAATTCCTGATGATTATGTTGTGTATCTGCAAGAATCTGACATTGAAGCTGCAAATGATCCCAAGTATTTTTCAGAAGCCATGAGTTACAAAGAATCAGAATTATGGTACATTCAAGGAACCAAAGACTACATGCTGATGTATAGACGGATAGACAATCTAGAAGTAATTGGTTAATCAGATTCTAACTTTGCTGGCTGTATTGATTCCCGCAAATCAACATCGGGATCTATTTTCTTTATGGTCAGTGGAGCTATATCATGGAGGAATGCCAAACAAACTTTGATTGCCATGTTGACTATGGAAGCCGAGTTAGTTTCCTGTTTTGAGGCTACTTCACATGGCGTATGGGTTAAAAGTTTCATTTATGGGCTTAGAATTATGGATTCTATCTCTAGGTCATTGAGAATGTATTGCGACAATCCAGCTGCTGTTTTTATGGCCAAGAACAACAGTAGTGGAAGTCAAAGTAAACACATCGACATAAAGTATTTGGCCATAAAAACAACAGCTGAATTGGTGATCGAGTTAATTTTCTCGCTCACTTGTACTTTTAATATGTTTACAACTTTTTTAAAGATATCCGTAAGGTTCCACTCCCAATCTGAAATTTCGCCCATTCATTTTGGGGTGGCAATGAGTTGACTTAAAACTTTAATCTCAAGCTTGAGCCTTAAATTGAACTCGAGTTTGAGCTTGAAAATTCTAAATAAGTTCGAGATTGAGCTTGAAAATTCTATATAAGTTCAAGTTTGAACTTCACATACATTTAAAATTATAAAAATAAATTAAATATTAAATATTAAAAAAAAAATTTGGTGATTAGCAATGAACTGGACAAAGACTTTGCAACTAATCATACTAGTGTATAATAAATAGCTTAATAGACCTAATAGAAAGAACTCTTCCATCAATAATATTTATTTCATTGGAAAAGAGTAACATTGGATGTCAAGGGAATTAACATGAGCAATTAAGGTAAAATGTATCTTCATAAGAAAATATACACTAATTTGTTGAATTTATGAAAAAGAGAAAAACTTCATTAACTTCTATTTTAATTTGAGTACAAGAACCCCTATTTATAATAGAGGAAAATAGTAAAATCCAATTACAATTATTAAACTACCCTTATCCCAATTATACTCAAACTCTAACACTTCAAGATGAGTCCTAACATAATTAAATAACTCATCATAAATAAATAAAAAAACTAACATAACTAAAACACCTGAGACTCGTGTAAAATTCACTTCTCGCGCCAACATATCACCTCCTGGTCACCTATCTAATTCTTTGGTGGACTCATCTGGCAACACCAAGCACTGCAGAAAATTCAAATGGTGGTCATCAGTTTAATTATTATACAGATACCATGTCATATTTTTCCCGCACCAAAAGGAGTAACGTGAATTATGGTCCATTACATGCAAGGAATAACATTCCCATGGGTCCAGCGCCATCAATTCCTTCAGGAGGTAGAGTGAGCCTTCTTGAAGCTGTTTGTTATAGTGTTATGCGTGTGCCTGTTTTCGTTTACTTGTTCTTTTTAAATTTTTTGTCTTCTTTGTGGACACTACAACCTCTCTTCATCTTGTTGTTTGCTTACACCCCTCTCTAGTGGTCCTCATCATTTTTTTAGGTGATAAAATGCTTTTAGTCGAGTATGTTAGTTCATGGAACTATTTGTTTGTATGCAGAGCTTTTTGAGGTGTAGGTGCCAAAACTTGAGACTTCATACATTCATATTGGGGTCGAGGTTAATTTGATTGAACTGGACCACTTCACTTTCATGTAGTTTGTAAATTAAGGAAAAACGAAGAATTTTGGAGGGAAGCAGAGAGAGAAGAAGAAGGAAAGAGGGTAGGAAGTATATGTTGGAGAACTATAAGGTTAGGGTGTCCGGTAGACCCCAAACTCCTTTTATTAAACAACTTAAATGATTACAAGATAAAATGACCATAGTACCCTATTCGGCTTCTTAGTTACAACCATCAAACAACAATTAAAAATTACATTAGTGAACACATCTAGTTCTCATTTTCTTAAGTAGAACTTCAGAACTCAATACACTCTACTAAAATTACCAAAATATCCCTGAACATTAATACTCCCTCTCAAACTGAGGCATATATATCTACTAATCTCAGTTTGGAATAAAACTCAATGAATACACGCTTTTCAATGGCTTTGGTAAATAAATCTCTAATTTGATTAGTGGTACTACATACAGAGTAGTCACTTGACCACACATAAAATGGCAATCCATGCCTATATGTTTGGTTCGCTTATGAACACTCGATTTTTATCAATGTATATTGCTGCTTGGTACTCACATTTCACTTCCATGGGACCACTTCCTTCTAGACTAAATTCTGTTACATAGATTTTACTTACATCAGCTCACTTATAATATGTGTTATCTCTTGATATTCAACTTCTACACTTGATTGGGCAACTATATTTTAATTTTTTTCTTTTCCAGCTGATAAGATTACCTCTTACAAACACAATATCCTATAGTAGATTTCCTGTCTAACTTCGAGCTTGCATAGTCGGCATTTGAAAAAACCTAAATGTTTAAGTGTCCATGTGGTTCATATCGTAACCCTTTTCTAGGAGCCTCTCTAGGTACGTCAAAATTCTCTATGCTGCCACAAGATGCACTTTTTTGAGAGTGTCCATAAACTGACTTGCAACTCACACTGCAAATGGTATATTAGGTCTAGTATCAATGGCATGAATTAATTTTACAAGTCTCCGATATATAGTTCTATGGCTAAGTGGTGGACTATCGTCATCATGCAATCAAGAGTTCATTTCCATAGGGGTGTCTACTAGTTTTGCACCCAATAATCTATGTTCACACATCATATCCATCACATATCTTTTTCAGCTAAAATCACTTTTTGCTTCTAGCTACTTCTATTCTTAGAAAATATTTAATTGTACCATTGTCCTTAGTCTCAAATTTTTGCTTGAGATGATTCTTCACATCCTTGCTACCTTTAACATCATATCTGTTAAGCATAATATCATCAACATAGACCACTAAAACAATAAACTATCGAAGCAAAATAAATAAGGGAATGATCAAGATGGCTTCTAATGAACCCAAACAACGTCACCACCTTACTAAATTTCTCAAACCATGTTGGTTGTTCTATTTCAAACCATAGGAGTGGGGGGGGGGGGGGGTTGCAGATCAGCTAATACCGAGCAACTAAGGCATTAATCTCCTCAACCTTGGCATTTTTCCACTCTGGAGAAGTTAAGGCACCCTACACTTTAGTAGGAATAGAAATACCTGACACAGACAAGGCAAATGATCTATACTCAAGGGACAAAGAATCAAAGGATACATAACAAAAAATAGGATGTAGAGTATAAGACCCTTACCTTTGCGGAGATAAATAGGAAGATCAAGGTTATTCACAACAGGATTTGCTGGCATAGAGGTTGATGATGGGAACCATGGAAGAGTAAGAGCTATTGATAGTTGTTCTTGTCCCTTAATTGGTGATGACTGCATAAGCGCATGTCTCCCTTATAATGGCTTTTGTGGTCATTGATTAGTACTGGTGCTTGGGACATTGAGAACTAGAATAGGTAAAGAGGACTCAAGAGAGAGACTCCTTCCAGAGGAAGTACCTCAAGACAACAAAAAATAAGGTGTATTCTCAAGAAGGTAACATTTGCAAAGGCTTACACTTTTCTAGATGTCGGATCATAATACCGATAACCTTTCTGTCATGGAATCCTAGGGAAACGCATTGAATAGCTCCAAGAGACAATTTATCAATATGTGGACCATCACAATGAACAATACAAACATAGCCAAAAGCTTGAGGAGGTAAATTAGATAGCTTACTCTTAAGTTTCAATAGATGCATAAGAATGCAACCACTTAACACAAAAGATGACATGCTATTAATCAAACGCTATATTAAAAGATGTGAGAACTGCATCTCTCTCCCCCTAGAATGACTTTAGAACATTCATTTGGAGCAAAATTGTTCATGCAATTTCAAGCAAATGTCAATTCTTGCATTCTGCTACTCCATTTTGTTGGGGTGTACACAGGATGTTTGATGAATGATGTCATGCATAGTGCAAAAAATGGAGAATTTATTGTTAGTAATTTCAAGGCTATTATCTGAACGAAAAACATGGACGGAAGCACCAAACTATGTTTTTATTTTAGCATAAAATTTGAGAAATATATCGAATACTTCAATTTTCTCCTAAAGGAGCTACACACAAGTAACATGACTATAATCATCTATAAATATCCAAAAATGCTAGAAACAAAATAATTTAGTACCCGAGATGGGCCCATATATTAGAATGGACAAAACAAAAAGGATTTTGACTCTGCCAACTACTTAAGAGGAAACCAAATGCGGTAGTGCTTCCTTAGCTGATGTGACTGATAATCAAATGAAGTATCTGAAGGTGTAGTAGGAATGAACTGATGTGGCTTGGACTATCGATGGATGTCCCAATTAAAAATGCCATAAGTAGGGAGAGGATACGACCTTTAATGCAACAAAAAAAATTTCGGGAACAATGTCAAGATAGTATATCCCATCACTCTCATTCCCTGAACCAATCTTCCTTTTCCTTTGCAAGTCCTGGAATACACAATTAGATGGAAAAAATGTGATGGAACAATTGAGTGACTAAGTAAGTTTGTTGGCAGACAATAATTTGATAGGGAATTTTGGAATATACAATGAAAAATTTAATGAAATGGCAGATAAAGGTGAACATCTCCTCCACCAAAACTGATGAAGTAGAACCATTAGTCAATGTAACTAGCTTATAAGACAAGGATGGAGACACATTTGAGAAAATAGAAAGACATAACTGACATATGGTTGGAGGCGTTGGAATCTATCACCAAGATGAACGAAAGGAAACATGAAGTGCAGACATACCTGAGTTGGCTTTTGATGGCTCAAGGATGCTTGAGAAACTACAATAGTCCATGCTAGTTGACCCAACTGTTGCAATATCTTTTGTAGTGCCTCTTGTATGCTGCCAGACCCAGTCTCACTATTCACTTCTTCACTTTCTACAAAAACACTTGAATTAGCCCAAGCAGGCTTTCCAAATTTGTCCCAGCATTTGTTTGAGAAGAGATTAGATCTACCACAATGCACACATCTTCTATTTCCACCACTAAGAAGTAGAAGAAGAGATATTAAGGGCAGCATCAACACCAACATTAGCTTTACCATTTCTCATTACTTCCCCGAAGAACTCTGTTATAAACTCTCTGATCACCATCATCAATCGGTCTCTTTACTTAGATAACATCGTACTTTGGTCCCAACCGATTTAGAAACCAAGTAACTTGAATATGAATTTTCTCTTAGAAGCTCAATAGCATCGGTAGTAAATGGATGAAATGTGTTAATCTCTTGCAAAAGGCCGGAACTGAAGACATTTCAATTTTCTTTTTCCTCTTATCCATTTTAATTATGGATAACCAACTACCCATCAACTGTTTGTAAAAATATTCCCCAACATTCACGTCTGAAAAGCAAAAAATCAAAACCGAACCAACAACCCCGCCTGAACAAAACCTTAAAAATGGATCGGCCAGGGCGGCGAGCTCGATAATATAATTCCCAAATGATCAACAGTCCTAATCGATGAATTAATTAAAGAGAAACTTGTAGGTGAGCTCCTCACTCCATCAATCATGATGAGCTCCTCTTTTGCTTTCTCGTCTTCCTCGGCCATCATCCCCCACCCCACCCCGCACTTTCTCTTAAATTTCAATTTCTTTATCCTTAACCTTCCTCCTCCTCTCTTAAATCATCCTCTTTGCTGTAAAGCGAGGGCGTAAGAAAAAGCAGGTGGCTTCATGAACATTTCCGGTGGAGTGGGCACGTGGTTCTGCAAGCCTGCGACCCAAATGGCTGGAGCTGGAGGACCCGCTCTGTGGTGCACGTGCGCGCCCCGAGTTCTACCGACTCTCGCTGAGTGGGTCCGTCCGTCTGCCACGAGATCAGCGGACTGGACCCGAGAGAGAAGTAAAGATTAAAGAATCTGGGGATGGCTGGTCGCTGTCGTCACCATCCAATTTCGCGGGGAAATCAAAATGCTCCAAATGCAAATCTTTGCGGTTGATGATGGAGACGTTCTAACTCTGTCGTAAAATGACGTTTCCGGCTGAGATGCGGGGCGCCGGCCGGATAATTTGTTGGTGGGATGATAATTATCTGAGGGAGAAAACTGCAAACTCAAGCAAAGGTGCCTTTACCGGTGCTTCGCCTTTTCGGTTTTGCTTTTGTTTTCAGTTTCCCCCCTTTTGTTTTTCAAATCCTTTTCCGGCAAGCTTTATTCCTTTTGTTTCAATAGCATGCCTTCTCCTTCTTCTTCTGCCTCCAGAGTTCTCCCCCCTCGGAAGACCGGCCCTCGCGGTGTACTGGACGGCGGATACACTGTAATATCTCTTTTCTCTGTTGTTTTAGATAACAATTGTTTTAGGATAAAACTGTTCAATTCTGGTGTGGAATTTACGGAGCTTTTATGAGCCAAGGACATTGGATTGAATAGCCTGAGGCAACTTCATGTTTCTGGCATGATGATTGAATAAATATTCGTGTTCTTATCCGCCATACTGTTTCTCCAGCAGATCAGAAGCTTTTACGGAGCTTCTGAGAAATCTGAAATTCATTTATTGCTACGGGTCTGAAAGCTGGAAGCCGGGTTTAAGTCGCAATGTGATTATTTAGTGGTGGTCCGTTGGCGTGTTTCTCACTTTCGTACTGTCATTTCTCTTGTTTCTTTTTCTGCTTTGCAGGCATCGATGGAGAACAGGAAAGAGGAAGTGAAATCAAAGATGGAAGAATATGAAGTGATAGAACAGATCGGCCGAGGGGCTTTTGGAGCGGCTATACTCGTTTTTCATAAAACGGAGAAAAAAAAGTATGATCAAACAAAACTTTCGATAGTTATTTTCTGCTGTTTTTCCTGTTTCCTCCTGCTACTGTTTGGCCTCGTGTCGGGAAGAAAAAAACTGGCACGATTGTCCTCCGCTCGTTTTGAACAAAACGACTGAAATTCTTTGTTTTCTTGCAACCACAAAAGCACCTTGGTAATTTTTTTTTTTAATTTAAAAGTACACCCTGTTTCTCCTGAACTGACAATTGCCCTTTATTCAGCATTATCGAAACTTAAGCTGGTTTTCTTTAAAGCTTCTGAATTGTAATCGACGGAGGAGTCTTAATGTTATGTAATTTTTACATCTTTTCTAGGTACGTTTTGAAGAAGATCCGTTTAGCCAAGCAAACGGAGAGGTTCAAACGTACTGCACATCAAGAGGTACATACATCATCGGCTCATTAGAATACTCTTGACTAATCAGTATGGAATTCGTCTGCCATTTAAATGGTTAAAATTCCTAGTACTGTTTGTTCATAGCCGAGGTAAGAGACTTCTCGTTACTCAAAACGACAAAGATAGGAATCTTCTCAAGTTTCTCTAAAGCTACCTCACCGTAAGTATTTCTGTCCAGTCCAGCTTCTTCACGTTACCGACAAAACATTGGAGGAGCTTTTTTGGGTACTCTTAACCTGTTATGGTATTGGAAACATTTGGCTGAGCTTGACAAAACGAACGTTTACAGTGGATTCGCTTACCTACCCCGTTTCTTTGGGCTAAATATTCTGTAATGTCAAGATCAACGAAAACAATTGTCATCACGAAGCACCGCCCGGGCACTATTTGGGCTTATTACGGTGTTAAAAATATCAATATCGACCTGTATTTTCTTTCCTTTTCTTTATCTAAGATGAATCCAAAGCGACAAGCATCTTATTTTGCAGATGGCTTTGATCGCCAACCTAAGGAATCCGTACATAGTGGAGTATAAAGATGCTTGGGAGGAAAAGGTCAGTGAGAGTTTTAAACTTTTAAGTAGGTATTTTTTACTTTTGACATGAAAGAGAGATCTGGTCACCTGCTGCGAAGCACTGCCTTGAATCGAATCTTGGTTCTTATCTGCAGGGGTGCGTCTGCATAGTGACCAACTTTTGTGAAGGAGGAGATATGTAAGAAAACCAAACTTTCTTTTAAAAAAAAAAAAACAAGTTAAAATGTTTTCTTCATCCGGCAATAATGCGATTAGAACTAGTCATACAGCCATTTTTTATACTAAAAATATAGACTGAATCAAGGAGCTGTTATGGAGAAGCTTACAACAATTAACGGTTTTTGTAAGTCAGGGCTGAGATTATAAAAAGGGCGAAGGGGCATTTTTTCCCCGAAGAGGTAATATATTAAAAAACATATGCATCTGTTTCCTCTTTCCTGTGACTAATACTTATGTTTTGGGCGTTTTGGTTGTTCTGTAACTTCATTCAGAAGCTCTGCAAATGGCTGACCCAGCTGCTGTTAGCTGTGGACTACCTTCATTCTAATCGTGTACTCCATCGTGATCTCAAGGTATTTCTTTTTTCTTTTTTTAACTAGTGTATCAAAGGTATTTTTTTCAATGGAGACAGCTTTTTACTAAGGAACACCAAGATCAAAAGGAGAGATCACACTGATGGAGCAAACAAGCAAGAATCTGTCATAAATCCATCATAGACGTACTCAGATTTCCTTGTCACCTAAACCTCCAGATTTCAGTCGAATCATGCTACTTAGGTGTATTTTGGACCACCGATTTTTTAACATATTTTGAATGATTTGGTTTCAGTGCTCAAACATATTTCTTACAAGGGACAATAACGTAAGACTTGGTAAGAAATATATAGATATCGTGTCTCTTATCACTGCAAATTTACAATTATTGACAGACTTAAACTTTCATTACCGCTTCTCTTATTTGAGTTCAGGTGACTTTGGACTTGCTAAGTTGCTTAGTTCTGAGGATCTCGCCAACTCAGTATGAACCATTGCCAAGACTCATTTAATTTCTTATGTACTTAATGCTGCACTAACTTTAGAGTTTCTTAACAGGTCGTGGGTACTCCAAACTACATGTGTCCTGAGCTACTAGCTGATATTCCTTATGGGTATAAGTCAGACATTTGGTCGCTAGGTAAAATCTGAACACCCTCATTACCTTCTTTTAGACTGGAATCTATCCAACCTCACAGTGCTTTTTATTCTTCTGTTTCAACTAAAAAATCAGGTTGCTGCATGTTTGAAATGGCTGCCCATCACCCTGCATTCAAGGCTTCTGTAAGTCTTAGTTTGCTTTATATTCCAAGAGCAACCCTTTTGGTTTTGCAAGTCTAATGAAGTGAACTTCATATTGCACCAAACAGGACATAGCTGGACTGGTTAGCAAGATTAATAGATCAACAATTTCTCCCCTGCCTACCATATACTCCTCCTCAATGTAAGCTTTAACGAGTTTCAAAGACATTCAAATTCAATTAGAAAAACATAATAAACTCTTCCCTACATCATGGGCTTTGGTTTACTAACCCTGGCAGATTTTTTCCCCATGACAGGAAGAGGTTGATTAAGAGTATGCTGAGAAAAAACCCAGAGCACCGACCAACTGTGAGTCCAAAGCAAATTTCAAATTCACCATTCTTGCTAATGAGGTTTAATGCTGTTCACAAATGTTGCCATCTAACCTAAGTATTCAATTATAGGCTGCTGAACTACTAAGGAACCCACATTTACAGCTCTATGTAGCCAAATGCTGCAATCCATCTCCTGTCTTTCTTCCAATCAAAATTGGAAATACTAGGGAGAAAGCAAACATAAGTCAACCTTCTAGCCAGTCAAGTGGGGGCAAGGGCGACCATAGCAGTGAGTCAAGGGAAGATGCAGGAATTGATTCAAAACCCATGAAGCAACTGAGAAGAACGGCCGATGGACATCCACAAAGTAGATATCAAAGTCACTTGGCAGCATTTTCTACTCCTAATGGAGATGAAGTTGAGACTAAGAGGGTTGATCCTGTACCAGGTGGATATCTTGATATAAAAGAAAAACTCATTGATACTAAAGCCATTACTCAATATGGGGATGAGCAACAAAAGTCTTACCATGACAACAGTTTACAGAGATCTGTGGAAAAGACAGAACCAAGATTACATCAGGAGAATACGGTAACTGCTTACAAGGAAGATGAAGAAGTCTCTGCCACTCTTAGACACTACCAACAAGTGCAAGGAGCTGAAGTAGAACTACGAAGTGCAACAACAAAGAAGCTCTCTAAGTTGGATAACACAATGGTTGTGAAAGGAGTATGTCCTCGGGATGTTGAACAAAATTCTCCAGCAGACTTATCATCTACTAAAATCACATCAAATGGGTGCATTGAAAGCAACCAACTTCCAGTTTTGCTCAAGGATTGCAATAAAGAGACAGAGAAAAGTACTGAACAGTATAACGTGAAGCAAACAAAACAATCTAATATGGACCAGCCTACGGCATCACTTGGTGGAGATGAGGTTAACATGAAGAGGATAATCCCTAGCACTTGTCAGCAAACTTCAAGATTGGATACGGATGAAGTGGCAGTGCTGATGGAAGACACCTCATCAGCAAGCACCCTGACAGTTCTCCACGGAGATGAGGCACACACTGAGTGGGATAACCTCAGCAGCTTCCAACAAAGGTCTAATGCACTGGAATCCTTACTGGAGCTTTGTGCACGACTGCTTCAGCAGGAAAGGCTTGACGAGCTTGCTGGTGTACTCAGACCATTTGGGGAAGAAGCAGTGTCGTCCAGAGAAACAGCAATCTGGTTGACAAAGAGTCTAATGCCTGTTCCTAAGTTTGGAAATGGCCCCTAAATCCCGTGGACGCTATAGAATGTGTGGAAGTAATTTCCAGTGTGAAGATGTCCATACGACTACCTGTACAGTTGGCATGTGGTATTTGTTTAATTTGCTTGATTATGGTTTCCTGTTTTGTCAAAAGAAAGGTCCCTCCGGAGCAGGGATAGCTAGAGTTTCAAGTCTCCAAATTCAAGAGTTGTAGCAACCAAACTAAGAAAAAAAAAAGCATTCAAGAGTTGTAATTACCAAGCTAACAGAAAAAACACGAGTCTTGCTGGAAGAAAAAAACTGAAACATTCAAACAAGCAACTTCCTCTCCTTTAAAAGAAAAAAAGCAAAGCGCAACAGAATGATCTCTGTGGGATGGATTATCACTCTGTTAATCCACCTCTAATTGACCAAATAGCAAACGACATGCCGAGTGAAATGCCCAGAATGCAAAAAACTGTGATTACACGAGCCCTTAGAAACAAAAGATTAAAGCACTTTGAAATTTGCAGAGAGAGAGTGAGAATCTGCAACCGACCTTGTTCTTCCATCTTCCTAAAGAATCTCATTGGTAAAACGCTTCGCCTCAGCAAAAAGGCCAACGCGAAGGGTAATGAGAAAGCTGAAAAACTCTGAATTGAAACTTCAGTAAGCGGAGAAGCTTTGGTGGTATACGCAATCCAAGCTCCACACCCGAGTTGTGCAAGACCCAAGAGAGCCATCGATTTGCTCAAGTTATAGACAGTCTTTTGGAGATTATCCAGAACTTCCCGGGTTTCCTCGGCTAGGGCGGACAGGTCGCGTTCCACCGTAGGTCCCTCGATCTCCTGGTGCTTGAATGCGGGGTTTTGGCTAGGGTACTGCGGCGTTTCACTCTCGCGTCCAGGTTGATCGTGATCTGAAGAAGATGAGAACGGTCGAATGAAATTGGCTACCGGACTTGAACAAGTCTGAGGCTTGAGGAGAATCGGCGAATTCGAGTAAGATCTGACGACACTAGGCTTAGGGTCTGCCGCATGTTCTTCAGAAGTTCTCGTATAAAAACTCGAATAAGTTCTGCTATCCTGTAAAAGGATCGGAGGTCTGAAAAACCCCGAAAAAGAAGTAAGAAAACCACCATTATCATTTCTAGGATTGTCCCGTAATAGCTCTGCGGCTCTGCAAATGTGGAAAGTGTAACGGCGATCTGCCGAAAAAAGATGACTAGGGCAAATAGGAGCAGAGGTGGAGGACGCAACAAAGATTTTACTGAACCTACGAGCCATCTCTTCACAGATTTGCTGCTGTCTTGCCTGGACTAAGGGAAAGGAAGGGAAGGGAAGGGAAGGGAAGGGGAAGCTGATTTTCGTTGAGGCTTAAAATCCTAACAATCCCACAGTACGAGCTAACGTGTTGGCCCAGTGGGCCTTCACAATCGTTGCAAAAATACATTGAGTGCGTCAAATCGATTCAATAGTTTAATGGGCCCATTTTTATTCAAATTAGAGAAGTGTGTTCTAAAAGAATAAATTATATTTTTTAAAATAAAATTTAAAACAATAAATTAACCATAGTGGTAATTTTAATAAATTTTAAATTATATTTACTTGTATTTTCGTCACGCACGACATAGTATTCTTCAGGAGCTGTAATTGATGTTTCAGAGTCCCTTTGGATCAAAATCTCAGACAATTGAAGAGCATTTCAGACACGAAAAGACAGAGATGATCCGTGCTTTCATATAAATTTTTAAGTTTTTAACAACCATGAAAAGGGAAAGAACGCCAGTGCACCTTCACATGAAGGCAAAGAAACAAAGGATGGGATATCGAAGGAAGAAGCCATTACGCTACCCCGAAAGCCAGCACCGATAGGAGGAGGGAGTAGCAGAGACTGGCCCCAGAAATGGGCAAGAGAATGGCAGCAGCGGTTTCCATCCCCGGAGACGAAGGAGCTTTCCCCTCAGTCGAAACCACCGATGCAGTAGAGTAAACAACTAATGCAGCAAGATAGAGAAGAACGGTTAGCTTCAGTGAACGTGAACCCATCTCTAGGCTTAAGCAGCTGTGGCATCACTAGTGTTGCCGGAGCTTATATACAAGGAAAGAGCCGTAACGGCCGGAACTGAGCGGACTCGCACTAAGAGCGACGATCGTTACTGCCGGCGCGGGTCCGTCCATCTGCCGAACGGAAACGGTTTATTAATGGAAGATATAAGATTAGGGTAGGAAACTGAACCATCATCATCCGTTGCTGTTTAGTACAAATTCACTGTCGAGCCCCGGAAGGCCTTAATAAAACAGAGGCGGTTCTATCTTATCAACTGCCTTCTCCAAACAGCCATTTTAGATTCTGATGTAAAAATGTGTTTGCAGTATAGGGTGATCGGAAGAAATAGATTGTTTATCTGTGATTGTATTCCGTGATTTCATTCCTTAATTTTAGGATCTAAATTAATCCTAAAATCGGTTTGTAATGTATTATAAATAGCCTCTTAGACGAAGAAGAATATATCATTGAAAATTATTCTTCTGTTTTACATGGTATCAGAGCGGGAGAAGTTTTTCTGCCATCACCGAAGACAACATAGCAGAAGAATAGAGCAGAAGCTCTACCCCATAGCCGAAACGCACAAAAAGTTGGTTTAAAACCGGTTTCCAAACGTCGCCGCCGCCGCCGCCAACGACCGCATCATCAGCCCGAACGTTGTTGCTGACGACTGCATCACCGAAGACGCTCTATCGTCATCATATCCTCATCTTCGTCCACCACCCACTCCGGCGGAACTTCCGTCGTCGACGATTGCACCGTTAGCCTGCGAGGAAGAGGCGCACGACAGTCTCCTCTGTTGTCGCGAAAAAATTCAGGCTGTAGCCAAAGACAAAGGCAACGCCGAAATAGTTGTCGTCAACGATCAAACCACCAGCCCCATCGCCGAAGGACGGCCGTCGTCGAAACCAGAAGGCATGCTATCGCCGAAGACAGAGACGACCTAGTACGCGAAAAATAATTTTTTCGCTTAACTTAGGTCTGATTTCATTATTCATTATTCTACTGACCCGGACTTGAACTGGGCCACAACCGGACCGGGCCCGAATCGGGTCAGAACATAACCAGACCAGACCGAACCTGAACCTGACCGAAGTAGACCCGAACCAGACCTAAACCCAAACCTGGACCAAACCAGACTACTTCTCGGACCGGACCCAAAATTCGAATAAACCTAGAGACAGACAATGGGGAACTATCGTCCAATCTCTAGCAAAGATATCAATCGAGTATGTACTCACCGCGAGAAGAAAGGCCATTCAAAACAGCGTTGTTACGAGATTTTTGGTTATCCAAAGTGGTGAGACTTCTCAAAAAACCCTCAAAAAAATATTGTTGGGGAAAAACTGTTGTCTACAGCGAATGTTGACCATCGAGGTATTATCGTTAAAGCATCAGTATTCTATGCATATTCTAAGAATAGAACTTGGATTATTGATACAGGTGCATCCGATCACACGATGAGGGATTTCAGTCATTTAAAATTTGTCCTACCGTCTCCTCAATCCATTATTTCCACCGCCAATGGTAGTACCTCTCCTATTACTGGGGAAGGATCAGTTATCTTGTCGAATAATCTTACATTAGATATTGTCCTTGTTGTTCCATCTCTTGAATACAATATGTTGTCTGTTAGCCAAATTACTTCAACTCTTGCTTGTATTGTAACTTTCTGGCCCTCCGTTTGTGTTTTTCAAGACATTCTAACTCGGAAGATTATTGTTTATGGTGTTAGACGGGGCAAACTCTACTATTTAGAGTTAATAAAGAATGGGGGATCAAAAATCAGTCAGGCAAATCAAGGTAGTAGTGAAGACAATGCTCAAGCAACTATATGGTTATGACACCGAAGACTCGGTCATCTTTCCTTTGGTTATCTTAAGAAATTGCGACCATAACTCTTTTCAGGTTTGACTAATTTGGATTTTCATTGTGACACTTGTGAACTGGCTAAGAGCCACATTATCTCTTATTTACCAAATTTGAATAAGATTTTTGAACCTTTCGAGGTGATTCATTCTGATGTTTGGGATCCTGCTGAGGTTCCCTCTATTTCTTGATCTCGATATTTTGTGACATTTATTGATAAATGCACTAGAATGACTTGGGTATCCCTGCTCATAAAAAAGAGTGATGTATGTCTAGTTTTTCAGAAATTTCACCAAATGGTACACACTCAGTACCAGAAGCAGATTCATGTTTTTCAATTTGACAATGGTACTGAGTTTGTCGATGCTTCTCTTAGTAATTTTTTGAACAATCATGGAAGTTGTCATCAGACCTCATGTACCTATACTCCCCAACAAAATGGATTGGCAGAGAGGAAGAATAAACAACTTTTGGAAGTAGTGCGTGTCTCTCTCTTTGGCATGAACATGCCTCGATTTTATTGGGGTGAAGTTGTCAAATTAACTGCCTACCTTATCAATTGAACACCTTCTCAAGTTATAGACTTTCAAACTCCTCAACAAAAACCGCACTCCCTAATTTCCATTCCCCATCTTCCGAATCTTGAACCTCGGGTTTTGGGGTGTACTGTATATGTTCATATCCCAAAAGTCTTGCGAAATAAATTAGATCCATGTGCCAAACGATGTGTTTTTGTCGGCTATTCTGATTTTCGAAAAGGATATCAGTGCTATGATCCACACACCCAAAAACTCCATGTAACTCTAGATGCATTTTTCCATGAATTGAAACCTTATTACTCAGGGGGAATCTCTCGGAATTTTCTTCAAGGGGAGAGCTCAAGTGAAGAGAATAGAGGGGTTGAGTTTATTGAGTTAGAAACGGTAAATGAATTGTTTAATCAACAAGAGAATAGTGGAGCTACTGAGTTAGAGGCAGTGAATGAATTTTTTAACCAACCAAGTCATCTTGATGTGCAACAAGACTGTGCCCCCAACCATGAAGCTGAGAGTGAATCATTAATTGCTCCTGAAGAATCCTCAGAGTTGCCTTTGTCTGCACCTTCAACTGAAGAATCAACCCAGAATGTTCTTCCTCAGGTAAATACGAATCATGTGTTTGATGAATCTATTGAAACATGTGTTCCTACAAAAAATATAACTCTTAGATATCCACAAAGATTGAATAGGGGAATTCCAAAGAAACAGTATGAACCTAATCTTGAAGCCAAGACCAAATACTCAATCAACAACTATGTATCCTCTAATAGGTTGACTAAATCGTATGCATTTATTGTTGATCAAGTATCCAGGGTTTTTATTCCTAGTAATGTGCAGGATGCATTAGCTAACCTAAAATGGAAAAAGGCGATGAACGAATAGATGGAGGCTCTACAAAAGAATGCCACTTGGGAACTTGTTCCCCAACCTAAAGGAGTAAAGACAGTTGGATGTCGATGGGTGTTCACATTGAAACTCAAATCAAATGGAAGTATTGACAGATATAAAGCTCGGCTAGTTGCAAAGGGATATACGCAAAGGTATATGATAGACTATCAGGATACTTTTGCACCAGTAGCTAAGATCAACACAATTCGCATTTTTATATCTATAACGGCAAATTGAGGCTAGCCTCTGCAACAATTCGAAGTTAAAAATCCCTTCCTCAATGGAGACATAGAAGAAGAACATGGAGCTACCACCTGGAGTTAAAATCGTTTCTTTATGTCAAGGTAAAATCTGTAAATTGAAGAAGTCATTGTACGGGCTGAAACAATCACCTAAAGCATGGTCTGGGAGATTCTCGGCTATAATGAAGGAGTTTGGCTATAAGCAAAGTAACTCAGATCATACTTTGTTTATCAAATACAAAGAAGAAAAAGTAAAAACTTTAATTATATATGTTGATGACATGGTCGTGATAGGAGATGACCCATGTGAAATGCAAGCTTTAAAGGAGTATTTAGCAACTAAATTTGAAATAAAGGATCTCGGATAATTTAAATATTTTTTTGGAATTGAAGTTTCAAGATCGAAACATGGAGTCTTCCTTTCACAACGAAAATATGGGTTGGATCTTCTAGCCGAAATCGGAATGCTTGATTGTAAACCGATAGAGACGCCCATGGAAATGAATCATAAGCTTGGAATTCTCCCAGATCAAACCCCAGCATACAAAGGGCGTTATCAACAATTAGTTGGAAGATTAATCTACCTATCAAGGCCCGATGTAGCATATGCAGTGAGCGTTATGAGTGTTTTCATGCATGCACCAAGTGAAGAACATATGAAAGCAGTCAATTGAATCTTGAGATATTTAAAGAGTGCTCTAGGAAAAAGATTGTTATTCTCAAAAAATGGTATATCGAATATTGTAGGATACACATATTTTGATGGGGTAGGTGATCAGACAACCAAAAAGTCTACATCGGGTTACTTTACTTTTGTGGAAGTGAATCTTGTCACTTGGAAAAGCAAAAACCAGAAGGTAGTATCAAGATCAAGTGTTGAAGCTGAATTTCAAGGTATGGCTCATAGTGTATGCGAGTTTTTATGGATGCGGAATATACTGAGGAACTTAGAGATTAAATATGACAAACCTATGAATCTCCACTGTGATAACAAGGCAGCCATAACAATTGTACAAAATTCAGTTCAACATGATCACACTAAACATATTGAAGTTGATCGTCATTTCATCAAGGAGAACCTCGATGCAAAGATTATACAATTTCCCTTTATTCAATCTGATAGTCAGTTGGCTGATATGCTCACGAAGGTAGTATCAGGGAAGACATTTCATGGTATAATTGACAAGTTAGGCATGACCGATATCTATGCACCAACTTGAGGAGGAGCGTTTGCAACTGTATAGCATGATTGGAGGAAATGGATTGTTTCCCTGATCTTGTGATTGTATTCCGTGATTTCATTCCTTGATTTTAGGATCTAAATTTATCCTAAAATCGGCTTACAATGTATTATAAATAGCCTCCTAGACGGAGAAGAATACATCGTTAAATTGAGTCCAAGGCCTTATCCTAAAATGACTAGCCACTTAGGAAACCTTTGTCCCAGCTAATAAATACAAGATCTTTATACTCACTAATGTATGTGGGACTATCCTTTAACATTCCCCCTCACGTGTAGGCACGTGGATAATTTGAGTAGAGGCCCTCACATGGTGGCACATTGAATAATTTTGGGTGGATGCCCACATATGAGAACTTTGCTTTGATACCATATTAAATTTTGGTCGAAGACCCTATCCTAAAATGACTAGCCACTTAGAAAAAAAATTTCCCAGCTAATAAATGCAAGATCTTTGTACTCATTAATGTATGTGGGACTTTTCCTTTTACACTCCCCCTCACGTGTAGGCACATAGATAATTTGGGTAGAGGCCCTTAAGTGGTGGCACGTGGATAATTTGGGTGGATGCTCACGTATAAGAACCTTGCTTTGATACATGTTAAATTGAGTCAAAGGTTTTATCCTAAAATAACTAGCCACTTAAAAACCTTTTTTCCAGCTAATAAATACAAGGTATTTATACTCACTAGCATCCTAGACTGAGAAGAATACATCTATCGAAAATTATTCTTCTATTTTACGATATGTCTCGCCCAAACCTGTCCCGTTTAAAAACAATAAAGATGTGGCAAATCCTCCTGTAGCACCCAGAATTTACTTGATCAGAAGTCATAGAGAGAAACTGAAAAGAGTTACAGCAACTCCTTTTAGGAAACATAAGAATGATTAGTCCTCAGCGTCTACAACATACAAAATTTTCTAGTGAAAAACAAGGCCGTGAATCGTCATCAGAAGAGAACAACCCAGAAACACGTCGGAAATCGTCGAGGAGATGGCAGACCCAGCATCTATTCCTGGCAGCGGAGGGATCTCACTTGCCTCTTGTCCCTTGATTCCCTGTGCAGAAATGAGGATCGCGAAGGAGACGATGGAGAGCAGCTTAAGCGACAGCATGGCCGGAATATAAAAGCTGAAGAGAGGCTCTGCAGGTGTGTGAGTTTAACAAACGACGGGGGAGACCATGGTAGTTTTTTAAAGAACAAGAGAGAGAGAGAGAGAGAGAGAGGAGTATTTGTATAATTGCGTGGGATGGACGGTAGACAGAGAGCATGAGCCCCATGTGGATCGAAAGGAAGCCCTTACCTGTCTGTTCGTCTTCTTCTTCCCGCCTGGTCGTTGGCGACGCCGTTTTGCCGTTTCTTGCAAGTCAAGGCCACGCGGGTGTTGGACAGTGAAGATTTACCAAATCATCTGTGTATAATAGATGCTTGTTTCTTATTCCAGCGAGGCTCCCAGCTGCGAGATCATCTGTGAACCAGAAGACCATGTCGGTGTATATAATCATTCTTCGAATTGTTCCCTGTTCGAGGTCTAACCTGATCCAATTTGAGTTTGTTTCAGAGAACCGGATTTAATTTTGAATCAGGCGTTTTGCACGATTAAGTGGACATGCCCATTTTATCAAGAGATTCAGAAACCATTGAGGAAGCGGGGTTTCCTGGAATCAATTACGATAACAGTGAAAGCTGAAACGAAGAAGATATTTAATACCGCCAAGGCTTTTTCTTATTCATCCATCACAAAACATAACAGAAGATTGATTGATCGTTGTACACAGAGATGTTAAGTGAAAAGAAAGGGGAAATTTTTTTTCTTAATCCAAACCCAAATCTACTATAATTCAAGTTCGGCTTGTTGCCACCGCATGTCTCTCTTTATCTTCTTCTAATACAAAGATGAGCGATGAGCAAAGACGGCTATGGTTATGTTAAGAGATAGGCCAAGAGGGTATGCGTTTGCAAACCTGTACTGAACTGCAGGAAACTATATAGTCGAATTGTTTCTTTTCTATGATTTTATTCCTTGATTTTAGAATCTAAACTGATCCTAAAATCGACTTGTAATGTATTATAAATAGCCTTTTAGAAGGAAAAGAATACATCATAGAAAATTATTTTTTTATATTAAAATAAAGAAATGATTCATTTGTCCTTATCTTAGAAAATAAGAAGATCATTTCGTATTCCTCTTAGTTGCTTCAATTAGTGTAATCTATAAATAGAATTATTGACTTACTACGATGATCATGAAATATAATGTTTCTAATTAAGGGAAAGATAAGATTACCAGTATGCAGGATTAACATGGACTAATCTTATCCGATCAATAGGGAAGAATGATTGAACGTTACTTCAATTATGAATGAACATTGTTTTCTAGTGACTTTGGATACCATTTACCTTAGCCAATGTTTAGATGACACTAACCTTTGTTGTTGCTTTTAGGTTTAAAGTTAGTACAAGTCATATAGAGCTGCAAAGGATGAGTAGGTTTAGATCATATATAGGATTTAAATTGAATATTTTTTTTATGGATCACAAAAAGGAAATGCTAAATTAATTGTTCAAACATTTTTTGGCTACACTTGAATCAAAGGTTTGTTGAATGTAAATTTTAACTAAAAGTTCAAGCCGATCAGGTTTGTATTTCCAGTTAACTAAAAGTTCACCGTAAAATTAACAACTCCAACTAGGGGTGGCATCGGACCGAGCCGACCACTTCACAAAAAAATACATCTTTTGTTTATTCATTACACATAAAGTAAAATTTTATATCCGTTCAAAAGAATATATGTTAGGATGCAAGAAAAGTAAAATATAAGGACTAAGAAAATAAAGAAAGAGCCAACAAGCTAACATAATGATAGGAAACTTCACCAAAATTTTAAATCCACTGCTTTTGCTCCTATTTGCACCCTTAAGGAGGTTAATATACAATAAATAAAAAATTAAATTTCGCATTCCTTTTGTTCAACATCCAATCATTAGAGAATGATGAATTATCTCCCCATGTAGATATGTCTCAATCACTTTAGCTAATGATTGGATGATATTAGGTCTATGCGGCGTAATATTGTAGGTAGATAATGGTTATATTGTTGTCACATAATAAGTTTTCTTTAAGGGACAGTGGTATACACGTGTTACAAATCAACTTGATATTATGTTTATTGAAAAAAAAAATATTTTTCTTAGTATTATTTTTATTAAAAAATTATATATGTTTTTATTATAAAATTATTTTTGTGACAATATTATTGATTATTACAAAATACAAACTTTATGTAATGACAACAAAGCGTAATAAATAAAGTCTTTTTGTAACAGTTTTTCAAGTTACCAAAAAATATATTTTATAACGATGATTGTTGTTACAAAAGTTACATTTTGAGTAATGATATTTGTTATGAAACTTATTTCAACGATGACTGATCATAGTAATAAGTTTGTACTTTTAATGACCATTCATTTTATTATAAAAAAATTAACTTTTTGTAATGACCAAACAATGCTACAAAAACTTTTTGCAACATTGGTTTTTGTAACAAGATGCAATAACTAAGAGTATCGTTACAAGTTTATGTTATTATTTTTTAGTATTTTATAACAATATTAGGTATTACACATATGATTATTTCTTGTAGCTTGATTTGAGATTTTTTTTTTTCATAGTACAATAAAGAAATGATTTTGTTGTCCTCATCTTGGAAAATAAAAAGATCATTTCATTTTCATCTGTGTTGCTCCAAATAGTGTAATCTGTAAAAAAATAATTACCAACATACTACAATGACCAAAATAATTACCGACATACTACAATGACCACGAAATATAAAGTTTATAATTATGGGAAAGATGAGATTACTAATATGTTAGATTAACATGGATTGATCTTATCTAATCACTAGGGAAGAATGAATGAGTGTTACTTTTGTGAAGAATGAACATTGTTTTCTCTTGACTTTGGATTCCATTAACCTCACTCAATGGTTAGACATAATTAGCCTTTATTGCATCATTGAGCTCCTTTATGTTTAAAGTTAATACTAGTTATATAGAGCTACAAAAATTGAGTGGGTTTACATCATATATAAAATTTTATTTGATGTAAACATAGCAAAGGCAAAGAGTGTCTACGAACTTCATCGATATTTAATGCCTTGTGCTTGCTCTTACCAACCTTTTTGCCCCATTCTTGCCTATCTTTAGGGGTGGCATCGAACCAAGCCGAGCCCGAACCTGCCTATGTTCGAACCAAGTTTGATTTAAATATTTTAAACTCGAGCTCAAGCCTAAAATCGATATTGAACTCGAGCCTAATAATTTTAACCGGTTCGAGTCGAGCTTGAGCTTCAACATCCATTTAAAACTTTTCAAAAATACATGTCTCAAGTTCGTGCTCCAACATACATTTAAAACTTTTCAAAAAATACATGTCAAATAAATTGTATATAAAATTATGCATGCATTTTACATAAAATTGGGAATGACCTCTACTTAAAATTGGGCATAAGGATGGCATCGAATCCAGCTGAGTCGGAACCTTGTTCAAGCCGAGCTTGATTTAAATATTTCGGAATTGAGCTCGAGCCGACCCTAGCCTCAAACCTAAAATTGTAATCGAACTCGAGCCTAATAATTTTAACTAAGTTTGAGCTCGAGCTCTAGCCGAGTTCGAGCTTAACCTACATTTAATACTATATATAAAATATATGTCAAATAAATTATATATAAAATTATGCAAACATTTAAAAAAAATGAAAGGGGAGGTTTAGGATTGAATTTTAATAATGGATTAAAACACATCAATATTAATCTTTTTTTACTCCAAATGTTGTCTAGATTGTTTTGTAATTTTTGAATCTAGCCATAAATTTACTATGGCCTCCTTCGTGCCCCTAATTGAAATTTTATATTCTAGAAAAAAACTAGAAATGTTTTTCCTATAATACATATTTCCAAAAAAACCTTTAAATAAAATCCTATTACTATTAGTAACTTATTAGAAAATTAAAAGAAATATTTTAAAATTTTCTTAGGAAAGTTAAATGGACCTCTTATTGCCTCTTCTAGGGAAATAAATAAAAATTAATAATCAATCTAATGTATTACTATACGTATCGATAAATTTTTAATCAAATAAAATATCAAACAAAAAATTGTAATGAAAATTGCCTCATGCTAAAAGTATTACAACATCAACTGTCAAATACTTATTCAAAAATTTTCTAGCCCATCTTGGAAGGAAAATCTTACTTAGAAAATTATATGATTTTTTAATGAATTTTCATTTAAAAAAATATTTACAAAAAACATGAGACACTAATAGTCCGTAGAAACTTATTTCTACTAAAATGTATTTTCAATTTCTCATGAGCCATGAGGAAGGAGAGTTTAAGGAAAAAGTTTTTTTTTTTTTTCACTTTATGATCTTGCACGTGCGAAATCGCACGAGCGAAAGTCACTCGTGCGAAATCAGCTTCGCGTAGGAGGGGGGGAAATTATTTCTCCCGTGAACTTAGGTATCTCTGCTAGTTCATATTTTCTGTCGAGACGACGCGGAGGGAAGGGGGTTATGGCACCAGCGAGGACTTGTCATCGGGGATGACGACTGCGATGGAAACAGAGGTGAAGGCGAAGGGAGGAAGCAATCGAACGGACGGCCACAGAAGAGGCCGACGAGCAGCTGTCGACGGTGATAGAGGCAGCAACAACAACGGATGGGAGGGGATTGGCGGTGACGCAGGGAGGAAGAATTCCCTGCACCCCTCCCCCCCCCTTGCTCTCGCTCTCGCTCCCCCGCACCCGGTCCCGACTCAGCCCATTAATGACCAGGCTCATGAGCTGTCGAGCATAACATGGATTCGGTCAAGCTCGGCTTTATAATTTAAACGATTCGATCCCGTATCTCGAGGGATCTTGAACTCGGCTCGAGATCCAGGGATATCGAATCAAACTGAGCTGGGCTCGAGCGCTTGCGAGCCATCTCGATTCGAAGCCACCCCTACCTATCTTCACACAACCTCCAATAATTTTTCTTCTTAGGCCATATACTTGTCTCTACAAATATTTAATTAAAATAATAAAAATTACCTTAAATTCTTTATTTATGCGCACTCAAGGTGAAACTTTGAAAAGAGATACGAAATGATTGATAATCGAGTCCATCGTTCTAAACAAAACCTTGTAAAAGAACTATTTATGTTGATTTTTCTATTATAGTATCATTCAAAATAGGATAAATTTTATTTTTATATTTATATTTATAAAATAAGATTATATCATTATAGTCTATACACTATACACATCCAAGCTTGAATTAAGTTTTTAAGACGATACACAATTTTATTTTATGTAGAATTTATGCATAATTTTATATACAGTTTATTTTGATATATATTTTACGTAATATTTTAAAACTTATGACTAAATGTGATTTCATGATTTCATAGAACATGCCACGTGCCTTTCTCATTAGGAGTTAGGACCCTTCAAGACCCACTGAGATGGGTAACCCGCGCGGAACGCGGAGCCACTCGCGGCAAGAAAAGCCGCCAACGATTACGCTTACGTTACACGTGTCAGCTTCCAACGGCTCTTGCGTCGTCCGACAACGCCATTTTTCTATTCTTCTCTATACACATGCCTTCCACGCCGAGTGTTGCCTTCTACTTGTGGGCCCTACTACCCATCTACCGGACCGGGCCGGTCTGCAAATACCGTCCATGCCCTTTCCTTTGCCTATAAATTGCACAACGATCGCGAGTCAGTCACAACATTTGTTTCTTTCCGTCTTCTGCGTCTGTTATTGCTTTCTCCTTCGCGCACCTTATGGCCAACGCTAGCAGGACGGCTGCGGCTGTGGCGACTCTGGTGGTTCTCTCTCTGGCAGCGTCGTTGATGGCGCAGGAGGACGGCGGTGTGGCTCCGGCTCCTGCCCCGGCTATGGTCTCCGAGGCAGGATTCTCCTTTCCGGTCTCTGGCGCGTTGTTCTTCTCTTCTATCGCGCTCTCTGCTTTTGCGTTTTTCTCCCAGGCTCTGTAGGTTATAGTTTACATGCAATAACATTCACTTTCTCCAGAGTTTGGATACGCATAACATCATGTGTTTGTTTGATCTACACTGAGAGAGTTTTAAATTTTAGATGGTTACGAGAAAGAATTTGAGATCCGTCAGTGTAACCTTTTGATAATATTAATGAATAAATTGTCATATTTATTTCAGTTTTTCTCTACTGACTTTCATATAATCTCGCGAAAGTTTGATGGTAACACAGTCACAGCACCCAAAGGCGCGACGGAATTGAATTGATCTTCTATGTTTTCTTTAGATTCTTATTAAGAATTTGGAACGCGGTAGTGATCTTGGTGCTGACGTGGCGAACTCACAACGTCGGACAAAGCAGTTGTCCAATTCTAAATTTGAGAGTTTCAGTTCCGGTGTGAAAGCGAGGTCATCACTAGCGAGGCCATCCTAGGATCTAAATTGATCCTAAAATCAGTTTGTAATATATTATAAATAACCTCCTAGATGGCGAAGATTACATCATCAAAAATTATTCTTCTGTTTTATATGGTATCAGAGCAGACGTTGTAGCCGAAGAACATAGCAGAATCTCTTCCCTGTAGCTGAAGCAAACGAAAAGCAGGTTTAAAACCGGTTTCCGAACGTGGCCTCCGCCACCGCCGACTGCATCACCGAAGACGCTCTGTCGTCGCCGTATCCTAGTCTTCGTCCACCACCCACTCCGGCTGAACTTCCGTCGCCGACGATTGCATCGTTAGCCGGCGAGGAAGAGGCGCACGCCTGTCTCCTCTGTTGTCGAGGAAAAATTCAGGTTGTAGCCGAAGACGAAGGCAATGCCGAAATAGCTGTCGTCGACGACCACCAACCACCGGCCCCGTTGCCGACCATCGCCGTCGTCGAAGTAAGCCAAAGGACAGCCGTCGCCGAAACTAGAAGGCCTGCCGTCGCCGAAGACAGAGACGACCTGGTACGCGAAAAACAATTTTTTCGCTTAACTTAGGTATGATTTCATTATTCATTATTCTACTGACCCGGACCCGAACTGGACCACAACCGGACCGGACACCAACCGGGTCAGAACAAAACATGACCAGACCGAACCCGGATCGAATCGGACTACTTCTCGGACCGGACCCAAAATTTGAATAAACCCAGAGACAGACAATGGGGAGCTATCGTCCAATCTCTAGCAAAGCTAACAACCGGGCAAGTACTCACTGCGGGGAAAAAAGATATTCGCAATAGCGTTGTTACGAGATTATAGGCTATCCAGAGTGGTGGGACTTCTCAAAAAACCTCCAAAAAAGATTGTTGGGGAAAAGTTGCTGTCTACGGCGAATATTGATCATCCAAGTATTATCGGTAAAGCATTAGTATTCTCTGCATATTCTAAAAATAGAATTTGGATTATTGATACAGGTGCATCCGATCACATGACGAGGGATTCCAGTCAGTTAAAATTTGTCCTACCGTCTCCTCAATCCATCATTTCCACCGCCAATGGTAGTACCTCTCTTATTACTGGGGAAGGATCAGTTATCTTGTCGAATAATCTTATATTAGATATTGTCCTTGTTGTTCTATCTCTTAAATACAATATGTTGTATGTTAGCCAAATTACTTCAACTCTTGCTTATATTGTAACTTTTTGGCCCTCCTTTTGTGTCTTTCAAAACATTTTAACCCGAAAGATTATTGGTTATGGTGTTAGGCGGGGCAAACTCTACTATTTGGAGTTAAAAGAGAATGGGGGATCAAAAATCAGTCATGCAAATCAAGCAAGTAATGAAGACAGTGTTCAAGCAATTATATGGTTATGGCACTGAAGACTCGGTTATCTTTCCTTTGGTTATCTTAAGAAATTGCGACCACAACTCTTTTCAGGTTTGGCTAATTATGTGACATTTGTGAACTGGCTAAGAGCCACCGTATCTCTTATTTACCAAGTTTGAATAAGAGTTATGAACCTTTTGAGGTTATTTATTCTGATGTTTGGGATCCTGCAAATGTTCCCTCTATTTCTCGAGCTCGGTATTTTGTGACATTTATTGATAAATGCACTAGAATGACTTGGGTATCTCTACTCATAAAAAAAGAGTGTTGTATGTCTAGTTTTTCAGAAATTTCACCAAATGGACACACTTAGTACCAGAAGCAGATTCGTGTTTTTCAATCTGACAATGGTACTGAGTTTGTCGATGCTTCTCTTGGTAATTTTTTGAACAATCATGGAATTCGTCATTAGACCTCATGCACCTATACTCCCCAACAAGGCGATGAACGAATAGATGGAGGCTCTACACAAGAATGCCACTTGGGAACTTGCTCCCCAACCTAAAGGAGTTAAAACAGTTGGATGTCGATGGGTGTTCACATTGAAACTCAAATCAAATGGAAGTATTGATAGATATAAAGCTCGACTAGTTGCAAAAGGATATACGCAAAGGTATGGGATAGACTATCAGGATACTTTTGCACCAGTAGCTAAGATCAACACAATTCGCATTCTTATATCTATAGCGGCAAATCGAGGTTGGCCTCTGCAACAATTTGACGTTAAAAATGTCTTCCTCAATGGAGACATAGAAGAAGAAGAAGTCTACATGGAGCTACCACCCAGAGTTAAAATTGGTTCTTTATGTCAACGTCAAGTCTGTAAATAGAAGTCATTGTACAGGCTGAAACATTCACCTAGAGCATGGTCTGGGAGATTCTCGACTACAATGAAGGAGTTTGGCTATAAGCAAAGTAACTCAGATCATACTTGTTTATCAAACACAAAGAAGGAAAAGTAATAGCTTTAATTGTATATGTTGATGATATGGTCGTGACAGAAGATGATCTATGTGAAATGCAAGCTTTAGAGGAGTATTTAGCGACTAAATTCGAAATAAAGGATCTCAGACAACTTAAATATTTTTTTGGAATTGAAGTTGCAAGATCGAAACATGGGGTCTTCCTTTCATAACGAAAATATGTGTTGGATCTTCTAGCCGAAATCGGAATGCTTGATTGTAAACCGATAGGGACGACCATGGAAATGAATCATAAGCTCGGAATTCTCCCAGATCAAACCCCATCAGACAAAGGGCGTTATCAACGATTAATTGGAAGATTAATCTACCTATCACACACAAGGCCCAATGTAGCATATGCAGTGAGCGTTGTGAGTCAATTCATGCATGCACCAAGTGAAGAACATATGGAAGCAGTCTATCGGATCTTGAGAAATTTAAAGAGTGCTCTAGGAAAAGGATTGTTATTCTCACAAAATGGTATATCGAATATTGAAGGATACACAGATTCTGATTGGGCAGGTGATCAGACAACCAAAAGGTCTACGTCGGGTTACTTTACTTTTGCGGAAGAGAATCTTGTTACTTGGAAAAGCAAAAAACAGAAGGTAGTATCAAGATCAAGTGTTGAAGCTGAATTTCGAGGTATGGCTCATGGTGTATGTGAGTTGTTATAGATGCGGAATATACTGAGAGACTTAGGGATTGAATATGACAAGCCTATGAATCTCCACTGTGATAACAAGGCAGCCATAGCAATTGCACAAAACATATTGAAGTTGATCGTCGTTTCATCAAGGAGAACCTTGATGCAAAGATTATACAATTTTCCTTTATTCAATCTGAGAGTCAGTAAGTTGATATGCTTACGAAGGCAGTATCAGGGAAAACATTTCATGGTATAATTGACAAGTTGGGCATGACTGATATCTATGCACCAACTTGAGGGGGAGTGTTTGCAACTGTATAGCGTGATTGGAGGAAATGGATTGTTTCCCTGATCTTGTGATTGTATTCCGTGATTTCATTCCTTGATTTTAGAATCTAAATTGATCTTAAAATCGGCTTGTAATGTATTATAAATAGCCTCCTAGACGGAGAAGAATACATCATTAAATTGAGTCCAAGGCCTTATCCTAAAATGACTAGCCACTTAAGAAATTTTTTTCCCAGCTAATAAATACAAGATCTTTATACTCACTAATGTATGTGGGACTATCCTTTAACACTCCCCCTCACGTGTTGGCACGTGGATAATTTGAGTAGAGGCCCTCACATGGTGGCACATGAATAATTTTGGGTGGATGCCCACATATGAGAACTTTGCTTTGATACCATGTTAAATTTTGGCGAATGTCCTATCCTAAAATGACTAACTACTTAGAAAAGTTTTTTCCCAGCTAATAAATGCAAGATCTTTGGACTCATTAATATATGTGGGACTTATCCTTTTACACTCCCTCTCACGTGTAGGCATGTGGATAATTTGGGTAGAGGCCCTCATGTAGTGACACGTGGATAATTTGGGTGGATGCACACACATGAGAACCTTGCTCTGATACATGTTAAATTGAGTCCAAGGCTTTATCCTAAAATGACTAGCCACTTAGAAACCTTTTTTTTTCCAGCTAATAAAAACAAGATATTTATACTCACTAACCTCCTAGACGGAGAAGAATACATCATCGAAAATTATTCTTCTGTTTTACAATATGTCTCACCCAAACCTGCCCCGTTTCAAAACAATAAAGATGTGGCTAATCCTCCAGTAGCACCCAGAATTTACTTGATCAGAAGTCATAGAGAGAGACTGAAAAGAGTTACAGCAACTCCTTTTAGGAAACATAAGAATGATTAGTCCTCACGTCTACAACATACAAAATTTTCTAGTGAAAAACAAGGCAGTGAATCGTCATCAGAAGAGAACAACCCAGAAACACGTCGGAAATCGTCGAGGAGATGGCAGACCCAGCGTCTATTCCTGGCAGCGGAGGGATCTCACTTGCCTCTTGTCCCTTGATTCCCTGTGCAGAAATGAGGATCGCGAAGGAGAATATGGAGAGCAGCTTAAGCGACGGCATGGCCGGAATCTAAAAGCTGAAGAGAGGCTCTGCAGGTGTGTGAGTTTAACAAACGACGGGGGAGACCATGGTAGTTTTTTAAAGAATGAGAGAGAGAGAGAGAGAGAGAGAGAGAGAGAGAGAGAGAGGAGTATTTGTATAATTGCGTGGGATGGACTGTAGACAGAGAGCATGAGCCCCATATGGATCGAAAGGAAGCCCTTACCTGTCTGTTCTTCTTCTTCTTCCCGCCTGGTCGGTGACGATGCCGTTTTGCCGTTTCTTGCAAGTCAAGGCCACGCGGGTGTTGGACAGTGAAGATTTACCAAATCATCTGTGTATAATAGATGCTTGTTTCTTATTCCAGCGAGGCTCCCAGCTGCGATATCATCTGTGAACCAGAAGACCATGTCGGTGTATATAATCATTCTTCGAATTGTTCCCTGTTCGCGTCTAACCTGATGCAATTTGAGTTTGTTTCAGAGAACCGGATTTAATTTTGATTCAGGCGTTTTGCACGATTAAGTGGACATTTCATCAAGAGATTCAGAAACCATTGAGGAGGCGGGGTTTCCTGGAATCAATTACGATAACAGTGAAAGCTGACACGAAGAAGATATTTAATACCGCCAAGGCTTTTTCTTATTCATCCATCACAAAACATAACAGGAGATTGATTGATCGTTGTACACAAAGTTGTTAAGTGAAAAGACAGGGGAAAAAAAAAGTAAAACAAAGAGAGAGAATAAAAAAAAAAAATTTCTTAATCCAAACCCAAATCTACTATAATTCAAGTTCGGCTTGTTGCCACTGCATGTCTCCCTTTATCTTCTTCTAATACAAATATGAGCAAAGACGGCTATGGTTATGTTTAGAGATAGGCCAAGAGGGTTTGTGTTTGCAAACCTGTACTGAACTTTATAGCGTGATTGTTTCTTTTTTATGATTTTATTCCTTGATTTTAGAATCTAAATTAATTCTAAAATCGGCTTGTAATGTATTATAAATAGCCTCTTAGACGGAAAAGAATACATCATCGAAAACTATTTTTTTATATTAAAATAAAGAAATGATTCCTTTGTCCTTATCTTAGAAAATAAGAAGATCATTTCGTATTCCTCTTGGTTGCTTCAATTAGTGTAATCTATAAATAAAACTATTGACTTACTACGATGATCATGAAATACAATGTTTCTAATTAAGGGAAAGATAAGATTACCAGTATGCAGGATTAACATGGACTAATCTTATCCTATCAGTAAGGAAGAATGAATGAACGTTAGTTCAATTATGAATGAACATTGTTTTCTAGTGACTTTGGATACCATTTACCTTGGCCAATGCTTAGATGAGACTAGCCTTTGTTGTTGCTTTTAGGTTTAAAGTTAGTACTAGTCATATAAAGGTGCAAAGGATGAGTAGGTTTAGATCATATATAGGATTTAAATTGAATATATTTTTATGGATCACAAAAAGGAAATGCTACAATTAATTGTTCAAAACTTTTTTGACTACACTTGAATCAAAGGTTTGTTGAATGTAAATTTTATTTCATTACCTTGATTCATTGGATGGCTTAAAAATAGATCTTTTCTTATTTTATTTTTATTTATTATCTCATGCATTCATGTTGATGTTTGTTGGAGTTTTCTTTTTCTTTTTTAATAATAAAGTAAAGGTAATGGAATTAAAAGAAATATATTGAAGTAAATAATATTCTTGCAAATTTTCTAAAAAAAAACATTGGGTGCAACCCAATTAGAGTAGATTCTTGTTTATATATACATACACATATACTCAGTTCAATGTATTATAAGAATTTACACTAATTTGATAAATATTTTGCCTTAATTCATAGTCGATAAAAAAAACTTTTGCGCTTTAGTTAGTTGATATTAGATATTCTCTTTGTATTTCCAGTTAACTAAAAGTCCACCTTAGAATTAACAACTCCAACTAGGGGTGGCATCGACCGAGCTGACCACTTAAAAAAAAATACATCTTTTATTTATTCATTACACATAAAGTAAAATTATATATCAGTTCAATAGAATATATGTTAAGATGAAAGAAAAGTAAAAAATAAGGACTAAGAAAATAAAGAAAGAGTCAACAAGCTAACATAATGATAGGAAACTTCACCAAAATTTTAAATCCACTGCTTTTGCTCCTATTTGCACCCTTAATAGGTTAATATACAATAAATAAAAAATTAAATTTTGCATTCCTTTTGTTCAACATCCAATCATTAGGGAATGATGAATTAGCTCCCTATGTAGATATGTCTCAATCACTTTAGCTAATGATTGGATGATATTAGGTCTATGCGGCGTAATGTTGTAGGTAGATAATGGTTATATTGTTGTCACATAATAAGTTTTCTTTAAGGGACAGTGGTATACACGTGTTACAAATTAACTTGATATTATGTTTATTGGAAAAAAAATATAATTTTTCTTAGTATTATTTTTATTAAAAAATTTATATATGTTTTTATTATAAAATTATTTTTGTGACAATATTATTGATTATTAAAAAATACAAATTTTATGTAATGACAACAAAGCATAATAAATAAAGTCTTTTTGTAACAGTTTTTCAAGTTACCAAAAAATATATTTTATAGCGATGATTGTTGTTACAAAAGTTATATTTTGAGTAATGATGTTTGTTATGAAACTTATTTCAACGATGATTGATCATAGTAATAAGTTTGTTTTTTTAATGACCATTCATTTTATTATAAAAAAATTAAATTTTTGTAACGGGTTTTTGTAATGGCCAAACAATGGTACAAAAAATTTTTGCAACATTGGTTTTTGTAACAAGATGCAATAACTAAGAGTATCGTTACAAGTTTATGTTATTATTTTTTAGTATTTTATAACAATATTAGGTATTACACATATGATTATTTCTTGTAGTATTATTTGAGGATTTTTTTATTCATAGTACAATAAAGAAATGATTTTGTTGTCCTCATCTTGGAAAATAAAAAGATCCTTTCATTTTCATCTTTGTTGCTTCAAATAGTGTAATCTGTAAAAAAATAATTACCGACATACTACAATGACCACGAAATATAAAGTTTATAATTAAGGGAAAGATGTGATTACTAATATGTTAGATTAACATGGATTGATCGTATCTAATCACTAGGGAAGAATGAATGAGTGATACTTTTGTGAAGAATGAACATTGTTTTCTCTTGACTTTGGATTCCATTAACCTCACTCAATGGTTAGATATGATTAGCCTTTGTTGCATCATTGAGCTCCTTTATGTTTAAAGTTAATACTAGTCATATAGAGCTACAAAAATTGAGTGGCTTTACATCGTATATAAAATTTTATTTGATGTAAAGATAGCAAAGGTAAAAAGTATCTACGAGCTTCATCAATATTTGATGCCTTGTGCTTGCTCCTACCAACCTTGTTGCCCCATTCTTGCCTATCTTTAGGGGTGGCATCGAGGCGAGCCGAGCTCGAACCTGCCTATGTTCGAACCGAGTTTGATTTAAATATTTCAAACTCAAGCTCAAGCCGATCCTAGGCTCAAGCCTAAAATTGATATCGAGCTCAAGCCTAATAATTTTAACCGTGTTCAAGTCAAGCACGAGCTTCAACATTCATTTAAAACTTTTCAAAAAATATATGCCTCAAGTTCGTACTCCAACATACATTTAAAACTTTTCAAAAAATACATGTCAAATAAATTGTATATAAAATTATGCATGCATTTTACATAAAATTGGGAATGACCTCTACTTAAAATTGGGCGTAAGGGTGGCATCGAATCCAGCTAAGTCTGAACCTTGTTCGAGCCGAGCTTGATTTAAATATTTCGAACTCGAGTTCGAGCCGACCCTAGCTTCAAACCTAAAATTTTAATTTGAACTCGAGCCTAATAATTTTAACCGAGTACGAGATCGAGCTCTAGTTGAGTTCAAGCTTAACCTACATGTAATACTCTATATAAAATATATGTCAAAAAAATTATATATAAAGTTATGCATACATTTTAAAAAAAGAATGAAAGGGGAGGTTTAGGATTGAATTTCAATAATAGATTAAAATGCACCAATATTAATCTTTTTTACTCCAAATGTTGTGTAGATTGTTTTGTAATTTTTGAATCTGGCCATAAATTTACTATGGCCTCCGTAGTGCCCCTGGTTGAAATTTTATATTCTAGAAAAAACTAGAAATATTTTTCCTATGATACATATTTCCAAAAAAACCTTTAAATAAAATCATATTACTATTAGTGACTTATTAGAAAATTACAAAAAATATTTTAAATTTTTCTTAGGAAAGTTAAATGGACCACTTATTGCCTCTTCTAGGTAAATAAATAAAAATTAATAATCAATCTAATATATTACTATACTTATCGAGAAATTTTTAATCAAATAAAATTTCAAACACAAAATTGCAATAAAAATTGCCTCATGCTAAAAGTATTATAGCATCAACTGTCAAATACTTATTCAAAAAATTTCTATACGATTTTTTAGCCCATCTTGGCAGAAAAATCTTACTTAGAAAATTATATGATTTATTAATAAGAATTTTCAATTAGAAAAATCGGGGGGTGGGGGATAATATTATTTCTCCCGTGAACTTAGGTATTTCTACTAGTTCTGCTTTTCTGATGAGACGATGCGGAGGGAAGGGGGTTACGGCGCCGACGAGGACTTATCGTCGGGGATGACGACTACGACGGAGGCACCGACGATGGAAGTGGCGGTGACAAAAACAGAGGCGAAGGTGAAGGGAGGAAGAAATCGAATGGACGGCCACTGAGGCGGCCGATGAGCAGCTGTTGACGACGACAGAGGCGGCCGATGAGCAGCTGTCGACGACGACAGAGGCGGATAGGAGGGGAGGAAGAAATCCCCCCCCCCCCCCCCCCCCTTCACTCTCGCTCTCGCACCCATTCCCCTGCTCCCTGTCCCGACTCAGCCCGCTAATGAGCCGGCTAGTGAGCCAAACCTAGATTCGGTCTAGCTCGGCTCGTTAATTTAAACGAGTTGATCCCAGATCTCGAGGGATCTCTAACTCGGCTCAAGATCCAAGGATACCAAATCAAACTAAGCTGGCACCGAGCTGAGCTCAAGCGCTCACGAGCTGCTCGATTCAAAGCCACCCCTACCTATCTTCACACAACCTCCAATAATTTTTCTTCTTAGGCCATATACTTGTCTCTACAAATCTTTAATTAAAATAATAAAACTTACCTTAAATTCTTTATTTATGCAAAAGAGATAAGAATTGATTGATAATCAAGTCCACGTTATAAAGCAAACCTTGTAAAATAACTATTTGTTATCCAATTATGTTGATTTTTCTATTAAAGTATAATTCAAAATAGGATAAATTTTATATTTATATTTATATTTATAAAATAAGATCATATCATTATAGTCTATAGACTATACACATCCAAGCTTGAATTAAGTTTTTAAGATGATACACAATTTTATGTAGAATTTATGCATAATTTTATATACAGTTCATTTTGGTATATATTTTACATAATATTTTTCAAACTTATGACTAAATGTGATTTCATGATTTCTTAGAACATGCCACGTGCCGCCTTCTTATTAATCCTCCTCCATTCGCATTTCTCATTAGGAGTTAGGACCCTGCCCACTGAGATCGGGTAACCGGCGCGGAACGCGGAGCCACTCGCGGCAAGAAAACCCGCCAAAGATTACGCTTACGTTAAACGTGTCAGCTTCCAACTGCTCTTGCGTCGTCCGACAACGCCATTTTTCTATTCTTCTCTATACGCATGCCTTCCACGCCGAGAGTTGCCTTCTACTTGTGGGCCCTACTACCCCTCTACCGGACCGGGCCGGTCTGCAAATACCGTCCATGCCCTTTCCTTTGCCTATAAATTGCACAACGCTCGCGAGTAAGTCAGTCAGTCACAACATTTGTTTCTTTCCGTCTTCTGCGTCTGTTATTGCTTTCTCCTTCGCGCACCTTATGGCCAACGCTAGCAGGACGGCTGCGGCTGTGGCGACACTGGTGGTTCTCTCTCTGGCAGCGTCGTTGATGGCGCAGGAGGACGGCGGTGTGGCTCCGGCTCCTGCCCCGGCTATGGTCTCCGAGGCAGGATTCTCCTTTCCGGTCTCTGGCGCGTTGTTCTTCTCTTCTATCGCGCTCTCTGCTTTCGCGTTTTTCTCCCAGGCTCTGTAGGTTATATGCAATAACATTCACTTTCTCCAGAGTTTGGATACGCATAACATCATGTGTTTGTTTGATCTACACTGAGAGAGTTTTAAATTTTAGATGGTTACGAGAAAGAATTTGAGATCCGTCAGTGTAACCATTTGATAATATTAATGAATAAATTGTCATATTTATTTCAGTTTTTCTCTACTGACTTTCAAATAATCTCGCGAAAGTTTGATGGTAACACTGTCACAGCACCCAAAGGCGCGACGGAATGCCATTTATAAGATGAATTGAATTGATCTTCTATGTTTTCTTTAGATTCTTATTAAGAATATGGAACGGTAGTGATCTTGGTGCTGACGTGACGAACTCACAACGTCGGACTAAGCAGTTGTCCAATTCTAAATTTGAGAGTTTCAGTTCCAGTGTGAAAGCGAGGTCATCACTTGGGCGGTCGTTAGCCGTTTCGGCTTAGCAGACGACGTGACATTAGCAAGTACCAAGCCCGTCTACTGGCCGTAAAGCTTTTCAGTTTTTTCTGGCTTTCCCTTTCGCGTTTGTGCCGTCTCTTGTGCAAGAAAAAACACGGCTGCGGTGATATGTTGGGCAGCAGGGACCAATACCGCGCGAGTTATGATTTAGGATCATGATTTTTTAACGTGGCCGACCGACCAGGATTTTAAAAGGGACGGATCAGGTCAAGTCAAGGAGTCGAATTGGTCTCTCCTTCGATTCACCCCTAAACTCGGTTAGGTTCTCAATTTCAAACGAAAAAAAAAAAAAACCATTCTTAAATAACTTATAAGAGATAACAAAAATATGGGCGTCCTAGCTTTTGTTGCAATGACTTATCTTTAATATGCCTGTTGCGCCTTCGCTAACAGACCGGTCTTTTGGCACAATGGTTAGTAACATAGTATCAGAGCAGGTGGTCTTGAGTTTGAGTCCCCACATAGGTGGAACTTTATCTTTGGCCATCCCCATATAGGTGGGATTGTACATTTATATTTGTACACGGGTGTTCCCCGTGCGGGGGAGTGTTAGAATGACTTATCTTTAATATGCCTGTTGCGCCTTCGCTAATTGACCCGTCTTTTGGCGCAATAGTTAGTAACAGTTTTGGTTTTAAATTAATGGCTAATTGTTCTTTTGACCAATTTTCTTGCATATAAAACAAGGAGAATTAGTTACAGTGTTTGCATTTATATTAGAAATAAATTATTATTTTTTATAATTAATAAAAATAAGATTAAAAATAAACGCTAAATGATCAAGATCCGTGCTTTTTTATTCATTTTTTCCCTATAGTTTTCTATTGGAGATTTAGCGTGATAGGAAATTCACTCATTTTGTATCATTTTTAATATTTCAAAAATAAAAAGAATTAAGAATAATTAAGAGAAAAAATTCCCAATGGCATTTTTCTTCTACGCTTTCTTATTGGCACAAACAAAGCCTAAAATTTACATGTATTTCAAGGATAAATTTTAAAATATTATTAATATTTTATTTTTATCATACTCCATAACAATTTGCTCCCCGTCAAACTGACCAGGACCCAGTAGATCATATATTTCTAAAAAACTGGCTGAAATTGGCATTTGCATTGATAGTTGCGGGGGAAGCTTTGTCGTCCCCAGTCTTTCACAGGATAAAAGAGGAGAGGATAGAGAGAATGTCAGGAGGGGGAAGGTAGCTGCAAGTGAGATCCTCTTCCCTGCCCTGCCCTGTCCTACCTTCATCTACTAATGGCGGAAGAGCTCCCCCCTCCCTAGGATGGCTTGTTGATGGAAGAAGTGGGAAGGGTGGGGTTCCAACCTCTTTCTTTCCCCACAAGTGAAACTCAGATAGGGGGAAACCTGATATTATTATACCAGTTCAAGTAGCAGTCAAAGCTGATGATCTATAAATTCAATTAAACAAACCATTTTACCGGGCCAGCTTGCAGCTCCTTTTGTTGCCAAGTAGTTTTCATTATAATTAAGCTGTCGATTCACTTGAAACTTCCACCAACACACGATCTCATTGCCGTCTCAGCTGAGATGTTTCCCAGAAAGCTCCTCGGTAGTCGATCAAGAACAGATCCTGTCATTCTCCATTTGAATACTATTAGCGAGGACAAAATCACTGACAGCTGTTTTTCAATGTCACAAAAGCCCCCACTCCATAATAATGCTTCAGATTCCTCTCTTCTTCTCCATCTCTCTTCGCTGTTTCTCCGCAGTTGTAAAACCTTAATTTAATTCAAAAGAGACGATGCTTTCCTCAGTCTCTTTTCATCCAACTTTTTTAAGTTAACGGTCACAAATGCATTCAAAAATCAAGGATTAAAGGTTAAAACCGGTATAAAGTCTGAAGGGACATATGTGGGCCCAGGGGCTTGGGCTTTTGGACATGGACCGGCCCGTCTTAACGGTTAAGAAACCCAAAGAAAGACAATTGTCGTATAGGCAGCGGATCCAACCGTGGTAGGTGTCGTGTTAGAAACGGTCATTGGACGCTCGCTGAAAAGAAAAAGTAAGAACTTTTAGACAAGCAAGAAAAGCCGATGAGCTGGCAGTGACCCTACTCCGCTCATGCCAGCTGTCCACGTTTTCCTTGGACCCACCGACCCTTCTTCCTTCTATAAATTCTCCTCCCTCCCCCACCTTCAGCATCACAACCAGCCTGTCGTCGCACTCTTGAATCCTCTATAATTCTTCTCCACCAAGCTTCTCTGCCATCTTCTCTGCTTTTGATTTGAGATGGCCCGTGTAAGCAGCGTCTCTGCGGCTCTCTTCATCGTCGTGGTGGCTATGTTCGCCGCTGCGGTCTCCGCACAGGGGCCCGCCCCGTCGCCGGATGTTGGATCTGGTTTCGCATTGCCCGTGCCTGGCGCGCTCATCTGCTCGTCCCTTCTCCTCTCTTTGGCTGCTCTGCTATTCAAATCGAACTAGGAAGGGATGAGAATGAGGGATTTTATTTATTTTGACGTTGGGGATGTGTATTTATTCATTCGTTGCTATTGATTAGGTTTGTGGTGGAGGTCGGCGACTGTTTGGATTATACTTTTTTTTATTTTAGAGGATGTGTAGTGTGATTCTTTTTTTTTCTTGTTGGGGGTCTTTTATACATACCTCTGTGAAATAACATTTATAGATCTTGTTGTTATTTCTTCATACTTGACCAGTTTTTTGTTGTTCCTCCTAGACTTCAGTTTTCTCTTCTAGTTAATTGCGAAAATCGACGCTGAGGTATTTTATGATTCGTCAGCTTAATATCTATTTCATTATTTTTTTAACTTTCGGATCTAGGTCTCTTAATAGTGAATCCTGGTAAAGCCCCGAGCTGGCCTGGTGAGAGATTCAAAAATAGAACCCTCTTTTCTGTGGACTTTCTCTTCCAGCTCCCAATCAACTCAAATCAACAACTTAGTCACCCTATTAGAATCATAATGTTTGAATGTTTGATCTTCTATGGAATTTTTCGGTCGACGACGATGTGGGGTGGAAACCTAAAACCCAAATTTATGTAAGATGAATGAACTGCCTACGAACACCGATCAATCATGAGAACTTGTGGAAAGGTGTATGACGTCTCATGAAAAGAACACAGTGATGGAGGAGTTTTACCGTAGCGTTCAATTTGAGCTAGCCGATGATAAACAAGAGCACAAAACTCTCTGCGACCTTTCTTGATTAATTGTTTTGCTCACCATCCAAGCGTGAATATCCATCCTTAGCAGCCAACTCCCCTCGGATACGACCCGCCCTCCAGGATTCACTATGAAGAGACCACGGAAAATCCTAAAAGAGGGAGAAATATTAATTGACCTAATTGATTTTCCTATTTCAACTGCAAACTACAAACTGAGAAATCTAATGTGAATTTAGATCGACCTTCCTCCTCACCCTTTTTTATTGCTCGTTAAGCAGACCTAGTGAGCTGGGGGGGGGGCATATTTTATAAGAATTTCATCCAATTTTTCGTTAAGTAACATATGTGATAAAATAGAATCCTTGGGTTTTCGTTAAGTGACAGATTAAATACCAGGCCTCAACCAAACAGAAAATCTGACAGGTTAGGGTTATTACCAAAAAGACTAAGAGGTCCAAAAATCACAAAGCTGCTACCTTATGATAACAAGTGAGATACACACTAAATACAAAAACCAGTGTTTCCATTATTTTGAGCACAATAAGCTATTACCCAAAAAAAGATGAAAAGACACGAGATGACTAGAAGAACGAACTTGAGAGCACAAACTGCTGCGAGTTTATAATCTCTTTACATCCCTAATACATATCAAGTACTCAGAAAGACGAGATTATTTCTGCAGCTAAAAAAAACTGATCCCAGAATCCATTACAAAGAAGACCTGCAGAGCATCAACAAGGGTAGCATAGTTGTTAAGAAAAGTGAAGCTAAGAATGTAGGTTTCAACTTTCAACAGAAAAAATCGTTTAGATCGAGTAATTACTGATTGAATACCTCCAAAAGCATCACTTTTGAAACAAGTTCCGTGATGAGGCTAATAGATTTTCTTCAACACACTTTTAACGGTAAACTTCTCTTCATCATGAAAATGCTTCTGCAGAGTTCTGCTGCCCAGTAGCTTAGACAAGTTAATAAAGAAGTAGGACGCGGGGAAAAAGAAGAGCTGCGAGTCCAAGGCACAAAACTTACATTTACGAGTCACGACTCTCAAGTTCTGCTAGTTACAGGCGCAATCCACTTAGAAAATCTGAAAGCCTGTCAAGAAATTAAATGAGAAAGCTAAGATTATTACAAATAGAGTTCTCTAAGAATATAGAATGGCATTCTCTGCTCTAGGCGAAACAGATAAACTAGAAAATTTTAACTTCTCAATAAATTCTAAACATTCTAGTGATTATAACTTCGAATATAACCCCACCCCCAACAATAAAAGAAACATAAGAAGAAAAAACAAAAAAAGACTAGAAACAAACCTAATATTTTTGGCTATTACGGTATTCCCATCCTCAGCACCAAGATGCCGTAATACCACTTCCTCTAGACACCCATCGTGATATGCATGCTGAAAGAAAAAGGGCTTGAGAAAGAGAGAGAGAGAGAGAGAGAGAGAGAGAGAGGCACGGCTGAAAAGTTACCTATCAGAACACCAGCATAAGCACCTCAGTAGAACAAGAACAAAATTACTTTTGGAAAAATAGCCCATATTAGACAAAAACAAGAATAGCACAAAGAAATTACCATTAATGATCCTTTTTAATTATCTCCTTTTCTTGAAAAACATGATCACTTGAAAGATAGACAATAACCTAGCTCCTAAAGTGCAAATGTCTAAAATCTGGTCAATCACGGAAGGAAGTGGGGGCTGAACAACAGAACAAGCAACTATAATCAAAACAAATACGCTAATAGATGCGAGTACATGATTTTCTCTCATCTGATGGCCATTTATAACAGGACTCACCCTGGATCTTCTAGAAAAAAAGAGCAATAGAATTTTTGGCTACAGAAAATATTAACACTAGGATTAGCAATAAGCCCCTACAAGCAGGTTTAGGGGAAGAAAATAAAACACTGCAGCACAATAACTACGAGCAGATTAATGACTGAATTCGCTTTTGACATAAACTGATACTTAAAACTCCTAATAAGCTTAAGAAATTCTCACTCAATAAGACAGCATCTTGATGACTCCATGCACCTTTTTATTCCATAGTGCCCTGTATTGTGGTCCAATAGAGCCCAAACTGTGGTGTGGATGGGTAGGTTGGACCAATCTAGTATGGGATAGCTTTAAGGGCCTAGTTTTTTTATCAGCTCTGGATCTTTTAAAGTATTCACTAGGTTTCAACAAGTGAAACAAGTGATTCAAACTAAATAAAAACAAGTTGAACAAATAAGAGCATAATTTAATTACAAACTCTTAAGGGCTTTGAAAGGTTTATATTGCCCATCTTAGAAGTTACAAAAAAGGTAACCTAGATATCAACAGATCAAATTAACAAATTTCAGCGAATCAAATCCTCAGTTTTTTGCATCAATGAAAATTATACCTTGTAAAAACAGCTTGTTCCAAAAGGGCATGATCCATTTCCAAAATTAAAGTACCTGCAATCAATGGAGCTGCAGAAGAAAAATATAACCATGACATCAGAAAGTGATATAGAATATTTGCTTCCACATAAAGGTATTATTCAAGAGAGATTTCCAAGAAGATTTTAAAGAAGAACATTAATGACTTTGCTGCCTATTGCAAGCGCTGCAGAAGAAGAACAGGAAAGAAATAAAAGGTGCCAACCCAAGTTAAAATATCACCACATCATAAAACTTTTCTTTATGCTCTAGATACCATGTCTATTTCAATTAACACAACCTGAGAAGTGAGAACTTCAACTTTGAGAAATTATAGGCACAATTTACACATAATCTAAGACCTGGGTTTTGGTTTTTATATTACTTAAGAAAATTATCACCATGTTTGTACATAAAAAATGGAGTCTATTAGAGATCATCAGCATTTTATATTCATTTCATCACAATCAGATTTCAGCACGTCCAGCACTGTAGGACAATGATGATTGCTCATACTTAGGGGAATACGTGGAAAACCCTTTACCAAATTGTACCTTCATATAGAACTATGGGGTTGGTGATCTAAAAAGGCCACCTATATACCAAACCATACCTTCATATAGAACTAAGGAGTTGGTGATCTAAAAAGGCCACCTACAGTTTTGCTAACTTTTGAGCAGAACTCTCCTTAAATAATTATTTAAATTACACTTCATAAATAATCCAATAGAATGGAGAAGGTCAGAAGTAAGAAATGATTTTCATTCTCAATAACTAACATGGTGTACCAGCTACAAGTTTTTCGGATGTAGGTTTATAGACCCGCAAGAAATAAATGATGCTGAAAAAGACAGGAAATGATAAGGAAGGACTAGGAGAGAAGCAATCAACCTATAAAGCAAGCCAATGATCGACGCAACACCTGGAGGTGATCATAAAAATTCTCAATGACTAAGATGACAACCATTGTTGCTCACGCCAACTTCAAAGATCATAAGGTGTAACAATACTATTACTCATATCTTCTCTTACTTTCTGATTCATAAAAATACATAAATAAAACTTCAAGAAATCTTTAAACATTGAATTACTTGGTATGAGATTCTTCATAAAACTGTCAGATCTCAATGCACAACCAGGTCCTTATCAAACGAATCTAAAAATTTCAAACTGATTTTGTTAAGGAATAATCCCAAATGGATTAGTGAGTACAAAGATCTTGAGTTTATTAGCTGGAAAGGAGGTTTCCAAAGTTGGCTAGTCATTTTGGGATAAGCCTTTGACCCAACTTCACATGGTATCAGAGCGGGTACTCATATGTAGGCCTACACCTAAACTACCCACTTTTAGAGCCACAAAAGAGGGACAACACCTAAATTATCTACTTGTAGACCCACAAAAGAGGGCCTACCACTTGTAGAGCCACAAAATATGGCCTACACCTAAAATTACCCACTTGTAGAACCACGAAAGAGGGCTTACACCTAAACTACCCACTTGTAGAGCCACAAAAGAGGGCCTACACTTAAACTACCTACTTGTAGAGCAACAAAAGAGGGCTTACACCTAAACTATCCATTTTTAGAGCCACAAAAGAGAGCCTACACCTAAAATTACCCACTTGTAGAGCCACAAAAGAGGACCTACACCTAAACTACCCACTTGTAGAGCCACATAAGAGGGCCTACACATGAACTATCCACTTGTAGAGACACAAGAGGGTCAATACCTAAAACTATCCACTTGTAGAGTCACAAAAGAGAACCTACACCTAAAACTACCCACTTGTAGAGCCACAAAAAAGGGCCTACACCTAAATATCCACTTTTAGAGCCACAAAAGAAGGCCTATACATGAGGGGGAGTGTTAAGGAATAGTCCCACATGGATTAGTGAGTACAAAGATCTTGGGTTTATTAGTTCACATGGTATCAGTGTGGGTATTCATATGTGGGCCCACACCTAAACTACCTATTTGTAAAGCCACAAAAGAGGGCCTACACCTAAACTACCCACTTGTAGAGCCACAAAAGAGGGCCTATACCTAAACTATCCACTTGTAGAGCCACAAAAGAGGGCCTACACCTAAAATTACCCACTTGTAGAGCCACAAAAGAGTGTCTACACCTAAACTACCCACTTGTAGAGCCACAAAAGAAGGCCTACACATGAACTATCCACTTGTAGAGACACATGAGGACCAACACCTAAAACAATTCACTTGTAGAGCCACAAAAGAGGACCTACACCTAAAATTACCCACTTGTAGACCCACAAAAGAGGGCCTACACCTAAATTATCCACTTGTAGAGCAACCAGAGAAGGCCTACACATGAGGGGAAGTGTTAAGGAATAATCCCACATGGATTAGTGAGTACAAAAATCTTGAGTTTATTAGCTGGGAAAGAGGTTTCGTAAGTTGGCTAGTCATTTTGGGATGGTTTTGACGCAACTTTACAGATTTCATAAAAAGAAAAAGCCACTCTGGCAGTTCCTCAACTAGATTGCATTGACCAAACAGTATTGCAAAAGACAGCAGACAAAATAATCTAAGTCAAACATCAAATCAAGCAAATAAGAAAAACCCATAGATATGTAGTTACCTGAGCTTGGTTTTGTAGCTGTCAACTATCTCTTGCTTTTCTTCCTTGGTGGAATACCAAATAACACTTGGAATCACAAAATACGAGAGCTTGCGACATATTGGACAGGCTCGCAATGCAGAGTTTACATCCATTCCAGATGTAGGTGAATTACTCCTCCAATTTCTTATACATGCAATACAAAATGGGTGGTTGCATTCAGAGAGAATGCCAAATTTCCGTTCAGCTGCAGTGGGTTTTGATAGCACATGATCCAGACACACACTACACTCAATCTCTTGACTACGCTTCAATGCCTCAAGGCGTTTATTGTTTCTCTGGCAGAGTTGTATATGTTCTTCTCTCTCATCGGGTCTGTATGGATGCAAACAGTGCTTCCCACAGGTGGAACATAAATCCCCATGAATATGATGGCAACTTTCTCCATAGGGACACTTACCCGCAGCAGCAAAAGAACAGATGGGTTGATCAGCAGGTCCTACAATTGGATGGTCAAGGACATTGTCTGGAAGGATAAGATCTTGGGAATCAGAGGTCCAGGAAGGTCTACCAGGAGGGAAAAAAGACTTGCTTGATGCAGAAAGCTCAAAGGGCATGCTGGAAATTAAATCAGAGCTCTCATCTGGAAGAACTCGATAGTGACAGGTCAGTTCAGCTGAATGAGATGATGAGGATACAGAGACCTGTGGTCGAGAGGTTTTAACATGGTCGTATCTACAACGACTACCATATGAACACACTCCCTTCTGATAGAATGTGCAGATCTGTGACAATAAAATGTGAGAAGGCAGCATGACATAAAAGCACAAAAAGGACCCAACAGACACCAGATAGTTACATTGTTAGCTTGATCTTTCCAATCATGCGAAAATTCACAGTGCTCCCCTTTCAAGCATGCTCCATGTGCAAAGAACTTGCAGAGAACTCTACAGAAAAACAGAAACAGACATACAGAAAGGAGCCAATCAATGTTATGATAAAAATAACTAAGATCTCTCCAGCAAGATTGAACCAAGAGCAGTTTGATTAGATTTTGCACAATTTGATCACCAAACTCCGTCTGATGGATATGCATTTTAGATACTAATTAGGTCCAAAGTCTCCTTGATGACTCAGTTGAAACGACAGTGAATACTAAAATAAATCACAACTATGGCCACGAATAAACCAAGAGCTACAGCGATTTCTTGCAATCCGGACATTTACTAAGTCCACTTAGGTAGTATAGATTCTCGTCCCATTGATACGTCATAAAAGAACAACAGAAAAAACAGTTACAACTTCACGTTTAGCAGCTGCCAGTGTATTCATGCCATACATAAACTCTTGTACAGTTAAACACAAAACGCGTATCAGTGGGATAAAAGTTACCATTTATGAAACGATCACGTTCTAACTTCTAATTAGGGGGCTATTGAGCCACATTGAAACCAATGCATCTTCGTAAATTGTATATATATATATACATATACTCTTTTAAAGATCATTTCCACAGCTTAAAAGTGTTATATCTAAGTAGGATAATAGTCTTTGTTTATTTTTTAATTTTATTTTTTAAAAAACTTTTATTAGAGGGAGGGTATAGCTGGTAGAGCTCTTGTATTAGTTAACTAGGTAGGTCAGAACGACAAAGGACACGATTAAAATCGAATAGTCGTTTTTTTCTAAAAGATAATCGAAATTGTGTCTGTTAACCAAACATGCCAGAACTATTGTCAAATAAAATTCGAGCAAAAGAATTTCTACGAATCAACAGAACATGAAAGATAGACGTATTAGGAACGTCTGCTTGGATACGGGAGATTGAATTTATAAGCCCGACAAGAGAGAATTCTTTTTTGGCAAGCCAAGAGATAAATCAATACAGAAAAGGAACCGGTGAATTTTCGGACGCGTCTTCAATAACCAAACCAGAACATCAATTAAAGATTAGAATTAAGCTCGAAAATGATGAAAAAAGAAGAAGGAGAATAAAGGAGAGAAAGAAAATCACCTTTTTGGCATCGCAAACAGCGACTGCTTCGAAAAATCAAAGTTCGCAAGCTTCAACAAGATTAGCAGAGAGGGAGAGAGACTAGAGACGGAGCAAGAAAGACGGAGAGCCGCAGTCGGTGTCTCTAAACAAAGGAATTTTGTTTCTGGGGTTTATGCAATTTGGTGATGCGATTTCAAGTCGAGAAAAGAGGGTCGTACCGTGATAATACGAAAATGTGCTGTTACAGTCCCTTCCAATTTTAATCGATGCACTTGCGACGGTGCGCTGCCGTTCGTTTTTTTCCCGGTGGCGGTGATCAACGCCTGGTCTTCTCATTCAAGCCAGGGTCAACGGTTGCCGTAATCTACCGTCAACAAAAATCAGGCTGATTCCGTAATTTTAGCTGCTGTATACGGACATTCCGTATGGATGTAGTTGGTTCTTTGAGTGATGCGCCTTCGTCTTGTGGGCTAAGGATAGTGTCCATGTCTTTAAGACTTTCTCTCCTTAGCCAAATTATTGGAATTCATAAAGGTTTGCCCATTACTTCAATTGGACATTAAAAATTTATATTTATTTGGAGACCTATATGAGGAATTGTATATAAAATAACCTATTTGGTATATTGCTTAAGGGGAGACTGATAAGGTAATAAGTTGAATTAAGGTCATTTATGGTCTTAAACAAAGTCTCAGGGCATAGTTTAACAAGACTGAATTTATAAAATGATAGAGAAACTAGTAGAAAGAATTCTTTCAATGCTGGTACAAGTAAATCGAGTCTTGATTTCTTCCCAAGATCACTTATCATCTAATATATTGTTCATTTCCATTGTTCTTATCTCTGCTTTTAGTACAAATTCCTTCGCTTGTAGTGCTACTAGAGGTAGAGTCAACTTCTCTTCTTATTTTTTTCTTATGTTGTAAGTCATAGTAATCATTCTTTATTTATTTTGAAAAGACATACTAGAATTGTAGTTCTACTTGTCTATGTAGATGATATAATGCTATCAAGTAATGACAAAAAAAGAATTGAAGAAGTGAAAGTACAACGAGGTATTTTCTGGGCATTGAAGTTGACAAATATAAAGCAGGAATAGTGTTTACTCAACGAAAAATATGTAATAGATATGAAACAAGAGTATGAGCTACGAGGGACAAAACCTACAAAACATCCTATGAATGTTGGCCATAATCTCCATGAAAATGACAGTGCAGAACTCAATGACAAAACCATGTATCGAAGGTTCATAGGTAAAACTTATTTATGTTTCCATTACACATCAAGATATATCATTTGTAATTAGTATGGTTAACCAATTTATCGAATGTTCCTGTAAGGTTCATTAGGAGGCAGCTAAGAGGATTTTACAATATTAAAAGGGAGCAGACGGAAAGGTATATTATATGAACCTCATTATCACTCAAAGATTGAGACATATTCAAATCCAAACTATGCAAGATCAAAATTGGATAGAAATCTACTATAGGGTATTATGTTTTATTGGTAAAAACTTGGTGCATTGGAGAAAGAAATGGAATGTAGTGGTCTACTCAAAGTTTAGAAGGTCAGTGAACTTATGTGAGATCAGTACTACAAGAGTTGAGTTGTCATATTACTTATGCTAACCAGGCTGCTATTTTTATTACTAACAACCTTGTTTCATGAACGAAGAAAACATGTAGAGGTTAATTGCCATTGTATATGTCATGTTGTAATAAGTGGAGTTGTAACTATATCGCATATTTAGATTGGTGACTTTCTCACTAAAGCCTTGGGCAAAAAAGAGTGGGATTTTTTGTAACAAATTGAGACTTTTTTTATATATATTCTCCAGTTTGGGATGGAGTATTAAAATCTATGTAAAAATATTTTGGTTATTTTTCTCTCTTAGTATATATATCTAGAGATAGTTAGAGGCTACGTTTCATGTTAGGAGGTTATGGTCCAAGTTTGGTGAGAATTACAGTTGTATTTATTAAGTTATGAAGGTAGAGACTGACTAGAATTATTGTAATCTTGTAACATGTCTTACTTAAGCTAATAAAAGAGGAGGGTCAATTTTTCTCCTTCAATGAGTGATGCTTTAGGCACTCTTTCTTCTCTCGTCTCTCTATTTACTCTTTTTCTCTCTTTCTTCTCCAATTTCTTACTTTTTACATCTAAAATAAAAGATGACAGAATGCAATCATGGGGTTTTTAAGAATTTGTCGTCCTCACATGAACCCTTGGGAAGCATTGAAGAGAGTTAACTGAAAATACTGGTGAAAGCAAATATGAAGTTAATAGGAAATTAATGAAATACACAAAAGAATTGTAATAGAAACATTTAGGAAACAAATGAGAACTGCTAGTGCAAATATATTTTAAATTATTCAAAAAATTATAAAAAAACAAAACAAATGAACATCTTTATTTGCAAGACCTCGAAAAATAACAAACAAACAAATAATGAACAAAATGGGAGAAGTTTCTTAGCAGATTTCATACTACATTAAAACTAAAAATACAATTTTCAAGATAGAACCCTAAATATATTAAATCACCTCTAAATAATATTTCCAATTGTCATATTTCTACTTTGTTGATTGTAATGTAACACTTGTAGATTACTAAATGATATTGAAGCACGTAATCAAATGTGAATGCATGGTAGTGTTTTGCTCTTTGTACCTATGGTTTAGGACATCATAGAATCAACCCTATGATCGTGAGATCTCTCATTCTTCCTTGCTTTCCGGATTCGAACAAAAAATCACACCTTATTGTAATATTTCATTAGACCTTCAATTTTTCTCCAATTATACTCTCCCAAGAAGTCTTGATGAGGTTAGTGCAAAGATAAAACTACAATTAAAAGATGGGAAGCCCCAATGAGACCCATGATAGAGGCAATGCCAATGGAACCGCTGGCCATGGCTGGTGCAGGTGACGAAGTTTCAATTGCAAGGATTGCACTAGGTGAAGCAGCCAAGAAAAGAAGGGCACAACAGATCTTCTTCATTTCCATGATGATAATTGGAGCTTTAGCGAAAACCTAAAAAACTAGAGAATAATCAGTAAAACACAAATAGTAAAACAGTTTGTTTGCATTATTTTAGGTTTTCTGGTAAAAGGATAATAAATTAAGAATATCACAAATACTTTTAAAAAAAATAGAGTTTCAAATTCATGTGAATGGGAGTTATGGGAGTGCAAAATATATTAACTATTATAATAGTCATGAAGTACATAGTTTACAATAAATAGAAGAATTAAATTTCTCATTCCTTTTCATCGACATCCAATCATTAGGGAATGATGAATTAGCTCCCCATGTATCTATGTCTCAATCATCTTTACCTAATGATTGGATGAAATTAGGTCTATGTTTCGTAATGTTGTAGGTGAACAATACTTATATTGTCTTCACAAAATAAGTTTTCTTTCAGTGACAATGTTATATGTGTTACAAATAAACTTGATATTATGTTTGTTGCAAAAAATATAATTTTTCTTAGTATTGTTTTCATTACATACTTTATATCTTTTGCAATAATTTTTTATTATAAAAAGAGTTTTGTGATAATATTAAACTTATTACAACTAATGAGATTTATTTTTCATAGTACAATAAAAAAACGATTCCCATGTCCTCATCTTGGAAAATAAGAAGATCATTTCGTATTCTTCTTGGTTGCTTCAAATAGTGTAATTTGTAGAAAAACAATTACCTACTTACTAAGATGATCATGAAATACAAAGTTTAGAATTAAGAGAAAGGTGAGATTACTAATATGTTAGATTAACATGAACTAATCTTATCTAATCACTAGGGAAGAATGAATGAGCATTACTTCTATGATGAATGAACATTGTTTTCTCATGACTTTGTATACCATTAACCTCACCCAATGATTAGATGAAACTAGCCTTTGTTGCATCATTGAGTTCTTTTGGGTTTAAAATTAATACAAGTCATATACAAATGCAAAAATTGAGTGGGTTTGCATCATATATAAGACTTTAATTGGATATATTTTTATGTATCACAAAAAGGAGATGTTACAATTAATTGTTCAAAATTTTCTTCGATACACTTGAATCAAATTTTTATTTCATTACCTTGATTCATTGAATGACTTAAAAATTGATCTTTTCTTATTTTACTTTTATTTATTATCTCACGCATTCATGTTGATGTTCATTTGAGTTTTTTAATTTTTTTAATAATAAATCGAAGGTAATGGTATTACATTAAATACCTTGTAGTAAATGATAGTCTTGCGAATTTTCTAAAAAAAAAAATTGGGTGCAACCAACTAGACTAGACTCTTGTTTATATATATATGCACAGACACACACACAAGTTCGACAACATATTATTAAAATTTACACTAGTTGATAAATATTTTACCTTAATTCATGGTTGATAAAAACTTTTGTGCTTTAGTTAGCTGATATTAGATCTTCTCTTTGCATTTCCAATTAACTAAATATCAACCTTAGAATTTACAACTCCAACTTTGCAGGAGAGTGAACAGGGGAGAAGGCACAACTCGAGATTGATGGTACCAACGCTCTAGTTTGTTTTTGCTTGAATCTTAAAGGCCTATAATAGTCGAAATTTTTTGTTCTGATTGACAACATTCTAGGTCGAAGTTGATGATATCTTAGCAAGATTACAAGGCTCAAACAAACTCCACTCATCTCAATTCTCAAACCTGTTCACAATTGGTCAAGGAAGGAAATTATACCCTTCTCTTTCAAAAATAAAAAAAATGCGGTTACAATTATGAAGGTGCAAGGTACATCAATTACACTGTTTCATCAACCACTGACTATACAAGAAATCGTGAAACAATAAGGTATAAAGGCTCTAGACCAGGAAAATCACAACTTCAACTAAAAACACAAACAAATAGAGAAGATGAGACTAGTGCAGCAAAGGGGTTGCATAATATCCACCTTCAAAGAAGCTCCTTGTCATAGAATGCCATCTGAAGTTGCTTCACGTGATTTAGCCAGGCAGCTACATTTTTCCCGTCAACGGTCACCCAATCGACAATGGTTGCTGCCGGTTGCTCCCACCACTCGTCAACCTGTCAACGCTCAGAAATGGTAAAAATTGGTCTTACGTAGTTATAAATGTAATTTTTGTTCTAAAAGCCCCATCATTTTTCACTGCCAAAAGAAATTTTGACGAGATTCGTGTGAGGGCACCACACTTTGATCCAAATGACAAAACATCCGCACAGAAGCAGGCTACCATTATCCACCAAATTTAAACATCCGATACTTCACACAAACCTTGGGATAAGATAAGATGTATTTGGTGCACTGTATAACTGCTAGTGCAGCTGCCAGAAATGTGGCAGGTGTGATCTTTCTAAGCAAAGAAAGCGGCCTTTAAACTGCTAGAAATTTTTTGGATAGTCTTGAAATATTAAGAACAGCTAGGATGTCAAAGTTTACTTACCAAGCCCCTGACACGTTTGCAATCTTCCAGGCATTTCTGAGCATCCACAAATGCATTCTTTAGCTCAGGGACCCATCTCTCCATAACAACCCTTTCTTGTTCAGCAGCCAACGACAAACAGTAACTAGTAGTCCTGCTTACAATTTTATGCGAAGATATTTCAGAAGTTGGTATACTATACAAAACAAGAAATGAGAGAGAGAGAGAGAGAGAGAGAGGCAAGCAATTATCCCTCTTACACTGTTCCATATGGCCCACAAGAATGCTTCAGTGCAGATGAAAAAGATTATATAATTTCAGTGTCTCTAAATGTATCATTCTAAACTGTTACAGACCAGTTCCATGAGTGCATTATGACGGTTAGGTCCCTTCCTGGTTATTATATTGCTTTCGATCTGTAGTACTCCAAATCAAAGCAAATCCATATTCAAGAAAAATTTTCAAGTTTATCCATACCCAAATGTGCAAATACTGTGCCCATGCAATGGATTATCAAATATGTACAGCTTGTTTTTGCATAAGATATTAAGCTCAGTGATCCAGATCCTTTGCCACAAGTTGCCATTTTTCTTTTTTCTTTCGATTTCTTCCGCTTGTTGTCATCTATACAATTTATTCAGGAAAGCCCTATTAACATGTTGCTGAAGACCCAAAAAAAAAAAAAAATTTGGAAGTTGATTACCACAGAGCCAAAGGCCCAAATCACAAAAGTTTTCTTGAATGACAAAAATTGAGATATCCCCACCCAAAGATCATAACTTCCATAGGTACATAAATGAATGAGGAAGCCTAAGGATTTTACCTCTCATACTCTTGCTGTACACGGTGTGCATGATTCAATAAGCCATGACCACTTTCAACCAGATCCCGCCGAATATGAACCAGATTAATTGCCTTCCACAAATCCTCTAGTACACTAGCCTCAGAGCCACGAAGCTTTAAACAGAATTCAAGAGACCCTAACACTGATGCTAAAGCAGCATCTGAACCCTCCAGACCTGAATACATGAAATTGTTACAGACACTAGCATTACTGCATAAAGGAGTAAAGTAAAAGACTATGCCAAACAGCCATGTTAGAACCTTTTGAGCTCCTCGACCAAAGAAGAAAGGCCTAACACTCCTAAGATGGCTGTTTTTTTGCTTTTGAATGATGGCCAAGTGACATATGTTAATTAATCACTTACATCAGAAATGTTATTTAAGAAAGCCAGATATATATTTAGAAAAACGTATGCATAATATACGAGAATTTTTTTTTTATTAAAAAAATAATCAAATAAATAAAATTCAAATAAATTATTTTTAAATGAAAAAAAAAATTATTCTAAATCTTCCAGGGAAATTTTGACTCCACTCACCAGCATGGTACTGGATCAGAAATGCTATTTAGGAAAACCAAATATATATTTATAAAAAATATGTAGAAAGCATGAGAGTAGTTACTTCTTTTAAGTTAAATATGCCAGGTCAACTTTGACTCCACTTACCAGAATGATACTGGAGTGCAGCAGAAACTCGACATATGGATGGAATTGCAGAAGGATCCCTTGCACCAGCTCTAGCTGTCAACAGAGCAGCATTCTTTTCTGCAGCAGCAACAGCTTCGGAACCTGTAGATCCACTGACACCCATAGACTCCACAAGAGCCTGATCAGGAAAGAACTAATTAGGACAACATATTGTGAAACCCTGAAGAGCAATCTACTTGAATCTCTTTTTTTTTTTCAGTTTTAGTTTCTGAAGAACCAATAATAGGGTAGACTCAGAACCAGTAACACTAATACCTGTGGAGTTGATGGCAACATGTAGAGGCTATTATCTGGACTTTGAGAAAAAGCAGACACCTCTTTATCTATCAAATCCTTTGCGCATGTTGCTATCTCTACAACAACCGCACATGCTGGAATGATAGTGGTAGATGCATACTCTCGTGCAGCCAGTGGCTGCTGATTCCAGAAAGCAGCAGCATCCTACAGGGAGATGTAATTAATTAACTTAGAAAAAGATCCATTTAAGCCAATTATATAAATCAGTATACCAAGTGGTAAAAGTCAGACTTAAACCTCTAGGAATATTCATTAGAAGAATGAATAAATACAAGTGAATGATGCACAAGGAAATGTAAAGAAAGTCACTACATGTAGGCAATGATAAACACTAGCTCGCTCACCCAGGTAACAGTTATTCCATCTAGCCGCACTATCTCGGTCCATCTCCCAGGCAACGGAAAACAGTAATCATCATATGAAAATCTCTATATTTATTAACAGATCTAATCTTGGCTTCAAAAATGCTCAGTACATACAGGAAAAGAAATTTATTAAATGGTTCCCAAGAAAGTTGAATGCAGAAGACAATCATTCTGTAGGGCATTCAGAATATAAAATATACACAGATAAGTTCAAACACTTACTTTATCTTATTAAAGAAACAGAACCAGCAAATAATTTTAGGTGTTCTGGTAGCTGCAGCAAAATGCCAACATGCAAGCAAGCAATCTTACCGCATTAAATTGAAGCAAGGCAGTGTATATGGATTCTAGTTCTGTACGACGGGCATCAAATTCTTCAATTTTTTTCCACTTCTTTCTTAGAGATTCTTCAGCTTCCTTCCACTCTACACACAATTTCTTTAATCGTTGCACTTCAGATGTTAATGTATTCACACTTGCCCTCAAGCCAGCTGCTTCTCTTTCCTTAGCCCACACATCCAACTGTACAAACAAGAAAAAGGAAAACAACATTATGATGCATCAAGATTGATCTTCTTTTCTTAGGCAGTTACATGTCATCAAAGGGAGCAAAGGCTTGTGTGACCATTTAGCTTCCATATTTTAAGGCTTAACTTGCCACCTAATAAGCTATACAAGAACATCCCATCAAAATGCTCTGTGTATTTACTTTAATTACTAAAATTTCTAAAAGTAAATATCGTAAAATTCACACACTAAAAACCTTGATCAATTCCAATAGACAGAAGTTCATACCATGCTCAGGCTATTCAGTGGGTGCTGTGATTCGAAAACCTTAACCATACAAAACTGGTTTGGATGATAAAAGGTAAAAAATAGTCTAATTGAACTATCATAATTCTCTAAGTGTTTACTGGATGACTAGTAAACTGTGCAGTTTTTACCTGCAAAGTTTAAAGGTTAAACAAGTGTCCTCTGCCCATAGGTTCTCCTATTCAAATTTGTAAACTTATCAATATACAGCTTAAAATGTGAAGCAAACAAAACATAGTAACAACAGAATAAGAGAAAGTTTTGGTTTCAAAATGATTTGTGAAAAGATATTACTCTAGCATGTAGTTATGATAACATACCTCAAAATGTTTGAGACTGCCCATATTATGTGAGGTGCCTCCAACAAGTGAATTAGATGAAACATCACTGCTTCCATGTAGACGCTTTATGAGCATTTGGCTTAATTCCCTTGCTTCTGCAGCCTTGTTAAGTGCATCTTCAGTGGCCACAAATTGTTGAACATGAGCTTTCTGTAACAGAATCAATAATAACATACTTTTAGAGAGAAAAAAAATTAAAAATTGCAAAGAAAATTTTTTCATGGTTGATATGGCAATCAAGATATTTTGCAATTAAAAAATAAATGGCATGCCAATTAACTTAAAACCCAGGTTTTAGGAACTATTAAATTCTACACAGTCAATGCATAAAGTATCCAATCATTCTAGGGCCTTATGCACTAAATTTTTTCTTCATTGATATGGAAATTAAAGGTGTTCTGCGGTTTAAAAATATGCTGTGCCGATTAGCCCAAGTCCTTACCATGGCTAAAGCATTATGTAGAAAAGAAGGAAAAACAAAAGGAAAGTCATCAGCATCACATTAATATTCAATGCAATTTAGACTAAGAAATTACAAACAGCTCGAGTTTTTGGAACTATTTAATCCTAAACTGTTTGTAGATAAAATAGCCTCACCATTTTGTAGTAGAACATATGCTCCACATCTTAAGCTAGTCATCTGAGAGTGACACAAATTGTAGACAATTGAAAAGGTCCTATGTATTAGTTGACAAGGACCAAATGTTAGCTAGCCATTTTAGGATGGACCTAACCAACTTAAACATGGTGAAGCAAATCCAAGTGTTTTTCCGGGCCATGTGCTTTCTATGTGGCACGTATATGTGTTGACAGTGGTCCATGTACGTATGCCTTCCACATCTTGGACCAAGTTGTCTACTTAGGCCTTGACATGAGGGGGTGTTAGTGGGTTAAAAATCTCATCTTCTATGATTATAAATGCATTCCACATCTCATACTAGTTGTCTGTGAGAGAGGAAAGTTATTGCAAGAAAACAGTTCTACATTAATCTGGGAAGATCATATTTTCACTAGATTTTTTTTTTCAGAAAGGTGATTTTTATCACAAGGCCTAAGGGCAAAGATCAAACATTCTCTTACTAGCTAATAAAAGGCCTCTTAAGTTTGACTAAATATTTTCTGATGGACCTATCATTTCTATGAAAGCAATGCCCACTTGGCTTTCTATGAAAGCAATCTCATTAATACAAATTCTTTATTTATTTTTTTAATAAAGCAATGATTCACCATGCAAATCTTTTGTTGTGGCTCCAAACGGATGTCGTGATACTCGTATGGTTTAAACAAATTCTCAATTGAATCCATTCAGGAAAGAGATATTACAAAAGGAAAATTATTGACAGTATCCCTAAGGAGAAAATTCAACGAGGAAAAAGAGAAGGAAAAGCAAAAAGAATGAGGACGCAAGTCAGACCAAACTTATAGAGGATAAAGGATTTCCCCAATCGAAGTAAAAGAATTGGTTTAAAACTTGGACCTCATCTCAGCCAGGCCTCTTGTTCTCAGAAAGCAATGTGCTTTCTGAAGCCACGTATACAAGTGAAATCCATCATCTCTCCAGTAATAATACATACGTCACAATGTATCTCTCCAATGCATTTTTTTCACACTTCAAACATTAAAGGCCTTTAGCAAAGTGGATTTGGTTCAATTGTTGAAGTCACCTGAAACAAAACCCACACCATGCTGCTTAGGGAGGTAAACTTTGATACCAGTTAACAAAATGGTGTGAACAATCACTAGCCCCTCTCTTGAGGAAACTAAACTATAAGGATGTGACATTTAAGTCAATGAGATAGGGCAACAAATAAGATAAAGGTACCAGTTAACTGCCTAGCAAGAGTAGACTTGACTAAGGTCTCACAAGCAACAAGATTAAGAAGTTTGTCTTGCCAAGAGGAAAAGCCCATCAAAAAGCATTCTAGGATGAGGTTCCATAGGACCATTAAAGGGCACCAAGGAAAACAAGGAGATCAAGGTAAGACATGGGGAAGGAGCCAGTATTGTATTCCAAAAGAGTGTCACGTCAGGAGATTCAAGATTGCATGTGATGCACTGGTCCATTAATAGAAGTGGGTAACTCAGCACTAGAAAGTGGCTGGATGAATACGAGAACAGATCCCCACCCCCCCCCCCCGCTTTCCTTCCCTAGGTGGCTCAGACATCTGTTCGATGAAATTGTAGATCTCTCTGCATCATGGCAGGTTATGTGGAATCAGGATCCTATATCACCAAACTCTATCTCAAATAGAGTTCAAGGGAGAGTCTTCCCTTTGGGCTCTCTCTGCCTCTTTAGCTCATTATGAGCAAATTTGTATTCTATTTTGTATTTTACTTTAGTAGCCTAGTAGATTCCTAATTTTAACAAATAAAAGCACATCACCATTAAAATTAAAACAACTTAAAAAAATGCATGTGATATGATAGTGGACGATTTTAACCAATTAACTCATAACTGAAAATTACTTCATAAATAGAGCTGTTTGAAAAACTCAATAGAGACATATTAGTCGTCATTTAAACTGGTCTTCTCCAAAATGGAATTTGTGCATAAGAATAGTAAAAACATCAAGACCATCTTAACCTGTTTGTATGTATAGTGTTGAAATAATCAACTTTAAGAAAATGATAAAGCACATCAGAATGCAGCCATACATCATCTTCTTGATCAAGATATATCTAAAAATTAAAAAAAGGAACATCTCTAAACCATGTATTAACTCGAAAGTCAGACATCACATGGAAGAAGAGAAAACATGTGCAAGACATGAGAAGTATGGCTGATTCTATCCAAAACTACCACTCCAAATACCTGTCTTTCAAGAAGTTGGTTATAAGTTCCTTTGGTGGGAATATCAGCCCCTATCTTCCCGCTACCATACATTAAATATTGTAAACTTGAACTCACGTCAGGAGAAGCAACATCGGTAACCCTGTTATTCTCGTATTTATATCTACACAAATTACCATGGAACAATGAGAATTCGTCCATATAGAATGGATACAGCCACAGCAGAAGCAAACTAGAAAGAGAGACAGAGAAAGAGAGAGAAGAATTTGTATGATCTGTTGCAAAAAAAGAAAAAGAAAAAAATAATGGAATGCCTTTCTTTTCAGTAGTAAACACAAAAAAAATAAATAAATAAATAAAATGAAGAGGAGAAATACCTTAAACGTTCTGCATCAGCTCTAATGTCAATTTTCTCTGTTTCTTTATGAATTATTGTCTTCATCCTTGAAGTATATGCAGTCATAGCATGTAACAGTTGAGGAGGTTTGCGTAGGGAATTCACAATCACAGACTTAACATCTTCAGGTATATCCCCATCAAAATCAATCCCTAATTTTGCAGCCTCTAACAGTGCATCCTGGTGAATGCCAGTTCCTTCATAGGCTGGGAACACATTGCGTATCCGCTCAATCATCTGTGCTGCAAGAGTTTCACAAGCCTTACGGATATTTCTTTCATGAGTGGTTTCTATGAGAATTACATCATCAGATAATTTGTTGCCTTTAACAGTAGAGTAAACAGCTTCTTTTTCAGTGCTCCCATTGAAATCACTGTCCCTATCGATAGTGCCATATTTTTGAGCATCTCTTGCCTGATTGACAAAGTTATGGAGACGCTTCTGGTACTCTGCAAATATTTTAGCTGCTTCCATGCATTGTTGAGAGTAGGCCTCCAGCATGACCTGCTTGTGCCTAGACATCAAAACCAAAAAACGCATGGATCTCAGGGTTAGATGCAGATAGTTCAATGTTTTTAGCTTTAAAAACAGGTAGACAAGTACAACGTGTTGGAACGCCAAGTCAAAACACATAATGCTACTTCTAAGCATTAATGTAATACAGACTCCACAATTGATCAGCTCCAACAATTTCTGTTGAAGAGCAAATATATGGAAGAGTCTTACATGACTCTCACAATAAGAAGTCTTATAAAGCCAGAATTATTATAAAAGGAGGTCTCATAAAAGAGTTTCAGTTAAAAGGTGTTTTAGTTATGTTAGTCTTCTATTTTTGTTCAGTTGTTTAATTATGCTAGGACTTATCTTTAAGTGTTAGACTTTGGGTGTAATTGGGACAGGGGTAATATAATTGGACTCTACAATTTTCCTTTATTTATAATAGGGGTTCATGTACTCAGATTACAACAAGTTAGTGAAACTTTTCTCTTTTCCATAAATTCAACAATTTCTAAGGGCCATATTTTGGATAAGCCAGACAAAAGTAGCAAAGAATTTGATAATCCTAGTTTTAACAAAAAATGTCAGCTACATTTAATTGCAAGCTCCATCATTGGTTTTCTTTTTTTTTTAAACATTTATTTGATTAAAGGGTGGATAACAGCAATACTGTTGCTTAACTCCTCAGCTAGGCTTCACCAAGAAGCCAAGTGCCATGGGACTCCACACCATAGTTTTCAATTTCAACTTAAAACCATGTGATAAAACTGCGATCATAGCAAAAGAAAAAGAAAGAGAATCCACCAAATACTTCTGATTAAGTTATAGTGAATGACAGCAAAAATTAAGCATGTTAATCAGATAATACATCTAAAAGTTTAAAGAAAGGTGGGCAGGTGTATCAATCAACTGTCACCCTCTACACATGAATGTGCTTCATAGTGACCCAAATTAACCGTGTAAAAGAACAGAGAACAATTTTTATACATGAATATCTATTCCTATTTCCATAACCAATCATACAAAATAAAGAAGAATTAGCCATTCACACATCCAAGTCCCTGTACAGATCAGACTATGACATCAATAAACTGACAACATCTAAATAGTGTAGAAATGTTTGATCATCTATTCCTTTTTTTAGAAGGTGTCAATTCACTATTTTCAGCCAGCACTGCAAAAGTTTTCTGATAAAAAAAGGTCAATAGCTGTCCAGACAGATGCAAGTTATTTTTACAACGTAAATTTGTCAGTTACAAGGCAATTTTTCGGGACAACCTAACTAGGCATGCATTTTTAGTAGAGCTACAACATCCTTACAACTAATGCCAATAAGAATAGCCACAGTGAAGGATGAATCCTGCTGTTACTACCTACGCAGAAGACATTGTCCTTTTTCCATGGTGAATGCGTCCATCATATCACCTTTTCAGCTAGCGGTCAGTTACAGTTCACGGTCACATTTAATTATCCACATCTCTGAAACCAGGAAGATATTATTGTTGCCATTTTAGGCTATTTGCAACGGCAGTAATTGTAGTAATGATAATAAGTAGATGCTAACCATTTTACCGTCGTAAATCTAATTGAATTGCAGCTTTTGTAAACACAACAATACAAGAGAAAGAGTTAAAAGAAAAAAACTGGCAATTACTTTGATTTATAGGATAATTCACCTGTAATTAGCCCTCTCATCAAGCATTCTCTTCCGTTCAGCTTCTTCCCTCGAGGCCTCGATCATCTTCGCCCTCAGTTCCTTCCTCTGCCTCTGAACAGCAGCTCTCAATCTCTGAACTTCTTTCTCTGCCAAATCCCTCTCTCTCAAGGCAACGTCTTTGCTACTTTCAGCGGAACCCTCGGGCCCTGCCGACGCTTTCTCCGAGCCTAACTTCGACTTTTCCTTGTCTTTCCTCTTCCCTTTGCCAACCCTTCCCTCATCCGCCTCCGCCGAAACATTTTCGCTACTTCCGTGGACAAGAATATTCCGACGGATCTTCTCCACCGTCTTCTCCGATTTAACCCGCTTCAACAGAAAATTGAACATGGGAACCATGTTACCCCGGCACATTCGACGCAGCGATTCAGCCGATGGGACTGCATTGTTAATATATTGACCCTGCGGCCGGTACCCCATTTCCTTCTGCAACCATTCCAGTATAGCCTCAGGCTGCGGGACGGAGCTTGCTGAAGACTGCATTGTAAACAATTCGACCACCCAAAAGGAAAGGAGACACCGGAGAAACTCACTGCAGGATTTCTACTAGACGATCTATCCTCAGCCGAGCCCGGATCCAGAGGACTAACCAGATTATTTTGCCGCTCCAAACATCAGAGCTAGGGCTTAGGACAAATGGCAAGTTTTACTGTGGGGAACGTGATTATCGCCTTCGAATCAGATGAGCGGGAAGGACAGCAGAATAGTGTTGAATCCGTTTATTGTCTATCCTTCCAAATTCCAATCACTGCGCTGTTTTGAACAGCGGCATCGTTCTGAATGAGCAGCCGTTCGAGCCAACGGAGAAAGCAAGGAATGTAATGAAATGAAATTGCTTCCAAATGCCCCACTAATCCGATAGAGCCGCCCGGACGGAACGTCCCCCGGTGTAAGACGAAGGAAACAATTTCTAAAAACTCGCGCTGTAAATCATTCGCAGTTGCGGTGGTGGAGTCTTTATTTGTAATCGTAATATGAAATTGGAATGCTCCTGACAGTGAATACAGAATAAGATAAGATAAATAATTTATATTTTTTAAATAACTTATTAATTTAATTAAATATACGAATTTATATACCTACACAAACGTGTTTACTTTTATAATGTCTAGATAATTAATAAAATTCTTACTTTCACAATATCTAATTTAATATAATATTAAAAGTCATATATTTATATAAATAAATAAATAAAGTATTTTATTATATAAAAATACTTTCATAAATTTAACTTCTAAAGGATGGTTTTATTTAACTTTTTATTAATAAAATAAGATATATTTTAGTTTAGTCTAAATTAATAACATAATTACAATGTGGTATAGAAATATTAATTTAATTAATTAATAGAAAATAATACTTAAATTTTTGTTTAATTTTATAATCTCTGATACTTTATCAAATTCTTATTTTTATAATATCTGAATTATCACTCTTAAATTAGTATTTTAATAAAAATTTAAAATTATGAATTAAAAAAAGGATACTTTACTATATAAAAATACTTTGATAGATTGAACTTTTATGAGATGGTTTTATTTAACATTTTATTAATAAATTTACAAAGTAAAATCAAAATATTAATTTAATAGACTTATGAAATTCGGCTTTGAGAGAAACAACAATTTTGAGAGAGGCTGCAAAGAATTGAATACAACTTCGGCTCAAGGGTTTAGGGTGGCGAGATGATGAAATATTATGGTTCAAAAGGATGAACAGAGTGTAACCAATAAGAAAGGCAAGAGACGACGATCGAAAATAGGAGAAGACAAAGACTAGATTATGAGAGGAAGAGAGAACTAATGAGAAAGAGTCGAGGACGAGGCTCAGTAGCTACAAATAGGGTTGAAGCGAATCAAATTTTTATTCCTCTTTATTACTCTTCCTTTTCTTTTTGGAGGGGTTAGTCAACAAACATAAAATTTGAAGTTTATCTTCACCTTTATCTTCATTTCACGCATCTACATGAATTTTATCTTCAAAATGGTTGTTAGTGTGGACGAGTTCATGTCCACTGGAAAACAATTTCCAGTGTTATAAATAGATTATTTACTAAAGTAAATTGCTTAATGTAAAAGCCGAAAGTGAAAGTGAAAGTGAAAGTGAATTATTTTTTTGTGTTATTTACGTAATAAAAATTATAGAGGAAAATAATTTATGGTGTTTGTGTCTAGTGGAAAGTATCGTGGAAAATATATAATAAATTTATTAATAAAATACTCTAGTAGATTTAACATTTATCAGATATTTTTATCTAACTTTTCTATTAATAAGTTAAAGATAGATTTTAACTTGTTTGAATTAATAAATAAATAAATAAATAATTAAATATATAAAAATAAAATACTTAAACAAATTTTTAATTTTATAATATCCAAATGGTTAATCAAATTTTTGCTTTTTAATATCCAATTTTTCACTCTTAAAAAATTAATTAAATATAATGTTAAAAATTATAAATTTATGTAAAGAAAAAAGATGTATTTCATTGTACTAATTATTTTTATAAATTTAATTTTATAAAATCGTTTTATTTAACTAAACTAAAAAATATTTTAACTTGTTTAAAATTAATAATAATTTAAAATAAATTATGATTATTTATTTAATTAAATATATAAAGATAAAATGATTAAATAAATCCTTACTTTTATAATATCCAAATGTTAGTCAAATTGTTACTTTACAATATCTAAATTTTCACTCTTAAAATGGCCATTAAATATAATATTAAAATAAGAAATTTATATAAAAAGTATTTTATTATATAAAATTACTTTAATAGATTTAACTTTTATTTTAGATAATTTTATTTAAAAAAAAATAAAAATTTTAAAATATTTTAAATTGTATTAAATTAATAATTTTTTTAAAATTATTTATTTTTTTAATTAAATAAATATAATAAAATGATCAAACAAATACATCTATAAAATCCAAATTCTTAATCAAACTGTTACTTTTCTAATATCTAAATTATTACTCTTAAATTAGAAAATCAAATATAATATTAAAATTAGGATTTTATATGAATAAAAAAGAAGGTATTTTATTATATAAAATTACTCTAATAGATTTATTTTTTATAAGATAAAATTTTAAACTATTTTGTTAATAAACTCATATAAACTTCAACTTGTTTAAATTAATAAATAATTAATATTTTTAATTTTAAATAAATATATAAAATAAATTACTTAAACAAATTATTAATTTTATTATATCCAAATGATAGAATGAGAGGGCAAAGTGAGCTTTAGAAGAGAGAGTTTAGGTTTTGGGTTATTTTGAAAGTCTTCATTGAAGACCCAAGTATAGAAAATTTTGTCATCTCTCTTTTATTTTTATATTGATATGTTATGTAACAACTTGAACTTATAAAATCCAGCTTGAGGGAGAGTGTTAGAAGATGTAGTTTATGTTAGGTTCTAGGAAAGTTCTTACAAAAAATTATTTATAAGGGTGTAAAGGGACCAGGGGTATTATTATATTTTATACGTATTTTATGTTATAAATAGGTGAGAAGAGGGAACCTAAGTATCTCTTCCCGAAATTCAACATAATTACTCTTTTCCAGCTCTCACTTCTCCCATTGCTACTTGTCTTTCTCTTGTAATATCATGAAATTTCACAAAACTTTTCTAGAAAGTTCAATGCATAGTTCGACCAAGTAAGGAGTAAAGAAAATTTCTGAAAAATAACTTGTAACAGAGAATAAGCTCTTCTTGTAAACACAATATCATCCACAAAAAGGAACACAAATCATTCCTTGGGAAGAATTACAAACTAAGATTGATGGGATTGGCAGAATTCTCTTTCAAACCAAACTCTTGAAGGAAACTTGTAAAGAGAAGAAACAAGGCCAGAGAAGGTAGTTTAAGCCCGTATATTGCCTTCTTAATGCAAATCTAATGAAGATACAGGTGTAAAAAGGCAGAAGGTTGCCTCATGTATACCCTTTGTTCAGATGTCCATACAAAAATGTACATGTGAGAAAATCAGGTCAAGGGCATTTGTTCTTTTTACATGTTTGGTATTTTATATTGCTGCACTATCTTGTCCTGCATGTTTGATTAGTCTATGTACCAATTTTTATATTTATAGGAGATATAAGAGAATAAGTGATTTTATGTAAAGAAGGATATTTTTGTAAATAGTGAAATCAAACTCAATAAATAGCATTTCTTTCCTCCTCTCATTCTTTCTCTTCCTACCTTCAAGTCTTTCATATTTTACAGTACATTTAACATGCAATTGATTTAGATTAATAAGCAAGAATGACCCATTTTTATATGATGGAAAAATCTTCAATAGCCAGAGATGTTCACAAAATTTGCATTCTGAAGAATAAATAGTTTCTCAAATTACCCGCTTTGCTTCTGTCACTACATCCTTTTGCAGTCACATTTTCTCACTTTACAAATATAGCTTAAACCTCTGTTCATTTCTTTTGCTTCTTTGATCAATATCAAGGATCATTTTTGTCACTTGTCCCCTTTGTGGACCTCATGTTGAGATTTTGAGAAAGGTGAAGACTATTGAAGAAGAGAAGGTCGGTCGGTCATTGATTCACAATTTTAATTGTATGGACGGTTGAACAGCATTATATAATTCACAAACAAAAGAAATAAAGTCCTTAAGAAACGGACCCTGCCGACTCCATTAACAAACAAATACAAGTTCACACAAAACTGTGCATTTGAACAGAAAAAGACCAAAAAGTTGTATTCTTGTTGGGTTCTGTAAATAGTGACAGCATTAATTGATAAGATCAAGACAAGAATCAGAAGTTTATTTCTTCCAACTGTCATGTGTAACAGTGGATATGTAAAAAAACAGCCACTCTTACTTCATGTCAATAATGACAGTAATTTTTTTTCTTGAATGATAATAACGACAGAATGTTGCAGAGATAAATGACAAAGAGTACAAAAGTACAAAGGGCAAAGGTACAATATGATTTAACAGCCAATGGAAGAAAATAAATATAACAAATGATCCACAGTTTTTGAGAAGATATCAAGGATGATGGTCCTCCATCATCAAACTCACAAGAAAATGAACTCTTCCCAACCAGAGCCACTTGAACAGGCCAGTGTAAATCCATGTCCTATGACAACATTTCTCCCTTTGGATTTATTTCCAAGAACAAAATAATTCATTTGTCGTGTGATAATAATTAACCTAGATAACCATGCGAATCTGCCTTGCCACAGAACAGTATAAAAATGGCTGAAAAGAAAAGAAGGTAATCTGAAGTAAAGGATAATGGAACTGGGAATGAGTGTACAGAAGGCAGATGCAACCACCTCTTATGCCATTCTTCTTTAGAAGCCAGGGTTGCTTGGAGTCTTTTTGGAAGATTCTCCCAGGGACATTCTTCCATGATTGCTTTTAAAAGGAGCTGCTCCTCAATAGTGCCAGGAATATGCTGCATCCTGTATTTCTGCATTGTATCAACCACAGAAAAGTTTTTATTTCAAATAAACTCCAAAATGTTCTTCATTGAGCTTGACCGAACTCTGGACATGCATGAATAAGATTTTTATGACTGATAACAGAAGATACTAAAAGGGAGCACAATAAAGAATGAGTAAATTTAGAAAATCCAGAGATGGTAAAATAAAATCTAACTCATAACTGCATGCAACCTCGTCTGAGATGACATAAATCAACACTCAAGGGTACCAATTCTGATTTCTATTGACATAATACGAGATTTGAATATATATCATTTCTTTTCCTAGATTTTCTCATTAAAGAGGGTGGAAAAGCAAATGTTAGGAAGTTAACAATTTTGCATGTATAACTGAAAAAGATTTGCAGTGTGATTTTGTAGAATAAAATGACACCAAACTGGCAATCAGATGAACTTTTTCTTTTCTCTTAAGATTATCAATTGCAGCCACCATCTTCTCCTGTAAGTGAGTTTCATTTGTAACTTTAAGTGAATTATTTTAAGAACTAATATTATTTAAAATAAGAAAATAAAAGAAAAGGTTATCAGGACTTCAAACTCAACAGAACTTAAGAAATCAGCACATCCGTTGGTTTTAACTCAGGCATGCTGATCCAAATAGGAAAAAAACAGCTGCCATTTTCTTAGGCAAAACAAGCCTTAAGGGTCACCCAATGTCATTTGTTGAGTTCATATAAGCCAAGCAAGTTGGTCCCAGGTGTAGTTCTGTTGAATCCTTCAAACTTCAAGACTAAACCTCTACCAATTTTAAAATAAATCTATTTCAAGTTGGTCTCAGATATACCGACCAATGTCAAGTAATTAAACCACAGTAAATCTACTGCCTTTCTCTTTTTGAAGAAAAAACATCAAATGAAGCTGAACAACAATTTGTTTGAATTCTACTAAATGTTTCTAAACTGCGTTTACTGCTTATCAAACGGCTAATTGAGATTAACTTTGCAGGATTTTCACTTAATCATTAGAATGGAGAAAACTTCTCGCAAAGAACAATCTAAACATATATGCTATGAATCAGAAGACAGATTTTCATTGGTGGCATAGAGAACGATAAATTGAGAAAAGTTACCCGAACCTGCTGGCAGATGTATCAACTTTGGTGTCTGGATCGAGATTTCCTCCCTCTTCTGATCTCGAAATGGAAATGCAGAATGAGGCGATATATAAAATGAAAGCAGCTACACGAGAAGACAATGAAACAGAAGCTCTCGGCAGAAAATGCAGCGTAAAACCAACCAAATTCTCCACTGAATATTGATATATTGTATAGAAATATTCTAGCTTCAGAGGCCAACTATACAATCCACTTGGCACCAGAAACAAGAACCAACACATCATGTAAAAACGTCCATTATTGCCTCAAGAACAGTAGCAGAATGCCATCCATAAATACATGCAACTACCTACTACAACTACAATTTTTAAGGTCGGCAGCTTTTCATCCCAAAACGAAGAAATGCAGGGTAAATCGTTCAACATAAATCCCTGGCCATTACTGATCATCTCCTCTTTGAGGTGGTCTCATTAGATACTCAATATCATAACCCTTCTCCTGGAGCTCCAATAGGACTTCATTCCTCATGCGTATCCACAATTTGTGAGCTTCTTGGTCGAATTTTTGTGTTTGCAGCTTCTTTTGGAGGTTCTCAGAATCTTTGTCCGAATCAACGAATCCTTTGAGCCCAATGGTTGTTCCAAGAGTGCCTCCACTTGCGATAAACTTCTCTACTGCTTCCTCATCACCAGGATAAGGAAATCTCCGACGCTCATATAAGTGTGCCATTTCTCTTTCTTCCTGGCATCAGATGGATGTATAACCTCAATTTCACAGTAAAAGAACTAACAACCTCACACACATGCCATGAGTAACACAAAATCTATCAATCAGTAGGAAAAAGATTTGTATGACAATTAAGTGTTTTCACCTTTAATCTACACTTAAACCAGATTCGATGATGCTGAAGAAATAATCCATTCAAGCAGACAAATGCTGTTGGGTCCAATTTTTTCCAATCATACTTGTTATATGGGTGATTCAGTGGCACTGGACTACCCAGCACCATGGAAGAATTTCGGTGTGGATGTTGGTTAAATGATGTCTACAATGAACAGGAGATACTGAATAAAATTTTATTTCCATTGCCAGTTCTCAAGAGTTGCCACTAACAGAAAAATAAAATTTATGTCATGGGAAAATATCTTAAGTTTGGGTATTTATCCATGAATCAGATCTAAGACACATGAACCACTTCCAAAATATTTAGATCTACCAAATGACAAATGAAGATTTGGATCACCACCAGATGCTAAAATGTGAGCTGACGTAAATGGTGGAAATGATTGCTATGCTCAATTGTTACTTCTCCAATAACAAAGAATACGAAGGGAAATAGAATTGTTCAAGAAAATGGATTGAATCCTCAACAAAAAGAACATAATCTTCAAATGAAAGCTTTTATCAGTTCTACCTTTGGACGAGGCTTAAGAGTCCACCAACCAAGTGGAGATGTTTCATTCCATAACCAGGCAAGACCAAACACTGTATATGTGCAGAGCAAAGCTTTTCCTATTTGCTTCCAGAAAGGGTAATCTTCCTTGCCCAACCCTATTTTCCTGATTTTAACATTTTAACAAAAAAAATTAAAATCCAATCAATCTCTACTATTTTCATCTTTAACTTCATAAAAGTGCTAAATAATAGCATCAGAGATATCAAAGCCTTGTAGAAGATAAGAGATTTGAGTCTTCTCTCCATAACCAGTAGTTTGAGTTACAGGTCATCAGTTTCTTAATAAAACATTGAAAAAGAAAAGAGAAATATATATGTTGATAAAGAAAAGAAGGAAAGGAACATAAGTTTTAGATATTTGCTCCCACATGAATGTACAAGAGAGCATGCTCTAAGGTTGCATCTTAGATGCCTTAGCTAGAGATGGCATAGCAACATCTTCACTCTTGAGAACTCTTTTCCTTTTCCATCTGATGCTTTGAGGACTTCGACCCTTTTTTTACGTATTTGTAAATCTCTTGATGTTATAAAAGTTCAAAAACTTCATCTTCTCATAAAAAAATAAAATAAACTCCCAGAAAACAACATTTGAAATAAAGAGAGAAAACAACAAAAATCAAAATCTGAACAAGGTACAACCTCGAGCAGTGTCCAGGTCCAGGTCAAACTGCATCAACCAGATTGAACTGTTCCACCAACTAAATTCAGATATGATAACTTAGACAAAACCCTCACTTCAACGACAACTATTTATATTTCTAATATTTCATATCTAATATTTATATTACTAATATTCAATAAATTCTTTCATCTTATTTTCTCAAAAAAAATAAAAAAAATCTAATATTTCCACAGTTGATAGACCCAGGTAAAAAAGTTGACAGGGTCAGCAGCTGAATAGATTCACCTCGGTGAACCCAAGCAGACTATGAACCTGTATCTCGCTCAACCTGCTCCAACTAATCCATTTCGTCAAGGCTTTACATCTTTGACAGAAATAATCTTTTTTCTTTCATTTTTGGATAACAACAAGAAATTTTATTAAGCAAATGAGCCTCAATACATTACTAACAGCACAGGAAAAACAAACACCTGACAAAAATACAGAATTAACAAATTTTAAAAGTTGTGGGACTTACTTCAAGAACTTTTGAGCTTTTGATAATTTTGCCATTTGAAAACCTGTAAAAGGTAAATTTCAACAGAAAAGGTGGAAGGGTCATGTCTACTTCAACAAGATAGATTTCCAATCCTAAAGCAATAAAAACAAAATGATACACCAATGCAAGTAAAATAACTCGAAACTAGAGGACGAGTTTCTGACATGACTATGAGTAAGAAATGTCTGTGTTTTAGGTTACAGGAAGTTCGAATGCACAGTGCATAAAAGTGGTTCTTCTCGATATTATGCCTTGATCTACCCTGAAGCAGCCCTAGAAATACAGGGCTCTCCAGAAAGAGAGGAATGGATCACGATTACGAGGTAATAGAGTAATACCTGGAAAGGAAAAGGAGTTAAAATGACGATGGAAGGTGCCAACCCGGAACTTGAGGGACGGCGTTCACTAGAAGAATGGAGTATACCCGATTGCTGTTGCTGCTGAATAACGTGGAAAAAAGAGGATGAAGCAGCAAGCGAGAGAGAGAGCGAGAGCCGTCCGCCGAAGAAAGGATGCACAACGGCCTGGAGGAAACGGAGAACAAGACGGCAGGGGAAGTCTGTGTAAAGACTTTCAAAATAACTCTAAACCTAAACTCTCTCTTCTAATGCTCACTCTGCCCTTGAATGTAATAAAATTAATCATTTGTTTAAGTATTTTATTTTATATATTTATTTAAATACAAAATATTTATTATTTATTAATTTAAACAAGTTGAAATTTATCTGAGTTTATTAACAAAATAGTTTAAAATTTTATCTTATAAAAATTAAATCTATTAGAGTAATTTTATATAATAAAATACCCTCTTTTGTATTCATACAAAATCCTAATTTTAATATTATATTTGATTTTCTAATTTAAGAGTGATAATTTAGATATTGGAAAAGTAACAATTTGATTAAGAATTTGGATTTTATAGAAGTAAGTATTTGTTTGATCATTTTATTATATATATTTAATTAAATAAAAAATTAATTTAAATTAATTATTAATTTAATACAAGTTAAAATATTTTAAAAATATATATATTTTATTTAAATAAAATTATCTAAAATAAAAATTAAATCTATGAAAGTAATTTTATATAATAAAATACTTTTTTATATAAAATTCTTATTTTAATATTATATTTAATGGCCATTTTAAGAGTGAAAATTTAGATATTGTAAAGTAACAATTTGACTAACATTGGGATATTATAAAATTAAAGATTTATTTAATCATTTTATCTTTATATATTTAATTAAATAAATAATCATAATTTATTTAAAATTATTATTAATTTTAAACAAGTTAAAATATTTTTTAGTTTAGTTAAATAAAACTATTTTAAAAAAGTAATTAGTATAATGAAATACCATCTTTTGTTTTTACAAAAAATTATAATTGAACAATTAGATATTAAAAAGCAAAAATTTGATTAACCATTTGGATATTATAAAATTAAAATTTTGTTTAAGTATTTTATTTTTATATATTTAATAAAATAATAAATTTAATTTAATTTATTATTATTTATTAATTCAAACAAGTTAAAATCTATCTTTAACTTATTAATAGAAAAGTTAAATAAAAATATCTTATAAAAGTTAAATCTATTAGAGTATTTTATTAATAAATTTATTATATATTTTCCACGATACTTTTCACTATACATAAACACCAAAAATTATTTTCCACTATAATTTTCATTACGTAAAATAACACAAAAAAATAATTCAGTTTTGCTTTCACTTTTAGTTTCACTTTTATATTAAGTAATTTACTTTAAAACTACATAATTTCATTCCCTCTTATCTCCGCAGTGAACTCCTTCCCTCCCACAAGCGAGAGAAAGCTCGTCCCTTCCAACAAAACCCTCCCCTCATATTTCCTTCCCTTCGTTGTGTCTATACACTAGGTGATCTACATGTACTACCTCTCCTTCTCTTCCTTCCTCCTCTCTCCTCTCGTCTTTCGGAGCTTATTTCATCAATCTGTCACTGTAACACCGTTGAGAATACTCCATGTCCCCCGTACACAAAAGCTCTTTTTTGGACATTTCAAATCTCCCTCCCAAATCAAACCAAACTGAGTAGATTTACTCCCTCGATCGTCGTAACTATTTTTCTTGACGAATCTCTTCTCCCTTTCAACGGACTTCGAGTTGGAACCGCGTGAGAATGACGATTAGTCTACTGTCGCCTTTACTTTCTCAAAAAATTTCATCGATCCCTTCCATACATCAATTGAGATACAGGCAACATACAAAGAAAAAAATATCTTCTTCTACCTATCAGTGATTGTAATGATAAATGTGTGACAATTATAAAGACTTTTCATGTGAACAATAGTCAATTCAAAGAAAAACTATTGTTTGACAAAACTGATTGTCAATATTTGATCATTGCATTGAGAGTACCATTTACAGTTAATTTATCTGTCCAAAGTATAGGAATTAATGTTGTACTAGGTATCTTGAGATGGGTCCCAATTTGGATTGTTTGTATATGTCTTGTTTTTCATTTTATGAGCAATGTTCGCATTGCATCAAGGACTTTGGAAAGATCTCACTAAAAACTAAAGAATGATCAGTTGGAAATAGGCATGTTCGAGATCACATTGCATGTAATTTTTATGTTACTCATCTATATTTGAGTTATGTCATTGAGTGTATTAGTATGGTGATCATCGTGGTTTAGTCACAATTGTATTGTGATGATAGTCGCGGTGGTTCCATAGTATACATATGCGCACCTAAAGAATTTGTGATATAATTGTTTTATGAATGATATGTAACCCAAGTGGGAGATTAATAGGAAACTCATGTTCCCTAAGTTGGGCAACATATTTTATTCAATTATATTTAATATGAGCTAAAATTAAGTGGTCTAATTTTGGTAAGCCCATAGACTGCTAAAGAAGGAATATGGGTCAATTGAGTAGATACCTATATTGTCTTAATTAGGGAATTATAGGAATCCTAATTAAATAATATAAATAGAACATCAAGGTTGTGGTCCCCAGAGACTAAATCACCTTTATTCCTCTACGGGACCGTCATCTCTCTTTCGGATGGGGAGAATAGAAACCGTATTTGATTTAGTCTTTGGAAACCACAACCCTCGTTTTCTATTTATATTATTTAATTAGGGTTCCCATAATTTCCTAATTAAGACAATATGGGTATTTACTCAATTGGTCTATATTCCTTATTTAGCAGTTTATGGGCTTACCAAGATTAGACCACTTAACTTTAGCCCATATTAAACATAATTAAATAAAATATGTTACCCAACTTAGGAAAAGTGACTTTCCTAACACTTCTACGGTTCTACCTTATTGTGCATGTAGATTAAGATTACCTTCTCTTTTATAAAACGTCATTGTGCAAATCTTTGTTTTCGTCCACATCGGTCATGGCGGCAGTTGCTTAGAGAATAGAGGGTAAGCTTCATCGAAAGACGTATGAGGGAAATAGGGGAGCAGGGGAAGAAGATATCTTTGCGCCGAGTGGTTGTTGGGACCTGTTGTGTTGTTTCCGACGTTGCCGTGATTTGGGTTATTTGGAGCAGGAATCGCTCCTACATGATGAACGGCAAGTAGGAGGCGTGGTGGTTGAAGAAAGCAAGATCGGTGAAGTTCTTGGAAGTTTTGGTCGGTCCCAAATGAAAGACCTTCTTGCAAAGGTTCAGCGATAGTTGTGAGAAAAAGAGGTGCCTTGTTCTGTGTTGTTTTGTTCATATCTTTTGTTATTATTGTTCTTTTGGACAATGAAAATTTATTCAAAGTCATAAGAAATCTTTATCCTTGTCCTAGAAAGCTCAGGACATCACGATTTCCTAAATACTTTTCCAACTTGGTTGGAATTGAATTAAACTTCAATTTTCTTGTCTTTTTTTATTTTCCTTGTGCATCCAAACTGTGTTTATCTTTTGTTTTCTCTCTTATTTTTCATGGGCATCCAAACAAGAAAAAAAAAGTTTTTCCTTTTTTCTTTTCTTTTCTGGGGGATCCTAATATACCCTTAAGAAAAAAAGTAGAGAGAGCAAAAGAACGAAAGAGAATAAGAGAAAAGAAAAGAAAAGAACTTTATTTTCTCTTGTTTGTATGCTCATGGAAAATAAAAAAGAAAATAGAAGAGAAATATAGTTTCTGTTTTTTGGATATATGAGAAAATAATAGAAAAAAATTAAATATATAATTATATAAAAAATAAAAATGACTTAAAAGAGCCAAACAAACCCAATTTCCAGGCAATTATCCAAACAAAAAGACGACTTGACAAACACGCGGAAGAACAGAATCATGTGCAACATTTGGGCAACAGCCATGAACTCCTTTCGTCTGGAAAGTGTTCAATCTTGTTTCTTAAATATCGATAGGTCATGAATGCAACCTCGAGGTTGGAATCTTTCAAACTCGACTTCCAGAAAAACCACCTAACTAGACACCCACTTGGTCATTTTAATAACAATTTTGCCAAACGATGAACTCGTAAAGCTGACCCGACGTTAATAAATCTATCCATGCACGTAATCCCATACGATCTTAATTTAATCAAATCGAAGAATCCAAATTTCAACAAGAAGACCAAAAAATTATGGTCGGTTTCTAAGATTGAAGTCATCACATGTCTTTGAAGTTTGAAAGGTCAAGATTTGATTATCATTGTCTCTGTCGAACTTTCTTCCTTGATCGTCCCTGAAATTCCAGTTTGTTGTAACTTTCCTTCTCCAATCTGAAGCTCCTCCTTCTCGTCTTCTTCTTTGGATTCATATTCCCCGTATGTTGGGTCCCGATTCCATTAAGGACAAAATTATAAATACAGTTTTTGTTGAGACCTTTCTTGTAATTTTCTTTCTGAACTATTTAAGTTTTGTAACCTCAGTTTACTGTGGATAATTAATCAATTTGTTGAACTCCTGAGCTCTCGTCTATGTTTCTCTCTGGTTCGTCTTCCTCTCAAATATGAAAAACCCTAACATCTGGTATCAAAGCTTCTAGGGTTCTATTTCCACTGCCGAGCTCAAGAAAGACGACGCCGTTGCCGGAGCTGTTGGATGAAACCCTCCTTTCTGCAGAAGATTTGTTTTTTTCCTGCCGTTTTTCGGAGAAGGGAGAGTCTGTGGGACTCTTCGTTGTTGCCATAACCTTGCAACGCCATCGTTGTTGCCAGCAGAAGGAGGAGAGGAGCTTTGCCGTACACTGCATGAAGACCACGCTGCATCTCCATGTGCTCATTCCGACGTTGTTCGGTAATTCCGTTCTAGTATTTTTTTGTGTTTTGAATTTATCAGTAAAACTGTTGGAATGGAGGAGGGAAATCAGGGTACCATGATTAAGTTGTCTTCGTCTAATTACTCCATCTGGAAAATTTCCTGTTCTGTAAGGATGCCTATGAACCGGTAACGGGTATGAAACCAGGGGATACCACGTATGCTGCTTGGAATTTATCCAATCGTAAAACTGTAGCCTTGATCAGACAGTGGGTTGATGATTCGATATTTCATCATGTCTCAACCGAAAATCGATGCCAAGAAGTTGTGGGAGAAACTTGAGAGTTTGTATGAGCGCAAAACAGCCCAAAACAAAGTCTTTTTCATTCGGAAACTTGTGAACATGAAGTATCACGAGTGCTCATCAGTATGTGAGCATTTGAGTCGGTTCCAGGATTGTGTGAATCAGCTAGCTACTATGAAATTGGTTTTGGATGAAGAACTACAAGCCTCGATCCTTTTGAGTTCCTTACCGGATAGTTGGGAGACTATTTTAGTATTATTAAGCAATTCGGCACTGAATGGTACTGTGACTCTTGCTATGGTGAAAGATAGCATGCTCAATGAGGAGTTGAGGCGTAAATAGTTGAGCATTACAAACGAGTCGGCTGCTCTTGTTACTGAGAATCGTGGAAGGAGTAGACATAGAAACTCTCTCGGTCATGACAACAACGATAAGTCTAAAGGGATATCAATATCTCGCAAGGGCATTGTTTGCTACTATTGCCAAAAACAGGGACACATAAGGTCTGATTGCAAAAAGCGGAAGGCAAAGACTAAGAGGGATCAGTCTAGACCTAGATATGATGAGAATGAGAAGGAAAGCACCGCTGCCGCTGCATATGAAGGTGAAGTGATCATTGCTTGTGATGTCGGTTTTGTCAATTTCACAAGTCAAGACTTCACTTGGGTGATAGACTCAGCAACTTCATTTCATGTCACTTCTCGACGTGACTTGTTCACTTCTTACAGGCAAGATGATTTTGGCAAGGTAAGAATGGGGAATGATGGGGTATGCAACATCTCCGACATTGGAGATGTGTGTGTGGAGACAAATGTGGGGTGCAGTTTACTTCTTAAGAATATTTGGCATGTGTCGGATATGAGGCTTCATCTGATTTTCTGTTGGTGCTCTTGATGATGAAGGGTACCATAGCCACTTTGGTGGAGGGAAGTAGAAGTTGTCTAAAGGTTCTCTTGTTGTTGCCTGGAGTGAAAAATCAAGCTTGCCTTATACAACGCGGGTTAAATTGTGTGGTGAGGTGAATGCAGTAGAAGGTAACTCGATCGATTTGTGGCACTTGTGGTTGGGTCACATGAGTGAGAGAGGGCTTCAAATTCTTGCTAGAAAGGATTATGTGCCGAGTGATGGTACATCTCTAACATCATGTACACATTGTTTGGCAGGTAAGCAACATCGAATTGATTTCAAGAGAAGTCCTACCACTAAGAAGTCGAATGTTTTGGATTTGGTTCCTACCGATCTTTGTTCTATGGGTGATAGAACACTTGGTGGACTTCTTTACTTTACTTTCGTGGATGATCATTCTAGAAAAGTTGTGAGCTTATGCCTTGAAGACAAAGAATCAAGTTTTGGAAGTATTCAAACAGTTACTTGCTAAAGTTGAAAGAGAAACAGGTCAGAAATTGAAATGCATTCGATCTGACAATGGTGGTGAGTACCATGGGCCATTTGAAACCTCTTGCAAGGTTAATGGAATCAAGCTTGAAAGAACGGTGCCAAAAACCCTGCAATAGAATGGAGTGGCCGAGAGAATGAATCGCACAATTTGTGAGAGAATATGGTGTATGCTCTCTCATTCGAAACTTTCAAGAGCATTTTGGGGTGAAGCGATGAATACTAATGTCCATTTGATTAATCTCTCACTTCTCATGCACTAGATGGTGATGTTCCCGAGCGGGTTTGAACCAACAAAGATGTGTCTTATGGACACTTGCGGGTATTTGGTTGTTGAACATTTGTGCACATTCCTAGAGATGAAAGAGCTAAGCTTGATAGCAAGACGAAGGAGTGTATTTTTTTGGGTTACAAAACCAATGAATTCGGTTATAGACTGTGGGATCCGATTGAGAAGAAGGTGGTAAGGAGTCGGGATGTAGTTTTCTTTGAAGAAGAAACTGTTGAGAATTTGGAAAATCCTGAAAATATGAAAACCTCTTCTAGTTACTTTGTTGATCTTACACCAATCTCGAGTAACCAAGGAGTTGAAAGCAACCAGAATACCGAAACTGAAGACCAACGTGAGCAATCTATAAATCAAGGTCCACCTTTACAAGAGTTGAGAAGATCAAATCGTGAACAAAGACCTACTTCAAGATACTCTCCACATGAGTATGTTTGGCTCACTGACGGTGGTGAACTTAAAAGCTTTGAAGAAGTTATGTGTCATGAGCAAAAAGGTGAGTGGATTGAAGCTAAGCAAGATGAGATGAATTCCTTGCATAAAAATTATACTTTTGAGTTAGTTGAATTGCCTAAGGGTAAGAAGGTACTCAGAAACAAGTGGGTATTTCGTTTGAAATCAGATGGCACAGACTTAGTGCCGAGGTACAAGGCTCGGTTAGTTGTGAAGGGATTTGATCAAAATAAGGGGATTGATTTTGAGGAGATATTCTCGCCCGTGGTCAAGATGTCCTCTATTCGGGTTATACTTGGTTTGGCCGCTAGTTTGAATTTGGAGATTGAACAGCTTGATGTGAAAAATCGCTTTTCTCCATGGTGATTTGGAGGAGGAGCTCTACATAGAGCAACTCGAGGGATTTACTAAAAAAGGCAAAGAGGACTCGATATGCAGATTGAGGAGGAGTCTTATGGTTTGTAACAAGCACCACGAAACTAGTATAAAAGATTTAACTCTTTATGTGTGACAACAATTTCAGCAAGACTACTTTCGATAATTGCGTCTTCATGAAAAGGTACTCTAGTGGTAATTTCATTATTCTTTTACTCTATGTTGATGACATGTTGGTTGTCGGAAATGATATAAAGGAGATATGAGCTTTGAAAGAAAAACTTGGGAATGAGTTTGCAATGAAGGATTTGGGTCCTGCAAAGCAAATTCTTGGTATGAGAATCACTAGAGATCGTGAAATGTGCAAACTTTGATTGTCATAGGAAATGTATTTGGAAAAGGTGCTTGAACGGTTCAATATGAGCAAATGCAAACCGGGTTCTTCTCCACTTGGTAGTCATCTCAAGTTGACACTTGATGATTGTCCAAAGGATGACAATGAGAAAGAATAAATGAAGAAGGTGTCGTATGCTTTCGTGGTCGATTCATTGATGTACGCAATGGTGTGTACAAGGCCCGATATTGCTCATATTGTTGGAGTGGTAAGTCGTTATCTCTCCAACCTTGGAAAAACTCATTGGGATGCAATGAAATAGATTCTTCGGTACATTCGCGGTACCATTGGTTATTGTTTCTGTTATGGGGCTAGCAAACCAATTTTGGAGGCATATACGAATGCCGATTGGGTCGGAGATGTTAACTCGAGGAAGTCAACATCTGGTTATTTGGTTTGCTTTGTGAATGGTGCTGTCTCATGACAATAAAGACTACAGAAATGTGTTGCAATATCCACCACCGAAGCTGAATACATTGCAATCATCGAAGCATGCAAATAACTATTGTGGATGAAAAAGTTTTTTCAAGAATTGGACATTCGGCTAGAGAGGTATGTGTTACTTTGTGATAGTCAAAGTGCAATCCATTTGAGCAAGAATCCCACATTTCATTCAAGATCAAAGCACATTGAGCTACGTCATCATTGGATACGTGATGTGCTTGAAAAGAAAGAATTGATGTTGGAGAAAGTTCACATGAGTGAGAATGACTCTGATATGCTGACAAAGTCCTTACCGCCTTTGAAGCTTGAAGCTTGTCGTGACAAAGTGGGTTTGGTTGAGGGTTCTACCTCATGAATCGGGAGGAGTTTGTTGGGTCCCGATTCCATTTAGGATAGAATTGTAAATACGATTTTTGTTGAGACCTTTCTTGTAATTTCCTTCCTGAACTATTTAAGTTTTGTAACCTAAGTTTACTGTGGATAATTAATCAATTTGTTGAACTCCCGAGCTCTCGTCTCTGTTTCTCTCTGGTTCGTCTTCCTCTCAAATCTGAAAAACCCTAACACCGTCCACCACCTATTCGATAAAGTTTTCCACATCGTCTGATGCCTCTTGGAAGAATTTTACATACCTTGTTGATGATGTCTATAGCGTATTCAGCGCCATCACTCACTTCTTTTGATACTTTCTTTTTCCAAGATAGAGGACTACACGATGAAGAAAATATGGAGAGGAGGCGTAAAGCTACTAGTACATAAAAGAATTGAGATGGGAAGATAGACATAATGGACCTAAACTCCATCTAAATCGTGTAACAACTAACATGACATAATTATGAATATCATTTATTACTATTAACCATTTGGATACAAATAATGGATATGTATATTAAAGTTGCATTTTTTCTATTTGTTAATTAATGGTATTTTGAAATATTTTTTCTTCTCATTAAATTAATTTTAATTAAATAATACATATTATTGACAACTGATACCATGTGAATAAAGAATTAGATTATAATGAATCTAAATATTTTTTATATAATTATTTTTATGTTTGACAAATAAAATCATACAATTATTTGTAAAATTTAGTACTATTTAATATAAACTATATTAAATACTATTTTGACATATTTTAATTAAGATATAATTTAATAATATACATAAAAATATTTGACACTTCTATGTATTATTATAAAAAAAATCAATTAGATATATATGCTACCATTAAAAAATTATCCACATCTGCATGGTTTGGAACAAATTCGATACATAAAAAAAGTCAATATAATTTTCATTTGTAAAGGCAGAGCGGTGAAAAGAGGAATTTAGTTGGAATAAATTGACAGTAGCTGTATTTTAGCAATATAAAATATTTATTCATTTTTATATTTTTAAAGTCCTATTTTAGTTGTCTAAATAATATTTACTACTATTTAATTATTTTGAATACACAAAATAATTATGTAATTTTTTATTAAATAATATTATTAACTTGGCATATTAATTAATCAAATATTTAATATTGATGATATATAGAATATTATATGTTATTATACATTTCGTGGATTAGGTATAACCACTCAAGAATAAATATAATTTTTTTTAATGAAATAGTTACTTTTATAAAGTTTTTTTTATTAATATGATATTTATTTATTATCAACAATTTGAAAATATTTAAAAATACTATTTTTAATATATTATTTTTTAAAAATTAAAATAATATATATGTTTAATAATTATATAATAATTTACTTGAAAATATTTTATATTATTTAAATTTAAATTTAATTTTATTTGAATTATTGCTCTACTAATTAAAATATAAATATAAAAACTGTACTTTCGGAGTTCAAACACATGAGCCGACCGACCGTTCGGTCGGGTTATATGGAGAACCGACCCAGGCTAGTTGGTTTGATTCAATGCGAAGCGCTAGGGCTGTTGGTATAAGTCGTTTTGAACGAACACTGCTCTGCCATTCTCTGCTTCTGCAGCTGAACGAGAAACCATCGAAGCCGTCTGAAGTCCCTTGCCCCTGCGTGTTCTGTCGACGGGTAGGTTGTTGTATGTTTCCACATATTTTTGTTGAGGCATACTGTTCATGCGGAAAAAGGATTTATTGTTCTACTTCTCAGTTCATCTTTTTCAATATTTTAACATTTGCTGCTCTCTATTTGGAGTTTTTTTTTTCCTTTCCCCATTTTCAAATGCTGTAGTCCTGCTAGGATTTGTGGGTTCATGTTCTATTTCTTAGTATGTAGCTCTCCATTAAGAGATTTGTTGATATCTGCTGATAGATAGTTGCTTCCCCACCCCCTTTTTTTTTTTTCTTTTTCTCTTTTTTTTTCTGCTTTATTCATCATTCATCTGCCGTGGTTATTATATGGTTTCTGAGCGTGGTGTGCTCTTATCTTCCTATTGATTATTAGAGTTTTCTTACTTGATCCTATTATGTTGTGAAGGTGAAAACGGGTTTTCTTTCGTTTATATTCAATATCTTTATATCAGTTGAAGGTAATTATAGTGCACAATTGAAGTTGCATCCTTGTACAGAACGCGCTTCAAGTCTATATCTTCATGGAGGAACCAAAGCCCCTTGACTTTGTTCCAGAGGTAGTGCTGAAGAAAAGGAAGAAGAACGAAGAATGGGCCATTAAAAGGAGGGAGCAATTAGATGCACGGAAAAGGAGTCGGAAAGAAGATCAAAAACTTGTGTTTAAAAGAGCAGAACAGTTTGTGAAAGAATATCGAGACAAAGTAAGCGTGAAGTCCACTTTATTTTCCTTTCTCGTTTACCGATTCTTTAAACAGCAAATGTTCCAGTAAAAACACTATGCTTGGTTTTTATTCATTCTTCTTTTTGTTTCGGGGGGTAAGGGAGGTTGATGAAATGAAAAAAATGGAAAAAGAGGAATTGTCCTTGTTGTGCTCCCTTCTCCATACTTAAGTTGGAGAGAAAATAGTTCATCTTCCTAGTTTCTCCTTCCCAATTTTCTTTTATTTGATAAACAAGGAAACCTCTAGGAACTGGAGTTTTATTTTGCAATTCCCTTGCATTCACTGCAATAAACATGTCGAAACAAGCTGATCTCACGGGTCCTAGTTTCATTTATCCCCCCTTCCGAGTTAAGTATTTCATCCTTCATATTTTAATAACATATCTTGTACAGCCATCCTCACAAATGCTAGCTGAAAACTGTTGGGGAAACTGTAAATTTGTATTAGGAGCATTAGACACACACGATGTTGCTTATGTTTTTTCCTATTGTTGTCGTGTGTAAGTTTTGCTGGCGAAAAGAGCCAAGGAATTGGCTAACTAGATTGGTGTCCCAAGATGTTATATGTCAACTCCTGATTGCGAGTAAAGAATGTGATTCTTTATGGAGGAACCACACGGGTTTTTTTACATGGCAAAATGGTTTGTCAAAGCTCAGAGACCTACTTTGGAACTCCAGTGCTTGACATCTTCCAAAAAACACTGAAATTTTGTGCCACAGCTGAAGGCCTTATATGAAACAGACTCTGTTTATCACTGTTAGGTTCCTCAGTGTGCTACCCTTTGTTGAAAGAGTGAACACAAAGCTATAGAAGGAATTAAGTCTAATCAAAAGTTAAAGGCTATGTGTAGATTTTTTTTTTTTTTGCATATTCTTTTATATGTTTTCTGCAAATGTGATTTTACATTTGGACACTTTAGCTAGGATTGCGTAGAAAATTTTATTATTTTCCTATGTTACATGCATTGTTAACATTTGTCTATGTTGTAGCATTTGGATTTCGTTCTAATGAAACAGAGAAGAAAGAGACGACGGTTGCCCTCAATTGATGAACTTGGAGGTGGACTTCTTTTTGTAATTCGCATCAATGGGTAGGTTAAATTATTTACCTTATTTTCTGAAAATTTAGCTCCACTGGTGTGGCCTAAGGCAAATCATACACCTTTTATTTGCAACTTGCATCCATGCTTGGGAGTGTCATCAAATTTGTGCCCATGGCTAACTCATATGTTTGAACCATCTGAACTATTGGAATATTCAGTTTGAATGTGAGATTGGATTTATACGTACTTGTCTGGCTACTCTTCAGATGCTTCAGCCATTGGTTGGGTTAATTGTTGGACAAGTTTCTACATATTGGGGCCATGAATATGGTATCCTGGGGTCTATTGGCATTGAGGGGTCTCATGAATATGGCCAAGAGTTTTATGCATCCAGAGTGGAGCTGTCACTTGATTTTGTGTTCTCTATTTTCTTTCTTTGAGTCAGTGTTTTATCACAATTTTGTGATTTTAATATTTGGTGAAATTTTGCAGCAAGAATGATATGCATCCTAAGACAAGGAAGGTCCTCAATCGTTTGAGGTTGAGACACATCTGCAGTGGTGTTTTTCTTCAGGCCAATGAAAGTATCATGAAAATGTTGATCAGTGTGGAACCCTACATAACATACGGGTAATGGAAGGTTTTTGGGTAGCAATTGATGACAGTATCCTATTTCTCTTCTGTTTCAGTTTTCTGTAGAAATGGGTAATTCTAGCCAGTCGGTCATTTTCGAAAAGAAAAATTTCCCTATTCCTTCGTCTCATGAAAACAAACTTGGATCTGTAATGAGTTTCCTGTCCATTTACAGATGCCCTAATTTGAAGAGTGTGAAGGAGTTGGTTTACAAGAAAGGTTATGGAAAGGTTGACAAGCAGAAGGTTCCGCTCACTGACAATAACATGATTGAAGAGGTATTCACTTTTTAAGTGTTTATGAATATATCAGAATGGTGTTGTGTTTCATCTTTTCTTTTTAATGTCTGCCATCCTGTTTTCTTACAACTTGAAACACATGCATACGATAGATCTTGTTTATTTTCCTCTAATTTATGTTGCTCGTGCCTAAATTTGTCCCTTGGTTTGAGCTGTTGCCGAATGTTTGGATTGGGCCTTTAGTTCATGGGTCACACGGGGAGGTTCTAGTGTGAGGTTTTGGGTTCATGTCTTATTATGGTTTGGTTGTGGCGAATGTGTGATGAACATTCTGAGGAAAAAAAATCCTAAAAACCTTGAACAAAAACCTGAGTTCACTGAATCGGTGCACTCTTGCAGAGGCGTCTATATTGTGAGCAAACGTATCTTTTCTCTGTTCAGTTTGTTTTTATTTTGTATGATTCTTAATGTTGACAAACTTTTACTAACAAACCTGGATTCTGTTGCATGTTTGATGTACTTACATATCCAGAGAGTTTCATTTTTATATATTTAAGTATTATTTTCTTAAATGTCATGATTATCTAACTTAAAAGGAAGAAACAACCTCATCTTAATCACACTTGTGAATAGATTTTCAACCTGATAAACCACATTATGAGGATACTAGGGGCTGGCTTCTTGGAATGATTATCCTTTTCAAGACAGCATAAGAAAGTTAACCATTTTGGCCCGTGGAGACACACCACAAGTCTTTCACTCTTCTAACACCTTGATAAATTATTTTTCTGTTTGTTCCACAAATGATTCCCTCAATTCCCCGAGACTTTATTACGGATAGTCTTTCTTTGGGTGCATACTAGAATGTAGTTTTTCTATCATCATGTGACGATTCCAGCTTCACTTTCTCATTTTGATTGCAGGCGCTGGGGAAATCTGGGATTATATGCATTGAAGATATTGTGCATGAGATTGCTAAAGCAGGTCCGCACTTTAAGGAGGTAACCAGCTTCTTGTGGCCTTTTAAGCTTAACAAGCCCGAAGGTGGCCTCGGTAAGAAGAAAGCACTATTCAGGGTTGGTGGTGATGCGGGGGATCGGCAGGATAAGATTAATGAACTGATCAGCAAGATGAATTAGAATCATGCAGATGTAGTGCTTTCTAAAAGTGTACTACAAAATGCTACTATGCCATCCTATTGGAATTGATTTATGTTTCCTTTTGTATCAAATTGGAGCTTTTAGATATTTGTTCTCCAACTTTATGGGAGAGTTTTTAGAAAATGTGTTTTAGGGGTATATGGTAATTTTACCCAGCTCACACCTATTCCAAGTCGTCACGTAACTTGAAGAGGCCTTTTATCTTTTTGCCCCATTTGCACTTTAAGAGAAATAAAATCAGGTTCCCTTGATAATCATCAATTTCCATCAATGCCTTTCCTCTCTTCTTAAAAATAAATAACTTAAAGCAAATTGCATTAAAAAAAAATATACTATGCTTTTCATATTAGAACAAGAATCAGAAGTGAGCAAACGTGGGGACGGTCGACAGACCGCCCGCCACACTATGCCTTACGTCGCACTTTAGGCGAATAAGCATTTTGGGCGTTAATCATTCTTCTCTAACGCCTTAAATAAAGTAATCGTTCACGTCGTCCCTCTCGGTTGCTTTCTCCCTCTTCTCGACTCGCGCTTCGTCCAGAGACTTTCCCTCCAAATAAAATAACAAACTAACGCTCCACTGCCTGCTGCTCCGCCTAGTTTTTTCCCTCGTTTCTCTAGCCCTAGCTTCTACTCACTTTCTTCGTCCATTTCCTTGGACCGTGGTTATAGAGAGCTCCGTGTATTTAAGCCTTGATCAGGTTCTGTTGTCGGACGGGAACTGTCATGGATTCTCAGGTCATGGTTGCTCTCGTCCTCTCGCTTGTCGGCGGGTTGAGCACGTCCATAGGTATGGCGAGGTCTTCTGTTCTCTTGTCTATCGCTTTCGCGTTGTTCTTTTTGTTTCGTTTTCTATCTGCAAATTTGCGGCATTGGTCTTTTTTTTTTGGAAGCTGAGCAAAATTAGCCACAATTTATCTGGATCATTAGTTTGGATTGACATTCGTAACCGGTGCGTCTTACAGTCGTTTTTTCTTATTTTTGTCCTGTGGAGAATGTCGCCATTTTCATTTTATTCATTGTTGTTATGATGCATTCTGTAGGTACTGTCATATGCGACCGCATTCGAATATACTGGACCAACTTAATGTCATTGACTGCTGTTTCCTTTACTCCGAATGGATGTTTAAAATCCTCCATTTTTATGGACAGCTAGTGTTCCATGCCGCAGTCCACAAGTCGTGGTAGCGCTATTATATGTCAGATTTTCTCAGACTGGATCCCTGGTGTCTGTGTTTAGTGGATAAGGGTTGGATTTTCTTAGCATTCTCTTTTCTTGACAACATGGGATTCAGTTTGAGTTTCCACAGGAGGTTGCGCGAGAAGCATAGATAGTAATAGAATTGGATATCTTGGCAATTTATTAATGACATTCTGTTCAACCTTCCTTCAGTTTCTATTCCAATTCTCCTAGAAACAACTAATTTGCATATTTTGCTTGTGTCAAACCTGTACAAAACTGGCCAAGCCGAAATGATTAAGAATTGGGCTGTGTTCAGCAATTATGGGTGAATATATTTGGTGTCTGATGTGTATTCAACTCTATAGATTGTGATTCATAATGAGCAACATATTTAATAGAATGAGTCAATTGTTCTATGAATTTGTATGTCCTGTATTCAATGAAACTGTTCTTCATAATGTTGAGATTCTCTCATGGATGCAATTGGTTGCCCTTACACCATCTCTTTATTGTTTTGTTGGACTAGGTGCATTCTTTGTGATCATAAATCCTGCTCCCAATCTGAAGATGTTGGGGCTTTTACAGGTTCTGCAATTTGTTTCCTCCGCACTCGCTCTATCGATATTGTGACTTAAGCAAGTCGTTGAATTTTTAAAGCTCTTCTCTTTTCTGCAGGGGTTTGCTGCTGGGCTTATGCTCAGCATTTCTTTCTTTGACTTGGCACATAATGCCTTGAATTCTATTGGCTTCTTGAAGGGCAACCTTTGGGTAGGCTTCCTGTATGGCTAATTATAATTCTCTCTCTCTCTCTCTCTCTCTCTAGTTTATGTTACTAATAGTTTTGTTTAGACAGTTCTTTACTTATTTTCACAAGAAATATAGTTATGTAGTTGGTAATTTCATTTATGCAGTTCTTTGCTGGTGTTATTGTGTTTGCTCTTATTGCACATTTCATACCAGAACCAACGCTTGCTCCAACCAGTACAGTTGTAAAAAGGAAGCAGGTCAGTTGATTCTTCTTTTTATCTTAACAATGCATAACACTGCATATTTGGATACCCTCTTTCTCTTTCTCTCTCTGTCTCTGTCTCTGTCTCTCTGTCCCTCTCCCTCCCTCTCTCTCTCTGTGGCAAACTATTGTGACTTTTGCATGCCTTTTCAACATGCTAAATTGTAGAAAGATGATGATGGAGCTGGGAAGGACCTGATGAAAAAGCACCGTCGTCAAGTTCTATTTAGCGGAATTATCACTGCAATTGGTATGTGTTTCTTAGTAGAATCAGTGCTTCATTCCCAGTTCATTGGCACTCTGTTTATCTCTAGATGTTAATCAGGTCAACAAGTTCTCACGTTTCAAGATCCCGCTTTCTTCCTTGCTTTATGTCCTACTGTTATCATGTAATGATTGTGTTTTTTCTTTCCTAAATGCAGGTATAAGTTTGCACAATTTTCCTGAGGGGATGGCAGTATTCCTTGGTTCCATCAAGGTGCTTGTCTTCTGTAGTCTGCTCGATAATACACAATTGTGCTCCAGTGCAAAAATATATCCCATCATCTAATGGGTAGTCAGTTCTAGTTAGCTACTTTACTTTCCTAACACCATTGGACAAATGTTTTCACTCTTGTAGCTTATGTTACAGTAAGGGTAGTGGAGAGAAGAGGCTGCTCATTGCTTCATTGGATGAAACTGATTTATTTAGTTCATAATACATCCTGTTGACAATTAACTATAAGTAATACACATTTGTGTGCCCCACCTTTTTTTAACAGTGGAGTTTTGACTGAACTGATCTAGTTTCTTGCAAGCCCTGTACTCTGTAGCTCATTTAGCCTTAATTTCTGTAGAATGATGCTCTTTCTTCCATGCAACATTCAGCTCTTTCATGCAGGTTTTGGGATCTATACAATTTTATATATTTGGATAGGTTTTATAGTTTATTATGTGATTTCCAGAAAAAAAAAAACTTTTATAAACCAGTATTCTTTGTAACTTTGAAACAGCTACTTGAAATTTCAATGTTTTTCCACTTATCAGGTGATTTATTTTTTCTGGCTTTAATCAGTTTTGAAAAATTAAATTTATGCTGCTTATTTATTGTTTGTCTAATATTTAGCTTCTTGCAGGGGCTTAGGGTTGGTGTTAATCTGGCCTTTGCTATTGCTCTACATAACATTCCAGAGGTATGCTCAATGCTATAACCATTATAGAGGCTCAATCTTCTCCAAAGCTTTTTAAGCATATATCTTGACTCAAGTTGGTTATATTTTGTTGTTCAAGAGTCAGTCTAAGATGGCATGGCCGTTTTGCTGGCTCTCTGTGTCGTTTCATTTTTAAATGTTGCGGCAGATCAGAAAAATTGATCTTCCAGCCGCTAGTTTTAGTGTAATGTCACAGCAATTGGCAGTTTATCAAACAATCTTATAACATAAAATTCTTTTCAAGAAAAGCTTGACATTGGATGAATGTTGTGGTTCTCTTTTGATTCTTTTGCTATGTCTTGGTCTAGTTAGATGACAGAAAAATAGAGTGTATTTAAATTTTGAAGTATAAGGGTATGCAGCACAGAAGTTGCAGACGTTGTATCTATTTATGCTTACTGCTATAGTGGGCGGGTTCCACTCTAAGATGACTAGCTTTTCAGCTTAGTAGTCCAAACTGAAGCATGGGGATATGCTTCACAGAAACTTTAGACATGTAGCTATTGTGCTTATTTCTATGTTGGTAGGTTCCAGCCCTGAAATGGCTAGCTAACTTAAAAAGCTTTCTTTCAGTCCAAAGTTTTTCAAAACTATGATCAATGTGGACTTTTCCTGACTAAACCTCGCCTAACATCCATGTCCAATACTTTAGAAAGATAGACATGCCTGAGACAAATAGATGGACCAGGCATAGAACCTGTGTTATAAAACTTGACTCAGACTGGTTCAACTCGGGTCAACCAGGCTTGACCTCTGGTTGAACCGGTGATGACATCATCCAATGTCATATTTGTTCTAAAATATACAAATAATAATTAAAAAAATAGGGGAGATTTCTCTCTCTTAATCTGCAAGCGGCTGGTGGGCAGAGGGCAATCGTCCTTCCCTTTGCCATGGTGGGAGGGCGAGGGGGACTGCCCCTCTCCTCCCCCATTTTTGTGCTGGTGGGGTTGATGGCAGAGAGGGCTGGGGATCCTCCTCCTTTCGATTCCAAATAGGAAGGGAGGGGAATGAGTCCCTGTTTTCCATTGCACGGGTGAGTTTCTCCCTGCACATAGCATGACCTTGCTTACCAGCCAGGTTAGCCAGTTCACTGGTTGAACGTGCTGATTCGGCTGGTCAGTCAGGTTTAAACTCATTCCCCATTTTCTACTACTATTGACCCAGACAGGGGGCCGGGCTGTGGTTGAACCTGGTTCAACTGGTTGGTCCAGTCCGGTTTTTATATCATTGCATAGAACAAAAACAGTTGTGTTTGGAGCTACTTTAGTTGTGATACATCAGGCTGTTTTCACATGAATGACAAGCCAATGTTGCAGCGTCTTCCAACTTACAATTTCAAGATCTTTTGAACACATCTTGTTTGTGACCTTTGCCAACTAATGCCTACTAAGTTTACATGTATTAGAAAACATCTTCTTGGAAAAACTACTGTAAGTTTGACAAAACATGCTGAAGGGATTAATGTGTTTCTTCTGCATGTCCATGTGCAGTAGATCACTCCCCTTGGTTAGTGAGATAATTCTACCTTGTGATTGTCACTTTTCATTTAATGTCTACATATCATGGTTGCCATTGTGTTCGTTATTTCCTGCTACTTTAGTTCTCTCTCCCTCTCTCTCTAATTTGCTTTATGACCTGCTCATGCAGTTTATAATTTCGAAGAGAATGGTTGTGAAATACATGATCTAGGGTGGAATCTATCTGTTCTTAATCATGTTCTCCAATCATTTAATTTTGGTCTAAATGTGAATCTGTAATTACTGTTGCTCATAAACGATCTGGTGATTTGAAAAAAATAGAAACAAAAAAAAAAACTATATGGTTATTGGAAATGCAAACTAATATAGCATATGTATATGTACTAAAAGTATTTCTTACCTATATGCCCCTCGAAATGTGGAAAGGAATACCTATATACCCCTTAGTTCTAAATTAATGTCTAGAATTAGCTACATACATGTCAATTAACTTTAGCTTTGACATATGAAAAGACGAAAAATTGTCTTAATAATATTATGACTTTTTACCATGTAGGCTTACAAGTTATTCAATGTTGACTTGTACATGTAACATGTGACCATCTTCACTTGCAGTCTGAAAAGAAGATGTAGGGCACACCAAGTGCTGATTAGATGAATTCTACAGCTCATATTGAATATTTTTTTAAAATTTATATAACAATGGAAAAAATATTTCAGTAAAAGAAACTCCATAAGGAGATAGAGAATACATTGTGAGGAAAAAATTCAATGAGTGTGAAAAAAAATTTAAAGTCAAAGAGGCAAAGAGATGTTAACAACAAAATGTTGCCTAGTGACTCCTTCCCTAGCTAGAGAATCGGCCAAACCATTTCCACTTCTAAGTGTGTGAGACTAAGATATGCAAGTTTTTTTACAAAATCCTCAGTTTCATCAACGTAAAATAGGGATCTTCTAGGAGTTTTCTTTTTTTCAAAGCCTACTCTTGAAGAGCCCCCTTCAAATATCAGAGGATTTAGAGTACTGTGATAAATATAGTCTCAAACCCCGGAGGGCTCTTAATTCTGCGACTGTCGAATCATACAAGTTAAAGGAGCAAAATAAATAACAAGGATATTACCTAAAGAGTCCCATATAGTTCCATTTCCACTGGCAAATCCTGGATTTTCATGGGAATTATCATCAAAATTTAGACTGAGAGATAAGAGAACTTAGAAGGTGAAAGGTTTCATGGAATTTAACAGCTTAAAAATGAAATGCATGACAGCCTCAATGACACTGCCAACTCATTATGCTTGTTCTCAAAGGTTCTATTGTGCTCCTAAGATTCCATTTATTGCAGCTGGAGTTAATTTCCAGTAATTTTTTTTCCAAATTTTCTGCTAGGAGCCACAGATGTTTGCCCAATCTTTGATGAAAAAGAAAAAAACGAAACATAAATGTAGACCATATTTAATGTATAAGCTGACTAAATTTTTTTGACAAAAGGGCAATGAAGAAGTACATGATCAGCACTTTCCAGGGCATCTTTGCATAACTTGCAATTTCAACCTTCAATCATATTTTGCCTTTTCCTAAATTAATCAATAGTTACAATATTGCCCTGTGTCCCACTCTAGAGGAAATGGATAACCTGGGGAGGAGGGGGCTTCAGGATGTTTTTGCTTAAGGTTATAACCACATAAGTTGGATTGAGAACAAACAGTATAAGCTCTGGAAGGGTCATGCTTCCAAATCATTATGTTATCACTGAGGTTTGTAAGTAGATACATTCCGATGTGATTAAAAGATTACAAGCCTTAGATTCCTCATAATTTAAAAGGCCCTTCCAAAATTAGCTCCCAATTATGCTGGCCACCATTAATATGAATTAGACACTGTTGTATTCTGTCCTCTAGCCAATCTGAAAGGTGAGGTAGTCGCAAGTGTGTTGTCTCCCACCCAAACATCAAGGCTACATTAAGTAAGTTCTCCCTTCTCACATGTATTCCAAATCCATAACAGTGTGTTCTAAGCCAACAGATGGTTTCCCCTAAGCCTGCACAAGGACGAGGAAACAAATCTTTCTCATTGCATTTGTACTTATTTACAATGATCTTTCTCTGCATACTTCCCTTATCATCACCAAATTTCCATTGTCATTTAGATAGGAGGGTAGCTCACTTGCATACTTATTAAAGACTCATCATTTTTATAGGGTATCTTTGTCTTTTCCCATGCCGAGGTTAGAATTAACTGATGACATTTAATGGGAGGGGTATGTAGGTAATTAACCCTATTTTGTGTTTTCCCTGCTCCCTTCCCCAAAAATCCAAATATGTTTAAAGCATAAGTAAAAGATGACACCGATAGCTTGCTTAATGAAGTAATGAAATAATACAAGATACTCTACTTTTGAACTTTCTTGCTCGCTATGTGATATTTGCCTTTCATGAGAAACATCTGACTTTTTGTGGTTATCTTCTTAAAAATGTTTAAACTGTGAAGCTCTAAAATAGACTTTGACTTGCATCATGGCACAAGGGTAATATTTCATGCCAGAAGGTACTAACAGAAGCACATGAAAAATAGATTTCTACTTATCAAGAAATTTTTTTATTGTAAAAGTTCAATAAGGTGTTGTTTCATAAAAAAAGTGTTGTTTCATAAATTATGTAATTCACATCTCTTTTGCCTTTACATGCTGAATATTTTGCTTTTTAATAGATATGACTATATCCGATAAAACAACCCTTTATATGAGAAGATAAGTAGGAAAGAATAATCAACAAACATCCAATTTTAACAGAGCACACAAAGTTTGCTTGTTTGAAGATTGCCCGTGTTTATCTCATTCACATATTTAGTCAATTTTCTTTAGCTCTAAGCAGGAGCCTGCATTTCAACCCTGTGAAACTTAACAGAACCTTTTCTGTTTTGAAAGGATTTTGGCCTTCCATTTCTTGAAGTGATTAACATTCACCGGTTTAAATGAATAGCTGGGAGCTGTAATTTTGAATGATCTCCTCCACTTCTTTTTTCAGGGTGTTGCTGTAGCACTTCCAGTCTATTTTGCAACAGAGAGGTAAAGATTCTGGAAACATCTAAAATTGAATTTTAGCCCGAGTCTTGAGTAGTGTATAAGTAAGATGTCACCTTCTATAATCTCTTTTGCATATGTAGGCATAACTGTATATAATCTAAGGATATCAATGTGTAACATATCCATGATTTTTGTAGTCTGAATTTCATTATAAATTGACATATTTTATATGTTCACTACAGCAAATGGCAGGCATTTAAACTGGCTACTCTTTCTGGTTTGGCTGAGCCCCTAGGTGTAATTATTGTAGGTATGTTGGTGATTATCATCTGTGGTTTGTGTTGTATCAAGCTTCTTGGTAATAACATTATGTATTTGGGTTTTATATACTTTCCTTACAAGTTTGTTGCCGATTGGAAAATGTAAGATGCTTGAGCTTAGACTCTATCAATCTAGAATTATGAATGGTCATCCATGTGGTGTTTTGGTTGGCTTGAAGATAGAATAAGAAATTGACAAATAAAATCGTCAAAAAGTTGTGTTCAGGGAGGACAGTGTGTAGGCAATGAAGGTTGTTACTTTTACTATTTAGTTGTCTTTTACTTCTTATCATCGTCATCTATTTGAAGTTCTCATGGTGGCAAAAACAGTGATTTCGTTTACTAAAAGAAGGCATTTTACATGCAGCTTACCTGTTTCCGAGCAGTCTAAGCCCTCAGATACTTGAGGGTTTACTTGGATCAGGTTTGATCTTTATTATATGTGCTCATATTTTTCTCCACAGGCAAACAAGCCCAAATCAATTTTGTTTCTTAACTTGTTGCTTGTGCCCTTGTTGTATTTGTGCAGTAGGGGGAGTAATGGCTTTTCTCACTTTACATGAGATGCTACCTCTAGCATTTGATTATGCAGGGCCGAAACAAGCTGTGAAGGCTGTCTTCATAGGCATGGCTTTCATGTCTGCGAGGTTAGTTTTGCTAGACTGTAGAATTATTGAGCATGTACTCTGATATAGATTGTTTTTGTAAGTTCTTGTATGCTTATATTCTTAAAATTATAAACAAAGACCACGTTTTCATATGTTGACATCTAGTTGGCTGTTGTTGCAAGATTGTATCCAATATGACACCCATATCAGTCATCTCATAATATTTGGTATCCTTTGTCTGTGGGATAGTTATGACCTATGAGAGCGTAATTGAATCACTCCAATACAGATGCCAAAACTAAGCTTGGTTTTTGGGTTTTTTACCTGTTTCTTTTTTACCACTGATACAGTTTTTCTTTCATTTGCCTCACTTTTCAGTCTTTACTTTTTGGAGATGAGCTTGCCAGAGGAGATGAGCTTGTAGCTTTGAAATTTCTGTAATGTATTCCGTACCCTCTTAAAGTCCAGAAGAACAGCGACAACTTCTGTGCATTACTGTACACGAACTTCCAAGAAAATGACAATGTAACATTCAAAAAAAATGAAATCTGTCACTTCTTTATGTTAATCTGTACAAATCTCGGTGTCAATGCCTGATGTAGTACTTCTGACATCCATTAAAAGAAAAAGCTATTTCTTCATACCAAGTCTTGTTGCTAAATGGTACTCCTGGTTCTAAAAAAGCCCCCAGGCTTTGTTGGTGAATGTTGAACGAACATGTTCGACCAAGTCAGCCTCCATCGAGCCATTGGCATAGGAAAAGCTGGGAATACGTCAGTAGTCTTCGGCGTAGTTAACTAACTGGCCATGCATAGGCAGATAAATACCATCTATTCGGAGTGCTGTTTGTCCATCTTGGACAAATTCAATTAGGTTGTTAGTCGTCGCTTTTAGATCCCATGACTAAAGGTTGGGTGGCTGCGTTCGCTTCATTGTAGGTCTTCCCCTAGTTCCTGTCCCATGTTGAAATACAAGGCCTCTATGCACATGGCTTGTCAATAAGGTCTTAATTGCAAAATTCGCGTACTGTGGTCATTGTTCACTGCACGTTGCTCACTCGAACCCATATCTTTATTTTGACATCCACAGTCAATGAGGTAAAATTTTGATCCGAAACTTCTGCGAGCTTCGGAATCAAAGGCTGTGAATGAACTTCCAACTTCCGAGAGCAGGGCAGAGAAGAATGAAATATCCAATGTTTATATTCAAGGAGCAATCAGGTTGAAAGTTGTCCAGTCATTCCCTTTACCACATTGAGAAAAGAGAGGCTCGATTGGATTAAATGAAGGGATGGATGGAGCTTTCGGGTCCAAAAAGACGAACATTTCTTCCATACCATCAATTCCAATCTTTCTTCTTTGGGGAGATAGCCTCCCTCTGTAGGGGAGATAAAAAGGCATATTCTCTTAAAGCAAAAGAGAAAAAGAAGCCTTCCATCAATGAAAGGGGACGCTGAGAAGATACATTTTTTCAAAACTTTTATCGGGAAGAGAGGAAACCTGGTTCCATATTTACTCCAAGCTACCGCCGTTGTAAACTGTAGAGACCCTTCAAAAGCAATCTAACGGAGAAGAAGAAGCACGGGAGGCTGAGGTCTTCCCATGCCAAAGCAAGAACTGGATTAAGATCGAATCAAACAAGTCACAACTCTTTATTGTAACTAAACAGTCAGGCACTCACCTAACACCGCGCCAAACCAAAAAAAAACACAAACAAAAGAAACAGATCAGGTGTCTGCTTCTTTGTCCTCGAACAGGCTTGAACAGCGAGTAATATTGTAGCTGCACAGTTGACAGGGAGGAGGAGAGTGAGCGAGAGAAAGACGAGAAATTCAAGTTCCCGAGAAGGAGACCACCGAGGGTGCATGATTGAGAGAACAAAAGGAATGTCCAAACAAAAGACCGGTTGAGAGTAGGAACTCGGACGGACGGATTGAAATTGCAGTGAGGGCATTGAATATATCCCTCTTTTACGTTCTTTGTCCCATTGTAGTCAGAGCCCGTTTTTACTCTCCCTAGAGGCACAAGCATCGCCATCCAACCGAGTTTCCCCTGTACCAAAAATAATTGCAGACTCGCGTTAACAAATAGCATCCCTTTCAAGGATTTCATCCGCCGGTCACAAGACAAAGAAACGAACACGATGAAGCCCTAATAATCGTTTTTTACATACATGGTCATCCAAGCGCGCGGTTAGAGTCCCCTCTACTGTTTGTTTGTTATCATCATCGTGTCCTTGAGAATTTAATGCAAATAGGAAGTCTTCCACCGCTTCAGTTCTCGCTCCGATTCTCTGCTTGTCTTGCGCAGGAGGAATTATTGCGTCCTGTATAACAGAGACCGTGCGATGTCCGTCAATGGCTACCAGGACCCAGCTTTCAGAGCAGGAGGGGCAGTCCAGGAATCCCAGCAAAGGGTCTTCTGGGATATAACAAGCTGGAGATAGTGGCAGGCGACACGTGCGTCGTCGGTGTGAATCACGATCGCTTTTTGGTTCCATCTTTTATTAATTTTTAATGAGAAAGTAGTGACATCAGGCAGAGTACTTGACTCGGCATTGGCTCTTACGGGCGTTTGTTTATTCTATTTGTCTGCTACGAAGCCAAATTTCCTAGCCAAATCCAGGACAAATGTTGGAGTGGACGGTCCGGATTCCGGATTTTAAGCTCTGCCTCTCCTCAACTTCTCATCCGAACCAAACCCATTTATTTCTTTTTCCTTCCTTCCCTTGTTTCTTTCTCCTCGATCTCTCTGCAACTCTCAAAACGAAATTGATCAAAAGCTTTAATGGCAAAACTCTTTTTCTCTTTCAAAGAAAATGGTGCAATTAGCAGATGGTAAAAGTATGAAAACTTCGATTGATGAAAAGTCGAGGACATGTCTCTTTTCAGAGGGAACTTTGGCCCAGGTTGTTTTTCACTTTATACCTTGAAAAGCGCTTTATTTTGATGATGATGAAGATTAGAGAAGGTGCCTTCGAGGAAGCTGGTAAGAGAGGAAAAGGAAAAGCTTTCTCTCTTTTTTGGATTTGGTTAGAATAGAATAACAACGTTTTGGGCTTAAAATATGGTGGATCTATGCACGTAAAAGTTGGCTTTTGTTCTTCATGAACGTAGAAAGACAAACATGAAGCTGTTAGTACTACCCTCCGTTCGTCTGTTCTTGCCTACTTTCTCACCCGACTTTTGCCGGAAAGACTTTACGCTCATCAATTCATGGCTAAACGAATTAATTATTGTGGGTCCGTTCCTTCTCCATTTGTCTACATTCTCCCTTCAGCCCGTATCTTAATCTTACAACCAGTAATGGAGAATTTTCTTTTTTGGTAATTTTCCAATGATAAATATGTATACACAAGTTTCCGTGTATGACCATGTTGCTTGGTTTTAGCGGTTAATCACCGATCTGGATCGTCTTCACAACATCGACGACAGCAGCGCCCAGAAGCTTGGTCAATGGTTAAAAGTTGCAAGCATTATACAGATCAATACTGAATGTAACAGCTTCTTTTTCAGTGGCTAATAGACTTGAGAATGGTATCAAAATTTTCCCCAAAACAAAAGACAAAAAAAATAAAAAAGGAAACAGAAGAGAAAAGTGTTAGAAGAACGATTCATTATCCCATCTTCAGAATTCAGATTTCAGTTAAGGTCGTACATTCCCCCGTTTACTTTGATGTAGGTATTTCCTTAAACCCGTGTAAATATATCTGGATTCCATGTCCGCGTCTGATTTGATCTGTTAGAATCATGTCCAAGAACATCAAACAGAGCTTTTTCTTGGACCTAGAAAAAGCCTATAAGTGTTCTTTGTCATCCTACTTTGTTCAGATTATAATTTTTGTTATTTTCTTTCTTTCCTTGTATGCTCTCTTTCTTCTCCTTGAAGACTCCCTTATTCTCGAGCAAAACAGACCCAACACTGCAACTTGGAGAATCTCTAACCAAATGACCAAAGTCTTCCTGCTTTAGCAGAGCAGAAACGGATCAAACCCAGCATATGAGATGAAGATGATGAAAAAGAGAGCTCCGGGTGTTTCCTTTTCCTTTTGGTGAAAAAGGTGATTTATGTCTTTGTTAATAATGCCGCTTTTTTTTTACTCTCTCTCTCTCTCTCTCTCTCTCTCTCTCCATCTCTCTCTTTTCCCTCTTTCTGATGACTTGTCTTTTCCTCAAATGGATTCTCTAATAAACTAAGAAGGTATCATTTCATGCAAGTCTTTCAGAAGATTCACATTGTCAACTATGTTACGTGATGTTCTCGTTGCTTAGAACTCTTAATACAACTCGTTTTAATTCTTTTTTCCGTCATTGACATGAGACACTGGTCAATCCTGACCAAATTAAAATACTATTTGCCTCTCTATATCAGTTGAAATTTGTGCACCAGGAGATGCATCGGAATGTTTTCATATTGAAAAAACAAACTACTCAGCATAAACCGAAACGAAGTTCTCTGAGGTCATGAAATTGTACCGAGAAAATCGCCGAGCATTTTCTGGTGGAGCAGCGACCTTAAGAGTTGAAAACGAGGCCTCGTGATTCGTCTCCACGGAGACAAAGCTGTCCCCTCTTGTTGGAATCCAAATTGAGAGAGAGAGAGAGATAAAGCATAAATATATTATTATTTTCAAGAGATGGTTACTGCTTGGTCTCCTGCACCAAGTTACCCAACATTGCCCTCAATAAACTGTCTTGGGATTTTAAGCTTCTTCACTGTGTGAGAATGTAGGCACTCCTCTCTCCTTCGTGCATCTTAATAAATTCTTGGGGAGTTGGTCTCAGTCGCCGGGGCTCTGCAACTCCTCTTAGGGTTTGCCATGGATCTCCAAGGAAGATACATGTACAGCTTCTTCTGTTATTAAATGGAGTTGGTCCAGGAGAGAGGGCAATCACTAATAATTCTGTAACATGTATAAACGTTAAACAAATGAAAAATGACATTGAAGAGTAGTCATGACTCTTGACGGATTAATTTGCAGTAATTAATTTTAGCTACAGTAATGATCATCTCCTGAACCAAGAAAAGAACAGGAACGAAAAGAAGGATAATGACAGTGTTGTTAGAGAGTCAAAGCTAGGAGAAAAGACCCGAGTGTCAGCTTTTAACACATTCTAATCATCATGTAGAAACTCCGTGGCCTCGCTTCAGTGACATGTTTCACAGATTAACAACAGCCGTGATGATACAGGAGCGCTTTGTCTTCAAGTCCAGCCAACAATGTCATCATTAGTTTAGACTTGAGCAACTCCTGTAAAGCCAACTCTTAAGCCATGGCCAGTTAAGCAGAACATGGGAATAATAGCTCGCTGACTTGATGATTTTCTGAATAAAACAGAAGCAGAAAGGGAAAGAGAGCAGAATATGGAAAGAATAGTTAGAAAACTGGCGGATGGTATTCCTGGAAGAGCGTGGTGGGAAAAAAACGAAAGGGAAGGCGAGGGGGAGAATAAGGGGAAAAAACATGGTTGAGGTCAGAAAGAGAAAGCTGAAAATGTAGCAGGAGAGTGGAGCCCAAGGTCTGTTGGTGGGATTGCGAGCGACATGTCCTGATACCTCCCGCATAGTACATACATAAAACTGATGGATGGATTGTAGTTGAAATGACGTTTCGGAAAACACTTTGACTGATCCTTCTGTATTCTTTGGACAAAAGACTGCCACCGAGATCCCTTCCATCCCTTCCCACTCTCCGAAGTCCCATTCTTACGACGCTTTACTGTTACTCGATGCCTGGCTTTATTGCCTCTCTCTCTCTCTCTCGCGCGCGCGCCCTCATTCGTCCTGCCCTTACAAGCTAATCATTGATTTGAATTTCCATGGCAGTGAATCACAACATGGTATATGTTCCATCCATCAACATACAATCTCTCTCCACTATCCAAAGCAAAGCATCATATGCACCCAAAAGCTGAAATATCTGTTGCAGGTTGAAAAGCCCATCCAACTTCATTCGGAAGGAAATATGTAGTGGGGCTTTCTTCATTCGCTTGAGGTAATACTTGATCCATGGTACTGCTTCGCGGAGCGAGTTGTGACAGGAAAGAAAAAGCAACGAAAAAATTGGAAGACCCCATGTAACACTCTGAAAGTGGAGCAGATCTGATTCGTTAGAAACTTACTCTGCCTAGGAAGGATAAAAATTTGAAAACCCAGAGATGGAGCAACCTCACCCAGGCCCGGTCCCCCGCTCTGAAGCATCACTTACAGGGAGATGATAGTTGATACAGATCTGTCAGCCTGCATCGTAAAACTGTACGTAGCGTGGGAGTTAAAAGGGTTGTGCATATGCAGATAAAGGAGGGCTTAGTTCTATATATAGTACAGTATATATGCAGAAGAGGTATATGAGTCATGTTCAGAAAAGAACTAATTTTTTTTTTTTTTTTTTCATTTTTCGTTACTATCCTTTTGTCTTGCCATAATTGAAGATGAAGAAGATACCCTTGTTTTATCCTTTTACATATGCAGTAGCTTGGGAATTAAGAATAATATAATGTAACTGATCATGAAATCCATTTTGTTTAAGAAAGAAGCAATTCGATGATGTAAACAAAGCCATCGAGCTTTCACTTCCCATACCATTAGCTTGAAAATGTACAGGGCATTGCTGTATCGGGTTGCTACTCTTGAGAAGGAAATAACAAAAAAAAGCACCAAGTTAAATCCGATATCAAAAGGGTTGTAAGTCTAGCCGATACTGAACTAGCCTAAACCTATCAGAGACAAATTCCTCGCCACCGCCTTTATCACTGCGAGGATTCATCAAATTGCTCGATCTCGGAGGCTGGTTCATCGTCTTCTTCGAAGCAGTCAATGCCATAAGCGGCGTGGCCATGGCCGAAGGCCTTGATGTGGTCCTTGAGAGACCTTTTGTGTTTGAAGTCAGACCCACATATGCAATACCACAGCTTCCCACAGTTCTTCTCGTGGGTTCTCCAGTCGCCTCTCACCGCAAAGGCCTTTCCGCATTTCCTGCACATGAAAGGCTTGATTCCATGTTTTCTCTTGTAATGGGTCTGCAAGGTTCTGAAATCTTTTAGCGGCTTCGATCTCGGGTGGTCTATGTTGTTCCTGCATCCTGGTGCACAGCAAAAACAAGGGAGCCGAAGCATGGCTGTTGGTTGGGTTCCTCTTAGAGATTCAGGTCCTTTTCTGTATTGAGATCCGTGCCCCCACATATGCATCTGCAGAAACGAAAATTGTACGACAATCCGTCGATCAGCTTTACGACATGCCGATCATCCATTGGGATGACGGAGACAAAGAGAAAACAGTAAAATTTCCTTTCAAATTTTATTAAAGTTTTCTGTCGACATGAACACTGCGACTTGCTCCTCAGGAGCGATGAAAGGATTGTGATTCTTCTATAGCGAAGATGTGGACTTAAATCAAAACACGGGATAGTTTCAAATTTCAGTTTGAAAAAACTGAGAAAGGAATTAACTCGCTGACCCAGGAGATTTTATAGTCAGAGGAGGCTCCATTAAGTTGAAATAGAAAGAAGAGAAAAAAAAGAAAACGCCAGCTTAATTCGTCCTTTATGGCTTAATTTGAAAGGAAAACACAAACTGATAAAGAACAACAGATCACTGGTTGATCTTGGCTTCGAAAAACAGAAGCAATCCAAGTTTAAGAATACGTGTGTGTGATGATTGTGGAAGTGCAGATTGTGAAGCTCTGAGTTTCGAGATGAAAATCACCTACAGACTGGTAGGAACTCAGAAAATTTCAGTTCTACACGCTTGCCAATGCACAAAACACAAACTTCAAAGCGCCCGAAAGCAGAAGGAACATTGCTCGTCTTGTTCAATCACATAAAAAGTGGTACTTATTCAGTATCAGATGGACCAGATGTATCGAACACCCAAAACCCAGAAGCCATGCAAAAAAGAAAAAAAAAAAAAACAGAAAACAAAGAAAGAAAGGAAGGAAGAAAATAAGAAACAAAAGGCGGAATCACTCTTCTCTCACCAGAGCTCCAAAAGCAAAGTTCTTAAAAAGAAAAAGAGGTGGAGGGAGGTAGACGACGAAGGAAAGCAGTGTGGAGTGGATGGAAGGGGGAAAACTCGTGGGCGATTTCCTTTTACTGGAGGAAAAATTGGTATCCAGATCAAAACGTACCTGCATGTTATTGTATCTGTTGAAGGTTTTGCAGCAAACAGGACACGAGAACTGGGTAGGCCCTATGAGAATCTGCGCAGGAGTGGGGATCCAGTATTGGCCCTTGTTGAGTCCACTAGAGTAACCTGAGGAACCACCTCCATCCTCTTCCTTGTCCATCATATCCGAAGAAGAAGCCCTAGAGATGAGATCAGCATCAGTATGGCTGGGAAGGCCTATGTGCAAGGCGACTGTAACAGTGTCATCACCGACACTTGAGCAGAAACTCTCATCTCTTGGCTTCTGATTCTCATCAGTGGGACCCTCATCCATGGCACTAGAAGAAGGCTCATCTCTTTCTTCCTTGTGCCTAACCGGGCTTAAGCTGAGCAGGGGTAAAGCCTCCCTGAGAGGAGGAGAAGATGGTGGAGAGGAACCAATAGGGTTGTAATTGGTGGTGTAATTGGTGGCGCTGCTGGGGAACAAGCTGGGGAAGGAAGAATGAGGATGAGGAGAAGGATTAGAGGCGGTACGGTAGTACTGTTGCAGGAGGGGGTTGCCGAAGCTTAACCAACCTGAGAAGAAATTGGAGTAAGGGTCTGTCATGGTGAGAGGTGGGAGAGGTGGGGAGATTGCAGTGGAAGGGGATGATTACTATTATAGGAGGAGGAGATAAAGGGGGTGAGGTAGCGGAAAAATTCACCAAGATCAAGAAAAACCTAAAAGTGCAAAAGAAGAGGAGGGGAAAGGGGGTGGAGTGGGGAGTGGAAGGGAAAAATAACTCAAAACCTAAAAAAGAAATGGAGGAAACTCGAAAGTGCCGAGTCGCAGGGAAATATCACCAAACCAAAAAGTATAAAGGGGTGATCAAGAAAAATAAAGCAGATCCAAATGACTAAAGGAACCAGGATAATAAAGTAAACCCACTTGAATTACCAAAGAGTACTTCATCAGACCGTTAGAGTGAAAAAAGATTTGAAAGAAAAAGGTTGCCATGGCTGAGAATTTCCTTTACCTGTAATGGTTGAGAAAGGGTTCGTCTTAATTGAAACTGACGAAAAATGAAGTGAAAGAGAGATTAAAATCAAATCCGAAAACTTACGAAAAGCTGGAAAAGTGAAAAAACTGGAAAGAAAATTGAGGAGAAGATCAAAAAGACAAAAGTCAGAGACTGGATGGAGGCTGTCTCCCACACGAGAGAGACTCTTGTTTTGGTTTTATCCTGGTAGAATACATGAATACAGATTACAGTCACTCTCTCTCTCTCTCTCTCCCCTCGACCCTTTATTCCATTTGTTTTATTTATTTATTTATTATTATTATTATTATTTCCTGTTTTGCTTGTGATGGAAGCCGCTTCTCTTCTTCCCAGCATTTGCTTCGGTGGGCGTGATTTGGTCGACTCGGCTGGGTACTAGCTGTGGTAATCTCCATCAAACCAACTCCTCCTTTTTATCTTCTCTTGTCTTTTCTTCTTCCTTCTCTGACCACTTCACTATTCTGCCGTCATCCCTTCCAGGCTTCCAGCTTCTGCTCTGCACCACCACCCGTTTCGCCCGCCTCCCTCCCCATCTCTCTCTCTCTCTCTACTTTACTCTTCAATCCTTCCATTCCACTTCACAAAGCTCCAACTGAATCATTCGTTTTGTCTATTCGGAACTCAACCAAGAGCTGGATTTGGTAATGAAGTTCGATCGTCTTCATTCGATTGATTAACTTTTGAGTGATCATTGGGGCACCTGTGGATGAGTGTCAAAATGGGTCACGAGCGGATGAGTTGAAACAGGAAGATGGCACTGCAGAAGCTCACACACGCACTTTTTCACAATTGACCAGCGGAGGCTTTTTTAAAAGGTGAGATTGAATGGAGAAAAGGAATAAGCGTCTGATTGAGAAAGAGAAAAGTACACCAAGAACATAAATACCTGAAACATTTCTCCTGCAGCGCAGCTAGTGACCCATGTGGAACACCGATTTCACTTCCCTTGAAACAAGCCTCTCGTACATGGCCGAGGCCCATAGATCTTCTCTCTTATATTTGACTGTGTTTAGGTGTAAAGAGAGAGGCAGACTGAGAGATAGAGGATGACCGACCCATTTGTGGGTTTAACAGAGGTGGGGGCAACAAGTGAAGAAAAAGTAACAGGCGATGGAGGATCACTGGTTTTTACTTTTATTTCTATTTTTATTTTTTTTCTGTTTTCCAGAATGGGGATAAGCCGACATGCACATGAACGATTTGCCAAGTTATCGATGATAGCTCTTATCCCCGTCCCAGGTTCGCCTTCGGAACGTCCACCTCGCAAGTCTTATCATCACTAGTTTCGAAGACATTTTTGCTCTATCGTCTTCTGTTCAGGGAAGTACTTCAGGCCAAACAGCGGTTGGCTTTTTACAAAAACAGTTCTTTTGGCCTCGTAGCTGAACCTATCTACTCTTCAATTACCGATTATGTTATCATCCCGCCATTAACCGATCGAGACTCGAGAGAAGTAAACAGCTAACGTGACTTCACTGTAACTGAAAATTGGACGGATGGTGGAGAAAGATAGCCCACATCATTAACTAACAGAGACAAGTCGATCAACTTATCCTAATCCACAGCATTCATCAGTACCCTTCTAATAAGGATAATGTAGCGGAAGATGAGGATCATGGCAGCAGAAGATACAGCGAATCAAAGCCGGTTCTGTCCCACAAACTGACGATCGATCAGAATTTATGGAACTGGAATCGGAAACGAGTTCATTTGAATTGCTTTCCCAAAGCAATTAAAGCAACAAAAAGAGACCAAAAAGAAGAGTCAGACGCAAATTATGCAGTTTTGGTTTATCAGTTGAATTGTTTTTTTTTTCCAAAAGAAAAAAAAGTTGAACACCAACTTGCTGCATTAAAGATGAACTGAAAAGCGCAAATTATAGTGGACAAAATCAAGTGTAGTTTTGTTTGCCTTTTACTCGTCTGCCAGAAGATACACCGAGGGAGAAACGGGAGTACGGACTTTGACAACAGGGTTGTACGATTCGAAGTGGCATCGGACACTGACTGATGAGCAGTTTATTATGAATTCATGATTCAACGAAGTCGCTGACACTTTAACGTAACATTTTACGTGCTTAGCTTTATGTGATTAGTCTGCAACCATGGAAAGCTCAGAGAACCATTACCCAAGCTGGGAGCCGGCTACATTAAGGAAATGGGTATAAGTGTCGGAATCCCGACAGTGGTAGTATACAAGCTATGGATTTGACTGTTCATGTAGAGTCGCTCCTGGATTTCGCATAACTACAAACTATTCCATTCTTGTTCTGCAAATCTGGAAATCTATATAGCAAGTTTTTTATCAAATCCAATCCGTAGCTCAGAAAAGATGCTCTCTTCGATTTTTTTCCTTCTGGGTCAGGTAAATTCTTGTTTTGCTTAGTCCAGAAATGTGAGATGAGCTTGTGATTCTTCGAAGGCTCAAGTAATTGAAGTTTCTGGATGAACTTCGTCATTTTGTACTCGTATCTTGATATGTTCGATCCTTGTCTGGTTCTGGTGAAGGGTGGTGAGGTAGGCTCAGGGAGGAGTAGACGATCGAACAGAGGCTGTCCACCCCCTTTTTTGTTTTATATAGTTAAGTAGCAAAAACAGATTCCTCTTTTTCCTCCATGTGCATTTCTTCTTCCTCTTCCTTCCTTCGCCACTCCTGCCTACTTTTATGTCTCCCTATCCTTGGTCTTGCACTCTGGTTTCTTTCAGTGTGGGAAAATCTTCAATTCTAAACTGAGTTCATTGATGCTACATCGTCCATAGATGCATGAGCATGAACTCTGTGGTTTCCTTCAATCTCATTCCGCCCTCTGTTGCTTAAATAAACCATGGGAAGAAAACTCGAGGTTAAAGTTTATTTTTTTCAGGCGGAGACAGGAATCATGGTCTTTCATCCATATTGGCCCCACGAAAATGAATGAACCCAGATTCCGTAGTCTCGGCATAATACGACCGTCAGGGCCATTCATTTATGTGGGTCCAATGTAAATGAATTAACTCAAAATCTTGGAGTTTTGATTGATTTGTTAGGGTATATTTTCTCATTGAGGGTTAGGTTTATTTCCCGTTTCCCATTATAGAAAATTGAGGCCTACCAAATAGAAGTGTCTCCCTTTTATTTGGATCAGAATTTTTAATTAATTCTTGTCAAAATTACTATTTTCCCTAAGAATTTGGTCATATTTTAGATAATTCTATCGGAATTTGGACATTTAGGCTGTGTTTGGAACAGAGAAAGAGAAAAGAAAAGAGATTTATTTTCCCACGTAAAATGATTCTCGGCTGCCAAACAACAGAAAATACCTTTCCCTCCCCTTGTCTTTTCTGTGGTTTCCAAACAAACCCTTTATTTTTTCATTAAATAATAATAATAATTATCTTTAATAACACCGATAAATCACAAAATAGTAAAAAATTACAAATACAAGACCCATTTTTCCTTTCTCTAAAAAAATATAAAAAAAAGGCAAATATTAAATACTTGAGCTAAAGTTTTGTAAAATTGCACCATTCATTGGTCTAATCAATCAACCTTTCACATCCAAAGGCTTCATTATGTATTTGCCTAACCATGTTAGATAGAGTCACATCTTCTCTCCATTACAAGTATTAAGCCAGCCATGTCACCAAATAGAATTCATGAGATTTTCTTTCATCTTATAGCTTATGGTAAGATAGAAATTGCACATAATTAGCAACTTAGCCAAGGAAATTATGCTAGAAAAAATTTTAAAAAAAGGGGAAAATACTAATGCAAGAAGCATAAAGCAATGCTGATACCTACATTAGGTGTTTGTCATGATCATTTGCAAGGTAGCTTGAGAGCTCCCTTGCAGCTTTCTGTTTTATTGTAGCCAGGAAAGTTTAGAGATTCTACTGGGCTTGATCGATCAAATGACTTGGTTCTGCATCAGTTAAGAACAACAGAAACAATCTTTATCTTCTGTAAAATATTGAGAAACCCAAAACCGATAGAAATAAGGTGGATGAAGATAATCTTCCTCTCAAAGCCTTCTCCATTGAAGAAACCATGAAGCTCCTAGGGATGCGAGGGAGAAGAATGGTTTATTAAACACGACTACATAGAAGCCAATTTCACTACATTTGAGTCTATAATGGGTTAGGAGAGACTGGATGCATGTAAACGTGGAGGAGGGCGAAGCAATCGATGCCAAACACTTGGGAAGTAATTGTAAAAAGGAAAAAAATTCAGGTGGTTGCTCAGAGCCTTTTGAATCCCACGGTATTTCCGAGACAGCACGAGTGAGGGCTTTAGGCCTCCATGTCTCGTGCTTATGTTTTCAAAACATCCTGCCTCTCTAACCACGAAAACCCATCAAGACTGAAAGACCCATTTCCGTGAAACGATATAATATATCTTTTCTGGAACGATGTGCTCTTCTCGGTCAAATGGACGACTCGAAAGCTTCCTCTCTTCTCTACGTTCGAGTTTCTGAATTCTGCTCATCTCAAGTCTCAACGCTGATAATCTTTAATGGACTGGTGGTAACTACGAGGTAGAGGGTGACTACAGAGTGTAGACTCGCGCAGCAGCAGCAGCAGCAGTAGCGGCTGTGGACGAAGACTGGTGTTTGGATGCTATGCGTACGTTAAAATTCATTTGTAGGAAAGTGTAAGATTTCACCAGAGAAAGTTCTTTTTCGTTTTTTTTATTTTCGATTTTCATACATTTACAACATTCATATTCATACATAGAATTACAATCGGATTTTCTCTGATTTCAGGAGTACTTTTTCCTCTTGATTCTGCGGAAGAATTCCTCCTCTAGAACAGATCATGCCAACAGAAAGAACAATAAACGAGAGCTTCTCCCCAACCATCACCTTGATCCCCCCACCCTTCTTTACGTCCTTAGTTGTGAAGAGAAACTCTTCCTGACGACGAAGGAGACTGAAAGAATAGTTGGGGGCTCATGCACCCCTCTATTATATCCGTCTACATTAACATCCTAGTGGTGGTTAGGGGCACATGACCTATTTGGCTGGGGCAAACCTCTCAGTGACACCACCCTAGTAATGGTCCCATAAGATAGAATAATATTGAAAAATTCACTTGAGTGATGGAAGCATAAGAATTGATTGTTAATTATTAGGCAGTTAAAAGGAAAAAAAAATGTGAATTCAAAATCCATTTGAGGTGGTTACACCTATTTTCCGGTATTTCCACCAATATGCCTCGATTGAAATAAGGCCAGTTGAACTAGATCGAACTCGATTTAATCCCTTATTTTGGTAGTAAGAGTTAGAGTGTTATAAACTAAAGGAAAAACTACGTTTACTTTGCCGATTTGGCCGATTTAATTGAATCATTGAATCGATCTAGTCGATACCTCTCTCTCTGTCTCTCTATTTTTAAAAGAAAAATCATCTATGATTCAATTTATGTTTTCATAAAACTAATAATGGCAAATAACCATGGAAAATATTTGTATGCTTCTTATTTTTATTGATAAAATAAAGATAATAATTTTCTATGTAATAAATAAAATGATTATATGATAAATATAATTAGGTATAATCAACAAGTAATGGATTAAATAATAATCCTTATTTATATAATAATCTCCTTAGGCCTCAAAGATTACTCCTTATAAATGCGACTTGGGATTTCCAATTTCATAAAAAATTTCATGTATGGATAAATAATCCCACATTATTATCTTTCTGCTAAAAGATGATAAATATGCAAAATAACATGTAAAAATCCATTCAATTAGATTATAAAACGAAAACCTAAAAAAAACAGAGACTATTCTCTACAATGGAGCTACAGAACAAGAGAAATCTTTCCACGCTCGAAATCCTCTCGAAGATAGTGAATACATGTGGCAGGCCAATCGAAAGTATTATCTAATTTTTTTTATTTTTGTATGATTAATAAAATGGTTCGACAAAGAAGTATACATGGACGCTAACTTTAAAAATTCTGTGGATGATTATTTTCCAAGAGTTAGATTCATAATGGCCATGTCCCGGAGGGTCTCTTCACAGAGACGAGTTCTTTTTCAGCAACCCCTCTGGTTGGAAACAACGCCAGCGGAGAAACATGTGGGTTACTAAAGGAGAAGGCCTGGAATGGAAACTCGTAACTACACTTTGATCCAAGGTCAGTGATGGATGTAATAATATTCCGTTTTTGGCTGATCTTTCAATTTATGAGAGGCGCGGAAGAGGGAGTGAACCATCGCCATCTCCCCCCAAGCTTCTCAACAATAATGGAAGATGACAAAGAAGCCATCGACATAGATGGAAGGTCCAGCACCACGTACTCGACAACTACTGCGCATGAGAGAGAGAGTCTTCACTGCTAGTTCCCGACATCCAAGGGGTTTGAAACTCTGAAGAATTCAATACTGTCATAATCCAAAGTCGTGAGATTGTTGTAAACTAAAAAACAGGAGCATTTTTATCCCAAAGAATATAAATCGAAAATATAACATAATTTGTGGATTTATCATCACTGAATATAAAATCTACAAAATTTCTCAAATCTACCTCTTTTTTTCTGAGATTCTCTGTTAAACCCGAACTTCCTTACTCTTATGTAAATATGCAAGCATCTACAACATGCGGTCCCACTGCTACAGTAGGCAACATTAATCAGCTGGACCGTAGCTCCCGAACTTTATTCAGAAACACGAGTGACAAAGCCTCTTCTGACTGACTGATTCATCTGAGGGTCAGATTGGAGAAGAGTAGATTGATAGGAGAGTTCAACCAGCAACTTTTTTGTCCATATGTAAACCGACACTCAGGTGGCCTGAGCAAACAAATACCATCAAAACACTGCTCAAAACTTTAATACTCATCGCTCCTGAATAAAAAGCCAGTTATATCCTTCGGAATCCTTCCAAGGGCTTAGGAAGACTAAAACAGTCTCTGGTCTCTTCCCGTGCGAGAGTTGCCAAATATCTACTTGAGATACTTCGTCAACCCTTTCTACAAAAAAAGGGATGTCAAGGTTTTTATCCAACTTTTTAAACAGAATTATATAAATGACGAACTTTTGAACTTATTTAAAAAAAACGAACCATACATATTGCTGGAAGTGTTTTTAATCCTCAATCTAATCTAAATTACAAGAGAAATAACAACTATAAATAGACCCACTTAATGAATGAAGAACAAAGACATCTCAGTTACGAAGCCCAACTCCAAAATGAAACCTCTTTGCCTGCCTATCATTGAAAGCATACTCCAACCGAAGGGGTCCCAATGGGGAGTCCACACGGATGCCTGCTCCATATCCGTATCCACTGCCGGGCTTCCCCCTAGCCCCAGCAGGATCACCTAATCCATTAAAACGTTAACAATATCAATGCAAAAGAACGATTAAATAACAACAAAATGCAGTATGCTACTACAATGCAAGTTGAATTTTTATGGTCAGGTTCTTCGTTCATTGAAACAAGACCATTAACATGGATTTTTAAGACAAAAAACACCCATTGGGTTTTCAAGCCATGCACACAAGTACATCATACTTGTTTCTTGGGCAAAGGATTCTTTAGAACTCCCTTGGAGATGTGATCAGCATTTCCTATGTATTGCTGACTTGACTTCCTCATTGCACATCTCTTGGGAACATGTTCCATGCTGAGCCAATTAGGTGGTAGATTCTCTTGTCTAAAAGGGTAGTTCTCATTAATTGCTTCTTGTTAACTCGCACCCTTCCTCTTAGCCTTCAATTTTCCTGAATTATTCTGTATTTTATTTTCCTCTTTTTTCAGGTTTTGACACCCTTCTCTTCTTGTTTTTTTTGTTTCTTTATTTAACAAAACTTTTCATTATTCGAAAAAATTATTATAATATAAGCATTAGAAAAAGAGTAAACTACCTGGCACCATTTGGCCTGAACCAAGATCACTTCCATAATCGGCAAAAATAGCTCCTTCTACGGGCCCAAACTGCAGAGAACAGAGAAAATAAGAGAGGGAGATGAAAACATTAAGACAAACAGGAACTGACAATAATTAAGAGTTTCTGATCTTTGAAAGAGTTAGATGTTATTGATAGCACAATCTTTAGCACTCAACAACTATGCGTCCGGTCAGTCATTTGATTGAGGATTCTAATTTGAATACAAAAAAAAGGCTAAGCAAGACAAAGGCTTTATTCTTAGCAAAAATAATTTCAAAGACACTTAATTAGTCCAAAAAAATATTTAATCACAAAGAAAATGCCATATTTTCCAAGTATTTGGTCTTCCGTACCACCATTGAAAGCATCCACCTTTCAAGCCTGAGAATCATCCAATGACATAAAACTCTTAATTGATTGGGAAAGCAAAATACATGAAATGCTGATGCAGTTCCCAACTGTACATTTCTCATTCTAACTGGCATAACAAACATTTCTCAGGACCCAAGCTTTCTAGAGAAGTATGATGGTTCTAAATCAGTCCATCAAACGGTGAACATTTTCTTACGGAAGCACTAGTAAAATTCCTATAGTTTTTAACTAAAAACAGAAGGGCCTTTTCCCAGACAGACATAGTTCCTTTGCTTGCTGCCTTTAAACAAAAAAACCTTGGTTGATGAGAATGAAAACATTAGAAAAGTGACTGGATACTTCAATTAGGCCTGGTTATTATACAGAAGTATAGCATTTAACCTATATTGTCAAGTATATGAGCTACACCTTCATAGCTTAAATAGTTTTGTGTAGCATATTCTGCAAATATTTTCTATTAAAAGGAGTTTCTATGACATATTTGCTTACTGCATATCCACGGTTTTATGGATTCTTGTATATTTTTTATGTCAACATATGGATTTGGGCAATAGGGGAAAAAATGAAGGAATGATGCAGGATGGTGGGGACAAATAGTGTACAAATGCAGCAGATTTGATTCACCCCAATGGGAATCAACGTACTAACTTGGTTTCTTTGAGGGAAACTAACCTTTTCATTAAAGAGAATGTCTGGGTGAAATTTCTGAATTTCATTCCCACAAGCTGGCATTTCTTGCTTATTTTATGAAAAGCTGTGAAAAATCCCATTTTCCTCCCGTTTTTTAGAACATTCATAAAAGCACCGTTAACTCATAAAGTAATTTTAGAAATATCCCTAATGACTACCCTAGACTGGATTCAACCTACCGACCTACTAATTACACCCCCAAACATATCTGCACACCATAACCACCCCCAACTGGTACCCTATCCTTTCACTTTCCCTTAGAGGAACATCATCCTCCATGTTCAAAAACTTGTTGAACCACCACTATATGACCTGACTTAGCCACTCATAAATTATGTTTCAAATGCTTGCAGACTACTCTCCCTTTCAATGATTCCCTAATCACAGCCCCTCGTATAGACTGCTACAAAAGCTTCTAAACCGCCTCTTCTCACAGCAATTTCACCTCTGCCTTGGGCATATTACCATTGTTGAAAACATCTATTTGCTATTACCTGTGACTTGTGTCCATAATGAGTCTAGTATCTCACAACATCTTGCTGCCTTTCAACTTGCTTGATTCACCTTGTATGTTACCTCGTCACACGAGTAGGCTTCTTGGACCTGCACTGAACAAAGGTCGATCAGGTCACTATGCCACCATCAGCTCTAACACTACAACGTTTCTTGATTGAGTGTTGATAGCCACACGGTTCAAATCCCACTCTCAACTATTTATATACATCTTTTTCGAAAAAAAAAAAAAAGTGTTGATAGCCAAGATTTCATCCACTTTGTACCCCACACTCTCATATTCATGTGAGTTTCACTCCTAAGTGTTATCCTCTGCTTCCAACCTTGCAGTAACAAACCTTAGTTCTGTCACAGCAATTGGCACCTCAAGGATCACTTTATTTTTTTCGATAACCTCTAGGACCATTTTTTTTTTATTGGAAAATGGTGATGAGCTTTATTACATAGCAGAGGAAAAGAATAATGTGATACAAGAGTTCAGATTGTATAATAGGTGCCTGTACTAAAACTTTTGACACCTACAAAGTCGCTCTTTTCTTTGATGAGATTGTCTAGTTATATGACCTACCTTAGACCATTGTTTCAAATAGGGATGTCCTCTTTATGAGCTATTTCTGGAAAACTCTTTTGCACTTAACAGGTACCAAATTGAAATTCTCTACTGCCTACCACCCCCAAACTAATGGTCAAACTAAAGTCGTTAACCAAAGCTTGGGAAACCTCCTTTGCTACCTCATAGGAGATCACCATCGCTCTTGGGATTTAATTTTCCCAACAGCCTAATTTGCGTACAATAACTTGGTCAATAGGTCCATAAGCATTACCCATTTCAAGTTGTTCACAGTTATCTGCCTAGGAAATCTTTGGATCTCATACACATGTCACCTCATGCTAGGGTTTCGGAGTCCACCACAACATTTGTGTGTAGGGTTGAAGACCTACATGTCGAAATCACCAAACGAATGAATCCAAGCAAGTAATGCCCAATATAAACTTTAGGCCGATGTGCATAAGCGTGATAAACAATTTAATGTAGGCGATTATGTCATGGTTCCGATTAGGCCTGAGCGTTTTCCTACGGGATCTACTCAAAAATTGCAAGCTCATAAGTGCAAGACCTTTTAAAGTGCTGAAAGGGGTGCTGAAAGGGGTAGGTCAGAATGCTTATGTTATTGATTTGGCATCAGATGCAGGCATTAGCTCCACTTCTAACATTGAAGACTTGATGGCATATAAGGACCACCCTTCCGTTCCTGATGACCCCATTTTATCACCTTCTGACTCCATCCCATTGCCCGAAACACTCCCTCATTCCTCGTTTGATACCCTTGTGGATCCTATTCCATTACCCATAGCACCAGCACATAAGGAACATATTGCAGAAGCTATTGTGGATGAACAAGTTGTTTTTACTAGGAGTGGCACGGTTCAACGCTTCTTAGTACAACGGACAGTGCGACCAAATTCCGACTGCACATGGATTACGAGAGACACATTACAATGGTAGGACCTGATTTGTTGGAGTACTATCAGAGTCATCAGAAGTCCCACTCAACAGGGTCAAGGTTTTCCCACACTAGGAGAGTTGGTGAGGACACCACTCGTATACCGCCTATTACATGAGTTACACCAGAAGACATCAATCCACGGCAAGACCCATGACACTCTGGTGGGTAGTGAGTCATTTAGGACTAATTAGGTGTTATTTTGTAATTTTATTATTTGCATTTTGTATTGTCCTTAGATGTAATTATTTTATTTGTTTAAGGGCATTTTGTCATCAGGGCCTTTTGGTCATTTTAAAATGTCAACTAGAGTTTTTGATTTCTACCTAAACTTGTAATGTTTTGAAATCACATTATTGAATAGAATGAAGTCCCTATTGTTTTCCCTTCCCCTCCCCTCCCTGCTCTTGGCTCCCCTTCTTCCCCTCTCTTCTTCTTCTTCCTCTCTTATTCTCCTTCTATTTCCTCCATCCTCCCTCACTGCAGCAACACACATATTCCTGTGCCACATCATCAGAGACCCAAAATTACAGCAGGAGAGAGCTTCCCAGAGCAAGGTGCTCAAGGAAAACTCCAAGTATAGCTAGATGATTAGCAAGGTGATTAGCTTCTCTAGGGATGTGGCTGAATTGAATAAGAGTTAACAACACATAAGTTAAAGATTTCATCAAATATCTAGGCCAACCTCCAAGGGGTTGCTGGTTTTTAGGATAGCCAGGATATAACTTTAAGCTGGATCCCCCTCAATAATCATTTCTGCAGAAAATCATCAGGATACCAATCTAAGACCCTCAAGAGCAGCTTTTGTTTCAGCTTTGGTTGAGTCACAATGACCCAAAGTCCTTGTGAACATGAGGGTGGATCCATTTTGATCTCTTATACAGCCTTCAGTCCTGCAGGTCCAGGGTTTCCAAAAGAGAAACCATCAAAATTCAAATTGAGCCAGCCAATTGGAGGCAGCTGTCAGCCGATCAATCTTGAAGGAGAGTAGTCTTGGAATGAACTGACAGTTCTCCAGTGATTTCTGATAATATAACTGGTAATAGGAGGCATATTTTTTTATAGTGGAGGCCCATGTTAGGGCAGAGTGACTACTGCTTCAAGGACCAAATTTTCTCTTTCAATTTTGTGCTCTTTGACCAGTAGTCTCACCATCTTGTTGGACACCTACTGCTTAAAGAACATCTGGAACTGTTAATACAGCCATCTCTAAACCTATCTATTTTTTTTTTAAAAAAAAGAACCTATCTAAATCAAACCAAGGGATCCACTTAATCTAGAATATTCCACTTCTGTCATAATTGTAAACTTTTCTTTCACCAGTTTGTCAGACTGCTTGTTATCTGTATCTGCCATGGCATTTATTATCCCAACAGGCACATGCTATGCACTCTCAGACACTCATTCACACTCTGACACTAGCATTTCCAGTATTCTTTTAAATACTCATCCATTCTCTCTTGTTGAACCAGATCAACTTGGATCTTAATCACCATTGATTGTTACTCCAATTTCTCTATCTCTAGCAAGGGTGCAGTGATTGATCCAAGCCATCTAGCATGTGTAAAACATCTGAGAACCTAATAATGTCCTCAGGATCACCTTATTCAACTTAGGAAGTTCATTTAAAAAAAATAAATGAATAGGAAGTTGCCAATTAGATCCATTTTCTTTGCTATCTAAATAGTTGTTTGATATAGTAATTCTTGATCACCACCACTGATTTAAAATCTACTCATTATACCATCTAGTGAGTTTCTCGTAATTGCGACCCAAGAATAGTGAGTTTCTCATTGTCACCAAAAAAAAGAGGGAAACAAAAAGCCTAGAATTGGTTTTCCTGATCAACTTGACCAGCCTTTTGAAGTATCAAAACCAAAACCTACCTTTCATAAATTTGAGGTGTTCAATCTTTACCAAAAGAGCCAAGTTTAGACTGATTCACACCACCCAATCAGTCCAGTAAGTTAAGACCCCAGGAATTTACACATTGATGCCTTTATTTGCTTTCTAGAAAGACTAATTTGACCCCATTTGTCTGGTGAATCTCGACTATCCATTCTCTTCTCTGTTCTACCTTTTGCAAAAGTAGAGAACAAAAAAAGCAAAAATAGAGAAGAAAAGTGTGAAGTTGGGTCTAAGGCCCATCCCATTTTTATTTTTATTTTTGATAAAGATGTATTATATTAACAAGAGAAAAATTATAAAGGAAGAGGGAGCAAATCCCTAACAACAAGAGATTGAAGGGGCGCTCCCTGCTTGGTAAACACATCTGCTGCCAAATTTACAGGTCTCGGAATGTAAGACCAAATACAAGAAAATAGTGAGGTAATATCTAAAATTTCCTGAAAGATGTCCCAATGCCGCCACGGCGGAAGGGAAGCACGTTGGCACCATCCAATGACCACCTTGGAGTCTCCTTCAATGTGAATTGGACCACTGCAGTTGTCTCTGAACACACGGAGCCGATTAAGAAGGTCATATAGCTCCGCCGATGTTGAATCGGAGATGCCTAACGGGCCAACATAAGAGAAACACTGATTGCCAGATGGATCCAAAATCACACCCCCAAGGCCCATCCCAAAATGACTAGCCAACTTAGGAAACATTTTTCCCAACTAATAAACTCAAGATCTTTGTACTCATTAATCTATGTGGGACTATTCTTAACACTCTCCCTCACGTGCATGCCCTCTTTTATGGCTCTACAAGTGGATAGTTTATCTGCTCGGATACCATGTGAATTTGGGTCCAAGGCCCATCCCAAAATGACTAGCTAACTTAGGAAACCTTTTTCTCAACTAATTAACTCAAGATCTTTGCACTCACTAATCGTTGTGGGATTATTCCTTAACAAAAAGAAAAGACAAAAAGACCACCTAGATTCCTTGGTTCTTGATAAACTTCCAGTGCTTTTTGCCAACAGATCTGTGGTGAAACCCACCAGCTGTTGTTTCCTTGCAGTAAATCTCTGCCCATTCAATAGTCTCTCAAGAGTTTTCAGACTGTTTGAAAAGAATCTTCTAAAAGCAGAAAAGAAAAAAAGAACTTTCTTCTGGTGCTTTACTCGACCTCTTCAACGCCACTTGTTGCCATCTATTTTCATGCCAACTCCTGACACCTATCACAGGCAAATCTTCAATCAATCAGACAGAGAATCTTTACTTTCCAGTAGATCTATAGCCACTAATAGTTTCCCTCCATCCACACAGAAAAATAGGATTGATGAATCATTTGCTCTGTTGGCATCTAAATCCAAAACACTTCTTCAAATGATGCGTGAATTATAAAGAAATGCAAATCCATGTAAGAATTGTCCTCCTTTATACGAATTATTACAACATTCGTTGATAATTTTATTAATATCCATATGATTTTTATCACAATGGATGTAATTGGATGAAGTGGAAACTAACAGAACGGAGGCTTGCGGACAAAATTATTGCAGTCATAACTGGATTCGATTCATGTCATACAGAATAGACCGCTTAAATCAGTTTCTTTGTGGTACAACAGCCACCTTTTCTTTAAATAGTACGACCTTTTTGTCAAATCTGGTGAAACTTCTAGACTTTCTCCTCAAACAGCATCAACCCATTCTTATTTCATGTTCTGAAATTCATATCTCACTCCTTTAACAATAACTATAAAAACACAACCAGAAACATCCCATTCTTCTTTCATGAGAAGCATGTAACTTATACTCTAAACCTACTTTTATGATAGCTATAAAAATGCCCCACCTCACAAGTAATTTAAAAAAGACTAATGACTACACTAGACTCATTACTTGAACCACTATCTTACTAACAATAATCATGCCTCGACAGGACCCTTTCATCTTAGTACTATCTTCTTTAGTTTTTTTCTTTTTCTTAAAGGATTTTTTTTCTTTTCTTCAACAATTCTTTTTCTTTTTCTTGAAGGATCCTCTTCTGTACTATCTTAGTTACATTCTCTTTGAAAACAATACAAGAACATTGTATAAGCAGTATTTGGCATAGGGTTTTGCTCAAAAACATATGATTTTACAGGAGTAGCAACATGAAGGGAAGTAAGAGAGAAAATAGAAATTCACATTAAAGCTTACCAATCTCAGAGAAATTTCGCCACTACCAACCACGAAGGATCGACCTGAACCAACAGCACCTTCCTCATAACCTCTGACGCTATTTGTTCCACCAATAGCAAAAGCTTCATGAGGTGAGAAATTTCCCACCACTTGACCACCCGATAAACTACTCAGTAAGGCACAATTTTGTCAGATAAAGAAGAAAGAACTTAAATATGATTCAGTAGCTCATTTATTAAGCTGAAATTGGTAATAAAGAGTCAAGCTGCTGTCTTGTACCTCAAAAGAAGCTTGCCAGGACCAATTTCCAATCCCTTCCTAGCACGTGCAGTCATTCTGTTGAAACACAACCATTCAGGGAAAACAGGGAGTCCTTGTTCCATGTTAAACACAAACTGCAATAAAGAAGTAATGGAAACTAAATGAGAAATGTCCATAGGAGAGATAAATGTTAGTTCCAAGCACACATCTTGCCAAAAAAGTTCTCCACATCCTTTCTAACATAATAATAAGCTGGACACTAACCACAGAAGATCCATGATCACCAGAAACTGTGTAGGCAGATTCAAGTTTCGCAATCAGCATATCATCATAGGTATTGCCACTAAGCAATAAACAGACAAAATTAGTATTCAAAAAAAAAAAAAGTAATCAACCCTTTTTTTGAAAGGTAAAAATTATTCAAACATAAAGCCAATGCTTTATTTTGAAGTAATATAAAACTAAACCTTAATGATGCATTTGGCAGACACTCAGGCTAAGCTGGGTGTTTCACTCCAACACCCTTGTTGTGGAGGAAGGTCCGCTTAGTTAGGTTTGTATTATTTCTCCCTCTTTTATAATAGTTTATACATCCTTCTTGAAAAAAAAAAAAACCCTTAATGTTGCAAGATATGGCTCTAAGATGTGAGAAGATGGCACACCTCGAAGTCAAAGGACTGCCATAGAAATCTTTGATGATTGGTCTCCCATTTTCATCACGGGCTCCAGCATGCTGAGGAAGATCAAGACAATTAAAATTTAAAGGATAAAAGCCAACAAAGAACTGGAGATTCATAAAGTTGAAAATTTAGGAAAACTTAAAGACTAATGAAGAAGACAAACATAAGGTGGTAAAAGACAACATACCTGAAAAATTATACCGGCTGTCCCACTCCACTTTGGCGTTAAAGGTCTACTGAATTCAATTCCAGCTGTTACACGACCAATGGTGACAGTACCTTGACCAGTCTGGGTACCATGAACAAGCATTCCTGGAGTTCTGGAGTTCTAATTTCAAATAGACAGTTGTGTCTTGTCAAATGGAGTGTTCATCAATGTAGATCTGTTACATGTAGGGAAATATAAATCACCTGAACCATAATCGATCTGGATGTCCGTTTATCATCTCCTTCAATCCAAGGATCAGTATAATTTACGCGAAAAATTGAGTCAATTTGCCCCCTTTCTAAGGAAAGATTAAGTTTTTGATTCCGCCCAAAGACATTCCGATGAGAATAAGCGAAGCTGAAATGATGCGAAGGAACCATCAGTAAAACCACTGCATTAAATGAATCAGAAAACAAAACAATGTGAAAACCAGCTGATACAAAATTGTGAATATTTACCTTCCGATCAGTCCTGAAAGTGGACCGCTTGTTATCCTACAAGGTAAAATTGTAGCGTCACTTGTAATAGGGTAAATATAAACAAAGTTAAAGAATTGCCAGATCAATATATGATTACCCGCTCGAAATTCCACCTCCTGCTGAGAAACCACCACTTACACGCTCCACACAATTCATTACCAGATCGACATTGCCAGTATCTAGGGAGTTCAAAATGATCAAAGAAATAAAGATCAGCAGGAAAGAACTATCAAGAGGTGGGGCAAGAAAAAAGACAACCCTATAGCCAAAGAATGGCAAGACATATGGTAAGGCTCTACTGGATACTATACACAAGAATTTTATTTAAAAAGAAAAAAATTACGAAGTACAAAAAAAAAAAAGCCAAAGAAACAAATAGTCCAAATGAACATAAGTCTACATTAAGTAGAAAGGAGCTGCCCTCAACAAGATGAGGAAGGAGACTCCTCTCCTAGATAAGGAAGCCATACAATTTGTACTCCGCACAACATGCACCCAAGTAACTAAGAGCATGTCCTTTTTTATAAATTATAAATCTTAGGGAGGTTCATATAAATAAGAAACTTAATGATTTTTTTCTTGAATGTTAAATACGCACACATACACCCCCTTTAACCCTTGTGAGAGTTGAACCCAAGAACTCATACTAGAAACCCCCTCATGTGACGAATGACCCAAAGGCCCATACCTTGCCACTAGGAAATAAAGAACAAAGTAAATGACCCATGCAGCATCAAATAATCATAATATTATAGGATTAAGCACAAGAGAGAACTACATAATATGCAGAATGAAAGAAGGATGCAATTCTTAGAATAAGGTAGTTCTGCAGTTAACCAGTACTGTAGATATCACTGAAAGAACATTCTATTTGCAAGGACTCAGCATTACTAACACTATAATCCTAAAAACTGCATTTTTAACTAGAGTAACAACCTCAAAAACTTCCATGAAAAAGAAAAAAAATGGTGCAACTCACCTCCTGCAGGCTGGGGAATAATACTAACATCTTCCATGATACCCATTGTCAAAATAGTTTCTACGTCTCTTTTTCCTTGCAGCAGACTGTAAACCTATAGTTGATAAAATCAAACTTTAAACCTAAGACAGAGGATCCACCAAGGACAGAAAGCAAAATAGTGGAAATAAATATATGAAAAATGTTGCAGCCCATTTTACAGATTAAAAGAAAAAGTAACTGCCATCAGCAAAATTTACCAGAAGAAACTTTGTAAAGTTGGGTCCAAGGTTTATCCCAAAATGACTAGCCAACTTAAGAAACCCCTTTCCCAACTAATAAACTCAAGACCTTTGTACTCACTAATCCATGTGGGACTATTCCTTAACAAACTTTTATTACAAACACATTCACCATAAAGCACCTTCAAATATAAAAGGCATAAAACTCTAAGGCATGATGTTGTAAGACCTATCTTCACCAAAAAAATGTCTTTGTGAATTATCTGAAAAAAAGAATCATCAGTAACTAAATTTTCTACATCTGCCAACTAATTACAGGTATTAGCAATTTTAACCCACAATTAACAACCATAGAACAGGAACTTAGATATTTTAGCTTCAGCTGATTTTCATTTCCAGGCAAAACAAGTGACTTAGCAAAGATCATTTGCCAGTGGTTCATGTTTTTTTTTTTCATCTTGATGCATTTCTCTTGGGTCAATCCCAGTTAAGAGAATAAAATAAACAATTTATCCAACAAAGTCAAATAGTGTTCGATTCAATGAAATGACAGCAAGTTTAGGCTGAAAACTTGTTTTTCAACCATATAAACACAGTTAAGCTCTAACACCCTGAGAGGTTCTATGCACAAATGGAAATACAGCATTTATTAGCCGATGTATATGACCAACAGACCCAGTGACATATCACCAAGTTAGTGAGGCAAGCAGCACAGGATATAGACAACTCAGTGAAGAAAACAACAAAGTCTTTGCAAAAGAAGGTTTATTAACTGAACCTACAGAGAGAAAAGGAAGTCCAACCTGTCCCTTTTTAGTTGTGAGTTGTCGTAGTATAGTTTCTGGTCTTGTCTTTCCAGTAGTTGGCTCACCTCTGAAGAAATAAAATAGAACACAGATTGTCATTATCAGGGAAAAGAAAAGCACAGAAAATAAAAAGAAACACCAAAAAATGTTCTTACGTCCTTCTATCAAGGAAACGGATTGATATACTGTTGACCACAGCTTCTGAAACTTGTAGGCGAAGGATCCCACCTGAAAGAATCTCAACATCCGAAACCTGTAAGACAAATTATCAATGTTAAGAAAACAAAATAATGTTCTAAGGAAATGGGTATTCCAATTGCATTCTAGTGAAGGAAGCACAAACCAGACCAAATAGACCACGATCCATATACCATCCATTGATAGAATTTATCACTTCATCCAGACGCCGGATATTTACAATTTTTCCTGCACAACTTGACACCAAAACTGTTACTCAGAGAAAGTTTCTCACAAAGATGAAATATGAAAAGGCAAAAGAACAATAAATTAACAAGAAAAAAAATCAAAAGAAACAATTACCATATCCATCACGTAATGAATCCTCCAAAAATTTTGCAGGTAGAACATTTGCACCCTCACATATCAACCCTTGAAACTCTTGATTCGGCTCTACCTTGTGGCATACAAGTAGTAAAATATTTTACGCCGAAAATACAGATGAAAAGACATTCTCCTGCATACTCTTATATTAAAGGGAAAGATGTGATTCAAGTCCAGCCAACTTTGGCTGCATCCAACTTTTTTCTTTCTTAAAAATGTTACACTATTTATGAGAGTGCCATTTACTTTATTATGTAAGAAAATATGAAATCAGGGGCATTTTGATTATTACATATGTACATTCATGATCTCTATTGGTTAGGAAGATTGTAGGATATTGGTACACCAATCTGGTTATGTTTTGTATTTCGTTTTTGAATTTATATGGCTGTATACAACAGATACATGTACTAAGGGCTTTCTGCCCTTTTAGCTGTCTTTTGACTTGAGCGATATAATTTTTTTTATAAGAGATTAGGGATCTAGTTGTCCCTAACAGCTGCTGCTCTCCACACAGCTTGCTTCTCTCTCTTTTCTTCTTTCTCTCTCTTCTCTTAAAGTTTTTTATTGGACAAATTTACACATTATATTTACAACAATGTTATTATCTCATTTTAATAAAGTCAATACCATTATCTCACGAGGCCCCTCTGTATCGAAGAAGACTCAAAAAAGGTCATTGATTGGTGTGCAAAGTCTATCCAGTCTCCATTGCGTCATTGGGATATGTATTAAGATATTTGAAATTTAATTTCTTCTTTAAATTGTAATTGGAAACACTTTCCTCGTTCTGCCAATCATTTGGCAGACATTGGGGCTAAGTTAGGTATTTCGCTCCAACACTTGTTGTGGAGGAAGGCCTGTCTAGCTAGGTTTGTTTGTACTTTTCTCTCTCTTCTTAATAGTTTACACACCATATTTCAAAAAAAATAAAATAACGACAATACCATTATTTCCATTTTGTCATTAAAAGTTGACAAAAATAAGAAAAAAATTCAAGTGACCATCAATTATGAATTCATGAGATAAAAAATATAAAATAAAAAAAAATCAAGTTTTAAGTCATTCAATTCAAATTTGATAGTTAAATAAAACTGGGTACACCTAGTTTAGATGGATTTAGGTCCATACTCTATGTTATTATTAGCAAAATGAAAAAGCTTCTCATTGCATGGATTAAATGGATTTTGAACACTACTAACCAAAATTGTATTATTTGCACTTGACCATCACTAGTGGCAATCAAAAAAGTGAAAAGCAAATGATATGTTGAGTGGGAACAAGTCCCACATTGAAATGTGTTAAGAAATAGTGTTGAGTTATAAAGTTGAGCAATGAGTCTCCTAAGTGGCTAATCATTTCGGGATGGAACAGGCTCAATCCAATAATGGTATCAAAGAAGGAGGATGCGTGCATGAGTGAATACCCAGTTTGTGCTCTCCAAGGTATTTGGACACAAAGAGAAGTTGTTGCGTGGAAAAAAGTTCCACATTGAAAAGTGTTTAAGAAATAGTATTGAGTTATAGTATTCATTTGAAAGATAATTTTGTCATGATCTTCAGTGAGAGTAATGATAGCTATCCTCAAAAGTAGAAAATTGATCCCATTTGTCCAATTTTATATCAAAACAGAGATATGATAATGTTTAACAATAAGACTTACCTGAAAAACCAAGCGAATTCCATCACGTGTATCCACTGCAACGGGCATGCAGGAGTAAAAGTACCCACTGTCTATGATCCGGTGTACATCTTCTTGAACCTCACGGACCGTGAGAGCTGAGTTGGCTCTGGAAGCTTTCAATGCCGCCAAGACCTCCGCCTCGAGATCCTTCCTCTCGAGTTCCTCGCCATCTTTGTTCCGAACCAAAACCTCACTAATCAAAACCCTCTCTTCATCTTCTTTCCCGAGGCGACTAGAGAGATGTTCTTTCTGTTGAATATCTCTCCCGCTCGGAAGGGCCGCACTCGTTTCTTCCGAATGAGAAAACCCCAATGAAGAGGAACAAAGAAGCGATGATTTGGTCACAAAACGGTTGCCGTTCATGCGTTTTGAAATGGAAGATACGAAATTATGGATGAAATCTTGAGCTCTTCGTAAATTCGTGGAGATGGAATGGCGAGCGAAAGGAAGATTAGAGGAAGGCCCAAAAGAATGGTGGACAGAAAGACGCTGAAGCTTGATAGACGAAGAAACGAATCGGACGTCTTGGGTCTCCGCCATTGTATGACACCTCTGAGCTGCTGCGGGGGGAACAAGAAAAAGGGGAGAGGAAGAAGGAGAAAAGCCTAGTTCAGGAGCATATACGTGCAATTCGGGAGCTTTGGGTTTTAGGCTTCAGCAGAGGAGCTGAGCTGCTCTGAGCTCAATGAATTGGCGGCATCGCTGATTACTAATGAATATATCTATGTCGAATTAAAATGGTGGGTACGGCTCAGGTCAGGGATGATTTCCCAAATGCGACCCGAACAAAAACCTAACGGGGGATGGATTTCCCAAAATTTGAACCCGAACCAAAACCTGACCGGGATTGGGAAACCAGCCCTATCCCTGCCTCACTCCCCTATTTTTCAACCTTTGTTCCGTGACATATCCCCCATCTCATGTGAATCACCGGAATTCTATTCATGTGATTAGGGGAATTCTATTCATGTGATTAGGGCATCGTACCTAGATCAGGGCATAACCAAGAAGGTTAATAGAGATAAGAGGGCAAAAAAATGGACTAATTACAGAGCACAATTGTTGAATGCCACCTATGTACAAATAAAGATAAAAAAAATCAAACATGTAGCGTCATGACCTCTCCCTAGGTGGATTCACCGGTGAAGATCAAAGTCGTAAACTGGGTCATGAATGTCGATAGCGAATAAATTAAAGAGAAATCAATAGAAGAAGTCGCTGTGAGTGACCTCGATCACGCAAAGGTCGCGTTTGCGTGGAGCATGAAATGGACCGGGCCCAAAAGTCAAAAGATCGAATAACAAAGCCTCCGCTCAAGGGCTTCTTAGTCATTTGACACATAAATGCCAAAAAACTATTACGAGTCTTTAGTCGGAAGCCAATATCAACTGGTGCTCGGTAGAAAGTTACTTACGCTCCAACCCATTCAAATTTGTCTCCGGAAGTTGAGACCAGATCCACTAAGAGCCCGGCCCACATCTGCCTTTTTCGGAAATGTCAAAAATGGTCTGACGAGGGTAATAACGTCGTAATCTTGATACTATCTTCTATTTTTTACTTTTCTACGTGATAAGATTACCTTTCACAAAAGTAAAATAACTAGACGTAGATCTTCTAGTTGTCTGATCTCCGGCCCAATCATAAGTTGTGTATCCTTCAGTGTTAGAGACACTTTTTTATGCAAATAACAAACATTTTCTTGAAGCACACTTTAAGTATCTCAAGATCCGATAGACTGTTTTTATATGTTCTTTACTTGGTGCAAGCATGAACTGACTCACAACGCTCACTGCATATGCGACATCTAGTCTTGTGTGTGATAGGTAGATTAATCTTCCAACTAATTGCTGATAACGTCATTTGTCTGTTGGGATTTGATCTGGGAGAATTCCTATCTTATGATTCATTTCTATGGGCTTCTCTATTGGTTTACAATCAAGCATCATTCGGGTTTCGACTAGAAGATCCAGCACATATTTTCGTTGTGAAATGAAGATTCCATGTTTCGATCTTGCCACCTCAATTCCCCAAAAATATTTAAGTTGTCCGAAATCCTTTATTTCAAATTTAGGGGCTGAATACTCCTATAAAGCTTGCATTTCACATGGGTCATCTCCTGTCAATACCATATCATCAACATACACAATTAAAGTTGTTACTTTTCCTTCTTTGTGTTATATAAACAAAGTATAATCTGAGTTACTTTGCTTATAGCCAAACTCCATCATTGTAGCCGAGAATCTCTCAAACCATGCTCTAGGTGACTGTTTCAATCCGTACAATGACTTCTTCAATTTACAGACTTTACCTTGACATAAAGAACTACTTTCAAATTGTTGCAGAGGCCAATCTCGATTTGCTGCTATAGATATAAGAATGCTAATTGTATTGATCTTAGCTATTGGTGCAAAAGTATCCTAATAGTTTATCCCATACCTTTGCGTATATCCCTTTGCAACTAGCCGAGTTTTATATCTTTCATTACTTTCATCCAGTTTGAGTTTCACCGTGAACACCCATCGACATCCAATTGTCTTCACTCTTTTAGGCTGTGTAACAAGTTCCTAACGTGACATTCTTTTGTAGAGCCTCCATCTCTTCGTCCATCACCTTTTTCCATTTTGGATAAGCTAATGCATCCTGCACATTACTAGGAATAGAAACCCTGGATAATTGATCAACAGTAAATGCATACGATTTAGTCAACCTATGGGAGGACACATAGTTGTTGATTGAGTATTTGGTCTTGGCTTCAGGATCAGGCTCATACTGTTTCTTTGGAACTCCCTTATTCAATCTTTGTGGATATCTAGGAGTTATATTTTCTGTAGGAACACATATTTTAATAGATTCATCAAACACAGGATTCATATTTACCTGAGGAAAAACATTCTGAGTTGATTCTTCAGTTGATGGTGCAAACGGAAGCAACTGTGAGGATTCTTCAGGAGCAATTAATGATTCACTCTCAACTTCATGGTTGGGAGCACAATCTTGTTGCACATCATGACAACCTGGTTGGTTAAAAAATTCATTCACCGCTTCTAACTTAGCACCTCCACTATTCTCTTGATGATTAAACAATTCATTCACCGCTTCTAACTCAATAAACTCAGCCCCTCCGTTATTCTCTTCACTTAAGCTCACCCCCTGAAGATAATTCCGAGAGAGTCCCCCTGAATAATAAGGTTTTAATTCAGGGAAAGAGGCATTTAGAGTTACATGGAGCTTTCGGGTCTGTGGATCATAACGCCGATATCATTTTTGAAAATCAGAATAGCCAACAAAAACACATCATTTGGCATGAATCAAGTTTATTTTGCAAGACTTTTGGGATATGAATATATACAGTACACCCAAAAACCCGGGGTTCAAGATTTGGAACATGGGGAATGGAAATTAGGGAGTGCAGTTTTAGTTGAGGAGTTTGAAAGTCTATAACTAGAGAAGGTATTCAATTGATAAGGTAGGCAACAGATTTGACAGCTTCGCCCCAATAAAACCGAGGTATGTTCATGCCAAAGAGAGAGGCACACACTACTTCTAAAAGTTGTCTATTCTTTCTCTCTGCCAATCCATTTTGTTGGGGAGTATAGGTGCATGAGGTGTGATGACGAATTCTATGATTGTTCAAAAAATTACCAAGAGAAACATCGACAAACTCAACACCATTGTCAGATTACAAAACGCGAATCTACTTCTGGTACTGAGTGTGTACCATCTAGACACACATCACTCTTTTTTATAAGCAGGGATACCGAAGTCATTCTAGTGAATTTATCGATAAATGTCACAAAATACTGAGCTCGAGAAATAGAGGGAACTTTTGCAAGACCCCAAACATCAGAATAAATAACCTCAAAAGGTTCAGAATTCTTATTCAAACTAGGTAAATAGAGAGATACGGTGACTCTTAGCTAGTTCACAAGTGTCACAATGAAATCCCAAATTATTCAAACCTGAAAAGAGTTGTGGTCGCAATTTCTTAAGATAACCAAAGGAAAGATGACCGAGTCTTCGGTGCCATAACCATATAGTTGCTTGAGCATTGTTTTCACTACTAGCTTGATTTGCCTGACTGGTTTTCAATCCCCCATTCTCTGTCAACTCCAAATAGTAGATTTTTCCATGTCTAACACCATAACCAAGAATCTTTCGAGTTAGAATGTCCTAAAAACACAAAAAGAGGGCCAAAACATTACAGTACAAGCAAGAATTGAAGTAATTTGGCTAACAGACAACAGATAATATTCAAGAGATGGAACAACAAGGACAATATCTAATATAAGATTATTCGACAAGATAATTGATTGTTATCGTCCCGGATCTGACACAGGGATTCGTAGGGAAGTAGAAAAGAAAGACGAAGATCAAGCCAAAGGGAAGCTTGAAAACCCTAGGTTCGTTAAGGAGAACACCAAGCTTGTTTACCCTAAAAATCAATGCTTGTCTTTCTCATTACTCTTACCCCTTAAATAGGGTTCACCCTTATAGGGTTTAAAATAAAATATTATAAAAATACCCCTATAAATGAAATATTCCAAGAAATGCCCCGATGGCCTAAAACTGAAATAAATAAAGTAAATTAAAAAAACTATTAAAATAATAATATTATTGAGTGCATAACATTACACCCCCTGGAAGAAAGAGTTTGTCCTCAAGCTCGAAAGTAGGGTCTGTATGCCTACGTCTCCACCTATTCCCAAGTAGCCGCCTTGGTAGCAATGTCCGCCCTCAGGACGCCCAAAACTAGAGCATTCCCCTTAGTAATTTTTTTTATGGTCGAATGTAGGGATGCGTGTCGAACGTCGCTGCATCTCCCCAAGCAGCATCTCTACCCTCCCTCAGTCCTGGACTGGTGTGAAACAACCCCTCACAGTGGCCCCCCATTGTCAAGGTTGCACTGCCTACATTTTGCAGCATGGCAGCAACAATATCATGACCAGCCCCCTGGGATTGAGAAGACTCAGCAGCACTATCCCCCTCCAATTGCTACACCTTGAAACACTTAGAGGTCTAAACCCATCACGGTCAATAGGATCACTCGGCATATCCTTGTGAAATCCACATGCAACCGCAACAGTACTGGTTAAGGCTCTGACTAATTCTGTGTAATGAAGTCCAATTCCTGGGACACTAGCAACTCCAAGGCTGGGACCCAGATCAGGTGCAATTGGTACTGCAAATAGTTAGCCTGAGATCATTTGCATATGTTTTCCACTTCCTGTATTGTTTATCCCATAATAGAGAGCAACAACATGAGTCTCACAAGCATATTCATGCAAGTAAGCCATCAATAGGTGTGCACAAATTTCAGTGAGAACTTCGACTTTTGTAAAGTAATGTGAATGGGGCCAGTTACAATCTCTCTTGATGTAAGCCTGCAAGAGTTTCCCTTGATGTAATGCACCTAGATTGGCGCTAGCTATGAGTAAACCTATTACAGTAAATTGATCCAAAATTGATGGTATGTACATCACTGGTTTGTAGGCAGCAGTAAAAACCGTGGATGATATGCTGTGCCAGCAACCAATTTGGCCAGTGTAATCCTCCATCACTTTGGTGGCTGTTGCAGGGTACCCACCCTAGCCAAGGAGGTCAACCACGCAAGCTACATGATCTTCCTTCCCCTTGAGTCCATAGGTGTCAAGCGCAAGCCCGGTTGTAATTGTGCTAAGCCTTCCCAAAACTACCACAAAAAGTCCATATATGGCAGCAAGACTGAAACCCACGTAGATGGCTATTGCACTGGCAAAAATTGGAATTATGACAAACTTGTAGCCCAGTGTCAGGCCACCTAGGACATTTGTGGCTAGCTGCTGTTGCACCTCATCCCAATCTTGTATTGTTGATAAAGCCCAGCTCTGCAACTTCTCCTTTCGTAGTTCTTCCACCGTCCATTCCAATGTCTGGATTGAGGTTGCATGGCCAACAATAAGTGGCTCTAGGATAGGGCCCCATGGATCCACATCAACTCTCCACTTTGTAACAAATTTAGTGTTGAGTATGTTCACACAAGCAACATTGTAGTTGGCCAAGCCAACAATGGCACAGAGCAGAGTCAAGAGATTTGTTTCTAGTGTAATATGAATATGAGCCTCCAAAACCAAATTGATGTTGCCATATGCAGGCCCATACTGGTAGTCAACCGTCCTGTCATTTGCCAAATCTCCCCCTAAGGCAACACTAATGCCATCCCAATTGCCTATCTCTCTTTCGATCGTATTCACATCCAGCAGAGCCGGTGGAGTGTGCTGGCTTGGACCATCCCTAACAGTGATAACATGAATACCTACTGTTAATACAACTCTTCTGGCAACACCATTGTCAAAGTGCCTCATGACAATTATATCAGCGTATCCTTTGACATTTTCGTATGGTCTCTACAAGTGTGTCTCCTTTTGTTGTTGTAGAAAATCCCCGTGCATTTTCTGTGTTCAAAACTTCTCCACCCAACCTTTTCATGGCCGACTCAAAGGACAATCTGGTCCTAGTTGAAGTCTCATAAAAGAGAGTGGCCATGAGATAACCCCTCAAAATTTGACAGTTAGAAGAATTTTTCTCTATCTTTTCCATTGTCCACACCACTTCAAATATTGCACTGTCTCCATTCTTTTCAGAACCAAGAAATGACAAATATGACTTACTATCCCGGGAATCCCCTATAATAGCAGGGCCCTTATAACTACCTGTTATGATAGCATATATACCAACAGCCTTATTAATATATCTGTTAGTGACGTCAACACCTGATTTCACCTCAATAATAGAACAAATCGGCAAACTTTTGCCATTTGCTACGTCATCTTTGTATTTTAACTCAACACAAAGATTGCCAAATTCAACCTCTGATTCCAAGCTATCACCATGATTTACAGACGAATTGCTTTTGTTTTCACAAAAATGAAGACTAGTTGCACCATCTATTTTGACATCTTGCTTAAGCGAAGTTGCACCGTTTTGCCCACTTTTACCAAATTCAATTTCAGGTTTTTTTGCATGTTTGACATCTTCAACATAACTAGACTTTATTTCTTCAATCTCAACTGAGTCACTTCTAATAGAAGAATCATGTAGCACTAATTCACCTTTCTCAACATACCCATCCATAGTCGTAGCACGAATAGCATAATCATTCAGCACGAATGCATCCTTATGAGTAGAAACAACACTAAGGCATACTTCTGCATTCTCAGAGTTAACAAAGCCAGAATATTTTGAATTTCCATCTCCTTCTCTCAACACTACAGACAAGGGACACAAAAAATTAAGCGCCACAACAGCTAGAGTAGCATCTGCTGCCTTCTCAAATTTAACTTGCTTATCATGCATGATCATCTTATTAAGCACAAACAGATACGGGACATGCATAACATTAACAACATGTGTGATTTGCCACAATTGAGTCACCAGGAACCCCACAACGGATGGAGCCCAAAAAATTAAGCCCCACCTTGACAATTTGACAACGAACAAACCCACATGTAATGTGTGCATCAACAGAACAACAAAGCCACCAAAAAAAAATTTGCAGACATCCCCAAAAAATTATTTCTATGGATCCCGGCATCCTTCAAAAAATTTCATCTCAAAATGCATACACCCAAGCCGAAATTCCCTCACTTAGGCACTGTTTCTCTGCTTCACAAAACAAAGGACCTTCGTCCCCAATTTTCGAGCAACGGTGCTGCTGCTCAGGCCCTTTTAGCCACATCAACGCCATGAAAGACTCATTTTGACCTAAAATTCGAGGGTGTTTCCGAAGTTTACCCCCAATTTTGTTGAAGATGGTTTCCCACTGGACTGCCGAGAGCGAGATTGTGAGGGAGAGGGAGAATTCGAAAGCCAAAACCCCCCGGAGTTGTTTTCGACGGAGCCTCTTCCTCCGTTTCCGGTGGCAAATAGCAGCCCTTTGTGGCTTTGTTCCTTGTATATTGTTTGAGATAGTGGCGGGACGACCAAACTGATTCGTCGAGACAGAGTCGGAGCGGGAATTTTTCGTCTGCTATTCTGGAAGACATTCTGCTGGCCGTGAGGAGTGATTTTTTGAGGTTGAACCCAAATCAACCCTTACCGATGAGGTTTTGGCAGCATACCCTTTCGATTTCCCCAAATCTTGGTCCCCGCTATTCGGCTTTGGATTTCCTTGTGCGAAAATATTGAATTTTTTTGAAGCATAGCCTTTCTGCCCTTCCGGATTTGAGGTCGCACCCAAATCTTTCATAGGGACTTCGGCTGGTAAATAGGACAAAATTTTTAATTTTTTTGGCCCGTGGTCTGTTTTCTGTTCAAGACAACGCTTGCTGCCTTTCCTTCTGTGCATACGTATTGCTCGGAGATTTTAGGTCGTATGACCTTTTCTGCGGAAGCGAGTGGCTCCCTTGCAGAACGTTCAATGAAAGATTCATACCATGCGTGTATTTCTCCCATTTGTTTGCTTACTTTTTCCAATGAATCGAGTACCTTGTGCATAACAATCCATTCTTTTTGGGATAAAGAATAACCAATTGTGTTCCTGCTCTGATACCGATTTTTATGGTCCCAGATCAGACACAGGGATTCGTAGGGAAGTAGAAAAGAAAGACGAAGATCAAGCCAAAGGGAAGCTTGAAAATCCTAGGTTCGTTAAGGAGAACGCCAAGCTTGTTTACCCTAAAAATCAATGTTTGTCTTTCTTATTACTCTTATCCCTTAAATAGAGTTCTCCTTTACAGGGTTTAAGATAAAATATTACAAAAATACCCCTATAAATGAAATATTCCCAAAATGCCTATGTGGCCTAAAACTGAAATAAATAAAGTAAATTAAAGAAAAAATATTAAAATAATAATGTTATTGCGTGCATAACATTGAGCCTTCCCCAGTAATAGGAGAGGTACTACCATCGGTGATGTAAATAACGGATTGAGAGAAGGTAGGACAGATTTTAACTGACTGGAATCCCTCGTAAAAGATTGGATGCACCTGTATCAATAATCCAAGTTCTATTATTAGAATATGCAGAAAAAATGATGCTTTATCAATAATACCTGGATGGGCAACATTTGTCTTAGGCAGGAGCTCGTCCCCAACAATATTTTTTCGAGGTTTTTTTGAGAAGTCCCACCACTTTGGATAACCAATAATCTCGTAACAACGTTGTTGCGAATGACCTTTTTCCCCGCAATGAGTGCAGACCCGGTTGTTAGCTTTTGTAGATATTGGACGATAGCTCCCCATTGTCTGTCTCTGGGTTGTTTCAGATTTTGGGTCCGGTCTAGGAAGTATTCTGGTTCGGTTCAATTCGATAGTCATGTTTGGTTTGGCTTTGGTTCGGTTCGATTCGGGTCTGATTCGGGTCCGATTCGGGTCCGATTTGGATCCGCTGGGTTGACCCGCAAATAAATAAAGGAACAATGTTCATAAGTTAACAAAAAAAAATTAAATGGAGCACTTTCATCTTCTCCGTCGACGATGCTGGTGGTTCAGTGGCGGCTCTGTGGTTGGAAGGATGATTCAGTGGTGGTTCGTTGGCTTTCAGGAGTCCCGCAGGATATCGGGTGGCGGTGGCTCGATCTTACGATGACGACAGAGCGTCTTCGGCGATGGTGACGGTGCGTCGGCGTACTTCAGCGACGGTGGTCAGCGGTTTAGACGACAACGTTTTTCGGTTATAGGACAGAGCAGCGGAAACCGTCAGGCCACTGAGTCGCAGAAAGAAAAGAGTTTGTCGGCTTCCTTCGGCGATAGCAGTGATCGGCAAGCTGTTGTGCGGTCGTCGGCGACGAGATTTTGGCTACGAGACCGCCGAGCTACTGAGTTGCAGAAAACAGAGTTCTGCAACTTCCTTCAGCCATGATTTTTTTCGGGTACCTCCTTCGACAACGTCAACGACTACAGGAATACTTAGCTCTGATCTTCAGTGACGGGAAGGAGAAGAGAATTATCCTGCTCTGATACCATGTAAAACCGACTAACACAAAGAACAAAGAAGGATTTCAAAGAATTTTTTCTTATGTATATTCTTCTCTTCATGGAGGCTTTTTATGATACATTTACAACCTAATTTAGATCCAATTTAGATCTTAGAATCAGAAACAAAACAAGGAAACAAATCATTTCCCATAATTATGGTAACAATTTTCATAATTTACAACTCATTCCAACAAAGCTAGAGTGTGCACTTCTTGTGGTTGATGGTGTGAAAAAAGCAGTGGTGGGACTCACAATTGAAGAAGCTAAAATTCACTATGATCCTTGTTGGAATTATGGTTTCAAATATATTATTTATGAAATAAAATTACCATGATTTATAGGTGTGAGGCCCACTTCTAGATGCTTTGTCATTGGATGTTCAGTACAAGGAATAATGGCCAGCACATCCCCCTATAGAGGTAGATTAATTGGGTGCATTGACTTAGTGGACACATCCCTTGGGAATAAGGAGATGTATCTCTCTTGAGGGGATATATCTCTCCTTAGAGGATGTATCTCTCCTAAGGGGATGTATCTCTCCTAAGGGGATGTATCCTTATGAATAGTCATTAGTGCCACACCCTTTGGAAATCTATAAATTCCTCCATGGTCTTACAAGTGAGGTTAAGGCTATTGGCACGCCTAGTCTGGCTGAACGGGAGCAAGCTTATCACTTGTAAATGAATTATCAAAGGTTATCTTGTGCACTTCAAGTTCTATATATATTCTTCAAGATGAAAGGTATGGTCTATTTATTCTTCTTATTTCAATTCTATGATATATGTATGACTCTCATTATAAGGAGAATTATGGAGGATTTAATATCTATTTCTATGATGTTTATTTTATTATTATTAGACATCAAGTCTAACAAATACAAGTGATTAATGCCTTTGCTGGTATCATAGAGATAGATTCTAATTTTCTATATTTTTTCATTATTGTTTTGTATTTTTTGGCTATTTATTTGTGAATGAAAATAAACCTAGTTTAAGCTTATTGTGTTATAGCGCCGCAGGCGGGCTTGCTGGTGCGGGCCTGCCAATGCTCAAGCTACTATTTGGGCATGCCTGTTAACACGCGGGCTTGTGCGGTTCGGGTCTGTAATGACCCAGGACCATGAACCAAACCGGGTTTTGCTAATATAATGAACCATAATGTGTTTTAAGAGTTGTTTTGACCCATAATTTTATTTTTAATGGAATTTCCATGTTATTTGGAATTTATTTGGATATTTGAGATCCAAGACTAAAGGTATGAAGATTTATATGTTGATATTTTATAAATAGTTCATATCTAATTGGTTTAGTTGTTGGATAATTATTTCTTTGCTATAATTTCTTGAAGTATTTATAATTTGTCTTATTGCATGTCTTGTTATATATTAATGTATTTTATGTAAAAATTAATTTAATTATATAATTTTCAAAATCCCCAAAGGGTAATGCGAGTTGTATAATTAGATTAGTATATTGTAAATTAATTCATATGAATCCCGAAAGGGTAAGTATGAATTAATTTATTTGTTTGTTTATTTGTTTGTGATATTGTTGTTTTTTTATTATGTGTGGAATGATTTGCCTAGTAACTCTCATGAATCCCCAAAGGGTAAGTGGGAGTACTAGATGGCTGAGATGATTGTATAATTATGTATATTCTCTTAAATATTAAAATATTTTCTGGATGACAGGAAAATCCAGTAGTGGACATAATTTTGCTGAGTCTCTAAAGAAAAATGTACTTGAGGGGACTAATTATGTGAACTGGTCACAACGGGTTGACTTAATGCTACGAGGCTATAGGTTTGATAAGATTATCAAAGTGGATACTCCTCAAAGACCTTCCCGAATAAACTACCCCAATAATCTGAAACAGTATAAGAAGGACAGTATAAGAAAGACCTTAGAAAATTCAAGGAATGGGATTATGCTAATGAAATTTTTAGGTCACATATTCTTGGGGCTCTAAGTGAGACTCTCTTGATGACTTATTTTCATGTCCCCACTACAAAAGAGATTCTCGACCAAATTGAGGCTAAATATGGTAAAAAATCGTCTACTCACATTAATAACTTATGGCAAAAGTTCACTCGTGCCAAATGCGTAGAAAATGCTGATGTGAGGAAACATGTAAATGACATGCTTGCCATGGCAGATGAGTTACAATATCATGGTAGACCAATGGATGAAGAAACTAAAGTGGTCACCATTATCAACTCTTTACCCAAATATCTCAAATATATTCAAAAATTTTATTATTTGTCCAAGACGAAGTGGATTGTATTTGATTTGGTTAATATGATCGACCACCAATATGATAGACTCAATCCAAGTATTGAGTTAGATAAACCTTCACCTAGCGCTAACGTAGTTTTGAAGCTAAAGAAGAAGAATTTTAAGAAGAAGGGAACGAACTTTCGATTTCAAAACTTCAAGGACAAAAAGGTCAATCAACAAAGGGTTGAAGTACATGCAAATCAATGTGTTTGCTTCTTTTGTAATAAGCCAGGACATATAAAAAAATACTATAGGGCTTTGAAAACCATGCAAGAGGGGCAACAAGAGAAAACTAATGTGTCTTTATTTCTTGAAACTTGTACTATTTATATCAAGCCTTTTAGTTGGTGGGTTGATTCTGGTGCAACTGTTCATGTATCGAATGAGTTGCAGGGCTTCAAAGAGCTAAGAAAGATTGAGGAAAGAACAAACTTTATTTACATGGGAAATGATGAAAAGGCCATTGTGGAAGGCGTAGGAACTTACCGACTAAAGCTTGTTGATAAAAAGTTTTTTGATTTAGAAGATTGTCTTTATGCTCTTTCTATGAGAAGGAGTCTATTATCTGTATCTAGTCTTGAGAAACTTGGATTTACATTTTACTTTGGAAGTGGAAGTTTCTTATGTTACCAGATGATAAAGTTATTTTGAGAGGTTTTTGAAATTCTGGTCTATATCAATTGCAACTTAATAAAAATATGGTGTTCAATGTTTCTACTTCTTTGGATATTAAAGAAAATGAATTGTATTTATAGCATTTATGACTTGGGTATATAAACAAGGATAGAATTACAAGACTTGTGACACAAGGATTATTAAAAAATCTTTCACATAATGATTTTCCTATTTGTGAGTGTTGTATATATGGGAAAATGACAAAGATACCCTTTCCATCCAAAGGCTCAAGAAGTTCTCATATTTTGGATATTATTCATTCTGATATATGTGGACCTATGAATGTGAATACTCATAATGGTCATTCGTATTTTATCACATTTATAAATGATTGCTCAAGATATGGAAGAGTATATTTACTGCATAGAAAAAATGAGGCCTTAGATTATTTCAAAACCTTCAAATTGCAGGTAGAAAATGCCACAGAAAGGAAGATCAAAACATTGCACACCGACAAAGGTAGAGAGTATTGTTCGGAGTTATTCTCTGAATTTTTCAAGTCAAATGGGATTATCCATATGTTTAGCATGCCTTATATACCTGAACAGAACGGTACTGCTGAAAGGAGAAATCAAACCTTACTAGAGATGGTAAGATCTATGATGACACTTGCAAATTTGCCAATATCCTTTTGGGGCGAAACACTATTGACAACTACCTATATCTCAAATAGAGTGTCTTCAAAGTTAGTTGAGAAAACACCTTATGAGTTATGGTTAGGCAAAACTACTAATCTTAACCATTTTAAAGTATGGGGATGTGTTGTTCATGTTTTAAAACTTGATCCTAAGGACAAATTGATGGCTAAGACTCGAAGATGTTTATTCGTTGGGTACTCTGAACATTCGAAATGATATAGGTTATATCCTCCCAAGGAGAAGGTGATCATTGAAAGTAGACATGTAAAATTCATTGAGGATAGATTTGATTGTGATGAAGATTTAAGGACGAAGTCTCACTTGGAAGTGTTGAAATGTCTTCTTCTGAATCTCCTTCTAATATAGAGAATTCCACCCAAACGGATATTCGAAGAAGGACTAGAGAAAGAAAACTTAGTCAACTCCTATCATCTTCAGATTTTTATACCTATGCTGGAGAAACTTATGAAAGAACAAGGTTGAATGAAGATGATCCTGATCCTGACACTTACGAGGAAGTACTCCTTGATGTGGATTCCGACAAGTGGAAGTCGGCAATGGAAGAAGAGATGGACTCTATGTATAAAAATGAAGTTTGGAAACTTGTTAATCCTCCTACATCGGTTAAGCCCATTAAGTGCAAGTGGATTTTTACAAGGAAGAGAAATGTTGAAGGTAAAGTTGAAAGATTCAAAGCTCGTCTTGTTGCCAAGGGTTTTACTCAACAATACGGGATTGATTATGATGAAACATTCTCTCCTGTTGCACGGATACAGTCTATTCGAGTTCTCCTGGCATTGGTGGCATATTATGACTATGAGTTGTTTCAAATGGATGTTAAAACCAATTTTCTAAATGGAAATTTGGATGAGGAGATTTATATGGAACAACCACGTGGGTTTGTTAGACTTGGAACTGAAGCAAAAGTGTGTAAGTTGGACAAGTTTATTTACGGTTTGAAACAAGCCTCAAGACTATGGAATATCAAGTTCAATGAAGCAATTAAAATGTATGGTTTTCCTCAGAATCCAAAAGATCACTGTGTTTATATCAAAACAGTGGGAGATCGCATTGCCTTTCTTACTTTATACGTAGATGATATTTTATTAGCCTGGAATGATATTCAGTTACTCCAAGGTATAAAGACATGGTTGTTTCAGACATTTGATATGAAATACCTTGGAGAAGCTTCTTATATTCTTGACATTAAAATTCTACGGGATAGAGCCTTGTGAAAATTGAGTTTGTCTCAAGAGAAGTATATCGACACTCTTCTGGATTGGCTTCACATGTCCAACTGTATACAAGGTAACGTACCTTATGATAACACTAAAAAGATGAGTCAGGTGGATTGTCCTTCTCGCCTGAAAGATAAGTTGGACAAATCTAAGTATCCATACGCTTCTGCTGTGGAGAGTTTTATGTATGCTCTTATATGTACAAGACCTGATTTTGCTTATGCTGTTGGGGTTCTTAGCCGGTTTTAGGCTAATCCAGGTTTCACTCACTAGGAAGGGGTTAAATGGGTAATACGCTATCTAAAACGAACAAAGTCACATGCTTTGACTTATTAAGCGGACAAGTTGGAATTGAATGGTTATTCCGACTTAGATTATCAAGGTTGTGTTGATACCACAAGTCTACTTCTGGTTTTATCTTTATGTTTGGCGGAGGTGTGATTTCTTGGAAAAACAAGAAACAAGACTGTCGTGCAATCAACCATGGAGGCATAATATGTGGCTATGAACTTAGCTACAATGGAGGTTGTCTATCTTCGCAAATTCTTGCAAAGTCTTCTAGTGGTAGACTGTGTGGAGCGACCTATTCCTCTCTTTTGTGAAAACGCATTTGCTATTGTTATCACGAAAGATCCGAAGTGTCACTCCAAATCTAAACATATCAAAGGGAAATACCACTACATATGAGACATGCTGAGGAAGGAGGAAGTTGCTATTTATAAGATATCTTCTTCGGACAACTTAGCTGATCCACTAACCAAGTGTCTTCCTGTGACCAGTTTCACTTTCCATGTGGGGAACATGGGTTTGATATGTTTATAATTGATGAGACCAAGTGGGAGAACATTGTTTTGTATGCATTGTGGTTTCAATGATTTCTCATACTATGTCATGACATTGTAATTTATATTCTATGGAATGACCATTTTGAAAGAATGATTTTGAAAGAATGCATATGTTTTTATGTGATAATATGAGTACTCCGTGTATGCCTTGAGATTCAGCTTCCCTATTAGATATGCACTTTTACGTTTATATGTGAGGGTCCGAATAGGGAATGACGGTTGAGTCTCTAAATTGTCTAGGCCAATGGGACTGCATAGGCACAATTTCCTTTACGGCTAATACTCATGCTGGTATAGAGCTTTACCCTGAGCTCCTCAAGTACTGAGTATGCTATGGACAGTGAGATACCTTGATGTCCATATTTTCTATTAGGTATATACTTGTATGTATATATGGAAGGGTCTCAATAGGAAGGTAAGGTTGGATGTCTAATTATTCAGGCCTATGGTACTAATTAGGCACAATTACCTTAGTGGCTAATACTCGAATTGGTATAGAGCTTTACCCTGAGTTCAGGTCCGAGTATGCTATGAATGGAGACCGCTGAACTGGCAAATCTGACAAGTATGGATTTGGTTTATTCCCCAGCCTTGGATATCTAAGATATATATTGTGTAGGCCCGGGTTAACTACACATGTATATTAAAGTGTTTAAGGTAATGCCTTTGGTCATGGTAAGGTTTTATGTGTCAAGATTGATTTTTCATGTTTTTTCGCAAATCGGAATTTGAAATGGATTTGAAACCAAGTGGGAGTTTGTTGGAATTATGGTTTAAAATATATTATTTATGAAATAAAATTACCATGATTTATAGGCATGGTGCCCACTTCTAGATGTTTTTTCATTGGATGTGTAGTACAGGTAGGGGTGGCATCGAGTCGAGCCGAGCCGAACCCGAACCTGCCTATGTTCGAGCCGAGCTTCGAGCCGAGCCTCGTCTCGAGCCTAAAATTGTTATCGAGCTCGAGCCCAAAAATCTTAACCGAGCTCGAGCCGAGCTTCGAGCCGAACTCGAGCCTCAACATACATTTAAAAATTTTCAAAAAGTATATATCAAATTAATTATATATAAAATTATACATACATTTTACATAAAATTGGACATGACCTCTACAAAAAATTAAGCATAACCTATATATATAATACATGTATAAGATTGAGGCATAACCTCTTCTTAAAATTGAGTATAATGTATGTATATAATACCTGTATAAATTCGGCATGACCTCTACTTAAAATTGGACATAATCAATATACATAATACCTGCATAAACACTCCATAAACATTCCATAAACACTCCATAAAATTATCTATACATTCCATAAAATAGTCTAAACACTTCATACACTGCATAATATTATAAATAAACTTCATACAATAATCAAACACAACAAAATTAAATGAAATATCACTATTAATTTACAATCACCCAAATAAAAACTATAAATCCATTATAAAATTACAAACTATAATTGTTTCTCTTAATGCTAGAAAATAATATACATCCCTGCATGAGCAAAATCTCCACCTACGACAAAAACAAAAAAATAAAATTAGATATTGTCAGATAAAAAAATACTCTTCCATTACTAGTTACTTAATGTCCTTAAAAATATTAAAATTACCATGATGAGAGAAAAATGAAAAATCATGTAGCTGGTAGCATTATCTCTACACTCTTCTTCTCAGGCTGTAATCATGAAACAAAATTTTAATAAATAAAACTAAAAAATATACTAAAAAATATCATAATAAAGAATTGATCAAAGAAATTCACCTTTTGATTTTTCTTTACACCGTGAAGAACCCGAATCCAATCACTGCCACAAATCAAAGCTTGAACTGTACTTGGTGCCAAGGAAGAACGATATGAGTCTATTACTCTACCACCAGCACTAAATGTAGACTCTGAAGCTACTGTAGATATGGGAATTACAAGGATGTTTGCTGCCATCTTAGATAATACTCAAAATTTTATATGATTCACTTTCCACCATTCTAAAACATCAAAATCATATTGTGAAGTTTCCTCACAACTATATACACCTTCTTCAAGATAAATTTCCAATTCTGACCTTGGTAAATTAACTACATCCTTTTGTTTCATATAACTCATCAACTTTGACCAACCTGAACTTGATGAAGGCCTACGACTTGTGGAAACACCCATAGAGCTACTAGTACTTGAAACAATCTCTTCATTTCTATTATCCACATTATATAAGGATACATATTCATCGTAGATCTCATATAAGGTGCGTCGAACTAAATTTATATTCATTGTAGCTTCATCCATAGAATATATCACTGGAAAATACATTTCGATCAACTTTAATTTGACCCTTGGATCCAAAACTGAAGCAACAACCATCAATAAATTGCATTCACCCCAATACTTCTCAAATTTCTCTTTCATTCTACTAATCATTGTCCTAATGAAAACATTTTCATTTGTAGAATGAAAATTCAGAACTTCTTTTACCCTATATACCTCACTAAGATACAAATTAGAAGTAGGATAGTCACTCCCAGAAATTATATTAGTAATTGCATTAAAAACTTCTAAAATCTCACACACCATGTCAACTTTTTCCCATTCATCAAAACTTGGCAAACAATCATATGTTGGTTCTCTAACTTTAAATCTAGAGAATGCATCTTTGAATTTTAATGCAGAAGACAATATGTCATAAGTAGAGTTCCAACGAGTTGGACAATCAATAACCAACCTCTTTTCACCAAATTCAAATTGTTGTACAATTTCAGAAAAAGTGCGAAGTCTAGCCTCAGACAGATTTATGAATTTGACACTTTCACGCACATTATCAATGATATCTTTAATCTGAACAAGACCATCTTAGACTAATAAGTTCAAAATATGAGCACAACAACGCACATGAAACAACTTTCCACCACACACCAAATTTTTTTTCCTTGAAAAATCTTGTTTCAAAACTCTGATACAAACATCATTATATGCAGTATTATCAATTGAAATACTAAAAACTTTATTTTCAATCTCCCACTCTTTCAAATACTTGTAAATAGCATATGCTATATCAACACCACGACGAGGAGGAGGAACATGCACAAAACTCAAGACTCGTTTTTGTAGCTTCCAATTACTGTCAATAAAATGCCCAGTAATAACCATGTATTCAAGTTTTTGATTTTGAGACTTCCAAAGATCCGTGGTAAGACTAATCTTGTTAATCTCTTTTAAAATTTCAATTTCTTTTTCTCTGCCTCATACACCTCCATACACTCCTTCTTAATAGTCTTCCGGGATATTTTCTCATAATTCATATTTGCCATCTTCATTAAAAAATTAAATCCCTCCTCTTCTACTATCATGAATGGATGCTCATGCATAAGAATCCAATGAGCAATGAGTACTCTCATTTTAGCTTGATCATAATTTCCTCCAAAATCCATAAAAGGAAGTCCAGATGGACTCTGATCAACATTAGACCCCGCCTCCACTGGTTGAAAGTTTAAGGTTTTTTGTTTTCTCATTGCCACTTTTCTACTAGTGCAACGTTTCAAATGTCGACTCATATGTGTAGTCACTCCACTACTAATAACACTCAAATTGATTTTACAATGAACACACTGAGCCTTTTTTGTACCACTAAGTGATACTTCTTTGAATTCCAACCACACATGAGACTTTTTTTTGTCTTTTTGAAGTATGAGTAGAATCACTTTCATCCTCATTTATGGTAATTTCATCTGGGCCCATTTCTATGACAGAGGGTAGTGACTCTGGTGGAGTTGAGTCACTATTTATAGTTACACTAGAACTAGTGTTAATTATTGATGTCAATTGAGGAGGTGTTGACATTCTTACTTCTACAAAAAAATAAAATTACAAATTAAAAACATAAAGAAAAGAAAGTTATTCTAACAACAAAGATCCTACACATAATTTAAGATACTTGTTTATTCTTAGAGGATGGTACGTGACATTGTGACAATCGGGAATGACCCTTGTCTTTCAATGCAGCGAGGTCTCTTTGAGCCAGTAGCCCTGCACCCAATAGTTTCCAGTCCAATATACCGATCCTTTTTTTTATATATAAATTTAAAAACTTCTAAGATAAGGAAATAAGCACACCAACATTCTCTTCTAATATTCTGATGAAATTCAACTTCAATACCAAGAAATTAATGATAAAAATGAAAAAAAATGAAATTCAACCTCAAAACCCCACTATACCAAGAACAACAGTAGATATAAGTTCAATGAGAATTAAGAAAGAAGGACAAAAACTAACTTTTTTTATTCTTTTTTATAATAAAGAGAAGTTGGATGCAATTAAGAAAGCTTCTGATTCCATTAACTATAATAGAGTATTATTGAACAGAATATGTTATTAATACTCAAAATCATGAAATAAAATTCCATTGCTAAAATATATCAAGTAACAATTTGAATACCATTGCTGTTTATTGCTGAAATATATGATAAACGTACAAAATTTTATAAGAGGCCAGACACCTAAAAATAAGAAGGCAAAAAAGAAACAAGATCCCACAACATAAAAATATTTGAAAGTCTAGAATAATAACTTCATTTATGAAGAACAATAGAATTTGAGCAAAAAAATCATTGACAACCAACCAACTATTTTCCAAACATTATAGCAATTGAGCTTAGTAAGTCATTTTGAGATATACAAAAACATAACAAATGACAAGGTGGGGGATTTTTCTCCCCCACCCTTCCTTTCCTTCTTGAATGTTAGCTCAGTATGAAGTTTCCTGGCTCTCAGCCAGCTAGAATGCAATTGATGGCACACTCAAGCAAAAAAAAAAATTAAGAGAATAAAATAGGTCAACCTTATACAATCTGTATAAAATGATCTTCGTACATTCTACCCTTAAATCAAGAATTCACCGTTTCAAAAAATCAAACAGTATCAACACTCAAAATCATGAAATAAAATTCATACCAGTTTTCTTACAATGATTTCTTCTCGAGTGTACTTTGAACTGTCAGCTGGAAATATCGGAAAAAAAAAAAAAAAACAGAGCTGAGTTTGCTTACAGAAACAGAGTGTGCCGTTCGGATATCCAAAAAAACTTTCCAATAATGAAGGAGCACTGCTGAGAAACGAAGCTGAGAAACGAAGAGAGAGTTAGAGATTTTTTAGGTTAGCTCGGCGACGAAAAAAAACAGAAAGATTAAATAAAAATCTTACCTCCTTCCGTCGGACCGTCGATTTCATCTCGTCTGCAAGGAAAAGCTTGGATGAAGAAATCGAAGAGGAAGAAGAGAAAGAAATCTTTGAGGAAGGAAGACAGAAATCGTAGAGGAATAAATCGAGGAATCGAAGAGGGAGAGGGAGAACGAGGGATTTGAAGACCAAATCCCCCATTTCCCCTGAATACCTGCTGACGGACAGCGATTTCCGCAAGAAATCACGCTGAAACGGCATGGAAATGGCAGATGGAGGTATTTCTCAGGGAAATTTCCCGAATCGAAGAGGTCTCCCGATCCCCAAATCGCTCGTTATATTAATGAGTCGACTCGCGAGCCGACGAGCCGAACCGGGCTCTGCTCGAGCTCGACTCGTTAATGTAAACGAGCCCATCCCTGAGTTTGAGCTCGGTTCAAGCTCGAAATATAACATTTCGAACCGAGCCGAACTCGAGCGGCTCGCAAGCCTGCTCGGTTCAAAGCCACCCTTAAGTACAAGGAATAATGGCCAGCACATCCCCCTGTAGAGGTAGATTAATTGGGTGCATTGATTTAGTGGACACATCCCTTGGGAATAAGGAGATGTATCTCTCTTGAGGTGATGTATTTCTCCTTAGAGGATGTATCCTTATGAATAGTCATTAGTGCCACACCCTTTGAAAATCTATAAATTCCTCCATGGTTTTACAAGTGAGGCTAAGGCTATTTGCACACCCAGTCTAGCTGAATGAGAGCAAACTTATCACTTGTAAACGAATTATCAAAGGTTATCTGGTGCACTTCAAGTTCTATTTATATTCTTCAAGATGAAATGTATGCTCTCTTTATTCTTCTTATTTCAATTCTATGATATATGTATGGCTTTCACGATAAGGAGAATTATGGAGGGTTTAATATCTATTTCTATGATGTTTATTTTATTATTATTAAACATCAAGTCTAACAACCTAATGTCACTGATTCGGATCACCTGATCGAAGCCATAGAAGATGCTGGATTTGGGGCTGATCTTATCAGCTCTGGAGATGAAATGAACAAAGTGCATCTAAAAATTGATGGTCTTAGTTCTCCTAAGGAAGCGACTCTCATTCAGTTTCGCCTTGAAACAATAGGAGTGTGAATCTTGTGGAAATGGATACAAGGGGCAAGAAAGTTAGTGTTACATATGACCTGGTCCTAGATCACTTATACAATGTATCCAACAGGCCGGTGATGGATTATACCATGCAAGTGTATATACCCCTCCAAGAAGAAGAGATACAGAACGACAACAGGAGATTCAGATCTACAGATATCAGTTCTTGTGGAGTAGTTTGTTTTCAGTCCCAGTGTTCTTATTCTCCATGATTTTCCATGATTCATCCTTATGGAAGCTGGTTAAAATACAAAGTTTACAATATGCTCACGCTTGGCATGCTAGTGAGGTGGGTTCTTTGCACCCCACTTCAGTTCATCATTGGATGAAGGTATAAATTTGGTATCCTGTCATTGGAAACATCACTGTTGTTCTTGTCATTTTGACTGGAAACATACAGGATGCAAACATCAGCATTAATGTATAGTTTATTGCTTGAGATCGTATCTGAAAGTTGGTAACTGTATGCTGGTTCAGGTTCTGCGTGGGATCATATCATGCACTAAGACGCTGGTCAGCCAGCATGGATGTTTTGGTTCCATTAGGGACAAATGCTGCTTATTTCTACTCCATATACATTGTTATAAAGTCAGTTACCTCAGATTCATTTGAAGGGCAGAATCTGTTTGAGACCAGTGCAATGTTGATATCTTTTATTCTCCTGGGGAAATATTTGGAGGTGGTAGCGAAGGGGAAGACTTCAGATGCTTTGGCAAAGCTTACAGATCTTGCCCCATATACTGCTTTTCTCCTAGAGTTTGATGCAGTAGGCAATGTTACCTCAGAGATGGAATTCAGCACTCAGCTGATACAGAGGAATGATACAATTAAGCTTGTTCCAGGTTCGAAAGTTCCGGTTGATGGTATTGTTATAAAGGGCAGAGCCATGTCAATGAGAGCATGATTACCGGAGAGGCCAGACCTGTTGCCAAAAGACCAGGAGATAAGGTTTTAGTTTCTTTTCCATAATTTTATGCACCTTCGGCTGCAAGAAAAATGTATTTTACAATTAATTGTTCTGTTAACAGGTAATTGGTGGGATTATGAATGAAAAAGGATGTTTACTAGTAAAGGTGACCCATGTTGGGTCGGAGACTGCTCTGTCTCAGATAGTTCAGTTAGTGGAAGCCGCCCAACTAGCTAGAGCACCTGTTCAAAAATTAGCTGAACAAATTTTCAAGTTCTTTGTTCCCACGGTAAGTTCCAACTTCTATTAATTTTCAAGAAATTACCTCTGATCATTACTGGTGATTCATTTTGTAACATACAATGTGTTCTTAGGGAATATCATATTACCTTGGTACACAACCACTCTGGATGACAGATTATATAAATGAGAGAAATTTAACATTGGAACAGTTTCAGTAAAAAAACTCTTTTCAAACATAAAACAGTTTTAGTCAACATTTCAAAAGAAATTGTTAGTTTAACTCATTGAGTACATTATTGAACTATGTTTCTTTAATTTTTCTGTACCATCCTGTATAAAAGATATCAACATTCCTCTGTACTTATCATCCTGTATATACTGAAGGTTGTCATGGCAGCTTTCATTACCTGGCTCGGCTGGTTTATCTTTGGGGAAGTTGGTATTTATCCAAGACGTTGGATTCCAAGGGCCATAGATGGGTTTGAATTAGCTCTGGAGTTTGGGATTTCTGTGCTGGTAGTTGCCTGACCATGTGCTCTTGGATTAGCTACCCCCACTGCAGTCATGGTTGCCACAGGAAAAGGTGCTTCACAGGGTGGAAATGCACTGGAGAAAGCTCATAAGGCAAGTGGTAGTAAAACAATTTCCTTTTGACATTGTTTCCCTTTTTATGATCTGTTTGTTGTTTGGTTTCTAGGAAAAAGCGAGTGTACTTTAGTTGTGCATGTTTGGCTAACTTGCCAAGGTCTTGATAGGTTAAAACTGTTGTGTTTGATAAGACTGGAACTTTGACTATAAGAAAGCCTGTGGTAGTGAGCACGAAGCTGTTCCTCGATCTGGCAGTCCAGGATTTTGTTGACTAGGCTGCTGCCGCAGAGGTGGGTATCATGCTTTGATTACCATGCAGTGTCAATGACACATTATAGACTTGAGTTGCAGCCGAAACGCAGTTCAGATGATAGGGAAGACAATTTTTCTCGTATTAAGGAGAAAGGAGTAGCTGCATAAGTAATGATAGGTCATCCGTCCCCTGAACTAAGTAGTCTTTGATGTGTATTTGCAGGTTAACAGTGAACACCCTCTGGCAAAGGCTGTAGTCGAGCATGCAAAGAAGCTGCACCAACTCTGATGTCCTGGTGGAGGTGAAGGATATTAAAGTTCAGCCCGGAGCTGGAGTGTGTGGAAAAGTTAGTGAAAATGTGGTACTGGTGGGAAACAAGAAGCTGATGCTGGCTTCTCAGGTTCATATGGGCCATGAGGTTGAAGATTATGTGTCAGACAATGAGCAGCTGGCTCGAACATGTGTGTTGGTAGCCGTTGATGGAAGGATTGCAGGAGCTTTTGCTGTTACAGATCCCCTCAAACCAGAGGCAGAACGTGTTACCCCCCTGGCTTGCTGGTGCATGCATGTATGGCAGCCTCTTAACTCAGTGTCGTCTGCTCCTTTCTTCTTCTACAATCTTATAGGAAACCTCTGCAACTCAAAGACAGTAGAGGACCGGTCGAATATTCAAATTCTGTCTGAAATAAACACACACGAAGCCTTTTAACTTGGATTTTTTACGAATCTGAGTCCAAGTCCAAAAACCGTAATTTTAATTTTAGATTAGGCTGGCTTGGTTAATCTAATTTCTATTTTGCCTAATAATTGTCAAATTGGAAAAAAAAAAAAAAAGTACATAAACCTTTCAGATTATGTGCATTAACTTCATTATTTGTAACAATATCAAATTTCTGTTTTCATCTTGGGTAAGAAGAGGAGAATAGAAGAAAGGCATTTGGGGTAATAAATTATATAGCTTTCTCATCAGATATAACTCTACATTCGGAAATGAAACATTTTTCCAAAACTGAGTGCCCAGAAAGGCATTTGCGGCAATATAGTCATGTTATGTTACATTTGATCAAACCTGCAAGTTCTGCATGAGTTCAAAACATCCGGTTCCAAACTTCACCGGAAGGCCAAGGATCACCCTAGAAGATGAAGATTGCAACCTTTCCACCTCGCCATGAAGAGCTGCCTCCACAAGGAATCTGCTTGCTGTCTCGAACGTTATCTTGCTAAAAGGTGACGTGCTATTCTTTTCCATACCGTGCCTGTTCATTGGTTGATAAGCACCGCCAGCAGTCATGTAATCTGCAATCAGGGTTAAGTGTCGGATATTGACTGAGATTCCATACAAACCAAACACTTTTCTAATTTCGCTTATGATGGTTGCTCTAGCTGCTTCCACACCATAGGTATTGAGAACGGCATGTATGTCATTCGTTTTAATGTTATTTATATCCAAGTCCTCCTGCATCTTCCAAAATGCCTCAAAGTTTACCCCAGCAGACTGAAGTGCCAGATTGTTAGGATCGTTCTTGTCTTCAACCACCGAGCAGCGTTCAATTTTACCAGAAGACTTAATAAATACGTTTTTGGCTGCCTGCTGAGCAATCTACAAGAAAATTTAAAATTAGTCATTTTTTATACAAAAATACCAAGACAAGGCAAAATTCCACATATAAGCTTATGGAAGCAAGATTTTGCAAATCTCCAAATCAAATGACTCGATACCATAGTTTTCCAAGCCAAACCGGTGCGCTGACCTAGATATTAACCAGGACAGGATACCATAAGTTTTCCAATCCAAGCCGGTGGGTCGACCTGGGTTTTACCCAGGGCAGGTCAGGTCAAGGGGGGTGGACTCATCCCTTCTGTTTTGGGCAAGTCCTCTCCAACCCGCCCTAAGTCCAGCTCTGGACTCGGGTTGAGCTGACCCAACTCGACCGACCTGACTGAGGCTTTCAAGAACATGGGTCGGAAAACCCTTTTTGATACCCAAATCCCCTGTACCAATATAAATAACAATATAATTTTTCTAGAATAATGAAACTAAAACTCGCTAGGTTAAGTAGAGAACATAATGAATCTTGCATCTTGAACAATCAGCAAATAAGACAATTACAGTTGGTGTAGCGAGAAATCTGCATTTCAAACTGTAGTACCATATTAATCTTTCACACAGTTCAGCCACAGATAAACAACAACATCTAAACACCAACATAATAATCGTCCACACAGTTCAGCCACAGATAATCAAGGACATCTAAACAGTTCATGTGACTGTAAAAGGTGGATGTAAAATTGCAAAAACAAGTTCAAAGAAGGATGAAAAAATACCTCAGCCAACAAAATATGAGGTTCGCCCTTTAAGCAGAAATGAACCTCAAAATCCAAGTCCTGTATATCCATAAAGATTACTCGGGCAGTATCCTTTTTTTTACGCTTCGCAGTAGCCTTATTTGTTTCATTATACTTCTTTCCTTTCTCACTAGGTCTAGTTTCAGGTGTCCTCTCCAGTTCCAAAGAGTCTTTAGGAGCCTCATCCTCGACATCAAAAACCTGATCACCACCACCAGCTTCTGTGGTACCACCTAGAGTATAGTCTTCATCACCAGCTTCAACCTGATCAACTTCACTTTCAAATCCAACTGATAGATCCCCCTCTCGTTTTTCATTCTTAAAAGTAGAGATCTCATTTTCTATGTCATCCTCATAATCTATTTCATCAGTTGCTTGCCGCTTTCGTTTTTGAGCATCAACTCCATTGTCATTCTCGTCACCATCCTCATTATCATCACCATTAGCATCACCATCATCACCAGGTTTAGACATGTTTTCAGGTTCATCTTCATCAGCTGTACTAGTTGAGGTACTTGCCATATTACCTGAGACATCAGTAATCCCATGAATTTTTTCTAGAGTTACCAGGTGACCCTGGATAGAAGTCTCTAGTTGCTCAATATAATTTGACAGAGCACTTTGGATGTCTTCGAGTGTTATATTTGAATATGGTGGATAAAGCTTAGGTGGGTACAATTTCACCCTAAGCTTATAGATAGTAGCTACTTGCTCTCCGTAGACGGAAAATGGCACAGTAACAACCTCTATGGTCTCTACAATGTCTGCTACCGTGACTTGCATAAGTTCAGCAGCAAGGCGTTCAGCAACATCCCTGCAGTATGCTCCAAATGTTATTAAATTTGTCATCACTAGCAAATATACATGCAAATAAATACGTAATTTTAATAATTTAGGAATGAAAATCTTAATATCATCATTCAAGCCCTCACACCTTTTTATAACTCAGTTCAAACTACTGTGGCTATTTATCAAAGGGTTTAATTAATACTTTCATGTGGCTATTATTTTTAAAAGAATCTTCAAACTACTGTTTGAACGTTTGGGATATGAAAGTAAGAAATATATGGCCCTTGTATCAAAGTTATGTGGGAAATGCAGAACATTTTAGATTTTAACTTAATTCTTCTTTGCAACAAACTTGGATTAAGGTTTTAACGTTGTTTTCACAGTGGTTTTATTTAAATGGATTAAAAGCATCAAAATAAAATAAATAATTAAAAGAGAGGTTGATAGTTGTTGGAGCTTAAACATTATGAGATACTTGAAAGGACAAGATAGAAGAGTCTTTTAAGAGGTGAGATTCTCATACGCTGGTGATTAGTAGTCTATTTTAATTAATAAGAGCCCTCTAACCAAGCCATACTTTCAGAACTCTATGATATTAAAGTAAGCCAAAAGTCCTGGAGTTTTTTTTTTTCTTGACCATAAGAGAATGGAACTATAATTTTTTTTTACATATAAAGGTACATGTGTATTATTAAAATTTTACACTTCAAGAGTATTCTTGTCTCATAGCAACAAGCACAAAAAGAGCGGCAGTTTTCTAGCCTGCTATAACATTTATAGGGATTCAGGTGAATTTTATCACTGGCAAGTACAATATTCTTGGTAAAAAACAACCTCCAGGACACTAAGAATTTCTAAGATCATCGCAATCACAACAGCATAGTGTCACAACTTACAGAAAAAGGAAAAGTCATTAGCTGCGCAAAAGAAGACATAAGAAAACCATTTATATGTTTGAAAAATATTTTGTTAATGATACAAATAGTAAAACCATGAAGTCTATTGGGTCATAGGCTCAATGGTCACATGGTGGGGGTTGTTCTATTGTGAGGGTCTTGGGTACAAGTAACACCAGTGTATAGGGTTCGATATTCAAATAAAAACAAAAAAGGTAGAACTGCCATCCCAGTTATGGTCACTGTGCCTGAATTTGGCTGAGTTATTCATTTGCGTTTTGTTAAGATTGTGAAAACCACCTTACCTAGTTCTCTCCTTCTTTAGGGGACATTCCATGACAGGAGTCTGCATCTTCTCAGAGGCTCTCATCAAAATCTCTTGTAATCGAGGAATTCCAAGTGTCACATTCATTTCTCCTTGGCCAGCAAAATGGAAAGTGTTGAGACTGAAATGTCAAAAATAACCAGAAATAATTCAACAAGTGAGGTCAAACAGGAATCCTCATCAGATTAAGAAAAAAGAGTTCCTCAGAATTATATATAACACAGAGCAAAGTTAATAGGGTAGTAACTTTTTCCAACTGTTCTAAATATAAGTATTTCCCGCAATGAATTAAGAAAAACAGTTGAAGCATACCAAGTAAACAGAAGGATAAATGAGAGAATATTTTTCCAAGAGTTAATTCCAATATGTTTGCAAAGAATATTTTACAATGCAGTGGTCTGGTTTAATTTATTTGGGCACATATAAACTTCATTGTTCCCGAAATTAGTATTAATAACAGAGAGAATAGAGTCGATACAGGTCAACTAGAGCACTGACCTTTGGTAATGGTTGACAAACAAAGAGTCTATCAAACTTAACAAGCATCACAGAAGTATGTTAAGGATGTTATAAATTGATGGACCACCTTCTCTCGCGCGCCGTCGATTTTTGAAGTGCTAACGTGTGCCGAGAGAAGACGATGAGTGAGCGACGAGAGGACGAGTGGGCGAGAGAGAAAAATCAAAAAAACTTCGATCGAGCGAGAGACGACGGATCAACTCAAGAAAGAGGAAATCGGGAGAGAATGCTGCATTTCATAGCACAAAAAACACACACAACGATGGGCTGCATAACCATTTCCGAGGCCACCAACTCCGGCTTCGGTTGGACACAACTCGCTTGCGCCATCCAGCATTTTCTCCCGCCCCCACCACTGCCCAGCACCAGACCCCCCCATCCACCTGATTACCCCCCTCTGCTCCCAACCCCAACAACCTTCTCCACCTCTAACCAACACCCACCCCAGCAAACCCTCCAATCCAGAAATCTGCCCCGACTTCAAAATTTGTCCCTCCACCTCTTGCACCTTTCGCCTCACAAAATCCACCCCCCACTCGGGCCCAAACCACCAAACAATTTCAATCCCCCCAAATCTGATCCGCCATGCCATCGACCGTCTCCTCTGTGCAGCATTGGTCACCTCCGACACTCCCCCAACAGAGGGCCAATGCATCTTGGATTGGTTCACTTGCCAACTGCGTCTGGACTACTCCCCTCTGGCATCTTATCTATGCCCGGGTGACTGAATTGTTTTGTTCCGCTCAATTGGCGATCGCTGGATGGCATCCTGGCTCCCTGCTTCAACTACTATCACTTATGTCCGGGACAGGAACCCTTCCTTGTAGCAATGGGGCTTCAGTCAATGGGTCCAAATTACGAGCCTCCCACCTAAGCTTTGGGAAGAAAGCATCTTTGGCCTCATTGCCAGCCACTTCGGTACCTTAATCAGGCTGGACAAAAGCACTGCTGAACGCCGACGATTTGACTGTGCCCAGTTCTTCATCTGTCCGAGTTGCATCCAATCCGAGATGACCTTCCTCCGGTTTGATGCCAGCCAAACACCCCTGTGGCTCGGTATCACGTTTGGAAATCTTGTGGGAGACTTCGTCTCTCTCACTGGTGGCAGTAGTAGCAACACATCCCCAGTAAATTGAAGTTTTTAAGTTATCTAAACACTTTTATCCCTGGATTATCTCCAAATTAGAAGATCCAGAGTTCAATATAAGCATATTTGAAATTCTACAATGTAATGTGATAATACAATAAACACCTTGAGCTCCAAACTAATGAGCAAATATCAATTCCAATAAATTATTTAGTAACAACTTCTATCAGACAATAGTGTTTAGATTGAAGAAAAATAATTAGATCAAAGATCAACAATTGTGCACAAGACACTTATCCAAAGATCAGGTTTATTTTTGAATGATAAGTAAACATGCACACTACACTCCAATAATGTTATGAACCTCATTTCACAGCCCCAAAGAGCTCCCTTGGGCAGTGGAGGATGGCTTGAGGAATAAGTTCCTGCCTCTGCGTGGGCCAGTAAGATCAAGTCTTAAGAGTAGTAAGTCTGGAGGAGTTTGTTTTCAACAAGTGTTTGAATTTATGTTTGAGTGGGAGAGTTAAGATGTAAGGCCTGAGTAGGTGTTCTTCTTCCCTAGAGAAAGCCACAAGTGAGTTATGAGAGAAGTGTCTAGAATCAATTTACTTAGTAGAGCGTACGTAAGTGGGCATCCAACTATTAGTCCCACATAGAGTAGAGAGCAATAGTTGCTCAATCAATCAGTCTATATGTAAACTCTTTGAGTTTTTATCTTGAAAAGGGAGATTGCTCAACAAGGCAGGAAGGCTCACCCTTCTCAAGTCTTGCATTTCTGGTATTCTAAATTACTTACTATCATTCAGACTATGGAAAAGATTAAAAGAAGATTTCCATGGAACAGCTTTGATTTTAAATACCACTTGGTGGGATGGAATAATGTTTGTCTCCCCAAATTCCTTGGCGGCCTAGGTATTCGCCTCACCAAGGACATGAATTGTGCTCTCCTTTTGAAGTGGATTTGGAGATTCAACTCTCCTTCCATCAACCTTTGGAAGGCTATAGTGGCAGCTAAACTCCCATGGACTTCGGGAGGGACTAGAGATGCTTATCGCCAATTTGGAAGTCCTTTTTCCTTCTCCTCCCAACATTTTGCTCAGTTGTCTGGTATTATGAGGGTAATGGCTAGTCTATCAAATTCTGGGAGGATTGGTGGACTGCCAGTGAGCCTTTAAGGAACTCTTTTGGCAACCTATTTCGAGTATCTTCACAGAGGGAGCTATCAATGGCTGAGGCCTGGTATGATGGTTGTAGGAATTTACACCCCCGCTGGGGTCTTATTGATTCTGAGGCCTCGGATGCTGCCCGCTTATTGGAGTCCATCCAAACGCTCAAGATGTGCGCTCAGGCTAATGACAAGTAGATTTAGTGACGGGACAAAAGTGGCTCTTTCTCAGTGTCCTCAGCTTACTACTTCACCAAGGGTTGGAATCCACCCCAGCTCTAAGCATGATGCAACCTTTACTTGGCACCTCAACGCCCCTCCTAAAGTCAAATTCTTCCTTTGGAGTGCTTGCCTCAACAAAATTCTCATAGCTGACAATCTTAGATGGCGAGGCAACCCCTCAGTTGATCCCCCTTTGCCCTCTCAGCTGCACGATGGAGGAATCAGTCAGTCATCTTCTCCTTCTCTACCTTTTCTCGTGGCAGGTGTGGACTTCCATCCTCCACCGCTTTGATCTATAGCTTTGTTTGCCTACGGATCTTGTTGCAGCCAGCCAAATGCTCCTAGAGACTGTTCTCTCCATGATGGGCAAGATGCTGACTTCTGCATGTGCCACTTACATTCCGTGGTCTTTGGAATGCGAGGGACTGCAAGCACTTCAATGGCAAGTTCGAGTCTATTGAGAGAGTTTCTGACATCATCTCAAGACAGATCTCCTCTTGGTTACTTACCAAGAAGGCATTATCCCTCTTGGCTCCTCCTTCCGTGACAACTGGCATACCCTGGCTCAAATGCACGCTCCCACGAGGCCTCCCCTGCGTGGTCTCCTCAAGCTTAATTTTGATGGGTCTTCTCTAGGTAATCTTGGAAAGGCCGGATTTGGTGGCATCTTTCGTGACTCTTCTGCCACCCAGATCATCTCATTTGCTGGCCCTTCGGGAATTGCTGATCCCATGACCGCCGAGCTCCTTGGCCTCCTAAATGGGCTTCGTATTTTTCGTGATTACTGCAGCAGCCCTCTCCATATCGAAGGGGATTCCAAAGTGGTGATTGGCTGGTGTGCATCTTCATCCGCCCATCTGTGGCACCACTGGAATGTTTTCTATAAGATTATGGATATTGTTTCTCACTTTGATTGTACTTGGTCTCACAATCCGAGATCTGCCAATTTTATTGCTAATGTTCTTGCTAAACAGGAGTTTCCTTCCATTCCCTTGTTGTAAAGGGTTTGCTCCATTGAGCTTCTGTAGCCTTCGTTTTTGTTAATAAAATTATCCTTTCTAAGAAAAAAAAGGTTTTTTTCTCAAGCAAGCACCAATAAATTGTGAGAATTCCTTGTGCTGGTAGGTCCACGAGATAATTTTGTTGAACACACTTCTCAAATACATTTTCATATGTAACACAAAAATTGTTTTTTCTTCTTCTTAAATGATGCTGAATTTTATTAAGAGAGAGCTCAAACGAGCAAATTACAAGGGGGGAAGCCTTCCCAACCAAAGAGAAATTACTCTTTTTGTTATCAATGAAGTTCTAGTTTTTGTTCTCCCTTGGACACCTTTGTTTTTTGTCTCTGTTTGCTATTTATCTTAATAGCTGCAAAAATCCTACTTTTTGCCCTTCAAATTTTTACCCATTAAATTTGAATTCAGATTGCAGTTTTCTTAGTAGTTGTTAAAATCTAGGTTACCCATACTCAAGGAAAAACCTTCAATTTTTTAATTCTTTGAATATAAACCACTGTGTTCTGTCACATAAGCAGTAGTAAGTAACAACCATCGAATTAAAAACCAAAAGAAATGAAAAGAAAAGTGAAAAGCCGAAACTTGGTCAATGTGAGCTTTGTTTTTGTGGATAAACTCATAAATGAGTCTTGGAACAAACAAAAAACACAAAATCCAGTATTTCAGGGAAATTTAGAGGAGTATGAGAAAGCACTCACGTCATCTGGGTTGATGGCTCGCCAACAGACTGAGCAGCAATGACTCCAACAGCTTCTCCAGGTTGAGCCAAACAGGAGAGGTACTTTAACTTTACCAAATTCAGAAAATTATTTTTCTTCCTTAGTTGAAGAGAGTCTCTCTTCTTTCTTGCTAGTCCACCGATGAATTTTTTTGCTTTCTCTTCCAGTACTTCAGGCAAATCCCATATATAACCATCAGATTTGGATAGATGTGGGTTCTCAAGATGTCCACCCAGCTTTTCTCGAATGATTCTCTGATTCTGAAAACCAGCAAGAGATATTCATTATCACAAACTTGCAAAAACATTACAGAAAAATCTAGGAGAGAACATCCAAGTGCATAAACTTACAGTAGCAAGCATTTTAAATTCAGATAGATAGCTTGTTTTATGGACATCTACACCATCTTCTCCATAACAGAACTGAATGATAGACCCATCTGGATCACGAACAGTACGGTCATAACAAACTTTTAGAGACTCTAGACTTTTAATAAGACATCTTTGGAGGTAACCACTCCGAGATGTTTTTATTGCTGTATCAACTAAGCTGCAGAAGGGTATAACAGAGTCTAAGTCCACATCCTGAAAGATATTAAAATAAGCAAAAAAGTGGAGTTCATGTTACCCATCGCGACCAGCCATGCAGTGGAAATAGTACTCTTGAGGACGAAGACCACTCAAAAATCTATCACTGATAAACCCACCAGCTCGAGCAGCACAATCCCAAGGAGGAAAGCAAGGTAAAGTTTTCCCTGAGACCATACGAGGGACTCGTTTGCCTTCCAACTCTTGTTGACCCAAAAGAGAAGATATTTGGGTGAAATTCACCTATGCAAAACAAATCCAATCATTCCATGGGCATAAATTACAAATATCTTGGAGGAGAAGTAATATGGGTATGAATGCAAGTAAAACAAGAAATATAAATGTAAAACACTCATTGAGAAAATAAAAATGCACAGCATTGACATCTGACATGGTTTGAAACAGTAACAACTCACCAAGGAACCTTTAGCACCAGTAGTAGTCATAAGAGAAAGGCAGTTCCTTGGAAAAGGTTTCCATAACTCAGTAGGAAACAAGCGCTTGTTAACATCTGATGTTAAACGATTAAGAGCACTGGACATCATCCTGTCCAAGTTTTCTGTAGCAGATTCTCCATTACTTCTTATGACCTTTTCAACCTCACTTTGCAACTTTACCGGATCTATACCAAAAAATAAAAAAACTACTAAGATGGTTTTGCCCATTCAGACTTCTTAAAAAGAAATGAAGAAAATAAATAGTAAAATGCCTCTGAATGAAATGAAGAATACAAAAGAGTAACAAACCTAGAACTCCAACTTTGCTACCAACAAATTGGGAATGGATTTGTTCGCCAATTTGCCTGCTTTGCTCCAACTTCTTTGTTCTTTCCCTGTCTGACTTTTGTTGAATAAGCAGGTCATCCACTCCACAAGTAAAACCATGCATCTAGAGCAATAGATATCATTTCAAGTCATCAATCATTTGATGCAATAACTACATAAAATATGGAGACTGATGGGGAGTTGCAAAATCAAACCTGCAAGAATACCGTAAATAACCGACTAAAAATAGAGAGCAGAAGTCCAGCAGTATTCGAACCATACAGCTCTTGAACTGCATGAACTAAACCATACTTGCCAAACTGTGCTTTGTCAATCACCCCGTGCAGTAGCTCATTCTTCTGTATTAGCAACTTCATTTCCCGATTATTACTTCCAAAATAGTCCCTCGGAATCCTTCCAGCCTTTTTCACTGTAAATGGTGGGCGAGCTCTAGTAATATAGTTAAGAATTGTGCTTATGACCTGGAAAAGGTAGCCACATCAAACTGCATAATTCTGTCAAGGAAATCCTATAATCACAAATTATTTCTTGAGTTTAAATTAATGCTTACAGATAGATTAAAGACTAGAAAATAAGCTCTCAAACGTACCTGTTTCCCTGTCCACAGGGGCTTAGGTTTCCATATGGCAGGAGGAAGGGGCTCCAAATCATCACCAGAATTTATTGTGCAAACTTTTTTGTGAAGATTGCCCAATGCAGAAGTGGATGCACAAGAAGCACATATAAGTTGATGGTATTCATCCCGGGTTAAAAAAGTATCCGTTTTTGTAAGAAGTACTGCACTCACGATGTGGTCCTTAAAAATTGAACACATTGTCACAGAACAAATCACCAAAAACCACTAAAAAACAGAGATGTGGTTAATTAAAAACCTGAATCAACCCTCTAATGGGATCACCACTTGTTGGAACTGTGTATTGCTTATTTGCATTTGCAATATTATAAAGTTCAGCACGTGAAATTTCATCTTGAGGGAAATGAACATTCATTTCATCACCATCAAAATCAGCGTTGTAAGTGCTGCACAACAATCCAAGTCCAATTAATAAAACAGTATTATACACAGTATAAAGTTCATAATTTGAAAACTTCTAGTAACCTGCAATTTGCATAGTGCATACGAAGTGTTTTTTCTCCTTTCAAAACACGAACAACATGAGCCATCATACTTGGCTTGTGAAGTGTAGGCTGCCAGAAAGGGAATAAAGATAATTCAATCAGTTTCAAGGATGGTGAACTAAGACACTGATCAATTTTTCCACAGAAAGAAACTGACAGATGCTGCTCACCTAAGTCATAAATGACTAAAAAATGAATTTAGAAACCTTGAGTGCAATTTCCAATAATAACAGCATTTTTTTTAGTCACTTAACCATCTCTCCAAGTTTACTTTACTCAACCTCATCTCATTAGGGTTGTGACAGAAAATGAAATATTCCCAGGTGCATCAAGTTGAGAAAAATATTCTTATGGTTTCAGCTAGGGCTATTAAAACTTCATCTTCAAGCTACCAATACCACAGGCATCCATTCAAGTTGGGAAAGAATTAAAAGAAAGCTGATGCAATAACAAGATAATAACAAAAAGGAGGCATTGGTGGCACCCAATTCTATGCCAGTGTCAAGCCGTACCTTGAGGTTGCTCAATCTCATCTTGAGTATGTTTGCCAAACCCTGGGTTTAGGCATTGTTGCTATGCTATGGATCCATAACAAGGAATCAGAAACAACATCTCAATCAACAGAAAACTTTGTTTTATATTCTACGAGACAACTTTATGGTAACCAATGTAGGGGCAGAGGGAGGTAATTCTTGTGGAAGAAGTACAAGTAGAGGTTTTGGTGGAGGTTAGGGCTAAGCTTGCACACCCTAGAGGAACGAAGAAAACTATTGAGAAATGTTGACAGTTATATGGGCAGCCTATATGGGCAAAAGTATTCAAGTAGGTTAAGAAAATAAAAAAGCTCTCACCAATATAGAAGCCTCAAAAGGGAAGCACATTACTTTAGATGACGATCATGATAACACCAGAAGATTAAGAGTATGTTTGTATCACAGACCGCTATTTTAGCATTGACAAGTATGAGCCTTCGTTCTACCTCTCACCTCTTGGGTTACAAATTTTAGAGCATTTGAACATATGAGGGGTCAAATTAAGACACTATCACACTGACCCTATGCTACTCCCAGAGGTTTGTTTATTTGACTAATGGAATAGGCTGCACATATCTTACTGCTACTAGTTTGCCTTTGTCTCATGTTCTACATGTTCCAAACTTGCCAATAGGTCCTTTGACAGTTGGCAATAGGTCCTTTGACAGTTGGTCAGTCTACTGAACATCTTAAATGCTTTATTAACTTTTTTTCTCTACACATTGTATCTTCCAAGAACTTCAGATGAAATAGGTGACTCGTAGAAACTATGAGAATGAGGATCTTTACTATCTCGCAAGTAATTCATCTGCAGTAACAGCCCCGCTTCCCAATATCAATATATAATAATAGCACAACTAGCTCAAGCAGGCCATCTCTTCTACCCTTGTAGCATCAAGTACCATCTTTGAAGTCTTGTCAATTTTAAAGTGTGGGCCATGTCAATTACATAACAAACATAAGGTTTCCTTTCCCCCAGCATTGGGAAAGGCGTTTTCGGCCTTTTTTCTTTGGTTCATTCAGATGTATAGGGTCCAATGTGTCACAAAAATTTTCAAACAACAATAATTTTTTACCTTCGTGGATGACTACTCTAGTGAAACTTGTCTTTACTTAATGAAAGATCATTAGGAATTGCTTTCAGTTTTCCAATCTTTTTGTGGAAGTGTTACCTTTTTCAGAAAATCAAAAAATTTCATTCAGATAAGAAGGAAAGGAGATACATCAAAATACGAAGGCTAGTACAATAAATAGTCCAATAAACCTAAAAGAGAACATAAAACTATAAAAAAAACAAGATTACAATGAAATGAATCCAAATCCAAAGGAAATGCATCCCCCACAACAAAATCATGAGAGAAACATCCATCTCTACCAAATTATCTATCAACCATTTACACTTCTATGATTGTGAGATCATGGAAATGAAGGCCTTGTCATACATCACAAATCTTGTCATGCATATGCCAAAATCTCCACGGTGGCTTAAGACCTGATGAGAGCCACCTAATTACTACAACTGAATCACTCTCAATAGCAAGCAGAATTAAACTTCTACTTAAAAATCTTCAATCCACATAACAAAGCTAAGAGCTCTGCCTCGGTGGAGATACATTCCCCAAAGAGTGCAGAATATACATTAATAAAACAGTCCCAGATAGTCCCAAAGAATATCCTCACCTCCTACAGAGTGCAAATTCCCTTTGGAGCTCCTATCAATTTTTTTTTTGAGTAAAGACGCAATTTCATTAAAGACCCGAAGGCATAGACAAACACACTAATAAGGGGGGCCCCTTACAATGAAGGATTGGAGCTCCTATCAAAATTAAGCTGTAACCACCCTTCATGGGGCAATTGCCAAGGCCATGATCTGTTACCTTTAGAATCAATAAAGACAGTAACTTCATGCTCACAATAACTTAGAACAAAACTAGTGAATTGTTGAAAAAAATGCAATTTACTAACCCAAAATTGGGTGTCATTAATCATATGTTCTATAACACCCCCAATAGGACACGTACAATTCCCAAATATCCTAGTTTTTCTCCCCCCACAGAGCTGAGCATAACATACAAAGTTAACCATTATTCTATCTCACCCAAGGTCTGTAGTAAGAAGGAATTGGCTTGAATTACTACTTTCCATAGTTACATTCCACCTCTGTTTTCCTGGTCTTCTCTACCAATTGGTCACGACAAGTTCAACTTTGACAGAAGCTCACTTGGTAATACAGGGCCAGCAGGTTTTAGAGGGGTTATTAAGGATAACAATGGTGCGATTAAATTGCTCTTTTCAAAATTGATAGAGAACAGCTAAAATTAGTGCTCTTCTTCAGGGTGTCAGATTTTATGTTCAACATTTTACAGCTCTCAGGGTCTTTGACTCCAGCAAGGCAACATCAGGGAAGGCTCAGTTGACAAGATTGGGGGAGCTTTGTTGTTCGTCCATGTGTATCCTGCACCTGCTCTATGACGCATGTTTGTTGATGAAAGATGTGAATTTCCTCGATGCTTCTCACTGTTGTATCTTATTACATTGAAGTCCCCAGCAATGACCCTAGGCAAACTCTGTAGCTGCATTATTGCAAACTTATCTTTCCATAGAAGATTTTTGTGTCAAACTTGTTCAACCATATACTAGTAGAGCCACCCATTCAGATTGTCCTTCACCAATTGGAGGTGCACTTCAAATGTAAAATTTTCAACTACCTGCTCGATCTCCTCCAGTTTGCTTGGGTCCCAGACAAAGGCCATTCCTCTACAAACCCTTCTACTTTAAAGCCCATTTTAGGTTTCTCTTGTGCCAATTTTCCTTTGGTATGTCATCCATGATTTCCTCTAGTTTCGTCTCCTGAATGAAAGCAGCTTTCACCCTGTTTCTTTTGAAGGTTTCTTTTATGACAGTTTTTTTCTTTGCAAGCCAAGCCCTCTCACAATCCACGACATTATATTCATCCAAGCACTATGCTTGTGGCTCCATCTTGCTTCAACTGTTTTATTCTAGCTCAACAAGCTTCAATGTCTTCTCTTGGCATTTCCAAAAATGCCCACATTCATCGATTACAATCTCAAGGAGGACATCTATTCTTTTTTTGAAGGCAATATGCACTCTCTTTCTGCTTCGTTCAGCAATTGCAGCACAACTACAACCAGGGCTTCTCCCATGGCATGTATAATCATTGTGTTCTGCTTTCCCTTCTGTATTTTTTTGGTTTTTGCATCACTTGGTTGCTTTAAAGTATCTGCTCAACACTTTGAGTGTGTATTTCAAGGGAGCTTTTTCATCCTTTCCGCTAGTTTCAACGGTCCCGAAAGCTACAAAACGAGCTGCCTTGGCTTCCTTCTTCTACCTGTATTCTATGTGTGTGTGTGTGTGTGTGTGGATGTGTGGGATGCTCATGGAGTCATTTCCTTAATTCACATTATTTAAGTTAGTCCGGTCCTGTGATTTCTTTGTCGGAGGAGCTGGTTCGGCTTCATCATTTGGTTTAGTCTCACCATTTGTTGAGTTCACAAGGGTTCTAATGGCGGCAAATCAAACAAGAACTTTTTTTTACTATTAGATCAAACAAGAACTTGATGAGCGAAATGCACGCTCATCTTTCTTTCTTCTTGTATGTCTTCTTTTCTCAAGTAAGAGGTACACTGGTGGTAGTAGCAGCTGGAGCAAGAGGTTGAGTAGGCCTCTTTCAAACCCTTTCACTATTTCTTCCTAACTTTGAAACTATAGTAGATTTTCCCGCTTTGTCATCGCTTTGGGAAAGCACGGTTGATTTCCACCCCCGGAACTATTTGCAGGTGCTGGTATTGAGTCTCGAGCCAGCTACACGACTGCTTTCACCTCTCTTCCCAAGTCCAGGTCTGCTACCCTCTCCTGATTCAGATTTGGGTCCAAACTTGAATTTTGGAGGCTTCCATCAAGCTGATTTAAGTGTACGTCAGGTTCTGAAATCAAATTCGAATTCGAATTCGAATTCAAACTCAGATTTCCATGTTCTCCATCTGGAAAAACCCTTTCTCCATTATTGGCTATTATTTTAGTTGTGTTTTGACTAATTGTTAAGATCTTCTATTGAAAAGCAACCAAAGCTGCTGCACTTCCCTCTTTATTTTCTGACCACCAAAAAATTGCAGGCATCTAAAATATCACAAGTTTACACCCCTTTCTTTTTTTTCCTTCCTTTTGCGTGATGGTCGATCAACGTTTTTGTAATCCATCATAGGTAAGTCTCAATTGCGGCTCTATAAACTCTTCCACCAACTTGGATTGGGACGTCCAGGCTCCTAGAGAAATGCCCCACCACCATTTTCATGTCTGCACCCTATCAATCCAGTTGGAAGTGGTCACTTCATGATCGATTGAACTCCGTAGTCGTTCCAATAATACCATTCAGGGCTTGGAATATCTCCAAACACCATAAATGTGCTAAGAGTCCACATATTGTGACCCAAACAATATTTTCTTTTGTGCCTTCTAAGGGTCTTTTCAGCAAGCTCTCAATAGTCTTTCCCATTAATTGATCTTCTTTTTTATGAAAGTGAATTTCATTTAAGCAGAAGAGAGACACAAACAAAGCCCAAGCAGAGGAATCTCCCGTAACAATGAGGTATTAGAGGGAAACTTCTTGTTTGGTTAATGAGTCAGGTAAAAGAATTAGCTGATCTCAAAACATGAGATCGAGTATAATTCAAGGATTTTACAATATCAATAATTTCATGTAAGGTACGCCAATGCCACCAAGGGAAGAACAGAAATGAGAAGCACCTTCTGTTAACAACTTTGGAGTCATCTTCAATAATCAGTCTGCTATCCCAATTAAGCAAACGACTATGGAAGAGAATGACACCATGGAGGAGGGCATGGCGCTGAGCTTGGGTCGAGTCCCAAATTCCAAGAGGACTCGAGTAGGACAGCAAGATAGAGCTTCCCAATCCCTTATGATCCCACCAAAACCAGCCCTACCAGGGTTTTTAAGAGCATAGCCGTCAAAATTTAATTCCATAAAACCATGAGCAGGAGGGACCCACTCTTCCACGTAGATTGGCTTAGAAGGGCCAGACATTTGAGCAATGGGACGCCAATTTTCTCTATTCAAGACTGCTAGTGTTGGCAACTTCTGGCCTTGAATGAATCCAGGCAATCACCATTCCAGTTATCTAGAATTGAACATCTTCTAAATTAAAAACATTGTTATCGAAATGCCTATTATTCCTTTCAATCCATAGTCCCCAAGGAATTTGAGAAATGCATGCTTAGAGGAGACCTTTTCCCAGGCAAGGAAGGCAGCAGCCCTGGCTCATTTGACTACGCCTAATGAGGTTATCAGGTATACAATAACTAAAGCCCAATTTGTGGAAAAAATACATCCAAACTCTCCAAACAAAAGGGCAGAGGATTAACAGGTTCGGAACCGTCTCTTCTACCATGCCACATAGGATTTCCACGTTTTTTTAGATTGCCTACCGTGAAGGCATGGTTAACACTTAAGATGATTTTTCTCCAAAACCACTTAAGAAGGAGGGCATGATTCATTTCTTTGGTACTTCGAACTCCCATTAACTCATCTTGTATGGCTAACACTTTTCTTTTCTCCTGGGCATCAAGAAGAATAAGACACAGATTGGGCTCCATATATCGCATCACCGAGAGTTTTGTGACTTCCAATTTTGTCTGGTCCATTGTTTAACCTCCTCAAAGTCTTGACATGTCTACATATTTTTTTCTTTATGCGGGCTACTTCGCCCTTTTCAGGCTCCTCCACCTTCAATTGAGTGAACTCAAGTCAACAATCAACATATGTTTGTCGTTAATAGTGTCTACAACAATGGGGGACTTCTTTACCTGTTGTTGTGGTGTCAACGCATGCACATCATCTCATTAGGATTTTGTAACTAGACTTCTTTTGTAGTAAGGACCACAAACATTGTTTTATTGTTTTGCACATTGGTGCTCCCTGCATCTGAACTGCTTAGCTTCTTTGACAAAATTGATAGCTTCTTTGTTACCCACCTCTGTCCCGCACCGTATTTCACCTCCTTTGACCCAAGAACAGTCTCCCCCTTCCGCTCATTAATTTGGCAGGTTAGCTTATTATCGTTTTCGTAAATGCCCGTTTTGAAATTTTCAGTTCCTTGTTAGCATTATTTTCCTCACAACTGCCTCCTAGATAGTTTTGGTAATGATTGCCAGCAGCTCATCAAGCGTGTGTGTTGGGACTCGTATGAACGACCTTCCTTCAACACTCATTCACCACAATTTTTGCTGCCAAATTTTCCCCCATAGCGATGGTGTTGTTGTAGAATCACTTCCGTCCCTCAACAGTGAAAAAAGCGAGTTGTTTATCCTTCGTGAACCCTACTGCCGGACTCCCCCTCGCTGTCGTCCCACCAAGCCCAAATCTCCTCCCAATTTGCCCTTCCATTCGCCCTTCAACTCCCCTCTCCATCACTACTCCCCTCTAAGTAATTAACCAAAAAATATATATAACTTAAGTTTCTATGCAAGAATATCACGTAATATGCTTTAGATCTTTTTCATATGTGAATTTGTTACATTTTTTTTTTATTTTAGACTTGATACTAGTCAAAAGCCATGATATGCCTAGAGCATTCTCCTTTTTCAACCAGATGGAAGAGGAGATGATGGCAAACCCTTCATATAATAATTCTTTCTTGGGCCTCTAGAAAATATTCTACCACTCTACACCAAAAGAGATAGTTGTTACCATTAAGTTTAATGGTAGTTTAATGGTAGGCTTCCCTCCTTTGTAAATTGCTTTTTTCAGGTTTTGTCTTCATAAAAATCAGTATCATTTAAAAAAAAAAAGTATAATGGTAGTGATCTGGGTATTGACTCCATCACATTCCTCTATTCCGTAAGTGATTGAAGAGGAAGAAACTTCACTGGTACTTGGGGATGACATATTGCAATTAAATCAATATAAAAAAAAGTAAACTGCACGTCAAACAAGCACCTCAAACACCCCAGATCACCAAACACAGCAAAAGAGGATCCCTACACAACTTGTGCAGAACTAGAATCATATCCTCCTACTATCACCATATACTAATGAAACTTCAAATCAGTACCAATCACCCACTTAAATACAATCAACTCAATAACATAGCACTACAACAAACAATAATAATAATCGCGGAAGAAAGAAAAAGCAAACACGAAAACCAAGAACAAGATTAATACAGGTTTGCATCAAGGTGAGATTACGTCCTGTCTTCTGCCGCTGCAGTAATCCACTATGAAGATGAAATAGTTTACAAGAGAAATCGCATACTTACAGGTATTTCTCTCTAACCTCTCAGACTGCAACTCGAGATGCTCCTCGGATTAAGATGATTTAAACCCTAATAGCGGCGCCCCTCAATTATAAAGAGAAAATTAAAGCAATCGCAATACAAGAGTAAAATTCCCAAACTGTCCTTAATGAAATAACAATTAATATATCGTGGACTTGGCGGGGGCTAATTAATATATTCTCAATAGTTTTCTTCGACCAAAGGCAACATGTCAACCCAATTAGGGTCCCAAACTCATTAACATGAGATTAGGAAGCACAATAAACTAAATATGCATTTTTGGTTAGTAAATTCCCATCCTTTCATAGTTACACTTGAGAGCATTTTAAGGTTACACTTTACCTGTTTTGTACTCTCATTCAAATAGGACACAAATTCTCCATCGGGAGCCTCCTCTAAAGGAGTAGCAGAAGTTAAATTTTGATGGCAGCCAAAAAAGGAATCCAGGTCCCATAGAGGGTCGTGGCCTTTTCCATGATATTTGGGACAAAGAGTAGGTGTATACGCTACACTTTTTGAAATTTGTGATTCCCCAAAGGCTGAACTCCATGTTTTACTATGTAGTTTGAGGATATTTATGCAGAAGTATGACTCTCATGTTATTGAAGAAGACTTTCGAGTGGTCATTGAGTGATTATCCCCATGAAAACCTCCTCCTAGGAGATTTTGGACATGAGCCAGTCTCCCTATGTGATGTTGTTCCATTGGAATTGTCTCAAACTGTTACAAGTGGCAATTGTGTAGCTGATTCTTTATTTGGGAAAGGAGTTGATTTGGTGCATCTTGTGGAAAGCAATACTTGCCCGGTTGATTCAGGATGATTATGTTGATTTTAAATTGATTGTATCCATTAATTTTTTTTTCTATTCATCACATTTTGTTTGCTAGAAATATCTGGCCTCTCAGGTAACTCAGAGGTCCTTATCTCAGACATCTAGTTAGAAAATGGGGGCTGGAATTTAAATCTTAGAAGGCACCTCACTGATACCGAAGCTCTCCTTGCATCCAAGCTCCTTCACAACCTTCCAAATCAGATAGCCAAACAACTCAGGTGACACTAATCTAGACTCCCTGCCCAATAGGATCCTTCTCCACATCCTCCGCTTAGAAATTCCTAAGCAACCTCTCCATAGCTCATCCAAAGCACCTTGCTGCCTATGCTTGGGACCTCCTTGCCCCTCCACGTGCCAAAATTTTCATCTGGTTTGCCTGTAGGAACAAAATCCTAACTTCCGATTCCTTGACCCAATGGGACACCCCTATCCTAGACCCTCTTTGCCATTTCTTCAAAAATACTCCAGAAACAGCAACCCATATTCTCCTATCATGTCAATTCGCCCACTTAGTTTGGATGTCCCTCTTAAGCAAAATTGGCCTCCAATACTGTGCCTCGGGAAACTTAGCAAACACCATCCTCTCACTCATCAGCTCAAAACTCCCAAAGATAGGTAAAATGATTATATCTTGTTGTATTGGTCATATAATCTAGGCTCCCTGGAAAGAACGTAATAGGAGAAAATTCAAATTCAAAACCTCCTCTATTGAGGTTCTGACTGAGCAAATCTCTAGCCAAGTTTCTGTTTGGCTCCTAAATAAAAAAAAATATTTAGAAATTTCAGTGGTTCAAACTTCAGCAGCAACTGGCAGACTATCGCTGATCTATCTCTGCCCCATCGCTCCCCAACTATGGCTATATGGGTCCCTCCTCCTCCCGGGCACTTAAAACTCAATTTTGATGGAAGTGCTCTTGGCTTCCCGGGTCCAGCAAGGTTCGGTGGTGTTATCTACAATGAAAATGGTGACCTCCTCTTCTCCTATGCAGGCCCCCTCGGCAATTCAGACTCTACCACAGCAGAGCTCTCGGGTCTGTTACACGGGCTCAAATCTTCTCCAGCCACCTTTTCTGGTCCCCTTTGTATTGAAGGCGACTCAAAAGTGGTCATCAATTGGTGTGCAAACCACGACCATCCCCCAAGGCGTCATTGGGATATGTTCTATGAAATATGTAATTTATTTTCCCCTTTAAGCTGTAAGTGGAATCACATTCCACGCTCTGCTAATCACCTGGCAGATTCCCAGGCCAAGGCGGGCATTTCTCTCCAACACTTTGTTGTGGAGTCAGGCCCTCGGAATTAGGTTTGTATTTTTCTTTCTTTATCTTATCAATATACGCACCATTCATACAAAAAAAAAAACATTTTGTTTGCTAGCCTTGTGAGGTGGCAAGCTCAGAATTTTTAATCTTTGCTCTTGCCTCTCCTTGATAAATTTTGTAGCATCTATCCAAAGAAAAAAAGACTTGGTATTAAAGGAGAAAATTACAAACCTGTCGATTAACAAGTACAACATCTCCATCTTGCAAATGTCTGTATACAACCTTTCCTTCAAACTCCGTTTCTGGACTCTTCTCAGAGTTAGTAATTACTCCCCGTGATGACAACAACTTCCTTGAAATTGCACGACGTTGTTTTTCAAGAGATGGCAACTTTCTCGTAGCCAACTTATCCACATAATGCGTAGCTCCTGGGTGAACTTCACTACCATTAATGATAGCATTCCGTAGCTTGTCACCATTCCAAGGAGTAACCCTCTGCACAAACACATTAGATCACAAGATCATAAAATGAATAAACATAGTCATTGGAATATACACAATCCATAATATATAGCTTGATTGAAAATTACTTGATTATGTCTACTATGTAAACAAGCACAAATAATTTCATAGAAGGCAAACAATAAAAGTTTTATTTTTTAAAATCAAAGTATTATGTAATTTGTTGAATGGTAAAAGTCTCACGTTAAAAAGTCTCATTTAAAAAAAAATTGTTAAGAAAGTTAATTGGGTTGTAGGTTATACAATAGGCCTCCTAATGGGTTAGTCATTCTGAGATAGAATCCCGCTTAATCCAACAGTGGTATAAGAGCAGGATGTGTGCATGGGCTGTGACCTAGGTTGTCCTTCCTAGGTTATTTGCGTGTAGTGTGCTCCCGAAGGGGGTTGTGCCTATCTCAGGCCTATTATATGCAAGTCTAGATGTAAGAGAGAGTGTTGAGTGAGAAAACTAAAAGTGTTAAGAAATAGTATTATATTATAAGGTTGAGCAATTAGTTATATCATGGCAGCACACTTCCTGCAAAAAATAATATTTCAGAACTTGCCTATTGATACGAGACTCCTTTCCCATTGTAGCTTAACTCTCATTCTCTCATACTTATACAAAGCAATAACAGCAATAAAAGCTTTCCACCATTTCAAGAAAAATTTAAAAGAAAGCAAATTATTGTTCTCATCATCATAAAAGCAAAGAAACCCACCTCAGGATATGTTAACCTCAGAGCAAAATATGGGGGAATCCCAATTTCATTAACTGCCAAATACGGATCTGGAGATATAACTGACCGACAAGCAAAATTGACCCTCTTTCCCATCATTTTCTGCCGGAAGATACCTTCCTTCTTCTCCAATAGCTGACAGATTCCAATTGATCCTTTATGTTTGCCTACACTCAAATAATAAATGAAACATCAAGCAAGACATGCTAGGGATAGATAGATATATATATATAAACCCATCAATAAGCATGCTCTACATACAAAACTGCAAAGCAGTAGAAGGTGAAACAAACACCAAACATGAGAAAAGGAAAATAGTGTAAGAAGAAAAAATTGTTTTGTTAAACTTAATCAACATAAAGGTCCAATAAGCACAAAATGACACAACTAATTATAGTTAAATTACTTACAAGAATCTTTCAAAAGAGGAAGATAATTTATAGGTGAACTCTTAACAATGTGATAAGCACTTTTTTCGTAAATGAGCTGCAATAGTGCATCATGAATTGTTAATATGTTGTGTAATAAGTAGCCATCATTCAGAAGCTAAGATACAGAAGAAGCATATTTGAAAACTAATATTGTTTGGACCTATTGATGGCAAGAAAAAAGAGGCAAATCCTAAATAGGGTTTTGGATTGTGATAAAAAGCAGCCTAAACCAGTTCATAATCAGGCTAGGCACAAAGAAAGCTAATCACAATCAAAATTATTTGGGGCTAGTAATGCAGCACAATGACTTAGATTCAAGGAATAACAAAGTTGAATGCATCCTTAGAGTTTGGCTCACCTAGATTTCATCGACAACTAAGAAAACTACAATCTAAATTCAAATTTAATGAGTAAAACTTGAATTAAAAAAGTAAGGTTTATGTGGTGTTAAGATTGAGTCTATTTCCATCCCAAAATGACTACCCACTAAGGAGGCCTACTGTTCTTATTTTTTTAAGTGATTTGGCGAATTTGGACCGAGTCGCATCAACTCGTTATCCTTCCACTGCCGACAGTTGGAGGTTATAGCTGCTCTGTAAAACCAGCCTCACGTTGTGCCCTCCAATCTAAGAAAAGAGTCACCCAAGCTTTCGCTCGGGAAACACGGCTCAACTGCAAGGAGGCCTATTGATCAATGTTATAAACCAACAACTTTTCCTAAAACTTTTATATATATATATATATGGGATTATTCTCACTAGTACTTCCCCTTTTGTCCAGACTTACATGTGGGCCTAAGATATGGACAATATATGCAAGGTACAAACTCAACGGCAGACAAACTAGGCCCAATAGTAGACTTTCTACTCTGATAAAATTAAGCTCGGTTTCATCCCAAAATGACTAGTCGCTTAGAAACCTTATCGTTCAATCTCATACACCAACAACTTTTTTTAACACTAATCTATGTGGACCAATTCCCACTAACATGTAGCTTTTAAAAAAAATAGCAAACAAAGAAAAAATGCAAAGAATAAGTTTGTCCAAGAGAAAAAAAACAGAACTTTATTAAATTGCAAAAGAATGATTTCTGAGTTACATATGTAGGCCTTATTATTATAGGTATACAGATCTGCAAATAAGCTAAAAAATAGAAAACTACAATTTTGTCCGCTAATAGAAATAGACTCCAATTAGGGCTCTGTATCGATAGTTAGTTGCAGGAAAAGAAACTCAAAATAGAAAACAGTTTCTAACTTAAAGGCTTGCTAACTTTAGGTTACACTAGTTTGGAAACAAATACAAAAGTTTAAACAGGATAGGCCTTATTATTATAGGTATACAGATCAGCAAATAAGCTAAAAAATAGGAAACTGCAATTTTGTCCAGTAATAGAAATAGACTCCAATTAGGGCTCTGTATCGATATTTACTTGCAGGAAAAGAAACTCAAAATAGAAAACAGTTTCTAACTCAAAGGCTTGCTAACTTTAGGTTACACTGGTTTGGAAACAAATACAAAAGTTTAAACAGGATACTACTACATGAAAAGACTTTATAATAAAAAATTTCAACTAAAATAATAAGTTGCTAAAAACAGCAAGTCTCTTGTCTAGTTAAAACTTCTAATTTCAGAAAACCTGAGAGACTTTCTATTTTAAGAGTTACTCTAATGACTCCTCCCCCACCTGCAGCCTCGAGATAAACTCTTGAGCTTCAGTCAAAATAGAACTTTAAAAACTCTCAACACGGGTATTCCAAGGAAGAGAACTACTAATCTAAAGATAGACAAGTTAATAAATTACCTTGTAATTTTTTTCTTGTAAATATGCTAGAAAGATTAGAGGTCTCCTCTAATTTACTGGCTGAAAAAAAAAAAAAAATAAAGCATAGTCACTTCAATAACACCAGCAGCTTTTGCATACACTAAAGAGTTCACTTATTTTGCTCTTTCTATTTCTGCCATCCCCAAGGGGAAGGGAATATTGATTGACTAAGGAGACAGCAACAGTAGAAGGAAACAAAATTTGGAGACCAAATTAGGGTCAAAATGTTCCAAAGAAGTGTGGAAAAGGGGCAATGAAGAAAGTTGTTAAAGTTATAAATTGAGAAGAGAGAGAGAAGGGAGGAAGAGAAGAAGGCGAGAGAGAGAGAGATACAGAGAGACAAAGCTGAGTTGGTTTGCAGCACCTCTTTCATATCAAACTTTAGTGAAATTACAGTTTACACATCAACACTAAACACACCTTAATTCCCTAGTTAAATGTCATAAGAAACTAAAAATAAACCAAACACCATGTAAAGCTGACTACTTTCCTAAAACTAAAGGGATAATAAGAAAAAGGTAAAATGACCAAAATATCTTCCATGTAATTCAACACTCTCTCACAAGTTAGAGCATATATATTAAGAAGCCCCAGCTTATTATAAAAATCCACCTCACACTTCCCCAAAACTTAGGTAAATACGTCTCTAAGCTGATCAGCTGACTTGCATATAGAGTGACCAATGCAATACTCATCACATCAGCACAAATGAAATGACAATCTATTTCAACAAGCTTGGTTCCTTCATACAGGATTACTAGCAAAAAAATGGCAGCTTAGTTATCAAAATGCATCACTGTAGAACTCTTATTAGAGAAACCAACCTCGGCCAAAACAGATGTCACACATAGGATTTCATTGACAAGACAAGTCATTGCTCACTACATTACCTCCGCACTAAAGCAAGCCACCAAATTTTGTTTCCTGTTCTTCCAACTAATTAAATTTCTTTCAATTAACATACAGTAGCCAGTAGCTAGCTTCCTTTCTATCCAAGACCCAACATAATATGCAACAGGGCCAAAAAAACAAATTTGGATAGAAGATGTTGGTACTAACACAACACCATTTCAAAGAGCAATGGGAAGGTTCAAATCACTTACTGCAGGAACTGGCAAGGATAGAAGCAAGATCTAACCTTTAACTCCAATGAGCAGAGAAATTTGAAAAGCCACATTAATGGAGAAGAAGTAAACTTAAGAGAAGAACTGGCTGAAACCCTCTGCAACAAAATCTTGCTGCTCGAATACAATGAAAAAGCTATAAATTAATAAGAGAGACCAGAGAGAGAAAGAGAAGCAGCGAGAGAGAGAGAGGGAAGAAAGAGTGTGATGGATGCAGCACTTGTTGGGGGTCAAAAATCGACTTCCACTCCTTTTAAATATTCACTAAAGTGAAAGATGAGTACATAGATAGAATTACCCCTCTACACTAAACTCTCTATAACTCCCTACTTACAAGTCATAAATGACTGAAAATTGAACCACGTAACTACCATATGAAGCAGAACACTTTCCTACTCTAGAGGGTTAATCTAAAGAAGGTAAAAAGATTAAACCACCCTTTACAGGTAATTCAAAAGTATACATCTCGTAAGCATTTACATGTAGTGGGTTATCTAAATGTTGACTATGCCGACTCCAAACCTGCTAGATTTATTAGTAGCTATGGTATGTTTGTTGGCGGAAACCTAGTTACATCAAAAAGTACCAAACAAACAATGGTGACTAGATTGAGTGCAAAGATCTAGTACAGGATCCTCATACCGCATGTCAACTAATGTAGGTAAAAGGTCTTATCGATGAATTTGGATTTTATATTCAGCAACCTATGGAGATATTTTGCGACAGCAACCAATGGACATGTTTGGTAATAAAATCAAACTACAATTTTTATTACTAACAACTCTGTGTTTCATGAAAATAAGAAACAAATAGAAGTGGATTGTCACTTCATCAGAGAAGTTGTGATGAATGGAACTATATCTAGCTCGCCTGTGAAGTCTTCTGATAAACTTGGAGATATATTTACTAAAGCACCTCTGAAGGGGTAGTTTATCATGTCTTAATAACAAGTTAGGGTTACTTGAAATCCATGTGCAACTTGAGCACAATGTCAAGAGATGTGAGATGGAAGGGTTATTTTAGTCATGTTATTTAGGGTACGTAGTTTACTTTGTAGTTAAGAGAGTATTAAAACCAGGGACTAGACTGGCCGATCGGACCAGGTTCAACCAAATTATTTGGGTCAAATAACTTGAACCCGAAAAAACCAATCAGATTGCAGTTCGAACATTGAACCAGACAACCTAATCAGTCGACCAGGTCACATGCACAGGAGAAAACTCTTCCTGTGCATGAAAGACACCAAGGGGAGTGAGGGCAACAGAGGGAGGGACGCACCGCCACCCCCCCCCCCACATCCCATGTCGATGAAATCATGGGGGAGAAACTCTACTCCTCCACCCTTTCAGCCTGCAAGGGAAGGGTCGTCACCCTCCCCTCCACCATGTGGAACTTCCGCATAAACAGCAATTTGCTTCTCTCTCTCTCTCTCTCTCTCTCTCTGCTTTTCATTCTCTTCAACTTCAATTTCTGCAATATTCTCATTCAACAACTCCAAAGATCATTGGGAGTTCCTGATATGTATGGAACATGATTTATGAACAGCAATTTGCTTCTCTCTCTCTCTCTCTCTCTGCTTTTCATTCTCTTCAACTTCAATTTCTGCAATATTCTCCTGTAACAACTCCAAAGATCATTGGGAGTTCCTTATGTGTATGGAACATGATTTATGAACAGCGATTTGCTTCTCTCTCTCTCTCTCTCTGCTTTTCCTTCTCTTCAACTTCAATATCTGCAATCTCTATCTACTTTTCATTCTCCTCAACTTCAATTTCTGCAATATTCTCATTCAACAACTCCAAAGATCATTGGGAGTTCCTGATGTGCAGGGAACATGATTTAAACTCAACAAGAATGATGCCACAAAATGAAGCAGCCTAAGAAATACAAAACAACTAGAATGGAATCTTGTCTCTTGCACCTGATACAAACAAAAATCAGCAAGCAGCATATGCACTTCCACACCAAAAGCTAATTCAATCTACCGATCAATGTTTAACTGCCAGACCAAGGCCAGGTAGAGGATTGCTTGAGGTTGAAGCCAGTGAAAAAAATCATAAAACAGTAAACTATGCATCCAATCCCTGAAACGGAAAACAGAAAAAAATCCATTTCCAACCCTAATACTGCTAGAGAAAGGATTTATGCTGATAATGATTTTTTTTTAAAATAATGAGAAATGCAATTTCTTTTAAAGGAAACTCCTCAGAAAGGAAAAGATTACATCAACAGGATTTGCCAAATAGAAAGATGAAAAATCAAATAGGAAAAGTATTGCCTCTAACAAGATGTTGCCTATTAACACTTTCCTTAGCTAGAGAATCAGCTAACCCACTAGCACTGCTAAGAAATGTTAAGCTGCAACATATATCCATTTTCTCATCAAAATACAAAAGAAATCTGCCGGCAAATTCTTTTCTCTAACACCCAACCTATAACCACCAAAGAATTGTCGTCAACAATTAAGGAGAGGAGAAATATGCTCTCTTGAGCTTTTGCCTTAATAAAAATCAGTATCATTTAAAAAAAAACAATTAAGGAGAGGAGAAACATGATGAATTGAGTCTTAAACCCAGACGAAGGGTTCTCAATTGTGACATTGTAGATTCACACAAGCCATAAGGGGCAAAATAAACAAGAAGGATATTACCTGTACAGTCCGAAAAATAGAACCACCCAACAAGCCTAAGGTTACAACAAGAACTACCATCAGAGTTTTGTGAAGTTAGGCCTATGCCAAAATGACTAACAAAGTTAGGAAGTCTCTTGCCCAACTAATAAACCAGATATTTGTACTCACTACTCCATGTGGGATTTTCCTTTTACACTCCCCCTCACATGTAGGTCTTTTGTGGTTACTACATGTTGATAATTTGGTTAAGGGTCTTTTTCTCAAAAAACAAAATAAAATAAAATAAAAAAGATCTATGGCCCACCCGAAAATGACTAACCAAGTTAGGAAGTCTCTCTTCAACTTGTACTCATTAACCCATGCAGGACTATTCATTAACAGGTTTAATTTAAGTGAACCTTGGGGAGGGGGAGTTCATGACACAAGTGCACTGTAACAAGCATTACTCTTGTCCAGTTCTGCATTTTATATTATTTCGATGCTAATAATGATGAGCACTGTAAAATAAAAAGAAATGCTGAATACAACATGAATGTGAATGTGAAACATAAATAACTTTTGCTAAAACAAGCAGACAACTAGCAAAGATGAAACAGTTAAATTTGTGAACATAAATAGTTAAATAACAACAATAAAAGAAGAAACGAACAAGAGAAAGACAAGAAAACAACTAACCAATAGCCTTCTTGCTATCAAATAATGCATTAACAGCTTCTTGAAGATAAATCCACCTGGGTACAACACTTGACCGTTCAGATTCATTCATATAGGCATTGGCTAAATTAATGTTGGATTGTAGCACCGTACTGTATTGAACACTTTGTGGATGTTCGACCACCTAAAATAACAAAGATAATGCACATCAAGTTCAGTAAGCATAAACCACCTTTTTCCCAAAAAAAATCACTATTATGACAATTGAAATGAAACACAGACAAGTAAAACGAGATTAAAACATTACATTGAAAACGAAGCAATCTGAGCAATGCAATTCAACAACCTATTTACATTAACAAGATCTGAAAATGCCAATTGCCAGTTAGGCTTCATCTCTTACACTCCAGTAAGGCTCATGTCATTTCGTAATCACAAGAACAAATAATTTCTTCAGTCTTCTAGACCCATAACCCAAATAAGGGACCAGTCCTATTGAATCTAACTTAACCAGATAGTCTGGTCTGGGTTTTATAACAGAGACAGAAATCAAAATAAAAGATGGCAAAATTTTAAAAACAAAAACATAAAAGCAGCAATAACTAAAAAAAGAAAATTGATATATTTATATTTAAGTGTTGAGGGATTTTTATATAAGAAAGGAAAAGGGTAAACATACAAGTCACAATCTAAAATCCCATCAGCAAACAAGAAATAAGGGCAAGAAAGCAAAACTTACATTAAAACATGTCTCGGAAAAAAAATTAATATTAACACAGACTGCAAATGAACTAAAAGAGAATAAGGATGCCCTCAACCAAAGATTTGAGGTCTTCTCAAACTGAGAATTAGCCAGCCAACTTGTAAAGAGCAGGTCATTGCCGAAGAAACAATAAGCAAACTCAAAATGGAAATTTCTATTTCCAACTCTTGTTTATAACGGTAAGAAGATAAGATTCCACTAAGAGGAAGAAGGAATACAATATGAGATTACAGTGCCCGAAGGTTATCAAGAAAAGAGAAAAGGAAATACAACATTCATGAACATGCCATAAAAATTAAAATTGTTAAGCTTTCAGCTTTTCAACTCATGAATATTGTTCAGATTTTCAGTAACTTATCACTAAATTTGTCAGGACCATCCACAGTAATTTATAAACATCACTCAACATAAAGAAGTTTGAAATGCAAGTAGGCAGAGAAATAATGATCTATGTTCACTAATGATCCCTGTGCACAGGAAAAAGATCTTGTAATTGACAATCAAAGTTGCCTTCCTACAGGGCCTCAGGTTGTACAAGGACCACTTCTCCTCCTCCCCTCTTATTGTGGAAAGAGATTTGACATTGCCACCTCATGGACTTGAGGAGGCAGAGAAATAATAATCCATGTTCACTAATGATCCCTGTGCACAAGAAAGAGATCATCTTGTAATTGACAATCAAAGTTGCCTACCTACAGGGCCTCAGGTTGTACAGGGACCACTTCTCCTCCTCCCCTCTTATTGTGGAAGGTGATTTGACATTGTCACCTCATGGGCTTCGAGGAGGAAAGCCCTCCTAGGGAGATATCTGAAGTACTTCGATGAGATAGAGAACATGTCTTCCTCAATAATAGACAAATGTAGACACTTGATTATCTCTTGCAGGAACAACTCTAGGTCCAGCAACAGTGCACTGAATTCTCTAGCAAGAGATGCATCTGCTCAACAGCACCTCACCATCAGCAGCTCATTCCCATTATAATAGTCTCCATAGTTTTTTGTTTTGGTTACTCTGTTTTTCCTGTATCCTTTAATTCATTTTATGTACTATCTCATCAACCCTGATAAATTCTTTTCCTCATGGCTCTCAAACTAAAACACAAAACAATATCAAAGTCCACTCACATCAGAAGAACTCCCACGGCCTAGGGGACGGAACCTGTTTGGAGGCACAAGAAGAGCATCCATAAAGAACATCAAATGGCTCTTGCTGTCCCCACGTGTGCAGTTTTCCCCCTGAATATCAAAAATGAGCTGGCAGAGTCGCCCTTCATTTTCCCACAAATGCCCTATTATGTCTCTAACCTGTCAAAAAAATAAAAAATAAAAAATAAAAAGAGTTACATTGGTTAGCACACCTTCTAAAGATTTCAACCTATCCAGATGAGATCATGAGGCCCCTTGAAAAAAACAGTCCTGAAATTAGTACAAACCGACAAACTAAATGACTTTGAGCTTAGGGAAAAGAAGAGAGAAGAAAACCAAAACTTCAGTAGATGAAAATTGTTGAGCTGTTCAGCCAGAGAAGAAATGATGAAACCACTGTGGGCCATTACACCAAGTAGTTAAATCCCAGTTAAAGAACAAACCTCTGTTGGTAGGAGATAGAGTGGGGAAAAAAACTTTCTCTGCTTCAAATATTCATTTGATAATTGTGAATTTTGATTTTTGCGACGCTTTCCAGAAGATTCTACAGTTTTATGCAATGTAGGATTAGATAATTCTCCATCAGGTAGAGTGACCAAGCTTTCTCCAGCAAATGTATCTACATCATTCTCCACCACCTCTCCAATAGAATCAGCTTGATTGGTTCTGTCTGCATTATCTAGCTTATGCCCTTGAATAACATTCCCTTTAATAGCAGAACTCTTCATATCCTACAAAAATTAAAGCCAGATTCAGTTAAGCAAATCCAAACAGTTTAGGTGATTCAGTTATCAACCAAACACTCGAGACACCAAATGATGACAATGAAGATGTGGATGCTTCCAGACTAGCTTAAATAGAACAGCTTTGATGCACATCAACAGTTCTGTGCAGCATATATCTATCACTTTGGGGTACAGATTGTAGTTATTTAAGTGGCAAACCTAGCAAAGCAAGCATTACAAAAGATTGCCAAAAGAGAGAAGTTTTAATTTCTCTTGTTTATATAAATACATCTTTATCAAAAAAAGAAAAAAAAGAGAGAAGTTTGCACTGTTTTTCGACTTTAGCAGCAAACTCTCTGCATGAAGAACAGATTATATGCAAACTTCTCCCTCTCCCTCTCCCTCTCCCTCTCTCTCTCCCTCCCTCTCTGTGCATCTAACATGACAAATAAAATAACCATAGATTAAACACATAAAATAGATATTTTAGAATTCTTTTGAAATGAGCTATTTTAGAATTGTCAGACATAAAAGTAAAAATGGCAAAATAAGTCAAGGCAATTACCATGCGAAACCAACCAAAAAAAGGAGCTCGGATGGTTGGATTTTTAGCGCCACAGTTCTCACACTTCTTAGATTTTCCGCTCATAAATGAGTGCAACACCTCCTTCATCATACTGTGTTGAAGAGAGGTCCACTTGATGCCCTCCAAACTTTTAGAGTTGGAATTGCTTAATATGGCATCTATAAACGTACTAGGATCATCATTGTCCATCAATGCTTCCAAAAGTGATGAATTTTTTGATAGCATCGAACTTAAGGTTCCAGCTTCTATAATATCACCCCTTCCCAAGCAATCCAGAAGAGCAGTATAAATCTTCACCTGATAAACATAAAGAGAAAATAAAATACCTAGTCAAAATTTTAATCATTTAAAAGTGAATAGAACAAAAGAACAAACAACCACACATTACCATAGACACAAACACTATCTGTGGAAGATGCTACTATACAATTACCTTCTTCCTTGAGAGCCTAAAATGGTAGCAGAAAAAGCATGTTTTGTCTAGAATGCTTCGAAGTGTCATAAATAATAAGGGGTTGTACAATGGTGACACAAGATCAATGTGGCCACAGTGGCCTGGGCAAAGAAATGAGCGCTGACCACATGTTTTGCAGCTGCGCCAGCATAAAATAACCATCAGTTACCATAACAGGGTAAAAAAAAGTACAGAAATGATAACTCAATTTTTTTTTTTTTTGAGAATCAAATGATAATTCAATGCTTTAGATCCAAAAAGAAGAAGAAGGAAAAAATGTTAACAGTTTTCAAATGAGCCCCGTGCATCAACCTGGGGAGACTAATACTTCTGGTTTAACCAATGATAACATTGTAAATAGGTCTTACATAAGAAAATAATTTGGCACCAGTCACTAAAGCTCCATTTATAATTTCAAGTTTTTCTCATTTCAAGTTTTGACTTCAACCGCTCACAATCAATTAAAAGTAGGAAGTTTATTTTCTGTTGAATTAAATGCTGTTCTCATCATTATAGCTTCTAAAACCACCAAGATTCTGACTTTAAAACACATCAAGTCATAAGGAGGAAGCACATAAGCAAGAACCAAATGTTGCAGTAAAAAAAAATATCAAAATACAAAATTATGTGGATTGACTTTTTGAGGGGAGGTGCGAGGGAGAAGTTCTTACATGAGGTCTTCAGTTCACGTCTCACCAAGGGAAAGGGGTATATAATGTGTTTGTAATCAGCATTCAAAAAAAAAAAAATCTCATAGTAAAAACATTTCAAAAAAAAAAAAAAATGATCATACAAATATGGATCAAAAAGTGGATGGATCCACTTCGTGGAAAAATCAAAAAGCCCCTCAAGAATGAAAAACAACCACATAACCCTCGGAAAAAAAAATGGAATGACCATTGCAAGTAATTGTGCTATATGACAAAAAAATTCCTCCAAAAAGAAGTTTTTTCAGCAGCATAGTGCCTCAACCATTTTAACAAGAGACTACTTCATTAAGCAAAGCAAATAGACTTCATACTTGAACCACCCTCAGTTTTTGGAAGGTACACTTCAAACTATTTCATCATTTTAATGAAACTACTCTGAGGCACCCTACCAAAGGAAACAACACATGATCCCCTCCATTTTGCTTGACGTTGAATGGGAAAAACAAATAAGGAAGTGATAATTTGGGATCCCACAAGGGTGAATTTAACAAGCATCGCTTACCAGCCAAGGTTAAATACTTATCTTTCCCTAGGGACGCCTTCTTTGAAGCTTTTCAATCATAGAATTCCATAGATCCCTAGTCACCCTCCCCAAAAACAAAGGCAGCCCCAGATATTGAATGGGGAGTGAGGCCGCTTGACATTGCACACAAAGTAACTTGAATCCCACCATTCAAATTTATAGATACAACAGAAGACTTGGCACAATTGACTTTTTTTTTAAATGATGATAATTTTATTTCAATCATAGAATTCCATAGATCCCTAGTCACCCTCCCCAAAAACAAAGGCAGCCCCAGATATTGAATGGGGAGTGAGGCCGCTTGACATTGCACACAAAGTAACTTGAATCCCACCATTCGAATTTATAGATACAACAGAAGACTTGGCACAATTGACTTTTTTTTTAAATGATGATAATTTTATTTCAAAGAAAGGGAAGCCTCCCCTAACAACAAGAGATTAAAGAGGGGGGGGGGGGTGACAAGCTTAGCTCACAAATCACCAGCCGAATTGGCTGATCTAAGAACATGAGACCAAGTACAAGAAATGGTGGAAGCAATGTCCAAAATATCAAGAAAAATCTGTCAGTAACACCATGGGGGGAAGGATGAGGTGGAGCACCATCCGATGACGACCTTGGAAACTCCCTTCACAATAAGGGGACCACTGAAGCGGTCCTGAAATATACGCAAGCTGTGAAGGAGATCAGAGAGCTCAACAGTGGTCGAGTCAGCAATTCCAAGAGGGCCAGAGTAAGAAAGTATGACAATGCCACCCAGATAAAAAATCACCCCACCAAAGCCAGCCAAACTAGGGTTCCCAAAGGCGCTACCATCACAACTTAACTTATAATGCCCGGTGGGGGGAGGCTCCCAAACAGCAACCCAGCAGGGGGCAGAGGGTACGGACATCTGAGCAATAATCTTCCAATTGGTGTAGACTGGGAAACAAGAGAGGCAGGCGAATTCTTTCCGGGAGCGGATCCATGTAGAGATGAGCCCAGTGGCGATGAAAGAGACCTCAGCAGCATAGCGGAAAGTACAGTCAAACCGTCTGCAGTTTCTCTCCTTCCAAAGGCACCAAGGGATGAAAGCAATGCAAGCAGTCATCAGAAGCCTGCCCATGCTGGGAAGGTGGGTCCCAGAAGAGAGATGACACATGGTGATCAGGTCAAGTGGGATGCATAAGCTGAGACAACCCATACTGTCAATCATGTAAGTCCACATCTTCCAGGAGAAGCCACAGTGGAGAAGAAGATGATTCATGGTTTCAGCCTCCATCCCGCAAAAGGGGCAAAGAGGATCGAGAGTGGTGTTACCTTGCCTATAAGGTTGTCTGCAGTGAGGATCTTATTGCGACAAGCACTCCAAAGAAAAAACTTCACCTTGGGCAGGGCCGAGAGGTGCCAAACAAAAGCAATAGGGTGGGGGGCGGCCGGTCGAGCCCATCCCATAAGATGGTGGTAGGCCGCGGAGACCAAGAATCATCCGCTATCATTAGGGAACCAAATCATCCGGTCCGCCGTCTGAGGGCGGACAATAACACTACCAAGACTATCAATCAAGCCACAAACAGAAATGGCTTCCTCATCAGTAAGGGTGCGTCTAAGGCAAAAGTTCCATGAGCCATTTCCCCAAGCATCAAAGACAGATAAGTCGCGACTGGTGGTGAGCTGAAACAAAGGTGGATAAAACGAGGCAAAAAAGCCATTGCCTAACCACCAACCCATCTAGAAACGCAGACTAAAGCCATCCCCAACAAAGAACCGAATCGCAGTGAGGAAAGTGGAAAACAGATGAAACATGACCTTTCAGATGGAGGAGAGATGGCCCAATTGACTTGCCAACCCATAACTATAAATTGACAACAAAGATTTTACTATCAAAATTTGATAAACAGTGGCCTAAGACATAAACTTTGCAATAGGGCACATAACATATAAATAATATGGCTCTCATTTTATGGAACCCACAACATACAAATAAAATAGTAAGCAGAAACTAAGCCTCAGCCTATGCACACAACCTGCTCTAGTACCACTGTTGTGTTTAGCCCAATTCTATCCCAAAATGACTAGCCACTTAAGAGGCTTATTGTTCAACCTTATAACACAAACATTTTTTTTATCACTTTTCGATGTAGACCTTTACCCACTCAATAGGTATGTTCACCTCCAATGACACATTGAAGCTTGTCCATGCATGTTGCACAAGCCATGGTTCAAAAGTCTTTGAGATTTCCTTTCTCCCCTATACAATCCAAACATCCAATGTGAGATAAGAGTTCAACTTTTTTCTGCTTAATGCTGCCAGAAATGTGCGAGACCAGGCATTAAACTCCCTTTTGTAGCGATGCTGAAAAGACCATCTATCACTTCATCATGCTCTACCCCTTTGCTTACAAAATTTGGTGCTATATCTTTGGATTTTCAATATCAACCATTGTCTTCTCAACTCCTTCAAAAATTTCATCATCCAATGTGCCTGTAACCCCCTTCCCCCACCTTGGCAAACTCCTTTGGCGCACTCACTTAATCAATGTTCACAAGGAATGAACATGCAGCCCTCTAGAGTAAGTTTTTTTATTTTTTTGAAATAGGGTGTAAATATATATTGCAAAATGAAGAAGTATACATACCTAACTAAAATGACCTTCCTCCACAACAAGTTGTTGGAGGGAAACGCCTTTTTTAGCTTGATTATCTACCAAATGATTAGCAAATCTAGGAATATAATTCCATTTACAATGCATTTGGGAAACTGAAGTGTAGATATCCTCAAATAATTCCCAATGCCACCAAGGAGGTTTTGAAGGCTTCATACATCAATTGATAACAACTTTTGAATCGCATTCAACACAGAGCCTCCATCTTTTGCTTGAAGAGCTTTAACCCATTGTACAGCCCATGTAACTCAGCATTGGTTGAATCAAATATAGAAATCGGTCAAGTGTATGATAAAAGAAGATTTCCATTCTCGTCATGAATCATACCACCAAATCTAGCCAGCCCAAGGCAACCAATCGCACTTCCGTCAAAATTTAATTTGAAGTGTCCCAACAGTGGTGGAGACCAAATTGTCATAGGAGGAGGACGCCGGGAAAGACATTTCCGCAATAAGACGCCAATTTCCACGCAAATTTGATCCTTGTAAGTTACGAAATTCCTTCCGCATGAGTACCCAAGAGGACACTTGCCCAATGATTCTATTGCACAAAAATTTTCAGGGAAGAGATTTTTTATTAAATTTTCTGTTGTTTCTCTCTTTCCATAGATTCCAGACAATATAACCCACACAGCAAGAAATTAATATTTTTCCAAGTGTGGGAAGATGAGCGCTTGTAACAGTGAGTATTGTGGAAGGTAATGATTGAGATGGGCAATATTGCAACCCAATTTTGTTTAGGAGTTCGAACCAAACCAAATGGGCATATTCGCAGTGTAAAAGGATATGATCAGTGGTTTCAAGAGAGGAATGACAAAAAGGGCACAAGGGATCTGAGACACTATTTCCACGTCGAATTAATGCGTCGGAGGTTAAGATTTTTTTTCGGCATACGGTCCAAATAAAAAACTTCACACGAGGTGGAATGTGTAAAGACCACGCAAAAGCAGCTAGATGGACTGGTTGATTTGCTTGGAGAGAGATCAAGAAGTGGTAGGCAAAAGTAGTAGAGAACGTACCTAGCCTGCATGGTGTCCAGATGAGTGTGTCTGGAGAGTTTTTGATTCTTCCCGTTGAGAGACTTGTGACAAGGTCTGCAACTTCAAGAGCTTCAACGTCTGACAAAACTCGTCTGAGATCTAAGTTCCACTCACCAGAGGTAAGCCTTTACGTTGAAACGGTCGCATCTTGTTTTCTTGCCAGGCGATAAATACATCCATGAATAACCTTGAAATTGCTTGGGCCAACCCACCAATCTGTCCAGAATTTTGTTTGGCTACCCGAACCGATGTAGAATTTGACAGCAGTTTTAAAGACATGCAGCAGTTGGGCAATCTTCTTCCACACAGGAGATAATTTGTAATATCTTCCGCCATCAATCCACCAACTAGAAACTTTCCCTGATTTGGTTTCAACAATTTTCAAATCCACTTCAACAGTAAGGCAGAGTTGGTTGTTGCAATATCCCGGATCCCGAGACCACCCATTACAATGGGTTTACAAACATCATCCCATTTTACAAGGCTATATTTTCTTTCCCCATTTGGCCCACCCCATAAAAATCTCCTTTTAAGGAGTTCTATTCTATTTCGAACAGTGGCTGGATAGCAATACAAGGAGAGAAAATAAGAGGGTACGCCACGTAAACAGGATTTTATGAGAACAAGCTTACCAGCTTTGGACAGAAAACTTCCTTTCCATGATGCAAGACGGCCTTCGAGGCGCTCAATGACAGGGTGCCAGGCGCTTTTTGTTGGTAGCACAAGAGTCACCGGTAGACCCAAGTAAGTGTCGGGGAGAGATGCAACTTTAAGCCCCAAATAGCTAGCCATTGAGTTTAATACGGAGGGATCAATATTAAATCCAATGATAGAAGATTTAACCCAACTTACTTTTTGGCCATAAGACAATTCAAAAAAGTTGAGCAAGGCTTTCATGTGGGAAATCTGTCTCATAGAACCTTCTTCAAAAATAATAGAGCCATCGGCATACTGCAAGATCAGAATATCTTGGTTCGGGTCTTCAGAGACAGGACTAAGCCAACCCGAGCGTTTAGCAAATCGGATCATAGAAGCAAGGTGCTCACCGATGAGAGTAAATAGAAAAGGAGACAAAGGGTCACCTTACCTTATGCCCCTCGTTACTTTGAAGAAACCGCACGGCTTTCCATTAACAGGGACAAGAGTATGATGTGGTGGAAATACAACTTCTCATCCAAAATTTCCACCTATTCCCGAAATCCATTCGATCGAAAAGGTGATCGATAAGTTACCAATTTGCTAGGTCAAATGCTTTTTCAAAATCTAATTTTAGGACAAATCTGGATTGCGAAGATTTTTTGAAAGAGTCTAATAGCTCGTGAGCGGTCATAGAGGAGTCCAAAATATTTCTATCTCGAATGAAAGCGCTGTGACTGGGATTAATAACTTTTGGAAGGTGGGCTTTTAACCGATTAGCAAGAAAACGACCAATGATTTTATAATAACTAGTGCTTCTTAAAAAAATATATATTTTATAATAACTAGTTGTGAGGCTAATTGGTCGAAAATCTTGGGGTAGGGCCGTATTGGATTTTTTTGGGATAAGAGCAATGAAAGATGCTTCGACTGCCTTTATGGGTTATACTGACTTGGTGGAAATTGTGGACAAAAGCATACACATCACTTTTGATTGAATCCAAAAAACAATGGTAAAACTCACCGTTAAAACCGTCAAGTCCAGGAGCTTTATCTTTCGGAAGGCTGAGGACAGCCAAATCAATTTCTTTAGTAGTGAACGGATTTTCCAGATTTGATGTGCACTCTAGAATAAGGTTATTGAAAGGATAGTGAGACTAACTCTTGCTAGGATTTGCACTAAAGGGGATTTTGGTGGATTTGAAAGTGTTAAAATTCTGCAATGGCTGTTGCCTCTCACACAGCTCCCAAACACCAGAATATTAAGCCCCCCAACTCCAAAACACATCAAATGCAACTATGACAACTGTTCATTATGCAACCTGGGACCCTCGAGATATGATGGGATCTTCCAAGATTCTAATGGTGAAACCTTAATCCCACATGTTGGTTCCCTAAGCATATCTAACTCCATCAATGTCAAAGTTAATGCCCTCTTTCAGGGGCTTCAAATTGATGTAATTGGTTTCAATTCCTCAATATTGTTTAAGGAAAATCAGTTGGTTCACCAAAAACATATCACCTCCATGGCATCTGCCACATATCATTGAAGAAATCCTGGACATTGTTGGCTCTCTCACCATCATGTGGCTTCACACCCCAAGATCAGCAAACATGGCAGCTGAGTCACTTGCAAAAGATGGTGTGTTACTCTTCACTGATCAAGTTGTGTATGACCACCAGCATTGTTCTCTCTCTTCAGTTCATGTAATTTTCTCATTTTCTTAAGTTGTAAAAGCATGGTGATGTAGACTTCCCATCAAAAGTTCTACATTTTCTAACTTCTAGATATACTGATAGACAATGCCAAAGCCAATTGAGGAAGGCGAAGAGCCATGAACAGCTAAAATACAAATTTTCAGAAATGAGGAAAAAAAATAGTAGAGGATATTAGAGTTCCTTAGCAAGGAACTCCAGAACTTATGAGAGAATGAGCAAATAAGGAAGAGATGATCAGTGAATTCCTCAATCTCATTACAGGTTGTATACAACCTAATGAGCTGATCAATGCTCATAATTTTGTTTTTGGTGCAATCCAAATAAAACTAGTTTGTAAAAGGAGCACGAATATTCAAGGAAAAGAGCAAGTTGGTCAACTAATGTCAACTCAGAAAAGAGAAGTGTGAATTTGGGTCCAAGGCCCATCCCAAAATGACTAGCCAACTTAGGAAACCTCTTTCCCAACTAATAAACCCAAGATCTCTATACTCACTAATCCATGTGAGACTATTCCTTAACACTCTCCCTCACATGTAAGCCCTCTTTTTGCGGATCTACAAGTGGATAATTTTAGGTGTAGGCGTTTTTTAGGTGTAGGCCCTCTTTTGTGGCTCTACAAGTGGATAGTTTAGGTGTAGGCCCTCTTTTGTAGCTCTACAAGTGAATAGTTTAGGTGTAGACCCTCTTTTGTGGCTCTACAAGTGGATAGTTTAGGTGTAGGCCCACATATAGGTACCTGCTCTGATATCATATGAAGTTGGGTCCAAGGCCCATCCCAAAATGACTAGCCAACTTAGCAAACCTCTTTCCCAACTAATAAACTCAAAATCTCTGTACTCACTAATCCATATGGGACTATTCCTTAACAAGAAGGAAAAAAATTAGCAGAGAATATCAGACCTCCTCTGCAAAGCACTTGAGATCTTATGAGAGGAGCAACAAAGGATTACAATATTGCACACAAAATTCTTAATAAGAGTTGATCGATGCTCAAAACTCTGCATCTTGTCACAATGCAAATGTAATGGGTCTTTCACTAGAGCAGAGATATAAAAAGAGAGAGTAAGGTGGTCGACTAAAGTTATCTCAGTACAGAATGGATGCATAATAGGAGACAATGACATAAGATCCAGAAGGGTTTCAATTCCAAGTCATTTGATCCTCTCCATGACTACTAACTACACACTATCAAGTTTACTAAGTAGACAACTGGGGCCAGGACAATCATGCCGTCAAAGAGAGCATTACAAAAAGTAAGATTCCAAGACCTAGGAATCTCAATGTCTGTATGACGTTTACACAGAACTTGTACGGGGGACACTAAGATTTAGTTGAAAGCTCAACTTTGACCAGTGCTCTTGTGGAAACTTGGATCCTACTTGGTTAGTGACCAAGAGGGTCGCACTGCTCTCTCCATTTTTGGTCCTTTAGGTGACCAATTCTACCACTGTTGAGGTCTATGTTTTCTTTCATGGCCTTATCACATACAAGATGTACTTTACTAACCAGCTATTATAGAAGGAGATTCAAAAGTAGTCATCCTTGGGCTAAAGGGGAAAACAGATAAGCCTAGCAGTTTGATCAATAGTTCACACAAATTGAAGACATTGCAGCCTCTATGCAAATCAAGTGCTTGTATGTGCTTTGTTCAGCCAGCTCTTTGGCAGACCATTACACTAGAATGGGAACTTTGCAGCCTGGTAGAGTTATTGACACTACTGACTTCAGAGATTTGTAATCTAATTCTTTGTTTTCTTTTTTTTTTTTTTTTCTTTTTTTTTGGCTTGGTGGCTGCTGGGTTGCTGCCAGCCTGGGATAAGAGGGAAGTTTTTTTTCCGCAGATTGAGCAGCATGGCGGAGGCTGCCCAAACCTTAAGATCGCCCTTTAGACTCATTAAGTTTTTTGGAGAGCCTCCAACCATTAGCACCATAGACACCGATGCAAGGCCATCGATCAGAAAAGTTTGTCGAATTCCCCATCAAATAAACACGAGTTCTCAAATCAAAAGGGTTTGGCACCCCGTCTTCCGGCTTTCGTGTCGAGTTCAATTGGCTAGTAGCCAAAGCTGGCTCAGTTGAGAACCCTGCCAGCAACACATTGATAGATCCTCAGCCAACACCCAAAAGCAAGGAAATATTCTAATTTTGAGACAATTGGAGGGGATCTCCTATTGGACCAAGTGAAGGTTTTGCCAAATGTGTTAATTTCGTCTAGCTCACAACTGCCAATGAATTCAGTGAAACCTCTCATGGATGAAGATATATGATCAGCACAAGGTGATTTCTCAGAGGAATATCGGGTTGCTGCCAGCTCTTGTTAGGCTCTTAGCCCCTCTTCTCTTTAATAAAATTGTGCTTTCCCAAAAAAAAAATAACCCTTGAACTGTGTGCCAAGCCAAATCTGGATAACGGATCACTTTACAAATGAAGGGAAATTCATTGACTTACAAAAGGCTTAAGTTTATTCGTATCCCTTGCTGCAAAATTGTTTAAAGTTACATAACATGTAGTAAAGTTATATCTTTCACATTCTACAGAAAAGAAGTGTCAAGTGCAAAAAAATTATCATATCGTCAATTGTCAATCTGATTTCGACCCAAATAGTGGCTCTTCACAATTGAATAGACGGTTATGCTTGCTGTGATAAATTTATTGACTTGCACAATGTTAGCAATTTTAAGGAATAGTCCCACATGGATTAGTAAGTACAAAGATCTTGAGTTTATTAGGCAGAAAAGAGGTTTCCTAAGTTGGCTAGTCATTTTGGGATAGACCTTGGACCCATCTTCACATAGTATTAGAACAAATACTCGTATATGGGCTTCCTCCCAAATTATCCACTTGTAGAGCTACGAAAGAGGGCCTACACATGACGGGGAGTGTTAATGAATAGTCCCACATGGATTAGTAAGTACAAAGATCTTAAGTTTATTAGTTGGGAAAGAGGATTCCTAAGTTGGCTAGTCATTTTGGGATAGACCTTAGACCTAACTTCACAAGAAAATGTTTCTCAGTCCTCCTACTGTAAGACAGCTAATTCTTTTAAAATTTGAATGATAAGATGAATTGTTACAAATAACAGCAGTTATAACAACTGAAGACGAACAGTCTATTTAAAACGATGTGTACAAAGGCAAGAAAACTTTACATATTGCCATAAAATTTATCGTGTAAGAGCATACTAGAACCCAATTTTGTCCATTCATCCGTAAGTAACTCAGTTAGTCATCGTGCAAGTGCTTATTCTCAAGTAAATCAACATTTACCAAGTAATATTTTAGGCACATAAGAACCAAACCGTATATAAGACATGATAGACTTACGGAAGAACGTCATCTACCGGACCCATTGTAGGATCATACAGTCCACCACTGATGGGCCTGCCCATGGGATCAAAGGCAACCGGGATGGTAATCTTTTTGAAACTGAGATTCCTAACGTCCTCTGTCGTCATAAAGTTGAACAGAATTGAGTCCACAATCTCCGTCGCCCCCTACGACAACTTCAAAAGTAAGTACAACGGGAGGGCAAGGAATACATAAATTTAACTACAGAATCCCCTGGCCTCACAGCAATGAAAAACCAAAATAGCAAGTGAGAGAACAACAGAGCCTTCATCAATCTGTGTGAGAGAGAGAGAATAAAACCGATTTTAAAAAGAAAAAGTCTAAAAGGAACATGAGAAACCTCGGAAGTTTGAGCTTGAGCCATTTTTGCAACGGCAACAGAGTGGAAGCGAACGACGTATCGATATAGTAGTGTGCAGTACGGCAACACAAATTAGAGAAGGAGAAAGGGTTTTACAGGCGCCCCGCGGCGCAACGTTTAAAACACTTCCTCAGATACCGCGAACAGTGATGGTTGAATTTCCGAGTAGAACGGTGGTAGACCTTCTAATTAGGGTTCAACTCGAAATTTCATATATTTCTTCTCAAGGGAACGGGTTGGGTTCAAGGGGAGATGGGTTTCTCTCACCCGGGCAAGGACAAGTTCATGAAAAAAACAAAACCCAACCTACGAGTTTATTTATAAGGTATGCTTTAAATATGGTATATAAATTTGATTTAATTTTTTTTATATACCAATTTAATTGGTATAAATAAAATAAGTAGGTTTTGTATAATTTTATATTTTTTTATTTTTTATCCATATATTTACCTTACCCTAAACTCATTTTCACATTAATCTATCAAGGGAAAATAAGTGGTTTAGATCTTCGACGGATTTATGTCGGGATGAGTTTAAGGTCACGTTTATGGGATAAGGATGGCTTTCAAATACCTAACCCAAATCCAACCTTGGTGCACCCCTACACATGAGGTAACAAATTGCTAAGGGTGACAATTTTAATCTTTTTTGTTTATTACACCCATTTACATGTCGGCTATTATTAAACAGAATTAATATGGATAATGGTTATCTCTAATCCAACCCCTTTTTCAATTGTCATTTTACTGCTTATCATATTTTAGATATAAAATTATCATAATTTATGTTTGATTTGTACTTACTAATTGATCATGCATCTAAATTGATCACGGTCAAGCAATGTTTGATTTTTAATGACTAAATTGGGTCTACATAACGTAACACTTAAATTGATCATGCAATCTATTTCTCATATTATAAAACGAGTACAAGAGCCCCAGAGGAGTTGATCCTTGGTATTGGCGATGAAGAGAATATCAAATAAAACAAGTTATCCACATATGGAAAGAGAAAAGACAAAGCTGAAATAGTTCATTTGAAGGCCTCCGATGTCCATCGGCAAAAACCTAGTTTAACTTCTTCATCGCATGCGAGCTGACTAACGCGACGACTTTGACCTCCGAAATATTTGAAAACGAACAGGAAAGAGCGCGGACACGAGAATTGTCATAGAGACCTCGAGCCATGGAAAAATCGAACTCACGCTTTCTAGATTCCCACTTTTGGCGACTCCAGGGTAGATCTAATGCTCAATTCCTTCTCGTGCCCCCATCACTTTCCCTTCTTTATTCCTCGGCCGACCATTTTCACCGTCCTGTTGCCACGTGTAAGTTGGTAAACGGTTAGCATCTAGAGTTTGAAGAGGGGGGGCCCAGTTTGGCGGTGTTGAAATCGTTGAGGGTCATGTGAACCTCTGTGTGTTCAGTTACGAGTTACGACCTGAGGCATGGAGTGCAGTGCACCGGATGATCTCACCCTAACAAATTTCTTAAAGGGCATAAAGTGGGGTCGATCTATATAAACTAATCGTGACCGTATGTTGTTGTGCAAAAAACAGAGAGATATCTATCGCAATGGCCGATGGGACGGAAGGACACCCAACGCGAGAAATTGGCTCTGGCTGACTGCTGACTGCTGAGGTGGAGGAGACTTGCATTGCGATTGGCCGCTCTCTGTCATTTTACTTCCACGATTCCGGCCCTTCTTTTATTTTATTCCGTCTATCTCGACGTTAAAAGCCCCTCGCAACCCTCACATTTCTCCCTCTCGTGTGCTCATCTGTCTCTCGCATTTCTTCACTTTCGAGCGAGAAACGGACAGTTGCAGGAGCTCTGCGCGTCTCTCGCAGGCGAAGGTATTGTAGCCTTGAGAAATTCTATATTTTCTGTGTTCTTCTTTTCTATTTCATTTTTCAGGTCGTTTTTTTGAAAAAAGTTCGGTTACTTTTTACGGGAGTAATGATTCATTCTCGTATCCGAACCGGTCGCATCTTGTTTTTGACCGAGCTTGTGGATTGGAGAAATTCTCTGCTTTTACGCCTCTATTTCCTCACGGTTTTTGGATCTTTGTCTTGCTTTTTATTGCCTCTTCTTTGCTCTTTTCTTCTGATCTATTTTTGTGTTATTTTAGCTTTGTTGTACAGTATCATAGTATCTGAATAGATCTCCGTCTAGGTGAGTGCATTTGTTCGTTTTGTGTCTGCGGCTTAGATCTGAATAGAAAATTGTTTGTATTCTGTAGAGTTTGATCTAGTAGTCTTGATAGCTGACAGCTTAACATTTCAAAGATCGGTTACTCTAACGCTAGATCTGATACATGTGTTTGGTTTATTCGTTACTGATTAATATTTTTTTAGTTGTTGGTATGATTCATTTAGTCAGTTGACTTGATTTTGCAAGGCTATACTAGGTACGATTTGATTTTGTAACTCATTTATACCTCCGATCCGTACCTAATAATGGATTCGTCTTCATTTAAATCTTGCGGTTTTCAGTATGTTTTATATTTAAGAGGTTTCATCAGATGTTGGAGGTATCTTTTTTTATTTCTAAAAATTACAAAGTGCTGTTTTTGTGTCTTTAATATGTAGACACTAAAATGTCTTTATCTTTGAACTATCATTTTCTTTTTTCTATTATCCTGTTTTCACCGTTTGTTCTAGTTTGAAAAGCTCTGTTTCCTTCATCGAGGTCTTACTGAATTTTGACTTCATTCGTTGATGTCTCTCTCTTTTTTTAAGTACTCGTTGATATTTCTTATTGAAAATAAAACGAGTCTTGTAATTTCTTTGGCTGTAAATAACGAGTATTGAATTTTCTGAGCTTGCTTGTGTGTAAAGGAGTTTTTTTTATTGTTCTTATTTTCTGTTGGTGAAATATAATTTGATTTGTCATGTATCTTGTGATGATTGTTTCCGATAGATTGTTTATAGTGAAACGGTTACTCTTTAACTTTCTTGTTCTTCAGTTGAACCTTCTTGAAAATTAGGGAGTTGGCTGAATTTATTTGTATCGTTCTTCCCATTGCAATGTCTCTGGTCAAATATCCTATGTTTGCTGATGCAATTGTAATTTTCTGCCAAGATGATATGATCCTCTCTTTTAGGCCACTGTTTTGGTACCTAGATTTTGTAATGGCATTTAGATAGTTAATAGTGTGTTGGCTTTCATTTATTAGCTATTGTTATTGTGTGGGTTGTTTCCAACATTTAGAAATGATTTAGAATGAGTTTGCTCATCATGCATCACATTGTCTTTATTATCGTATTTAGCTTTCTATTTGTAACTGCTACATGTCACACTTTTCTTGATCTAAGTAATTGCTATTCAGTTCTGTTTGTAACTGTTGTTAAGCTTTAAATGATCTCTTATTCTGAAACATTTCCAGGATACAATTGCTAAGACATGGCCGATCAGTCTCAACAGACCATTGTCTTTCAGAGGATAGCTAGCAAGGTCCGTCTTGGCCCTAATTTTAGCCAGGATTTACATAGAAACAGTGGCTTCTATAACCCTGTGTATCAGAGGAATTTTTTCAATGAGAAATGCAACAACGGAATGCTTCAGATGCATGCTTTGCAAGGGGCCCACACTTACTCTGTGGCATCTCACATCTCCCCCATATGTGTTCCTGCACCATCTGAGAAAGGCTTTGCAGGCTTTGCTGTTGATTTCCTTATGGGTGGAGTCTCTGCAGCAGTATCCAAAACGGCTGCTGCCCCTATTGAACGTGTAAAGCTTTTGATTCAGAATCAAGATGAAATGATCAAGACTGGTCGTCTTTCTGAGCCTTACAAAGGTATTGGAGACTGTTTCAAGCGTACTATCAAGGATGAAGGTTTTGGTTCATTGTGGAGGGGTAACACGGCTAATGTGATTCGTTACTTCCCTACTCAGGTAGTTTTCCATTCTCATATTTCTCCTACCAATATGCAAGTTTGTCTGTTTAGACCGAGAAGTATGTTGGATTTTCTTTCATAGTTTGATCCAATTTGAGCAGAAAACTGACTGTTTTGTCATACTATGAGGTGTAAGAATTTGATCTTTTCGACAGCCCTTTAATTTCACAATCTCTATATTTTTACGGTGAAGTCACACTGAATCTTTGCTCCGTAATTTTGTTTAGCACTACTTAGTAACCTTAGAATCTAAAAGCTGGTAGTTGCAGTTGACATGATCTTTATCTTTCAGGAATTTTGTATAGCTTGGCTTCTTTTGATGTTTATCTATATGAAATTGGATTAGAGGCCCTTTCTGTGTTCTATTTAAATCTGGGTTTATTTACTGATTATGCTAGTGTTAGCATTTTCTCCAAGGGATTCTGAATTTTTTGGTACTTGCTGTTGCTGCAGGCTTTGAATTTTGCATTCAAGGATTACTTCAAGAGGCTCTTCAATTTCAAGAAGGACAAGGATGGCTACTGGAAGTGGTTTGCTGGCAACTTGGCATCTGGTGGTGCTGCTGGTGCTTCATCTCTTCTATTTGTCTACTCCTTGGATTATGCTCGGACCCGTCTGGCAAATGATGCTAAGGCTGCAAAGAAGGGAGGGGAAAGGCAGTTCAATGGATTGATTGATGTCTACAGGAAGACTCTTAAATCAGATGGCATTGCAGGACTGTACCGCGGATTCAATATTTCATGTGTGGGAATTATTGTCTACCGTGGTCTATACTTTGGAATGTATGATTCTTTGAAGCCTGTTGTACTTACAGGAAAGATGCAGGTTAGTCAAATACAGCTTTTCAGTTATTCTTCTTGATGCAATCATTTCTACTCTATATAAAACACTTGGGTCTGCCACATACGCTTGAGATTTTGAATGATTACTGCCTTGTTTTGGGAGGATTCTACGATCTGCTGGTTCTAGATTTGAATTGTGTGGCAGTAGCAGCATGGCAAGAATCAATTACTTGGCTTCATTTTTTTCATTGACCTTTGTTTTTTATCTAGTTATTGAAATCAGTTTTGGCACCGGCATGTCATTCAAACAGATCTAGTGATAATTTATTTATTTTTTTGTTTTTTTGAAAAGACTATTTAAGTCTTTAGATACTAAAATTTGACTATTCATACTATCAGCTTGAATGCTAAAACACTATTTGTTTTTGAGAAAGTTGTGGGAATTTTTTGTAAGCCCCTATCTTTATCTTGGAAAAGGTGAAATGTGTAAGGATGTGCCTCGTGACTGTGTGGTGACTTTGAAAGTTTCTCAATGGATTTCTAATATTGTTTAAAATGCTTGAATGTTTTCAGGATAGCTTCTTTGCTAGTTTTGCATTGGGTTGGGTGATCACAAATGGCGCTGGTCTTGCATCATACCCAATTGATACTGTTCGTAGAAGGATGATGATGACCTCAGGGGAAGCTGTTAAGTACAAGAGCTCTTTGGATGCCTTTTCTCAAATCCTGAGGAATGAAGGGGCAAAGTCTCTCTTCAAGGGTGCTGGTGCAAATATTCTCCGTGCAGTTGCTGGTGCTGGTGTGCTTGCAGGTTATGATAAGTTGCAGGTGATTGTCTTGGGGAAGAAGTATGGATCAGGTGGTGCTTGATTGCTAATTTGTTAGTGTCTCCACCGATGTCGATGAAAACAACGTTTTGGATGAGGCCTCAGAAAATTTTCCCATTTGAATAATTTTACAAACATTTGTAGGAGTGAAAAACCTGCAAAGCTCTTTTTTTTCCCAACATTAGTTAGAGTAGCCTTTAACAGGCCCCAGATTTGAGTTCCTTGCTGAACGGCTTTCTTTCAGAGTAACTAGGCTTTATACTTTCCCTGAACATTATTTTGAAGTTAATTTAAGTTGATATTCATCTTGTTGTTCCATTTTGATTTGTTGAGATTCTGCTTCAAATTAAAGAAGAAAAAGACCCTCAAGGAATGATTATTGAAACCCTTGTCCCGTCTTCACATCAAAGATAGATTTGTGCTTATGGATGGAATTCTAATATTGCTTTGATGCTTTTTAGTTTTAATTAGTCAATCTCATCGAGTGACATCTATTTGCATTTGCTTCGGATATAATTCAGTTATTGTTGGTAACGGGTTTACATTTACTTAGTGATTACATGGATCTAAGATGCACCATGATGACAGGAAAAGGGCTTCCTCTTTCTGACTCTACGACCTGCTGGTTCTTGCTTTGAATTGTGTGGCAGTAGCTAGCAAATGGCCCGGTTTCTGACTCCCTGCTTTGATGCTCCTTGAGCCTTTTAGGTCTGTTAAACATGTAGATAAATATGTGCAACAGGTTCGCTTGAAAATTAAATAAAAAAATATTTATAGGCAAGTCCGGACATTTGTACTAACAGAAAACCATGAGGAAAGAGATTTAACGAAATTTTTTTTGTTGTACCAAAACTTTTGTTTGACTAAAAATAAGGCATTTATACTAATTTTTGGAGATATGAATATTTTTTGTTCAATTTCTTTTCTTCTTTAAATTGTTAATTGGACTTGAAACTGAGCTTCTTATTACTCCCATAAGAATCTATTGATATTAATGTAGACGCCAGAAAAATGCTCATATGTAAGTGTTCTATCACTATAAAGCGCTACCATGCGGCAACAAATTTGTGCTTTCTGCCTTCACCAGTCCAGGTAAAGCAAACATTAAGCCAAGGTTAGATCCCTTTCTTATATCCAATGTTTGGGGCATCATCTTTCCATCCAAAGAATTAGTTCCCGATCCCCATCCAAAGAGCCACGCATACTTCTAATGCACAAGACCCTTTACTTTTAGAGTAAGTGCCGCCAAGCTAGATGGCTTCACTGGCTTTGGACGCTCCCCTCACAGGGCAGGATCTGTGATGGTTAATGCTGACATGTCTTTCGGACTTTTCAAATGCGCAATTAGACCGTTGGCTATTTTTATAATTTTTTTTTTGTAAAATAGATAGTTTAATAAAATTCCCTTTATTTTTTCACATAAAAAATATAAGGAAAAGAATTAGAGTTATTAAACAAAATCGGATATGGTATGTAAATTTTTTATATTTAGTATTTTTATATGAATTGACAAAGAACATAAGTGTAGTAATATTATACTATTTAAGAATATTTAGTCTTTAATATAGTTTTATTTATTTATTTACTGATGTTTAACTTTAATTGTTTTTTAATCCAGATACTATAAGAGGTAATGATATAAGATTAAAATATTTTTATGTAGTATTTGAATTTCAAAGATTGGAATACTTGTAAATAGGAATAATTTGGGTATTGTTATATCTGGTCTAATACACGACGACATAGGTGGTAGTGGTGAATGGGATTTTATTTAATCTTTTTCTTGTGATGGGAAGGGGTCAATTTCCTTACTCATACATGACTAGCACATGTTAGTACATGGTATGAACTAAGTTATTCGCTAATCTAAAATGGCTTCCTGTGCTCTATTATGAAATAGGATTCAAGATTGATAATACTTAGTTTCAGAACTCTTGCTGCGGCGGCGATAGTGTGAAAGCACACTGTGGCGCGGTACTATCTACTGCAGCGACGGTAGGCATGCTGTGGCGCAGGGACCAGAGGTTCAGCAGAGAGCGTCGACTGTGGCTGCGGTTTTCGACGGCGACGGGCGGCAGCGTCGGGAGAGACAATGATACGGTCCTGGTTGACTCGGATTAACTCGGCACGGTCCGGGTTAACCAGAATAGGTTTGGCCCGGATTTAATCCGCGCTTCGGAAGAAATATTAATTCGGTGACGGTGTTTCTTTCCCCCGCGGCGCCAAACAAAACCGAGATGGCGATGAGCGATAGCAGATAGCGACGAGCGACGAAAATCCAGGAAAGTGAATCACGATCTTCTAATCAAACTCCAACCGAATTTACGGAGCATAGTACAATTTCCAGAATAAACTCATCCGAATAAAAATCAATCTAGCTGGAAGATAAAAAAATTTCGGAAACGTACGGGATCTGTTTCTCGGTATGGGAATGCCAACGGCAGCAGAAAAATAGAGATGGCAATCAGAGGAGTTTCCGAAATCTTCTGTTAATCAGCTTAACAGCAGATAGCCGACGGCTCCTTCTTCCCCACTCGCTTCCGAACAGAGCTGGACAGCAGCGAGAGCAGAGAGGTTCCAGAAAAATCGCTCTCTATAAGTGGCTGGAGCTCCGGCAGGAGAGTCAGTGCTGGCGATGAACCAGCGAGATGTGATCCATCGAAATAGACAGCCGGAGATCTCGGAGAAGCAGCCGAGAAATTTTTTCTAGATGCTGGCTTCCGAACTAAACGAAAATTCAATCAAGATATCTTCAACGACCCAGCATATAACTTTCCAAGATAAACAACGTCCAGCCGTACGCCGCCGCGGCGAGCCAGAGTTCCAATACTCTGTTTTGATCGTTCGCCCGTTGACGGTCCTGCACCCGCGTCGCCGTCGAAAACCGTCGCCCGCCGGACTCTCCGTCGACGTTGAAAGCCTCCGTCGCCGTCGCCGCACGCCGTCGCTGCGAGTCGCCGGAGCTAGTCACTGGTATTCTTCTTTACCAATTTTTTTCTCTCCCGTCGTCGTCGTCGCACGTCGCCGCAGGCCGCCCGAGCGAGTCGGCTTCCCGATTTTGTTTCAGCAACCTTCGGTTTAATCCGAGGTCTCATTAAATCTCGGGAAGAAGAAGAGAAGTCTCACACGAGATCGCGACGTTCTTAATTGGGTGATTTTAACCCTGTAGAGACGGGACTTTGATCAGTCTCCGAAATTTGACGGAAAAAAATCGAAAGTACTTGTAAGACTTCCTTCTTTTCAGTCTCTTGCAGGTGTCGCGGAGGAAAGATTCCCATACGAAATCGAAATCACAATACCTCTCAGATAAAAACCGATGGAGAAGATCAGGGCAAACATAAAACAGACTCCTTTCCCAGAGGACACGATGAAGAAGATCGGGGAAGACATGAAAGAGACTATTTTTCCGGAGGACACGATGAAGAAGATTGGGGAAGACATTGATGTGGATGTTCTGAGCTTTGACTTGTGGGAGGACATCCTCTTCAGGTTGCCATGCAAGTCACTTTACAGAGCCAAGTGCGTGTCAAAAACCTGGATGACTATTATATCCAATGCAAGTGGCCGACGGCAACCGTTAACGACGCTGGGCGTGTTCTTCGTCGGTGACTGGGACGATAAATGGAAGTATGCATCTCTATCAGAAGAAGAACCCCAATCTGGAGGTCTGAATCTGGAGTACTTGCCCTGCTATAGCGCAGAAAATTTCAGGATTGATAGTACTTGCAATGGACTGCTTCTCTGCTCAAATACACCTGATAAATGCCTTCCGAGATTCATGACTTACTATGTGTGTAACCCTCTTACCAAGCAATGGATTGAGCTTCCTCGGAGACGAAATTTTCTGAGCTCTGCAGCTTTGGCTTTTGATCCCTCCATCTCCAGCCACTTCAAGGTCATCGTCTTCGACAACATTCGAGATGGGAAACAAGAGATTGATCTGTTTTCCTCTGAAGCTGGGCAATGGGTTGAATACATTGCGCGTGGGGAAGTACCAAACTTTGTTTTTTTCATTTTAACATCGCCCGCTTATTTGAATGGAGTTTTGTACAGGATATCTGATGCAAAGAATCTGTCATGTTTCGAGATTGACGAGAAGAGATTCGTTTCTATCAAGCTGCCGGAGATAACAAAAAGCAGCGTATGGAAAATAATACGACTGTACTTGATGGTAATCGACGGCTACCTCTGTTTTATCAAAGCCCATAAATCCCACGAACGAACCCAGCTGCTAGAAGTTTGGAAGTTGGACAATTCAACTGGAAAATGGGTTATGAAGCACGAAGTGGTCACTGAAGCCATTACGGGGAAACTTCCTTGGTGCAGCAAGTTCCGTTTGCTCGATTACTATCAACCAGAGGTAGTTTTCCTTGCTCGGATATATTATCCCGAAGAGGAGCCGACTCGTGAAGGCCTGGAGATTTTCAAGCATAATCTCACAAACAAGTGGCTGGAGAAAGCTTGCGAGCATTCGAGAGGTGATGTGTACGAATCTTTTTTCTTTCGCCGTTTCTTACCATTCACGCCTGGGCCGGTTAAGTTCTTTCAATGGCGACAACCACTCTCGGAAACATCACCTTGATCGGATTTATACTAGTCATGGAAGGATCGATACTGAAAGCGTCTGTAAAATCTTTAATTTTGAGAAGCAGTTTTACATAATTCGAACAAGCAAATGTAACGCCCACATGAATCGGCTTTGTACAGTTGTTTCAATTCATCAAACTTGTTAAATTCCCTTTGAATTAACTTTTAAATTTGATTTCAAATTTATGTGGCAAAGGTTAAGAGGGCCTGAAACTAAGAGGCAATTTGTGTTCCTGATATCGATTTTCTTTAATTTTTCCCTGGGTTTTGCTGCTTAAATTCATATTTTCCATCTGTAAGAATTAGTCAATTTGGGTGAAGCTATTGGAACTCAAAGTCGAGGTCTTCCCAGGAGCTTATTTCTTCACTTCCCGTCTCAAAATACAAGTGCAGCTTCTTCTCAAGAAAAAACGAAGCGATCTGAAAGGTAGCTGCCCTGTTATAAGAGGGGTTTAATCATCTTTGTTTATTATTTAATATTTAATTAGTATTTTAAACATGTAAAAAATTTCAATATTTCTTCAAGTGATGGAAGAGAAAGGGAGGGAGGGGGAGGATCTTCCCCCTTCTTCTAATTGCCTAGCTGAGGTGGGTAGGAGAGGGCTTCCCTTGCTCCCTTTTGATTAAGGCCTTTCATTCTTCTTGGCTTCACACAAGAAGAAATGGAAGAGAAGTCTTTATTTATTATCAATATATATCTTTTGTGGGAAGGACAGAGGCGGAAGGGATTTTTCAAGAAAGGGAGGTGGCAGGACCTCTTATCGCCAAGGGGTGGTTTCGAACCGAGCCGGCTTGCAAGCAGCTCGGTACCGGCTTGGTTCAATTCGTTGTCTTTCGAGTTCGAGCATAGAAATTGGCTCGTTTACCTTAACAACTGAGCTCAACTGAAGTCAGGTTCGGTTCGTCGGCTCGAGGTGAGTCGGAATCAGTATCAGGAGCGGGATCGAGAGCGAGAGTGATGGGGGGGGGCGCCGAGCCCCTCCCATTGGCTGTTGTCGCCGTCGCAGTTGTTCGTCGGCCGTCTCTACCGCCGTCGCAGCTGTTCGTCGGCCATCTCTCTGGCCGTCCGTTCGATTTCTTCCTCTCCTCGCCGTCACCTCTGTTTTCGTCGCCCCCGCCTCCGTCGCAGCCGTCATCCTCGACGACAGGTCCTCCCCGGCGCCGTAACCCCCTTCCCTCCGTGTCGTCTCAGCGGAAAACCATAACCTAACTTCAGGGGAGAAATAATCTCCCCCCTCTCCCGCGCGAAGATGATCTCGCATGTGCGATATCATAAAGTAAAAAAAAAAAAAAACGTTTTCCTCTCAAAAAAATTAAAAATAAATTTTATAGAAATAAGTTTCTATAAAATATTAGTATCTCATATTTTTTTAAACATTTTTCTAATTGAAATTTTTTATTAAAAATCATATAATTTTATAAGTAAGATTTTCGTACCAAGATGGGGTAGAAAACTGTATAGAAATTTTTTGAATAAGTATTTAACAGTTGATGTTGTAATACTTTTAGCATGAAACAATTTTCATTGTAATTTTGTGTTTAATATTTTATTTAATTAAAATTTTATCAATAAGTATAATAATATATTAAATTGATTATTAATTTTTATTTATTTCCCTAGAAGAGACAATAAAAGGTCCATTTAACTTTCCTAAGAAAATTTTAAAATATTTCTTGTAATTTTCTAATAAGTTACTAATAGTAATAAGATTTTATTTAAAGGTTTTTTTGGGAATATGTATCATAGGATTTTTTTTTTTTAGTTTTTCCTAGAATATAAATTTTCATCTAGGGGGATTCAAAAATTACAAAACAAGATAGACAACAATTGGAGTAAAAAACATTAATATTGGTGTATTTTAATCCATTATTGAAATTCAATCCTGAACCTCCCCTATCATTATATTTTTTTAAAATTTATGCATAATTTTATATATAATTTATTCAAAGCCACCCCTACAGGCGAGAACTTAAACAAGGAAAAAAACTCTTTGTCCCTTCCTCATGGCTCTTAAAGAAATTGAAAAAATATTTTAGTAGAAATACGTTTCTAGAGACTATTAGTGATTTTTTCAATAATTGTTGAAAAGACATTTTAGTAGAAATATAGGGACCATTAGTGCCTCATTTTTTTGAAAATATTTTTCTAATTATAGATTCTTTTTAAAAAATCATATTATTTTCTAAGTTAGATTTTCTTGCTAAGATGGGTTAGAAAACCATATAGAAAAATTTTGAATAAGTATTTGATAGTTGATGATATAATACTTTGAGCATGAGGCAATTTTCATAGCAATTTTGTGTTTGACATTTTATGTGATTAAAAATTTATCAATAAGTATAATAATATATTAGATTAATTATTAATTTTTTTTATTTCCTTAGAGAAGGCAATAAGAGGTCCATTTAACTTTCCTAAGAAAAATTTAAAATATTTCTTGTAATTTTCTAGTAAGTCTCTAATAGTAATAGGATTTTATTTAAAGGATTTATAGTTTTTATTTGGGTGATTGTAAATTGATAGTGATATTTCATTTAATTTTGTTGTGTTGGATTATTGTATGGAGTTTATTTATAATGTTATGCAGTGTATGGAGTGTTTAGACTATTTTATGGAGTGTATAAACAATTTCATGGTGTGTTTATGGAATGCATAGACAATTTTATGGAATATTTATGGAGTGTTTATGCAAGTATTATGTATATTGATTATGCCCAATTTTAAGTAGAGGTCATTCCAAATTTTATACAAGTATTATATATATAGATTATGCTCAATTTTAAGTAGAGGTTATGCCCAATCTTATACACGTATTATATATATAGGTTATGCCCAATTTTATGTAGAGGTCATGCCCAATTTTATGTAAAATGTATGCATAATTTTATATACATTTTATTCGATATATATTTTTTGAAAATTTTTAAATGTATGTCTCGGCTCGAACTCGTTGGGCTCGAGCTCGATAACTATTTTAGGCTCGAGACGAAGATCGGCTCAAAATATTTAAATCAAACTCGGGCTCGGCTCGGCTCGGCTCGGCTCGATGCCACCCCTACTATCGCCCTCTCTTTCCCCTCCAGGTTTTTTTTTTTTTCCTCAACTTTTAAAAGTCCATGAAAATAGGAAGCGAATTTGCTATTATTTTATAACCTGTTATCCAATGCAGGCGTGTCCAGTTTGCTACGTCGAGGTATTTGGCGAGGAATCCAGGCGGTGAGCAAAAACTTTTTGGTCAGCTCTTACAGAGAAGAAACTACAGTTATTTCTACAAACAAGTTATTCCCTCGAGCTTGGCAATGTGGCTTCAATTATATTTTTTCTTTTCATTTTTCACACGTTTATCTTTTTCAGCTGCAGAACCTCTGTAGGTTTTAAAAAAAAGCTACGCTGCGCTAATTTGGTGTATGATCAAAATTAGTGTTTCACGGTCATTGTCACTTCGTCGTCTACGTTTTGGGCTTGTTTCTGCGGCAGGATGTCAAGTGTGGCCAATTTTTCTTCTATTACATGCCATTTTCAAAAGGTTAGGAAGATTGCTTACAAAAGTTAATTTTTCGAGAAGTATATTTGATCTTCATGATCGGGCCTATCCAAGCTACAAAATTGTGGGTCAAATAATTCATAAAAAACAAAAAAACCTATTAGAGAGAAAATTGCTCATGAGTCAATTGCAGGCGAGTAGGGAGAAAGAGGCAATAGAAAGAGAATTCAATATTTGCACCTAATATAAAACACTTGAAATTATGCAAGCTCATACTACAAAGAGAATTCAACAAATACAATGAATAGCAGCCGGATACAATGGAAACATCTCCCCCAGCTTATTGATAGCAAACTGGCTAATAAGCGGTTCCATGCACCTAAGGAGCGTAGTATGGCAGAGACTGAATCATTTTTGCACGTGAGGTTGCTTATTAATTGCCTGGTTCAACTGATAGTAGTCGGGAGCTGGTGGTAAGGAGAAGTGTAACAGTATAATGGTGGTATTGGGACTTCTTTATATACTATGGAGGAGGGGATGGTGGTTGAAGGGGATTTTTATTGATTGCGTATGTAGACATAGGGATCATAGTGGTTTGCAGTAGTGGGAAGGAGGGATGGAGACGGTGGTGGTGGTGACTTGTAATAGTAGAGAGGAAGTGGGGACGGAGATGGTGGTGGTGGTGGTTTCTAATAGTATGGAGGAGGTGGGGAAGGTGACGGTGGTGAAGGGGACTTGTAATAGTAGGGAGGAAGCGGGGATGGAGATAGTGGCAGTGGGGATTTGTAATAGTAGGGAGGAAGTGGGGATGGAGATGGTGGCAGTGGTGATTTGTAGTAGTAGGGAGGAGGTGGGGATGGAGAAGGTGGCGGTGGTGACTTGTAATAGTAGGGAGGAGGTGGGGATGGAGAAGGTGGCGGTGGTGACTTGTAATAGTAGGGAGGAGGTGGGGATGGAGAAGGTGGCGGTGGTGACTTGTAATAGTAGGGAGGAGGTGGGGATGGAGATGGTGGTGGTGGTGAGTTATAATAGTAGGGAGGAGGCGGGGAAGGTGACGGTGGTGGTGGTGACTTGTAATAGTAAGGAGGAGGTGGAGATGGAGATGGTGGTGGTGGTGACTTATAATAGTAAGGAGGAGGTGGGGATGGAGATGGTGGTGGTGGAGACTGGTAGTAGTAAGGTGGAGGCGGGGATGATGATGGTGGTGGTGGAGACTCGTAGTAGTAAGGTGGAGGTGGGGATGGTAACGGAGGTGGTGGCGACTTGTAATAGTATGGAGGGGGCGGGGATGGTGATGGTGGTGGTGGTGACTTGTAATAGTAAGGAGGAGGTGGAGACGGAGATGGTGGTGGCGGGGACTTGTAGTAGTAAGGTGGAGGCGGGGATGGTGATGGTGGTGGTGGTGACTTGTAATAGTAAGGAGGAGGTGGAGATGGAGATGGTGGTGGTGGTGACTTATAATAGTAAGGAGGAGGTGGGGATGGAGATGGTGGTGGTGGTGATTTGTAATAGTAAGGAGGAGGTGGAGATGGAGATGGTGGCGGCGGGGACTTGTAGTAGTAAGGTGGAGGCGGGGATGGAGATGGAGGTGGTGGCGACTTGTAATAGTATGGAGGGGGCGGGGATGGAGATGGTGGTGGTGGTGACTTATAATAATAAGGAGGAGGTGGAGATGGAGAAGGAGGTGGAGGTGATTTGTAGTAGTAGGGGGGCGGTGGCGATGGAGAAGGTGGCGGAGGGGATTTGTAATAGTACGGAGGTGGTGGTGGTGGTGGTGGTGGAGACTGGTAATAGTAAGGTGGTGGTGATTTATAATAGTATGGCGGTGGCAGCGGTGGTGATTTGTAATAATATGGTAGTGGTGGCGGCGGCGAGTAGTATACAGGATAGTAGGCTGGAACATCATCATATGCTAAGACGTTGGTGGCCATGAGTGCCACGGCCAGCCAAAGCCATGGCCGCTGCTTCAGAGGCTCCATGCCTCCCTTTCAATCAGAAGAAAGACCGCGCTGCAGGACTACTGGGTTGAATTCTTTTCTGTTTGTCCTATGGAAGGGTGGAACTCCGGCAACTCCTTATATAACAAAAGTCATAGACATTTGCCATGACTGGGTCGTCCAGGCCTCGAACATAAAAATAATCAGAAGAGAGCAGATACATTATATATCTGGAAGTTGCTTCAGAAGCTTATTATCATGACTTCTGTTTACGAGTTACAAAAAAGCAAGAAAGGGTCTCCGAGAAATTTTTAAGGGAGTGGTTTAGTTTGATTTGGTCGGCTGACGTTCTGAAAGGCCTCTCTGCATTAATACGATTGGGTTCCATTGATCCCGGTATAGAGTCACCTGGGATTGATGCATCCCGTTGTTTGTCTTCGAGCTTGAAAATGGAGTTTAGAGAAGGAAATGAGGGAAACGGTAAAAGTCTTGACTTCTCATCGTTATATTTAAATAAGATCTCTGCTAATTAATTGTAGGTCAAATTTTGGAGGTTATACAGAGGAAGAGAAGAATTGGTCATCGTTGCTGAGTAGTGACAGTGATTTTGGATCAAAGAATGTGGGTCAAGCTTCAATTTTATATTAAGATGTTGAACATGAAAAAATTAGCTTCAAATAGACAAATAGAAAAGGGATTACATTTATTGAAGTAAAAAATGGAAAAACTTCTGAAATGGAAAACTCTTACGCCCTTTTAGTGCCCCTGGTAGGAAATATATATCCCAGGAAAAATTAGAAATACTTTTCCTAGGATACACATTTCCAAGAGACCTTAAGATAAAATTATATTAGTGTTTTACTAGGAAATTATATTTTTTTTAGAAAATTTCAAGGAAAATTAAATGGACATGTTAGTTTTTTTTTTTTTGGGAAATAAATAGAAATTAATAATCAATCTCATTCATTACCATAATTATCCGATAAATATTTAATAACATAAAATATCAAATACAAATTTACCATGAAAAATTATCTTGTGCTGAAAGTATTACAACATCAATTGTCAAATAGTTATTCAAATTTTTTTTTTATATAGTGTCCTGGTTCATCTTAGTTGAAAATCTTACTCGAAAATTATTTGGTTTTTGTGGTAAGAATTTCCAGCTAAAAAAATGTTTCCAGGAAACATGAGACACCAAGGGTCCGTTTGGAACCCATTAAAAAGAAAAGAAAAAAGAGAATTTGACCAATATTATTCCCAAATATAGTTAGTGAAAAGAATAATTTGATCATTATCTTATTTTCAATAACTATTTTTGAGAACCTATTTTTTTTATTTTCTAGGGGTTCCAAACAGAACCTAATAGTCTCTGGCAACGTATTTTTACTAAAAATGTCTTTCCAACATTAATTGGAAAATGCACAAACAAAATTTTAATGATATCTTTTGTTAAGTACCTAGCCAATACTACCTGAAAGACCGGCCTGTCAGGAGCGGAAGACATAAGTACTTAACCCAGGACCATAACATCATACCCCACCTTCATGAGCTGGCGACCACGACGGCCCACTCAGGTCGCCCCCTCCGGGATTCGAACTCGCGACATGGGAACCCGCTCTGATACCAAATGTTAAGCAACAGGGACTGGGTCAAAAGCCTATAGTCCCTTACGGTGCCCCGCTAGGGGCGTGCGGTCCACCTGTGCATGTGAGGACTCGAAGTCGGGATGTAGCGCCTACTTTGATACTAAATGTTAAACACCTAGCCAATACTACCCAAAAAACTAGTTTATCAGGAGTGGAAGACATAGGTACTTAACCCAATACCATAACACCTTTTCACTTAAATGAACGAGAATCTTATATTTCAGAAGCCACCCAATATATCTCATCTCCTTAGATCAATTTAAATTAACAAAAGTATAGGTCTAAACCATGGCTTTTAGAGTTGGAATCGGAACTGATTCGCCACCTAAAAATCCAAGTCTGATTGGTCCAAGTTGGGTCTGATTTTCCAAAATCAAATGTAAGCCTTGGGACAATTAGGGGGCAATCACTCAAAACAGAAGGGGCGATTCTATCTCCTGACCTGGCTTAACAACTTCCAAAAGCTAGTTGATTTACCCAAGTTATGAGTCAACCCGTTGACTTAAATTCCGGACTAGATAGATGTGGTAGCATACTTAGATGAGCGGTCAAGATCCTCCCGCAGTTGGCTCAAAAGGTGGAGATGAGGCAGTTGAAATGTTACGATGGCTTTGATGTCAACCATGTTGGAGTGGCAAAGTTTGAAATTAATTGAAATACCGATCGGACGAAGAGAGCGCGGGAACGGCTCTCTCCTCTATAACTGTCAATCTCCTTCCCAAAGACCCCAAATTCCATTTGAAAAAGAGGAACCAGAATTGATTCAAGTGGTTGAAATGGAAATGAAACTTGAACTGCTTTTCTAATGGTATTAGCCTATTAATTTCCTTCTCATTTATGGATGTTTCTGGAAAATTTTCTAGTTGTGTTCTTGACTACAAATCCTGAAAATTGTTCTTTTTCCTTAAGCAGAAGTTTCAATTGTTTTCTCCGAGTTTGGAGACAAGCCAGTGAGAGACAAGAAATTGGCTTTCTCACTTACGTTTTTCTCTCTTTCGAAAATGTAGATGAAACGAGAGAGAAGAGGAAGAAGGGTTGTTTTCTTGCTTCTTTTCTCTGTCTATTTTCTGATTCCAGGAGTATTCAGCGCGGAATCCTTTCCAAAATTACCAAATTGAAGTATATGCTTCGTAGGACAGCTAAAGGACCAATTCGTCAAGATCAGTTTACACCTCCCTAACTCCAACTCAGTGGGAGCCTGACCTGATTAGGATTCTTCCCATTTTCGTTGCTGGAAGCAAGCTTTCCTCTTTAGTTACTTCAAATATGGATAAACGACTGAAAGAGCAAAAAGAAAACAAGGACATCAGGCACAAGGTCCATGGCTGCTTCCCACTGTCTGTTTCCATGACAAGTTTGAACAAATTATGAGGCTGCCAAAATCAGAGTCTATATCTTGCTCGTCAGCCAAATGAAACCTAAGTTAAGGCTATCTTTCTTCGTTCTTTGTGCATTTTTTGTGTTTCTGAAATTGCTTCTGTTCTTATGCTTTTCATTTTTATTTTTTAAATTTTGTTCCCCTTCTATTTCTTTTTCCTGTAAAAGTTTCCAAAACTAAATTTTATGAGAGGTTGCTTGATTTTTTTTTTTTGTATGTAGAATGTGCATGAGAAGCTTTTGATTTTGTTTTGTAAATCATTGGGTGAACCAGCAGGTGCATCATAATTATTTTCTATTTTCCGATGAATCTTCACAGAAAGATGTTGTCTTCAAACATTCTTTCAACAGTTTTGCCTGTTTATCTATAAAATGGGTACAGAAACAAGACGCCAATCTGTGCTCAGTTACCTAGATGTAGGGAGTCTTGTTTCATGAAATCTTTTCCATCGAAATGTAATAGAAAAACCTAGTTATATTTTTTGATGACTGTGTCGTATGAAGAGACGAACGGGTCACCTAGACAGTTCACGAACCATCATTTAAGTGACCCGTACGTCGTCAGTTACAACTTTATGGTTTTTTGTCGGTTTGGTGGTCTCCTTTGATAAAGGGGAGAGTATAAGAAGGGGTCTAGTTTAGCAGAGGTATGCCTGAACGTTGCCATCAACAAGCCTCTGCGATAGACGAGACAACGCCGTTCACTCTGTTCGCTGGAGATGAAGACATCGAATACCTGAAATTGATGCCATGTCATGAGGTATGTTCATGAGTTTCATTTATGTTTTTATTGAGAAATTCATGATATAAAGATCATACATGTAGTATTAGAGCTCTCCTCTCTAAAATAGACGAGACAATGCTATTCACTTTGTTCGCCATAAACAAAGACACCGAATGCCTAAAATTGATGCCATGTCAAGAGGAACATTCATGAGTTTCATTTATGTTTTTATTGAGAAATTCATGATATAAAGATACAACAGCAAATGCTCAAGTTTCTTCAACTTCAGTTGTCACATTCAATATATCTGTCTAAGCTGGAAGGCTTATTTTTGGCAATCTTCCCAACAGGTATAATATCTGTCACTATGGCGATCTAAGAATAATCTAGGGTCAATGGTCAAACTGTTGTGGCGGTTACATCAGAAAGGATTCTTTGATCCCTTTTACGACTGGGCGGAGGATTGATTTGGAGCAAGGATACATTGATTCATGGCTCATCCACAAATTGGAAAAGATATTCAGTTCCATCAGATTCATTATCACGACAAAAAGGAGGTTCGTCATCTACATCGAAGTAAAGAGAGAAGAGATCTTGAGGAGCAGAGGTATCATGACAAAAATAAGCACAAACTCCACCATCACCACCGCCACCATTACCATCATCATCATGATCACAAGCTTAGGTACCATCATGACTGCTGTAAAGGCTCTGATGATGTGTCGAAAAGGATATTTGGTAAACGAAAAAAACAGGCCAAGTAGAAAGCTAAAGAGGGACATTCTCATGGATGAGAAGGTTTATGATAAAGTCAGAATGAAAAGGGTCGAAGGAAAAGGGACCCCAAATGCCCACAAAGATTATCAAGAAATTGGATAAAGGTGAGAAACGTTTGGTTACAAGCTGTAGTCAGAATGACCTCATAAAGGTTAATTATTTCTGCCTATCATAAGTAAATGTAGGCTTTAAAATATCTTCTTCAGATCTTGTAATTGCGTCTAAAAGCTTGATCTAACTAAAAGTTGACACATCTTCAGTAATATTCTTTCATGTCTTCGTTTATGGGAATTACCCCGTCTTTGACTATGAGAAATGTTCAATCCGACTTTTGTTCTCCTTAAACCAACAGATATTTGGTACTTTTTTGATACACAGAAGGTTGGTGTTGATAGAGATCAAGATGATTAGCTTAAGAGAAGTTGAGATTGTCTCAACTTCTACCTCTACAGTCATGTACACATGTAACTCTACATTCATGTAAATCCTTTTATCATTTTGTAACTATAAATATATGTATCAATGACAGTAATATCATTGGGAAATATTCTTTTTATATTTCTTCTATATGGTATCAGACCTTACGATCAATTTTTTTTCTCTTCCCTCTCTGCCGCCCTTGCCATTGCCACCACCGACGATTGGTACCTGAGCCTCGACATCCCAACACCGAGCTCAGTCTTTAGTCCTCTCTGCTGATCCCCTCCACTCTGTCCTGGAAGGCCTCTGTAGAGGCAACTTGAGCCGCTGCTACACACTACTGCTACCGCTACTGCCAACGACTCTGTTGTCGTCACCGCCGCTCGCCGCATGCCGCCGCCGCGAGCCAGAGTTCCACCACTCTGTTTTTGATTGTTCGTAGTTGATGGTCCTACACCGCCGCGTAGCCTGTCGAACCTTCTGTCGCCGTTGACAGCTTTCATCACCGACCGCTTTCGTCGCCACCGAACCCTTCGTCACTGTTGAAAGCTTCGCTGCCAAGCCATAACAAGCAGCCTCCAGCCATCCAAGCCGTTGCTGCTTGTCACAGCTTGACGCCGCTCGCCGTCACATGTCGTCGCCATTCGCTGCCGCAGCGAGCCAGGTACTTCTTCCCGATTTTTATTTTCCCACGATCTTCGGTTTCATCCGAGGTCGGTTTAATTTTTAGGAGAAAGAAGATCTACGCATCTGTGATCTTCACACATGCGAGAAAACAAACAAAAGAAAAAAAATAAAAAGGTTTTTTTTACTCATGGCTTTTGAAGATTCTCGTATTACTATTCCCAATGCCCATGACCCAACCACACCGTTGACAGTACTCCACATCTACAACTCGGCCAAACTCACCTCCACAAATTATTTTAGTTGGAAAACTCAGATAGAGACTATTCTTTTTGGTTATGATCTCCTCAAGTTCGTTGATGGTTCTTATTCTCTGCCGTCTGCCACAAAGATGATCAATAATCATGTTGTTCCGAATTCCGAACACAATACGTGGCTTTGTCAGGATAAGCTTATTTTTGGTGTTCTTGTTGGTACTCTCATGCCATCTATTATTCCGCTTATCACTCACTCAAGTACCTCTCATGAAGCCTAAACTATTTTGGCCACTACATATTGTCGGCCCTCACGAGGTCACATCAAAAAGATCAAGGACCAACTCAAACATACCACTAAGGGATCTCAATCAATTTCTTAGTATATGTAGTATATTAAAACGCGAGCTGATGAATTTGTGGCCCTAGGCAAATCCATGGATCAAGAGGATCTCACTGAGACAATTTTGGATGGGCTTGATGATGAGTACAAACCACTTACTGATAGTATCAATGGTCATGACACACCAATCTCTTTTAATGAGTTACATGAAAAACTAATCAACAAAGAAGCCTCACTTCGTGTTCAACAAGCTCACTCCTCTCCGTTTTCAGCTTCTGCAAATCCTGCCAGTGCTTGGTCCAATTCCGATAGGACCGGTAATCGCAATCACCGACAGCAAGGGGCACCCTCATCAGTACTACCTCTGGTCTCCACAATATAGTCACTCCGGATGGTCGATCTCAACCTTGACCTTATCTCGGCCGTTGACAGTTGTGCCGGGAAAAAAGACACAACGTCCTGTCTTTCGCCAGATGCAACAGTCTCTGCCACCTCCCCAGGCTCCTCGCACCACCTCTCATTGGCAACATCGTCCTACGACATCATGGCAACCACGTGCTCACCTTGCAACCACCACTGCTTTTACTGGTTATCCTTGGATTCTGGATAGTGGAGCATCGCACCATGTCACCACCGACTTAAGTAATCTCTCTTTTCATACTCCTTATGATAGTACTGACGACATTATGATTGGTGATGACACGTGTCTTCCTATTACTCACAATGGTTACAAATCTCTGTCTACACCCTCTCATACATTTTTATTAAATAATGTTCTTTGTGTTCCCACCATGCAAAAGAATCTTATTTCTATTTCTCAATTTTGCCAAACTAATCATACTTCCATTGAATTCTTACCCACTTTTTTTCGTGTGAGGGGTCTTCGTACGGGGGTAACACTTTTGCAAGGTCGAACTAAGGATGGTGTGTACGAATGACCATTGTCCCCAGTCCAGTCCAGTCTCCACCAATAATTGCTTTCTGTAGTGTCAATACCACTTCATCTGCTTGGCATCATCGTCTAGGTCATCCATCGTCTTCGATTTTACGTCATATCATGTCCACTTTTCAGTTAGACTTGTCTCATTACTTAAATTTAAATTTTACTTGCAATTTTTGTCAGTACCATAAGAGTCACAAATTACCTTTTTCCCACTCCACACTTGTCTCTTCTTCCCCTCTTGATATTATATGTTCTGATATTTGGACCTCTCCAATTTATTCTATTGATAATTTCAAGTATTATGTCATTTTTGTGGATTATTTTACAAAGTATATCTGGTTTTATCCTCTCAAACAAAAATCACATGTACTTGATACCTTTATCCGATTTAAATTTATAGTTGAAAATTTCTTTGGTAAATAGATTAAGACACTCTACTCTGATAATGGAGGGGGGGGGGGGGGGGGGGGAATACAAACCAATGTCGTCTTTTTTGGCGTCCAATGATATCTCTCATCTTACGTCTCCTCCTCGTACACCTGAACACAATGGGTATTCTGAACGACGACATAGTGACATTGTAGAAACAGGTTTGTCGCTTCTTTCGCATGCCTCTATACCTTTTTTTTTTACTAGTCATATGCTTTCTCCACTGCTGTCTATCTCATGAACCAGCTTCCCACACCCACACTAAATCTTCTTTCACCTTATGCCAAACTTTTTGCAAATCCTCCTAACTATTCTAAACTACACAGTTTTGGTTGTCTTTGTTATCCATGTCTCCGGCCATACTCTTCTCACGAACTCACTCCTTGTTCCTCTCCCTGTGTTTTCTTAGGGTATTCTACTACTCAAAGTATATATCTATGTCTTGATCCCACTATATCTCGTCTTTATGTGTCGCGTCATGTTAAATTCATTGAGTCTATTTTTCCCTTCACTCCACTTTATTCTCATCTTGACAGCCCCTCATCAGACCCACTCTCTTATTGGTGTTCCTCTGTGTCCCTCCCGGCTACTGGCACATCATCTGCATCTTTGACTGCGCTCCCGGCTAACCCTGTTCACGATCCCCCTCCTCAGCCTTCTCCATCACCACTCCCAACTCCTCAGCCCTCTCCATCACCACTCCCACCTCCTCAGCCCTCTCCATCACCACTCCCCTTCTAACCCACAATTCCACTTTGGCTGACCCGCACCCATCATCCCTATCTACTTCCCCCCTCCGGGTTTTATTGACCGGGATAATCCGGATCATGTATGCAAACTTTACAAGGCTATCTACGGTCTTAAGCAGGCACCTCGTGGTTTGTATCATGAGTTGCGCCAGTTTCTCATTATCTTGGGCTGCTCCAACTGTCATGCAGACTCATATCTATTTATCTCACACATAGGTTCAGATGTGTTGTATATTATATTCTGGTCTATGTTGATGACATTATTATTACAGGAAACAATGATCAAGCCATGACGACATTCATTCACCTATTTGCTCAGAGATACTCACTCAAGGATCTTGGCCCCTTGACTTATTTTCTCGGTATTGAAGTTGTTCCTCATTCTCAAGGCCTTATTCTCTCTCAACGTTGGTATATCTGTGATCTCCTTGCTCGCACACACATGACCAATGCAAAGCCTGTCGCTACACCCCTTGCCACATCATCTACACTCACACTTCAGTTTGGCATGACACTATTTGATGCATCTGAATATCGAATGGTTGTTGGAAGTTTGCAATATTTGTCTCTCACTCGCCCTGACATTGCTTATGTGGTAAATAAGTTATTTCAGTTTATGCATTACCCCACTACTGATCATTGGGATGCTGTTAAGCGTTTGTTACGATATCTCTGTGGGACTCTGGATCATGGTATTGTCTTACATCGACAATCTTCTTTGTCCTTTCATGCATTCTCTTATGCTGATTGGGCAGGTAACAAAGATGATTTTACTTCAACCAATGCATATATTGTTTACCTCGGTCGCAATCCTATCTCTTAGAGTTCTAAGAAGCAATGAACTGTGGCTCGATCCTCTACCGAGGTGGAATATCGATTTGTTGCAACCGTTGCAGTTGAGATTCGTTGGATTTGCTCTCTTTTCACTGACCTTGGTGTTTTTCTTCCACAACAACCAACCCTTTATTTAGACAACATAGGTGTTATCAATTTATGATCCAATCCAGTTTTTCACTTGCAAATGAAACATGTCGCTTTGGATTATCACTTCATTTGAGAACACGTTCAGAGTGGTGCTCTTCGGGTGACTCATGTATCATCTGCTGATCAATTAACAGATGCTCTTACTAAATCGCTTCCCCGAACACGTTTTCTCTTCTTGATGACCAAGATTGGAATCTGCTCTCGGAGCTTCATCTTGTGGGGGCATGATAGAGATCAAGATGATCAGGTTAAGAGAAGTTGAGATTGTCTCAACTTCTACCTCTACAGTCATATACACATGTAACTCTACATTCATGTAAATACTTTTATCGTTTTGTAACTATAAATACATGTATCAATGAAAGTAATATCATCGGGAAATATTTTTTTTATCTTTCTTCTATGGGTGTTCATCTGACCATAGAATATTCTATCAAATATAGTCGTGGGGAATGTTCATTTACAGTCTATGTCATTCTTTTCCCTGGCTGGAGCTTAATGTGAGGGCCTAGCCAAGTGTTCCCAACAGACCGGTCTGTTGGGAACACTTGGCTAGGCACTAACAAATTGGTATCAGAGCTGGGCTTTGTGTTCGGCGTTCGAATCCCCGTGCTAGCGGGGGGATTAGGAACATGAACATACGACGATAGTTTTTGCTTCGGGTGCACTAGTTGTTCGGGTTCCTCCTGGGCCGGTTTTTTAGACCGGTCTGTTGGGAACACTTGGCTAGGCACTAACAAATTGGTATCAAAGTTGGGTGCTATATTCAGCATTCAAATCCCCGTGCCAGTGGGGGGATTAGGAATGTGAACATACGACGGCAGTTTCCGCTTCGGGTGCACTAGCTTTTCGGGTTCCTCCTGGGACGATTTTTTAGACCGGTCTGTTGGGAGCACTTGACTAGGCACTAACAAGTTGATATCAGAGCTAGGCGCCATGTTCGATGTACTAATCCCCATGTCAGCGGGGAGATTAGGAACGTGAATATACGGCGATAGTTTCCGCTTCAGGTGAGCTAGTTGTTCCGAGGGCCGGTTATTTTTAGATCGATCTGTTGAGAACACTTGGCTAGGCACTAACAAATTGGTATCAGAGTTGGGTGCCGTGTTTGGCGTTCAAATCCCCGTGCCAGTAGGGGGATTAGGAACGTAAACCGACCGGTCTAAAAAACCGGCCCAGGAGGAACCCGAACAGCTAGCGCACCCGAAGTGGAAACTGTCGCCGTATGTTTACATTCCTAATCCCCCCGCAAAGCTTCATCCCCTTTCGATATTAGTGGAATCATCGTCATCTCTACCCGTGGAGTAGGTTGTTGTCGAACCACGTAAACTCTATGTCTCTCTTCTCTTGTGTGATTGATTTACTATTTTCGCATATATTTGATTTCTCTCTTGGATATATACTTTGTAGTTGAATATTCTCGGATTATATGCTCTGATTACTGTCTTTGTTTCAACAAATTGGTATTAGAGCTTCATTTTCCAGCAACGGCGTCGGATTTTAGCTCTCTCTTTCTGCTTCTGCAGTGCTGAACGACGTCAAAGAGATTTCTTTCCCGAGAGAGAAGCTTGTTTTTTTTGTAAGAACCTAGAGAGACTCTGTTTTTCAGAGAGGTCCAGAGGGAGAGAAGATTTAAGCATCTGAGCAAGGGATTTTTTTCTTTTGTGATTGAGGGTATTTTGGTAAAATGGATGCGAAGTATACAATAGAGAAGTTTAATGGGCAGATGAGTTTTAGTTTATGGCGCATGAAAATGAGTGCCTTATTAGTACAACAAGGTTTCCACGAAGCATTGAATGGGAATGAGAAACTTCCAGCTACGATGTCAGAGGAAGACAAGGAAGAACTTGACATCAAAGCACTTAGTTCCATTCAGTTGTGCTTGACCGATGAGGTTTTGTGGGAAGTTGTGGATGAGATTACCGCGACTAGTTTGTGGCTCAAGTTGGAGAGCATTTATATGACTAAATCTCTCACGAACAGGCTGTATTTGAAACAACGCCTCTACACTCTTCAGATGAAAGAAGGTACATCTCTTAAAGAGCATCTTAATGAATTCAATAAGATTGTTATGGATTTGAGGAATATTGATGTTACATTGAAGATGAGGATCAAACACTGATTGTACTGTGCTCTTTACTCTCTTCCTATGAGCACTTCGTTACAACTATGCTCCATGGGCACGATACCATCTCTATGAAGGATTTTAAAACAACTTTATACTCTAAGGAGTTGAGAAAAAAGGTGTCTACCAGTGGGAGTGAGGAACAAGCAGATGGTCTGCTTGTTCGAGGGCAAACGAAGGGAAAGGAGTTAGCAAAGTCTAAGGGCAGTGGCCGTTCTAGGTTGAAGTCAAAAGGGAAATGGGGCAAGTGCAATTATTGTCATCAACTGGGTCACTTTGTACGAGACTGTCTAAAACTTAGAGAGAAGGAGAAAAGATAAGGAAAGAAAGATGTTGCTGGGGTTGCTGAAGATCATTCTGATGGTTCAGAATATGTTTTCACAGTTGATGCTTGTGTTGCACACTTACAAGATGAGTGGATACTTGATTCGATCCGCTCCTACCACATGTGTCCTATCAAGGATTATTTTTACGACGTATCAGTCAATGAATGGTGGTACAGTTTTGATGGGGAACAACATACCCTGTAAAACTGTCGGGATTGGAACGGTTCAAATCAAGATGCATGACGGTATAGTGAGGACTTTGTCAAAAGTTCGGCATATACCAGATTTGAAGAAAAATCTGATTTCTTTGGGTTCTCTAGATTCCCTTGGTTGTAGATATACAGCTGAAGGTGGAGTTTTGAAGGTCAGTAAAGGTGCATTGGTTGTGATGAAAGGGAGAAAGGTTGGCAACCTTTATGTGCTTCAGGGCAGTACAGGCATAGGTGTTACAACAGTTTCCTCATCTGTAGATTCAGATTCAGACACGACTCGTCTGTGGCATATGCGATTAGGGCTTATAAGTGAGAGGGGAATGACAATTTTGAGCAAACAGGGTTTGTTTGGTGGTCAGAAAACAGAGAATTTAGTATTCTAGGAACATTGTGTTTTTGGGAAACAGAAGCGTCTTAAATTTAGTACGGCAATCCACATAACCAAGGGTACAGTGGATTATATACATTCTGACTTGTGGGGTTCCTCTCGTGTTCCTCCCCCCGTTGGCACGGGGATTCGAATGCCGAACACGGCGCCCAACTCTGATACCAATTTGTTAGTGCCTAGCCAAGTGTTCCCAACAGACCGGTCTGTTGGAAACATTTCGCTAGGCACTAACACTTAACGATGGGTGCAGTTGTTTGCAAATCAAAAAAATACTCATCTGCCATGGTTTCATTTTCAAGTTAGCATCGTGGACATAAAATTAAAATTGCTTATTCTCTTGCTTCATAACTGTACTCAAGAACAGAAAAAGTATAACGAAGTCTTGACCAGTTCAACTGGATCCATTTATTGATCTCTCAACATTCAGACACTAACTGCTCAGCTTTGAACATCGAAAGCTATTATCAACTATCACTAGGTTTTATAAGAGGTAGGGTGAAGGGCTTGACCTTCAGAGAAGGAGGTAGAGGTGGTGCAAGGGCGGTAGAACAGATGCAAGGAAGTGGAAGATTTATATCAAAACTTGGGGACGTGCGACGGTAGTCACGCTGTTGGGGAAAAAGATTATGATCACATGTAGGAGTTCACGTGGGCGGGGATGAATACAGAGAGGTGATTTAAATCACATGTAAGCTCTGATAAGGGTAGCGGGGACTCGAAGTCCTATGGAAGTGGTGGAAAAGCTTCACCTGGAGATTGATGGGAGGTTTGTGGTGGAGCAGATTGAGCTGGATGGGGATGCTTATATGGAGGGGAAAATAGTGGTGGCTGTGATGTGTGCTCATATGAATTTGAAGCAGGTGGTGATTTCATGGAAGGGAATGGGAATGGAAGCGTTGGCCATTTGTTGTGGTAGACTGCAGGCCGAGACGGAAACGCTGGTGGAAGGTTATAAGGGAATGGACGACGAGGAGAAGAAGATGGAGGCGGCTGGAGCTTGCTCTGATGATGATGACTGAGTGGTGGTGAAGGTGACGGCTTGTTGAATATAGGCAGCGGGTGGAAGTTGAAGCCGTGTCGTCGGTGTCCAGGTTTTGAAGGGGATGGCGGAGACTGAGGGGTAAATGCGGAGGAGAGAGGTGGCAGAGCGAAAGGTGGTGGCAGTGGCACAAGGGGAGCGAATTGTCTATGAATCGGTGGAGATTTGTTGAAGCCGTAAGGCCTCGCTGCAGCGCCTTCGGCGGCGGTCAAGCATAACACCGCCACGACAAAGAGAGCACAGGGCGTCCTCATGTCCCCCGCAGTCTAGTCCAAACTCTGCAAGTCCCCTTCTGAGTCTTTTGATTTAAATCAGAGGCTACAAGTGCTTGGATGCCTGAACTGTGAATGTTTCTGACTCGTATTTGAATTGATATCCATTTTTATAGCGAGCTCTTAGGTAGAAAAAATACCTTTTCACCAACCCAATATCTGAGATCAGTTTACCGACCCGATATCTGATTGTAGTCTCTGGGTAAGCCTTTTAAGTCTTGTTTAAACGAAGACCTGGGGGAGAGAAAGGAGGCATTCAATGTCACGACCTCCTTCTTGGGTCGGCCGCCACTGAAAATTTCTACAGGAATAATCTAAATGTTGACGTCTGGTTTCGGTTTGGAGGTCTGTTGGGGTATTCAACTCTTGCCGAGCTGTTACGGCAAGACGGGAAAGCTATGAGTGCTTAAGATTGAGTACTATTGTGATCTTGCCAAGTGAGCGTGTTTAACCCCTCAGACGCTCACAGATTGCCTAAGCGTCATCTACCATTTGTGGATTTCATCAATGTGAAAGCTATAAATCGGATGCACGGTCAAAACCAGGTATACAAAGGAATTGGGAGTCTTCTGAAGACTCTGTGCTTAGTGCTTGCTGTGCTTTTCAGCCTAAAAAATGGAATACTTTAGAGCCTTTGGTGACTTAATGATCATGTCCATTGAGGTCACATCCCAAGGCTAATCAAAACCACCCCAGCGTGTCCGGTAGGCTTGAGCAATTTGTAGAACTAAACTTTTAACTGAGTTTTAATACTATGACTAAATTAACTGATGACTCATTGATAGCATGGTTAGGAAACTCGGTGAGTCACTCATTTGTCTCGGCAGAGTCCACTTGGTTCAGTTAAAAACGAACTTATAGAACTGGGATCAGTTTTGTTTAAATCGGTTGAGTAAAACCTAACTCGGCTCGACTCCTAGCCGGGAATTCGATTTGGCCTGAGTTCCATTCCGATCATGTCATAGGATTCATAACTCGAACAGTCATACAATGGTAGAATCATGTCAAAAAGCACTTACATCACACCATTTTATTACACATATATTCATATGACACTAATATTTATTACCTCTCCATTTAATAGAAATTAACACACGAAAAAATACACATTCCTGATTTTAATCTCTTCAAATGTAGGATTAGGGTGGGATTCGATTGAACATCCGATCTATACAATATTATGAAATAAAAAAAATAAAACAACGACAACAATGACAACATCTAGGTGTTGACGAAGAAGTTTTTTGTACTTCTGTGGCCTGTGCGTCAGCTTTGCCGTCTCCACAGTCGTGGTAATTTGCGATTGCAGTTAAGCTTTGAGCTGTCTTATACCGTGTTTCTTGATCTTCTCCTTCTGCCGAAACAAAAGGCCGCAGGAAGCAAAAGTGTCTGCAATGAAGTAGACGAAAAGAAAACAAGGTTTACGGTTGTAGTCTTAGGGTCAACAAGGGAATGAGCTTAGGGTTGGATCATATTAATCAATATGGGATAAGTTTAAAGGTTTAGCCTACGTATCTTGCATTTCATCACTTCCAGACTTTACCTACTGTATCGTGTATGTCTCTATTATGAAACTCAACAAAAAGGAAGCAACTCAAAGAGAAATTAAATTCACAAACTCTTCCCATTTAATGTCTCCTTCTCAACTGCAATACATGTACTCACAAATTAACCGGATAGGGTTTCTTACCCCATTTATTTCGCAAACGTAAGGATTTTCTAGTCTCATATTAAACTACGTTTCGTACAGACAAAATGGAAATAAACGGCTGGACCGGAGTGCTTGCCATGCATGTAAGAATGTATTGCTGACGAGTACGTCTCCCAGCTTCAACTCTTCTCGTGTCTGATGCTCGCTTTTGAGCAGATGCATCAGGTTTGAAGACAAACTCCAACGACTCAGAATTCTCTTTATTCTCGCTATCTTATAGTTGCTGCAAGAGAAAAAGAATTTAGCAAAATAACTGTTAACAAAAGCGTAAATTACAATTTGAACTTCGCATCATTGGGCTTTAAGTAAAGAATGCTTACACAAACCAAACAGAGCTATGAATACGTTGATTGGCCTTAGTAGCCCTTGGGAGGTGGGGGAGAGTTATAGTAGTAGTGTATTGGTGGTGACGGTGATGGAGGGGGTGGTGACTTGTAGTAATAAACCGGAGGAGGAGACTTAGCAGGTGGAGGAGGTGATTTATAGTGATAGGGAGGAGGGGGGGACTTGGCTGGTGGAGGAGGAGACTTATAGTGGTAGGGAGGAGGAGGAGACTTAGCTGGCGGAGGAAGTGACTTGTAGTGGTAAGGAGGAGGAGGTGACTTAGCTGGTGAAGGTGGTGATTGGTAATGGTATGGAGGAGGAGGAGATTTGGCTGGTGGTGGTGGTGATTTGTAGTGATAAGGAGGAGGTGGGGACTTAGCTGGTGGAGGAGGTGATTTTTAGTGATACGGTGGAGGTGGAGATGGTGATGGAGGAGGAGGTGACTTGTAGTGGTAAGGAGGAGGTGGGGACTTGTCTGGTGGAGACGGCGATTTGTAATGATATGGAGGAGGTGGAGATGATGATGGAGGAGGAGGTGATTTATAGTGGTAAGGAGGAGGTGGGGACTTTGCTGGTGGAGGGGGTGACTTGTAGTGATATGGAGGTGGTGGAGATGGTGATGGAGGAGGAGGTGAGTTATAGTGGTAAGGAGGAGGGGGGGACTTCGCTGGTGGGGGAGATGACTTGTAATGGTATGGAGGAGGTGGAGAGGGTGAAGGAGGAGGAGGTGAGCTGTAGTGGTAAGGAGGAGGAGACTTAGTTGGTGGTGGAGGAGATTTGTAGTGATATGGTGGAGGTGAAGATTTAACAGGTGGAGGAGGTGAGCTGTAATGGTATGGGGGTGGTGGAGATGGAGACGGAGGAGGTGGAGATTTGTAATGATATGGTGGAGGAGGTGACTTCGCTGGAGGTGGGGGTGACTTGTAGTGATATGGTGGTGGCGGAGGAGGTGACTTATAGTGATATGGTGGTAGAGGAGAAGGAGATGGAGGAGGTGGAGACTTGTAATGGTACGGTGGTGGAGGAGACGGGGACGGTGGTGGTGGGGACTTGTAATGGTATGGTGGTGGAGGAGATGGTGATGGTGGAGGTGGGGACTTGTAATGGTATGGTGGTGGAGGAGATGGTGACGGTGGAGGTGGGGACTTATAGTGGTATGGCGGTGGTGGAGAAGGAGGAGGAGGTGGTGGAGACTTGTAATGGTATGGTGGTGGAGGAGATGGTGATGGTGGAGGTGGGGACTTATAGTGGTATGGTGGCGGTGGAGAAGGAGAAGGAGGAGGTGGAGACTTGTAATGGTATGGCGGTGGAGGAGATGGTGATGGCGGAGGTGGGGATTTATAGTGATATGGCAATGGTGGAGAAGGAGACGGAGGAGGTGGAGACTTGTAATTGTATGGTGGTGGAGGAGAAGGGGGCGGCGGTGGTGGGGACTTGTAGAGATAAGGCGGAGGAGGAGAAGTGTAGTAATAAGAATGCTTATCAGTGTCTGCCTTGGCGATTGCTATCAGGCATAGTGCCACTGCGAAAGCTAGGCGGGCCCAAAGCCGCGGCTGCCCCTGTCTGCGCATCTCTGAACCTCCCCACCTTGATGGGAAACCAAGAAGCAAGTTCACGGTTTGCATGGGCAGCAGAAGCCCTTTATATAGAAAGCCACCGTCCTATAGTTGCACATCAGAAAATACTATAACTAGTTTAGTTAAAAGGAGCAGAGCAGCTGTATTCAACTTCAAAAATAATATTTCCGCGTTTGGTGTTGCGTTCCCACTTCGCATTATCTCTCACGTTTGGTGTTGCGTTCCCCTTAGGAATCAAACTGAGACCAGGATATCTGTAATTCGGAATTTCTGTAGTAGGTGGAGCTGGAGTTGAGGCCCCCCTCTACATTCAAATTCAGGTACTGGCGACAAAATAGGGAGTCAATCGTCGCCCTGACTGATTGGATATATTATCGAGCAGCTCGGATAGCGAAGGTCAATTGTGCAAGTTTCTGGCCTACATTCTTTCCTCTCGTTATTATCTGCTGTCTTTTTCTGTACCTGCATTGTTTTTTTCCTCTATATACAGTGTTGACTGATCAATTTTACCGAAATACCAGTTTGAAACAACTTATTTATGAAAACAACGAAGATTTAAACTTATTTACAAAACTACCAAACTTTGACCGGTTCACTGTATATGTGGACAGTCAAAGGTGACACCTAAACTTTGACTGCTTACGTGTCGCCTCATCATCATAGCGATACTGTAGATGAACACAGAGGCTGACATGTCATTATTATTGATACGTCTGCCAAGTAACTTACCACGTCATTACATATTACTTTCTTTTTGCCATGTCATCGAGGGCCATGTAAGCATCCGCCACATCAACCCTCACATATGTTTTTCATTCTAATCTCTTCCACGATATTTCTCCTCGCCTCTCGTCTCGCCTGCTCTCCTCTCGTCGCTCCCCTGCTGCCGCTGCTCTGACTCGGCCTCGACCTCGACCTCGACCTCGACGCCCCCCTCTCAACCGCTCTCTCTTCGCCTCAACCCAGACTCTCATTCTTCTTCTTTGTTCCCCTCTATTCATCCTCTCGCCACCGCTTTCTCAAAACCGAAAACTTATCATTTCATCTCTTCGTCGCCCCCTCTCTCAAAACCGAAAACTTATCATTTCATCTCTTCGTTGCCCCCTCTCTCAAAACCAAAAACTATCATTTCATCTCTTCATCGCCCCCTCTCTCAAAACCGAACCCTATAATTTCCTCTCTGCGCCCCCTCTCTTAATACCCTATTATTTCACTCTTTCGCGGCCACTTCTCTCAGAGCCGAAGCCCTACTCACCCTGCAAACCCCAATTTGAATTTCAGAAGCCGATTTAGCAGGGTGATTTTTTAGGGTGTTTGTTAATTGAATCTAATTATTGTGTTTAATTATAATGTTGATTTGAATTTAGGTGTTTAATTACTGTATTTTTTTTGTGGTTTACTGTTTAATTTCTGATTTTATATTAATGAAATTTCTGTCAATTGCAAATAAAGTAAAATTATTGTAAAGTTTAATTTTAGTTTATGGATTTTCTGTATAATTTATTGTATTTTCTGTATAATTTGTTGTATTTTCTGAAGTTGCTAGTTTAATTTTAGTTAATTTCGTTTACTTTTCTGATTTATGAAGTTGCATTTTACTCTATTGAGATAAGATTTGCAGGATTTTTAGTTGCTAGTTGTTGTTAAATAAATTTGAAGTGTCATTGAATGATCATTCTATGTGGTGAGGAACTTTGGGTGTTATAAATATCCACCACATGGGTTTTTTTGTTTTGTTTTTGTTTTATTATGTTTACCTTGGTTACTAAGATGGGTACAAATTCTATTTAATAGTAGGTTGGGTAATGGACAGTGGGTTGAGTCCTGTTCAAACTAGGTTGATTCGCTTACACGGACGTCCATTAGCCAACGAAACCCGACCCCTATCACTAACGAGGTACGGTTCGTAGTGACTGCGAAGTCATATGGGGCTCTACTAGGGGTGTTCGGTGAATTTGGACTTAGGTGTGTTTTTGCATTATTAGGACTAGTCATCTGTTATAGAATTAGTTCGATTAATTTTTAAATGTTGTAGAATGTTGTTGAATAATTTTGAAGTGTTATAAAATGATTTTGCCATGTGGTGAGGAGATTCGGGTGTTATACATAACCACCACATGGTATTTTTTTTGTCTACGTTTTATTGAGTTTCCATCTGTCCCTAAGGATGGGTAGAGAATCTGATTAAGAGTAGGTTGGGTCCAATTCAAACTAGGCTGAGTTGCCTGCACGGGCGTCCATTAGCCAACGAAGCCCGACTCCCATCACTGACGAGGTATGGTTTGTAATGACTGTGAAGTCATATGGGGCTCTACCAGGGGTGTTCGGTGAATTTGGACTTAGGTGTGTTTTTGCATTGTTAGGACTAGTCATCTGCTATAGAATTGGTTCAATTAATTTTGCTTGTAAATAAATGTGGTCTTAATGCTTTTAAGGTTTGTCTTGTTTCAGGAAATGTTGGCTAGTGATTTTTTAGTGTTAAAAATGAGAACAAATCAAAGTGGATACCAGAAGGTAATTGTCTTTGTGTTTTTAGTTTAATGAATTTCAGAAACTCCACAACTTCGTTTGTTTGGTAGGAAATATAAGTATGTTCCCTTGAATTTGATCCTTTTCAGTCATCATGGACGAAAACTGTCTCGAGAAAATGGCTAAACATCAAAACTAGAGCCGATGAGTTTCATTGCGATAACACTATAAAAGGTGAGTACTCTCTCTCCTTCTTTAAATTTTTTTGTAATGGAAGTCATGCTAGTTTCATGGTCCCTCACTTTCATGCGTCAATGTGCTTTTCCTTTTTCAGAACAAAGAAGGAAAAGTTGTTTCGACAAAGACCGAGACGTTTATCTAAATGAAGAAATTTCAGGCAAGGCCCTTTGTTATAATCAGACGAAAGAGTGGAATGAGAATTTTAATATTCTTTGATATTTTGATGTAAAATTATTTATTAACATACGACTTTCCATTGATCATATTTAGAGCTTTCAAATTAAGAAAAAAAGATTGAAAACTGTGTGCAGATTGGTAATGGGTGGATAGATTCGGAGACAAACCAGAATGGCTTTGTAGATTATGCACGGAGTCATGCAATGATATCATATGAGAGTTACAGGGAGATTTTAATTTTTCTCTTATTGATGAAACTACTTGGCAGAAGGATAACTTTGATGATGAGGAAAAGGAGCATTATGATGATGAATGAGCTAGGTGTACCTTTGGCTGTTGAGACTTGAGATAACTTTTAAACTTGTTGAATGCATAATTTTATCTTGCTAAATAAATTTTATGTTGGGTTTGCTTTACAGTTTGAGTCTATTTGGTTCATCCTCTATGAAGGTTGTTAGAAAAACTGGGTGTGCTATAACTTGGTTCAAGAAATGTAATTTCAGTCTTTGAAGCCATGTCAAATATGTTGGGACGCCATGGCTCCCATTAACGATCTCTTTGACATCATTGTATAACATTTAATTTCTCTTGTACCTTGACCACAATTTAACATTTTTTGCTTCAATGTTTCTATCATATTTTTCAATATTCATACTTTTTTAGTTAATAAATATTTTAAATTAATAATAAAAGGTGTTGTAAGATTTTTAATTAACTAATGTATTTTTTAATAATTTATTATTTAGTAAATAAGGTCATAAAAGTATACAAATTAATTGTATTTTTAAACTCTAAAATATAGTCTTTGTATATTTTTTATTTTAAAATATTTTAAATCCATAGTAAATGGGTAAGAGTTAGATTTTTTCTATTTATAAATATTTTAAATTTCTAAATATTATTAATTTTTAAATAAGGTGATAAAATTATACAAATAAATTGTATTTTTAAACTTTAAAATAATTTTTTTGTATATTTTTTTAGTTTATAAATATTTTAAATCGATAATATATGGGTAAAACTTAAGAGTAAGATTTTTTAAATTTATAAATATTTTAAATCCATGATAAATTTTTAAGAGCTAGATTTTTTATATTTATAAATATTTAAAATTTTAAATATTATTATTTTTTAAATAAGGTGATAAAAAGTATACAAATAAATTGTATTTTTAAACTCTAAAATAAGTTTTTGCATATTTTTTAAATTTATAAATATTTTAAATCGATAATATGATGGTAAGACTTAAGAGTAAGACTTTTTTTCTTTATAAATATTTTAAATCTAATTATTTTACTTATTTTATTTTATTTTTAAAAATATAAAGTAATAAAAAGTGTAACGATAATTTTTTTAATTAATAAATATTTTAATTGATATTAAATGGGGTTAAATAAGTAAGAGTTATTTTTTTAATTGTTTATTAAAATTTAATAATTTTTTATTTTTTATTTTAAATATGAAAGGTAATAAAAAGTGTATTTGATTTTTTAATTTTTTTTAAATTTATTCAAAATTTTATCATGTAATGGCATGGTAGATAATATGTCAATAATAATGACGTGGCAACCTTTGTGTTCATCTACAATATCGCTCTGATGACGGGGCGATGGGTAAGCAGTCAAAGCTTACGTGTCGCCTTTGACTGTCCACATATACAGTGGACCGATCGAAGTTCGGTAGTTTTGCAAATAAGTTGAGATCTACGTTGTTTTCATAAATCAGTTGTTTCAAACTGGTATTTTGGTAAAATTCCCTTTTTTTATAGTCGGTACAAAATTCTCTCTTTTTATAAAATGAAAAAAAGGATATGATACGCTATTATGCATCGTTGATTTGTTTCAAGGAAAATAATGGGTCAATTATTTGTGAGACTTAGAGTTGTATATTTTTTCCAATTACATGCTTAAAATGCATAACTCAACTCATTTTGTCATGTAATTTGTACATTTTGAAAGGGTCAGATATAGAATTTGGGGCTTGTTAAGCATTATTACAAATGATTAGATTGCTCTAGTTCATCTCCTAGGTTTCCAGCAATGAGATAACCTCATGCATTACATGATTTGTTTATATTGATTTTTTCTAGGGAAAATAATCTTGGGGACATATCCTGAGTATAAGAGAAGAAGGAAACCTCTTTATATGGGCTGAAATGGAGTATACATTAATTTTTATAAAATACCCAATAAAACTTCATTTACTTAAAGTCACTTTGTTCAATCATTTGACAAAGTAGTACCCATTATTAATTTAACTTATTTGATAGCTTTGAAAACGAATTCTTACAAGAATTGCAATATCAAATCAAACTGAGAAGAATGTTTCGGAACTTAAGCACGGTCCAAAACATTATAGAGCCTAGCTTGAGTGGGTTTTATGTTAATTCACCACTTCGTAGAAATAGAAACAAAGTGCCATGAGAACTGAGAAACAGTACTCCTTCGTTCAATTGTCATGCTGACATTGATAGGTAGGGGCGACACCAAGCTAAACCAACTAGAAAACCGTTCGAGTTTGGCTAAAAAAAAGCTCGACTCAGTTCAATTTTTACTTGAGCTTGGCTCGAACTCAAACATGAAATAAGGCTCATTAAGTATAACATGCTAAGCTCGAGATTTTCCAAACTTGGCTTGTTAGCTTGTGAGTCAACTCGTTAACATAGATTTTTTTTTATGAAAATACCCTTTACTCTAATTGCTCTCGTCAATTCCCTCTTTAGTTGGTTAATAGTTGCAATTATTTACCTCAAACCTCAAAGACGATTGATCATTCATCCCCTTTGGACCCCTCAACATCTAATGTTGTTGTTTGCTAATGGAAAAACACTATTGATTGAAGTGTTTGTTCTTTATTTTAGGTTTATTAAGGTGGTCATTTACATTAGTATGCTCCATTACCAAGTCTTGGACTCTGTGATACCTTGCAGTTCAATGGTACCAAGGTCATCACAATATTCTCTTTATTTATTTTTCTAATTTTTTTGTAGTTTTAAATGTAGGTTGGAGCTTGAACCTGGCTTGAGTTGGGGCTCAAAGTTGGTTAAAAATTTTGGGCTCAAAATCGATTGTGGAAAATTACTTCAAAATAAAAATTATCACACTCTACAGACAATGGGGGAGAATATATGGGCCTAAAAATTATCTTTCTTTAAATGGGATCTCTCACCTAATCACTCCATCCCATACACCTAAACACAATGGCTACTCAGAAAGATGACATCGTCATATTGTTTGAAACTAGCCTCACCTTACTTTCTCATGACTTCCTTCCAATTACCTTTTGATCCCATGCATTTGCCATTATTGTCTATTTAAGAAATAGGATGCAAACCACTAAACTCAATCTATCATCTCCCTATGAATTAATTTTCCAAAAAATGCCAAATTATTCTTAACTAAATATTTTTGGTTATTTATGTTATCCTTGGTTTTGTCCATATACATCTCGCAAAATTTATCAAAGGTCTAAACCATGCATATTTTTTCGATACTCGTTATCTCAAAGTGCTTACTTGTGTTTTGAACTATCTACTTCAAATATATTTGTTTCTCATCATGTCAAGTTTGTAGAGTCGGTCTTCCCATACAACTACCTTAATAATCACCTACCTCATCCCACCTCCACAACCATAGATACTTGGATTCTCCTTATGCTTATTATTTCATCAACTACGTCACCACAACTGACTTCTAACACTCCACCTCAAGGGAGCCATCAAGACGTGCCTCCTTCTAATGAAAATTTACAAACCTCTAAGACACCAGCACAACAAATAGAAAATGAGCAGCAACCACAACCCGTCTAACCATCACCAAATGCTACTCATCCATCTATCGAAACACAATCTACCACCCAACAACTCACCCAACATCGCATGCCCACTTAGGCCAAAAATAATATCTGTAAACCAATTAAAAAACTCAACCTTCACACCCACATACCATCCCAACCCGATCTTGAACTTGCTTCCATGACTCAAGCCCTCAAAGATCATAATTGGCATCGAGCTCTGTCTAAAGAATATGATGCTCTTACACATAATGGGACATGGGAGCTAGTTTGTCCTTATGGTATTACTAATCTTGTTGGTTGCAAGTGGATTTTTCGAATGAAAATGCACTTTAATGGGTCTATTGACAAATTCAAATCTCGTCTTGTGGCAAATGGATTTATCAACGACCAGATGTGGATTACCATGAGACATTTAACCCGGTTGTTAAGTTCACTACCGTGAGACTTGAACTTAGTATTGTAGTTAGCTATGGTTGGTCCCTTCATCAACTCGATATTAATAATGCCTTTCTTCAAGGTTGGTTCTCGAAAAAAGATTACATGGCACAACTTCCAGGATTTGTTGATTCAAATCATCCAACTTATGTCTTAAACTGCATAAAGCTATTTATGATCTCAAATAGACTCCATGGGCTTGGTATTATGAACTATGTCAATTTTTTGTGGGTTCACGTTTAAAAAATTCTCACTCTGATACTTCCTTATTTACTCTCAACACTGACAAACATGTTCTATTTTTACTGGTGTATATCAATGATATTATTATTAGTAGTAATAGTGATGACCTTATTTCTCAATTTGTTGATTGTCACCCTCAATGTTTCTTTCTGAAAAATTTTGGCTCACTTTCTTACTTCCTTGGAGTTCAAGTTGTTCCACATCACAATGACATATTACTCTCTCAACGCAAATATATCCAAGACTTACTCAAAAGAACTCATGAAAGATACTGACCCTATTGTCACCCCATTGTTGACAAACTCTTCATCACTTACCATGACCTCAGGCTCTCCTCTTTTTTATCCATCTTAGTTTCATGAAGTAGTTGACATTTCTTTTGATGTCAATAAGATGTCCCAGTTTATGCATCAACCGATTAACGAGCATTGGGTACTTGTTAAAAGAATTTTACGATATTTATGTGGTACATTGGATAAAATGCTTCTTCTACATTGTAAGTCTCCTATATCATGGGTTTTGGATTGCCGATTAGGTTGGAAATAAAAATAATTACTCTTCCACTAATGCCTACCTTATCTATCTAGAGTGTAATCTCATTTCCTAGATTTCAAAGAAGCAATACATTGTTTCTCTACTGAGGCTGAGTATTGATCAGTTGCTGCTACTGTTGTTGAATTTCGGTGGGTGTACTATCTAATTACTGAACTTGGTGTGACTTTGTAGTTTTGTACTATTGTCTATTGTAATAATATTGGTGTAACTCAGTTAAGCTCCAATCCCGTGTTTTACTATAGAATGAAACATGTAGCAGTTGATTATCACTTCATCCGTGATCAAGTTCAATTTGGTCTACTTCTTGTTGTTTCTACTGACCAACTTGTTGATCTCTTTACCAAGACATTGCCACTTTTAACTGCTAAAAGGTAAGATTAACCTCTCTAATTGTGACCTATCTTGACATGGCATAAAGAACAAAATACTAGTCAATTGAGTGGTCCATAAGAATAGGACTCCTCTACTCTTTTGAATCACCCTTCTATTCAGGTGATTTCTATTGTAAAATTGCATATAAATACCACTCTAAATCAATACAAAATCGTGGTTCAGTTCAGTCTCTAATAGCGCCTTCGGCGGTGATCAAACATAACACTGCCACCACAAAGTGAGCACATCTGCAAGTCCCCTTCTGAGTCTTTTGATTTAAATTAGAATCGACAAGTGCTTGGATGCCTGAACTGTGAATGTTTCTGACGCGTATTTGAGTTGATTACCTTTTTTTATAGCGAATTCTTAGGTAGAAAAAAGACCTTTGTACCAACCCAATATCTGAGATCAGTTTACCGACCCGATATCTGATTGCAGTCTCTGGGTAAGCCATTTAAGTCTTGTTTAATCAAGTCAGGCCGAGAGAAACGAAGACCTGGGTGAGAGAAAGGAGGCATTCAATGGCAACAGTGTCTGAGGATTGTTGTGAATGGAACGACCTCCTTGGGTAGGCTGCCACAGAAAATTTCAGCAGTAATAATTTAAATGTTGACGTCTGGTTTCGGTTTGGAGGTCTTTCGAGGTATTCAAGTCTTGGCGAGCGTCTTACGGCAAGACTGGGAAGTGGAAAGCTATGAGTGTTTAAGATTGCTTGGTATTGTGATCTTGCCAAGTGATCGGGTTTGACCCTTCAGATGCTCACAGATTGCCCAAGCGTCATCTAGCATTTGTGGATTTCTGCAATGTGAAAACTAAAAATCGGGTGCACGGTCAAAACCAGGTATAAACGAAATTGTTAGTGCTGTAGTGGATCAGCTTTGACGTCTCCCACTTGTGCTCATCGGCCATTGCAGTGAAGCTTCGAACGGTCTTAGACTGTTTCTTTATCTTTTCTTTTGTAATCTATGAAACACGCAGTCGAGAATTATCCCAAAGGTGAGGGATGACCAATTAAAAGAATTACCCGGTGTCAGAGCGAGAATCATCTCTGTGGTGAAAAAAAAGACCATTCTTAAACGGAAGCAATATAAAGTGGTCATCGTGGACGTCAGGACAGAAGACTGGTTGATTGTTATATATACTTATAAGCGTAAGTTTGACTAGTGTATTAGGAGTTTCAACTCACTTCCATGAATCAACTTACTAGCATTTTCATATAAATATGTCGAAACTAAAATACATTATTGGTAAACAAAAAATAAGCAAAATTACATGATAGGGATTTGTTGCTCCTGATATTTCACAAACTTAATCAGTCTTAAACTAAAATAGGTTTCTCACAGACTAACAAAGAAAGGAATTTCTAGACTGGAACAAGTTTCCCCAACTTAGCATGTGTCATGCATTTAAGAATGGCGATCACTCTGCTGGGGAAAAAGCTTCGTAAGATTAGGGCGATAAAGGGGACAGTGGAGAGAGAGATTTAAGATCAAATATAGGCGCTGATAAGGGTGGTGAGGTCTCAAAATCATATGTATGTGGTGGAAAAGCTTCACTACTCTGTGGGAAAAGCTGAGGTGGAGCAGGAGAGAGTTGGTAGGTCTGTGGTGGAGGAGCAGATTGAGCTGGATGGGGATGCTTATGTGGAGGGGCAAACACTGGTGGCTGTAATGTGTGCTTATATGAGTTTGGAGCTGGTGGTGATTTCAGGCAGGGCAATGGGAATGGTAGCGCTGGCCATTTGTTGTGGTATACCGGAGGCTGAGACGGTGACACTGGTGGAAAGTTGTAAGGGAATGGATGAGGAAGAGATGAAGTTGGCGGCTGTTTGGGCTTGCTCTGATGATGACCCAGTGGTGGTGAAGGTGGTGGCTTGTTGAATTCAGGCAGCGGGTGGAAGCTGAAGCCATTTCGAGTTCATGATAAGGTTGGTGGAGATGGTGGGTTAAATGGGTGTGGCCAAGTGAAAGGAGGAGGCAGTGAGACATTGGGAGCAAGTAGTGACTTAAAGGGGTGAAACTCATCGAAGTCATAAGGTGTCGCGGTAGCCCTATCAACTGCTATCAAGCATAATTTCGCCAACACTATGAGACCACGGTGTTAGGAATTAGACACCCTAATTCCAAACTAGCGATAACAATAATAATAATTGCAGAAGAAAAGAAAAACTAGTACAAAAAACACAACAAGATTTATACTAGTTTGCCTCAAGGTGAGACTACATCCTGTTATTCACTATAAAGATGAAATAATTTACAAGAGAGATCGCACACACTTATAGGTGTTATTTTTCTTTAACCTCTCTAAGCCGCAACTAATGCACCTCGGATGATGATAAAAAACCCTAATAGCCGCGCCTCCTCAATTATAAAGAGAAAACTAGGGTAATCGGATACAAGAGTAAAATTTCCAAATTGTCCTTAATGAAACAACAGTTAATATATTGTAGACCGAGAGGGGCTCCACAACTTAATACACGGGGCATCATCATGTCTGCCTCAACTTAGTCCTAACTCCAAAATCTCCGCCTTAGTATTTGAATTTGAATCAAAAGCAATGGGTTCATGGATGAGTTCTTGGATGAGAGTTTCTTAGTTATGTTGCAGTTGATTACCCTTATAATGGAAAGACATCGGTAGAAAAAGTACCTTCTTACCAACCCAATATCTAATTTTGGTCTCCATGCGGGTAAACCTTCTAGTCTTAGTTAATTAAGTTAGGCTAAGAGAAACGAAGACCTGGGTAAGAGAAAGAAGGCTTGGAATGTCAGCTTGAAGACCTTTTATTGACCTAATCTCATATTAGAAAGAAATACTTTCTTGTCGGGGAGGGAGAAGAGCTCTTTATCCCCTTCTCTCTAATTACCACATGTTTTTTGTATTCTTTATTAAATTTACTTAATTTTAGGAATATTTTAATTTTAGATGATTCTTCATACGTTTTGGGTTAACGGGTGATTGAATTGGTGTAAACTAAATAGAATAGGTATGACGATGCCTAGTACCTACTCCATTTTTTTCCCGTTTGCATCGCCTCCCAAATCCACTGTGAAGGACTTGGATGTTGGATCATAAACTTGATCCATGATCCAAGTACAAATAAAGCTTTGTAATGAAGAGATGAGTTGGCAACTTAAGTCGGTAAGCTCGTTGTGTTGGCAAGCAGCTTGGAGAAGAAACAAGATAAACAAAGTGTGTGGCAATGAATTACCATGAAACAGAGGCATATGTGGTGATTATTCACCCTTGATATCTATAAATATCCTGTAAGCCATGTAAAACGATAAGAAGAAGAAAGAAAAGAATACAAAAAGAGTTATAAACAGTTCTTCTTCTTCTTATGTTTCTGTGTACGAAATTCCAGAATGATGCAGAGACGATAGAGAACGAGATAGAGCAAAAGAGTGATCATCGTTTTCCAACATTGGTATCAGAGCAAGGTCGAACGACGATTTCGGTGGAGAATTTTTAGCAGAAGTTTTATGGTTGTAGAATTCCAAAACAGAGAAGACGACATATCTCTATTTCTTCGACAGAAAGAAGAAGATGGTCTCTCGGACCGGCTTCCTGTGGTTCCCGAATCATTTTTGTTTTTGAATCCGACCGGTTCACGGATCTGGATTCATTAAAAAGAATGGAATCCCATGCCGTCAGACTTGTCCAGTTCTCACTTGACCTGGTTCCAACTCGACTAGTTTGGCTCAACTCAGTGAGTTGACTCAACAACATTTTGGTGGCTCGTAGCGGCTTGTCCAACGTCCGATCGAGGTGATTTTGGCGGCATTGGATTCATCTCATCGAGAGATTTGATTCGATAAGGTATAAAAGTTTTCTATATTGAAAATATGGCAAATAGTGTGTCATCCTTTGAAGTTCCGACACTCAACAACAATAATTATGACAACTGAAGTATCAAGATGAAGGCCCTTCTTGGAGCACACAATGTCTGGGATATCATTGAAAAAGACTTTAGCGAGCCGGAAAGAGGAGATGCTCTTACACAAGATCAAAAGACAACTTTAAAGGATTCAAGAAAAAGAGTCAAGAAAACTCTCTGCCCTATCTATCAAGCATTAGATGATGATGACTTTAAAAAGATTTCGAGTGCAACCTCCTTCAGAGAAGCGTAAAAGAAGTTGCAAACCTTTTACAAAGGAGTCGAGAAGGTGAAGAAGGTCTGTTTCCAAACATTAAGAGGTGAATTTGAATCCTCACATATAAAAGCACCTGAGTCTATTTCAGACTAGCAGTTGTCTCTAATCAATTGAAAAGAAATAGTGAAAAGTTAGAAGATGTATAGAAAAGATACTCCGCACATCGTCCTGATGATTGAAGAAACTAAATACTTGGAAGAAATGACGTTCAAGCATCTCAAAGGAATATTACAAACCTATGAAGAAAACATAAAAGGAAACAAAGACTTCACAAGATTAAAGAATCTACTTGGAGTCATAAGATCAAGTTTAAACCGGGAGGGGGGAACTTAAGTAGGTAACTTAAGAGATGAGCTGGCAACTTAAGTAGGTAAGCCTCGTTGTGCTGGCAAGAAGCTTGGAGAATAAGCAAGATAAACAGCAACGTGTGTGGCATTGTATTTGTCATGAAACAGAGGCTTATGCGGTGATTATTTACCTTTGATATATATAAATACCCTGCAAGTCATGTAAAACAATAAGAAGAAGAAAGAAAAGAATACAGAAAGAGTTATAAACAGTCGTTCTTCTTCTTCTTTTTTTGTGTGTGAATTCCAGAATGATGTAGAGACGATAGAGAACGAGACAGAGCAAAAGAGTAATCATCGTTTTCCAACATTGGGCCTGTTGTAAACATGAATTTTCCACTGTGAGGGCCAGGTTTAAATCTCTCTTTTCTAGTGCAAAGAGGCAGAAGATGAAGAAAGAGGAAGGAGAGCTTCCCCTCTCTTCTCCATATATTGAGGGGAAGGCATACTGTCCTCATTTAGGATTCTCTATAAAAAAATTCTCGCCAGGCTTCTTCGTTTCTAACAAGATCAGTGTAGCAATCTCAGACAAGGGACAAGAGCAGTTTTGTGTAAAAAGATCAGAAAATGGATTGTTTTAAAAAAATCGTGGATCTTAATGTCACTCGTGATCAAAGTTTTGTGCGACCATGCGTGATCTTTGGTCCATCAGAGATTATAATTTCTCCGATTCGGATGCGAACGTATGAACAACCATAAAAATACCATCTACGCGTTGACAACGCATTTGGTTCTTTAGCTGTCGATCAGCTTTAATTTCTCCCAGTACATATGAGAAGGAACACAAGAGATGTTACGATTCACAAATGTTTTTCCTTATACTTCTCAACTGAAATACATAATTAATACCAAACAACAGTGGAAACAAAAATCAAAAACATATTCTGGTCTCTAAATCGTATTTAAACCAAGTTTCTCACAGACAAGATGGAAAGAAACTGCTTCACTGGGCATGTTTGCCCTCCTTTATTTGGCTTGCATTACATAGCAAGTGTGCCATGAATGTAAGAATGGCGGTCACACTGTTGGGGAAAGAGCCTCGTAAGATGACAAGGGCGATAAATGGGACAGTGGGGAAAGAGATTGCGTAGGTAAGGGTGGTGAGACCGGGGACTCGAAAGAAAATGGAAGTGGTGGAAAAGCTTCACTCCTCTGTGGAGAAAGCAACAGTACTGGAGCAGGTGGAGCTGGAGATTGATGATAGGTATGCCGTAGAGGAGCAGATTGAACTGGATGGGGATGCTTATATGGAGGGGCAAAAAGTGGTGGCTGCGATGTGTGCTCATATGAGTTTGGAGCGGGTGGTGGTTTCATGTAAGGGAATGGGAATGGTAGCGCTGGCCATTTGTTGTGGTATACCGGAGTCTGAGACGGTGACGCTGGTGGAAAGTTATAAGGGAATGGACGAGGAAGAGATGGAGATGGAGGCTTTTGGGGCTTGCTCTGATGATGACCGAGTGGTGGTGAAGGTGGAGGCTTGCGGAATTCAGGCAGCGGGGGGAAGTTCAAGCCGTGTCGAGTTCCTGATGGGGTTGGTGGTGATGGTTGCTTGAATGGGTAGGACAGAGTTGGCCAAGCGAGAGGTGGTGGCAGTGCCACACTGGGAGCAGGTAGTGAGTTGTAGGGGTGAGACTTGTCGAAGCCGTAAGGCCTCACTGCAGCCTCATCAGTGGAGATCAAGCATAATATCCCCACCACAAAGAGAATACAGGGCGTCCTCATGTCCACCGCAGCCTAGTCCAAACTCTGAAGTCTCCTTCTGATTACTAGAATTTGAATCAGAAGCAACGGGTCCCTTAACTGTGTGTGTTCCTGACTTGTTTTGCAGTTGATTACCCTTTTATAACAAGACCCTAGGTAGAAAAAGAACCATTTTACCAACCCAATATCTGAGAACTAGTTTACCGACCCAATATCTTATTTTAGTCTCAGGGTGGGTAAACCCTTTAATCATGTTTAATTAGGCTTGGAATAGCAGCAGTCTCTGTGGTGTGAAAGGAACGACCTCCTTGTCGTTGTTGGCCGCCGTTGAAATTTTCTGCTGTAATGATCTAAATGATGATATTTGGTTTGAGTTTAGAGGTCTTCCCGGGGACTTCAAGTCTGCTCTACGGAAAAGGCAACTGGATTAATTCTCTTTCAGTGCCAAGACAAATACTGAGTTTTCTTGTCATAATAGTCATTTGCAATGTATGTGAGGTGCGCATTCTCAGTTCTCTCCAAGTCTTCAAAACAATATGTGGGTGTTGATTTGTGTATGGTCCTTGGGAATTAGTGTGCTGACTGCTTACATGGCATCTTCGACTATACACGTAGTTGGTCAAAGTTGGGTATTTGTGTTAAGTTGAAAATTGAACCAATCTTGGACCAAACTCAAGCTTGGTGGTAATCGTTAGAGAAGCCTACCATATGTTGAATCTTTCTTGCCACACTTACCTACATTCCCAGTCGATGTGAGAAAGTTCTATGAGCCCAAAAAATTAAAAAAGAAAAAGAAAAACAGAACCCCTCTCATGCTGACAAAAAGAACGAAAGAGAAAGAGTAAAAAAGAAGCCTTCAAGTTCAGCAATAGAGAGGCTACGAGGGGGAACTCCATCCCACCTATCTCCCTTTCTCTTTTCAGTAGGGAAAAGGACTTACACTGTCGCTTGCATACAGAGACATACTTGAAAAGCAGGAGAGATGACTAGTAGAGTTCTATTCAACATTAGCAATAATGAAATCCAATTCAACCCCAAACCCAAATGCCAACGGAATTTTTTGAACAAGAAAGTCTTGGAAGGTAAGAGTCTAGATGGATGCGACATCCTTGATTTCTCATCCAAATTTGGGGATGGAAGTGAACCATTAGATATTCATGGATTCAATACTTGCCTTGTTAATTGATGCATCACTCTTGGAATCCACATGAGAGAGAGCCCCCTCTTTATTGAACAATTTCCACATGAACTTCTCACTATCCTTGGAAGAATATACAACAAAACAGAGGTGAAGCTGCAAATCCTTTTATGTCCCATGACAGATGGCCGTCCAGGTTTTAAGAATTTGAAAATAATCTGTGAAACAGAAGTTGGAATTGTCAGTCAGTGTTGTCGAAGTGGCATTGCAAATAGGTTGGATGACCAATATCTTCTGAACCTCACTCTCAAGATAAATATGAAGGTATCATGGAGATAATACTCAGAAGCAGTGGGATATCCCCATGTTTTGGACAAGTGGGTCATCATCAAATGGTGTTTTATTGGCATTTTATTAGTTCTTATCAGCTATGAATCCTTTAGGCACAGGGAACAACTATAAGGCACCAAACAGGCTCTTATGCGAACCATGTGACACTATCCAAGCTATGAAACCATTAGTAACACACTTTTTAGTAACACACTTTTAAGTTACTCATTTTAATTATCATCATAATTATGTACGGAGACTAACATAGTTAAAACTCATAGGCTAACAAGGGAAGTTTTGTCCATACCCATCTTGTCCTATATGAAGGGAAGGAGCCTATGTCTTTCCCGCAACCTTTCCTTCTCTTTGGCCTAATTTAAAAGCCAATTAAAATGATTGAGTATTTTCCTTCTTCTAAATTTTCAAATTAATATAGCTAAAGAAAACATTAGGTCTAATTAAACACGCGGGATAAAGGGAGAGGAGGAAAGGGAAACATGGGAGAGGGGGTCTATCCTTCCTTTTCTTTACAAGAAGAAGGGAGGAGGAGGCCCACTCTTGTCATCCACAATGAAAACATAGAGATGGGGACTCCACCCTACACTATGAGAAGGAGGCCCTCTCCTCAACCCTAGACTATGAAGAGAGGGAGAGATACTCAACCATCTGATTGTCAAGACCCTTTAAACCAAGTTAGCTATATTTGCACCATCCAATTAATTTCAGTTTTGTGAAGCAAATGATCAAATATGAGTAACATAATTCATTCTGTCACGAATGATTAGTAAATAAGTTTAATAGTGTAAATCTCTAAAAATAATTTCCTCTCTAGGTTTCTTTGTTACAAGCACTTGCAAACTGATCGAAAAAGACGTGCAGGCATGTTTTAGAGAATAGAAAAAGGGTCTGAACCAAATTTGACAACTTACGCAAGTTGGCTGTTTTCTATTAACTAATGTATTGAGCCTTATCAGCACAAGTTGAAATCTCTTACATTATTGGTGTAAGCTCTGTGATAAGCATGTTTCGATAATCAATTTAAAGTGGTATATGCAATTCTTTCACTGGGTTCAGTTTCGATAATCCAGGATTGTTTTAACTAATAGAGGGCCTTTATGTTTTAAAATTTGTTCCATCGCATTTGATCTTTGCTCCACTAGAAATTATAATCTCTTCAAATGTACGATTAGGGTGGGATTCGATTGAACATCCAATCTATACAATATATGAAATAAAAAAAAAAAAGTTTTTTGACGAAGAAGTTTTTTGTACTTCTGTGGCCTGTGCGTCGTCAGCTTTGCCGTCTCCAAAGCCGTGGTAATTTGCGATTGCAGTTAAGCGTTGAGCTGTCATATACCATGTTTCTTGATCTTCTCCTTCTGCCGACACAAAAGGCCATCGGAAATACAAGTGTCTGTAATGAAGTAGGCGAAAAGAAAACAAGGTGTACGGTTGTAGTCTTAGGGTCAAGAAAAGAATGAGCTTAGGGTTGGATCATCACTTCCAGACTTTACCTACTGTATCGTGTATGTCTCTATTATGAAACTCAACAAAAAGGAAGCAACTCAGAGAGTAATTAAATTCACGAACTCTTTGCCATTTAATGTCTCCTTCTCAACTGCAATACATGTACTCACAAATTAACCGGATAGGGTTTCTTACCCCATTTATTTCACAAACGTAAGGATTTTCTAGTCTCATATTAAACTACATTTCGTACAGACAAAATGGAAATAAACGGCTGGACCGACGTGCTTGCCATGCATGTAAGAATGTATTGCTGACGAGTACGTCTCCCAGCTTCAACTCTTCTCGTGTCTGATGCTCGCTTTTGAGCAGATGCATCAGGTTTGAAGACAAACTCCAACGACTCAGAATTCTCTTTATTCTCGCTATCTTATAGTTCCTGCAAGAGAAAAAGAATTTAGCAAAATAACTGTTAACAAAAGCCTACATTACAAATTGACCTTCGCATCCTTGGGCATTAAGTAAAGAATGCTTACACAAACCAAACAGAGCTAATAATACGTTGATTGGCCTTAGTAGCCCTTGGGAGGTGGGGGAGAGTTATAGTAGTAGTGTATTGGTGGTGACGGTGATGGAGGGGGCGGTGACTTGTAGTAATAAACCGGAGGAGGAGACTTAGCAGGTGGAGGAGATGATTTATATTGATAGGGAGGAGGGGGGGACTTGGCTGGCGGAGGAGGAAACTTATAGTGGTAGGGAGGAGGAGGAGACATAGCTGGCGGAGGAGGTGACTTGTAGTGGTAAGGAGGAGGAGGTGACTTAGCTGGTGGAGGTGGTGATTGGTAATGGTATGGGGGAGGAGGAGATTTGGCTGGTGGTGGTGGTGATTTGTAGTGATAAGGAGGAGGTGGGGACTTAGCTGGTGGAGGAGGTGATTTGTAGTGATACGGTGGAGGTGGAGATGGTGATGGAGGAGGAGGTGACTTGTAGTGGTAAGGAGGAGGTGGGGACTTGGCTGGTGGAGGCGGCGATTTGTAATGATATGGAGGAGGTGGAGATGATGATGGAGGAGGAGGTGATTTATAGTGGTAAGGAGGAGGTGGGGACTTTGCTGGTGGAGGGGGTGACTTGTAGTGATATGGAGGTGGTGGAGATGGTGATGGAGGAGGAGGTGAGTTATAGTGGTAAGGAGGAGGGGGGGACTTCGCTGGTGGGGGAGGTGACTTGTAATGGTATGGAGGAGTTGGAGAGGGTGAAGGAGGAGGAGGTGAGCTGTAGTGGTAAGGAGGAGGAGGAGACTTAGTTGGTGGTGGAGGAGATTTGTAGTGAGATGGTGGAGGTGAAGATTTAACAGGTGGAGGAGGTGAGCTGTAGTGGTATGGGGGTGGTGGAGATGGAGACGGAGGGGGTGGAGATTTGTAATGATATGGTGGAGGAGGTGACTTCGCTGGAGGTGGAGGTGACTTGTAATGGTATGGTGGTGGAGGAGATGGTGACGGTGGAGGAGGTGACTTATAGTGATATGGTGGTGGTGGAGGAGGAGATGGTGGAGGAGGTGACTTATAGTGATATGGTGGTGGTGGAGAAGGAGGAGGAGGAGGTGGAGACTTGTAACGGTAAGGTGGTAGAGTTGAAGGAGAAGGAGGAGGTGGAGACTTGCAATGGTATGGTGGTGGAGGTGATGGTGACGGTGGAGGTGGGGACTTATAGTGGTATGGTGGTGGAGGAGATGGTGACGGTGGAGGTGGGGACTTATAGTGGTATGGCTGTGGAGGAGAAGGAGAAGGAGGAGGTGGAGACTTGTAATGGTATGGTGGTGGAGGAGATGGTGACGGCGGAGGTGGAGACTTATAGTGATATGGTGATGGTGGAGAAGGAGATGGAGGAGGTGGAGACTTGTAATGGTATGGCGGTGGAGGAGATGGTGACGGTGGAGGAGGGGACTTGTAATGGTATGGCGGTGGAGGAGATGGTGATGGTGGAGGTGGGGATTTATAGTGATATTGCAATGGTGGGGAAAGCGACGGAGGAGGTGGAGACTTGTAATTGTATGGTGGTGGAGGAGAAGGGGACGGCGGTGGTGGAGACTTGTAGAGATAAGGTGGTGGAGGAGACGGGGACGGCGGTGGTGGAGACTTGTAGAGATAAGGTGGAGGAGGAGAAGTGTAGTAATAAGAATGCTTCTCAGTGTCTGCCTTGGCGGTGGCAATCAGGCATAGTGCCACTGCAAATGCTAGGCGGGCCCAAAGCCGCAGCTGGCCCTGTCTGCGCATCTCTGAACCTCCCTACCTCTGCTTCCGTTTTGATGGGAAATCAAGAAGCTAGTTCACGGTTTGCATAGGCAGCAGAAAGCCCTTTATATAGAAAGCCACCGTCCTCTAGTTGCACATCAGAAAATACTATAACTATAGTTAAAAGGAGCAGAGCAGCTGTATTCAACTTCAATAATATTCTGCCAACGCCATTTTTCCACGTTTGGTGTTGCGTTCCCACTTCGCATTATCTCTCACTTGTTTCCCCTTAGGAATCAAACTGAGACCAGGCTATCTGTAATTCGGAATTTCTGCAGTAGGCGGAGCTGGAGTTGAGGCCCCCCTCTACATTCAAATGCAAGTACTGGCGACAAAATAGGAAGTCAATCGTCGCCCTGACTGATTGGATATATTATCCAGCAGCTCGGATAGCGAAGGTCAATTGTGCAAGTTTCTGGCCAACATATGATTCGCCCTCATGCATCGTTGATTTGTTCCAAGGAAAATAATGGGTCAATTATTTGTGAGACTTAGAGTTGTATATTTCTTCTAATTACAAGCTTAAAATGCATAATTCAACTCATTTTTGTCTTATAATTTAAGTCACTTTGTTCAATGATTTGAAGCAGAACTATAAGTAGACGTGTTTGACAAAGTAGTACCCATTATTAATGTAACTTATTTGATAGATTTGCAAATGAATTCTTACAAGATTTGCAATGTCAAATCAAACTGAGAAGAATGTATCGAAACTTAAGCACGGTCCAACAAAATTCTGGGGCCTAACTTGAGTGGGTTTTATGTTAATTCACCACTTCGAAGAAATAAAAACAAAGTGCCATGAGAACTAAGAAGCAGTATAACATAAAATAAGGCTCATTAAGTCTAACATGCTAAGCTTGAGATTTTCCAAACTCGGCTTCTTAGCTTGTGAGCCGACTCGTTAGCATAGATTTTTTTACGAAAATACTCTTTACTCTAATTGCTCTCGTCAATTCCTCTTTAGTTGGTTGATAGTTGTTATTATTTACCTCAAACCTCAAAGACGATTGATCGTTCAACCCCTTTGGGCCACTCAACATCTAATGTTGTTGTTTGGTAATGAAATAAACACTATTGATGGAGGTGTTTGTTCTTTCTTTTAGGTTTATTACGGTGGTCATTTACATTAGTATGCTTCATTACAAAGTCTTAGACTCCTCTGTGATATCTTGCAGCTCAATGGTACCAAGGTCATCACAATATTCTCTTCATTTATTCTTGTAAATTTTTTGTAGTTTAAATGTAAGTTGGAGCTTGAACCTGGCTCAAGCTGGGGCTCAAAGTTGGTTAAAATTTTTGGGCTCAAGATCGATTGTGGAAAATTACTTCAAAAGAAAAATTATCAATACAGACAATGGGGGAGAATATATGAGCCTAAAAAATTATCTTTCTTTAAATGGGATCTCTCACCTAATCACTCCATTTTGTATGAAACTAACCTCACCTTACTTTTCTCATGCCTTCCTTCCAATTACCTTTTGATCCAATGCATTTGCCACTGCTATCTATTTAACAAATAAGATGCAAACCACTACACTCAACCTATCATCTCCCTATGAATTAATTTTTCAAAAAATGCCAAATTATTCTAAACTAGGAATTTTTGGTTATTTATGTTATCCTTGGTTTCGTCTATATACATCTCGCAAACTTGATCAAAGGTCTAAACCATGGGTAATTTTTGGATACTCATTATCTCAAAGTGCTTACTTGTGTTTCTTACTATCTACTTCAAATATATTTTTTTCTCGTCATATTAAGTTTTTAGAGTCAGTCTTCCCGTACAACTCCCCTAATAATCACCTACATCGTCCCACCTCCTCCACCATAGATATTTGGATTATCCCTGTGCTTATTATTTCATCAACTTTGTCACCACAACTGACTTCTAACACTTCACCTCAAGGGCCCCCTCAAGACATGCCTTCTTCTGATGAAAATTCACAAAGTTCTAAGACACCAACACATCAAATAGAAAATGAACAACAACCACAACCCGTCTAACCATCACCAAATGCTACCCATTCATCCATCGAAACACAATCTACCACCCAACATCGCATGACCACTTGGGCCAAAAACAATATCCGTAAACCAATTAAAAACTCAACTTTCACATCCACCTACCATCTAAACCCAATCTTGAACCTACTTCCATGACTCAAGCCCTCAAAGATCATAACTGACATCGAGCTCTGTCTAAAGAATATGATGCTCTTACTCGTAATGGGACGTGGGAGCTAGTTCGTCCTAATGGTATTACTAATCTTGTTGGTTGTAAGTGGATTTTTCAAATCAAAACGCACTTTAATGGATCTATTGATAGATTAAAAGCTCATCTTGTGGCCAACATATTTCATCAACAACCAGATATGGATTACCATGAGACATTTATCCCAGTTGTTAAGTCCACTACTGTGAGACTTGAACTTAGTATTGCAGTTAGCAATGATTGGTCTCTTCGTCAACTCGATATCAACAATACCTTCTCTTCAAGGCCAACTCTCAGAAAAAGTTTACATGGCACAAACTCTGGGTTTTGTTGATTCAGATCATCCAACTTATGTCTTAAACTTCATAAAGTATTTATGGTCTCAAACAGGCTCCATGCACTTGGTATCATGAACTGTGTCGATTTTTTGTGGGTTCATGTTTAAAAAATTCTCACTCTAATACTTCCTTATTTACTCTCAATACTAGCAAGAATGATCTATTTTTACTGGTGTATGTCGATGATATTATTATTAGTAGTAGTAATAGTGATGACCTTATTTCTCAATTTGTTGATTGTTACACTCAATGTTTCTTTCTGAAGATTTTGGCTCTCTTTCTTACTTCCTTGGAGTTCAAGTTGTTCTACATCATAATGACATATTACTCTCTCAATGCAAATACATCCAAGACTTACTCAAAAAGACTCATATGGAAGATGCTAACCCTATTCTCACCCCATTGCCGATGAACTCTTCATCACTCACCATGACCTCAGGCTCTCCTCTTTTTGATCTATCTCAGTTTCGTAAAGTAGTTGGCATTTCCTTTGATGTCAATAAGATGTCCTAGTTTATGCATCAACCGACTAATGAGTAATTGGTACTTGATAAAAGAATTTTATTGTTTTTATATGGCACATTGGATAAAATGTTTCTTCTACATTATAAGTCTCTTATATCTCTACATGGGTTCTCAAATGCCAATTAGGTTGGAAATAAAAATGATTACTCTTCCACTAATGTCTACCTTATTTATTTAGGGTGTAATCTCATTTCTTGGCGTTTAAAGAAGCAACACATTGTTTCTCGTTCTTCTACTGAGGCTGAGTATCAATCAGTTGCTGCTACTGTTGTTGAACTTCGGTGGGTGTGCTATCTACTTACTGAACTTAGTGTGACTCTTCAGTCTTCTCCTGTTATCTATTGTGATAATATTAGTGCCACTCGGTTAAGCTCCAATCCCGTGTTTCACTCTAGAATGAAACATGTAACAGTTGATTATCACTTCATCCATTATCAAGTTTAATCCGGTCTTGTTGCTCGTGTTGTTTCTACAGACCAACTTGCTGATATCCTTACCAAGACTTTGCCACACTCATAATTTTAATTGCTAAAAGACAAGGTTGGCCTCATTAGCCATGGCCTATTGTTATGTTTAACCAAATTATGGTGTGGGGCCCAGTGGGCCCATGTAATTTTATCTATTTCTCTTATGTACCCTAAGTTAGGGAATAATATATTAAAATAAAGAAAATCGGGAATTAGAGTGTCGTCCCTATCGTCTTCTCTCTTCCCTGTCGTCTTCCTCTCGATCCAGATTTTCAACCCAAAATCCTAACAAACTGGTATCAGAGCGAGGTTAATCAAATCTCGTTTTCGTTTTCGCTTGTCGTCCCATTTGAGAGCCGGCCTGAGAATCCCGATCGGAGTTTGCGTCGGAGCTTTGTTTTTCCTGACGCTTCTCTGTTTTTCAGCCATTTATCAGAGAAGAGAGAGTCCAAGGGACTCTCGTTGTTGCTGTATCCTAGATCCGTGGGACTCCTCACCGTCGCTATGGCCAGAACTATCGTCGAGGTTGTCGTTGTCGTCGCCGCAGGTACATTTCGGATCTTACCGAACGCAGGGCGCCGAAACTAAGTTTTCGTGGCGCTGAAATCCCGATTTTGGGAGACATTTAATCAGCGTAAGGCATTTGTCCATTTGGGGGAGAAGAGCGCAGCCTTGTGCCGTGAGCACTGCTCTCGGGACATTGAGGTAATTCTAATTTTATACTGAAATTAGAATTTTTTTTTGTTTGGTTATGTTGTGTTCTGTGGATTGGATGTTGGAAAATTTGAATGGATATGTCGGGTAAATTTGATATTGAGAAGTATGATGGGAAGATGAGTTTTGCACTGTGGCAAGTGCGGATGGCTGCTATTTTGTCAAGTCAAGGTGTCAAGGAGGCCATTTTGGGCCGAGATAAGATGTTTGATGCGGTATCGGATAAGAAGTGGAGAGAAATGGATGATAAGGCACTCTCCATTATCCAATTGTGTTTGAGCAATTTGTCACTGCAAGAGGTCCTATCGGAGAAAACCGCTAAGGGCTTGTGGGAAAAATTGGAGGACATCTACATGAAGAAGTCACTCACTAATCGGTTGCGATTGAAGTTGCGCCTCTACACCCTTCGCATGGTTGAAGGTACATCAATTTCCGATCATATTTCAGAGTTTGCATCTATTTTGAATGATTTAGATAAAATTGATGCTAAGGTAGAGGATGAAGATCAAGCCGTTTTGTTATTGTGCTCATTACCCACATCTCATAAAGCTTTTAGAGACATGTTGATCTATAGTCGAGACAAGATTTCTCTTGAAGATGTCAAGAGCAATTTACAAGCCAAGATGCACATTGACAGTGACATGACCATTGTTGAGAAAGGGAGCCAAGGTGTTGGTTTGGTTGTGGATCGAGGTAGGCCAAGGGATCGATACTCCAAGGACACAAGGACCCGTTCCAAGTCTAAACACAAGGATTTGACGTGTAATTATTGTAAGAAGAAGGGACACATTAAGGCCGATTGTTTCAAGCTTAAAAACAAACAAAAGGCGGATACCAAAGGTTCTTCTTCGGAGGCAAATGTGGCCGAGTGTGACACGATTGATACTCTTTGTGTAGTAGATACCAATGTTGATGACAAACATTGTTGGGTTATGGATACGGGTGCTTCACAGCACATGACTCCTTATAGAGATTGGTTTGAGACTTATGAGTCTATGGATGGTAAGGTACTTATGGGGAACAACAATGTGTGTAAGGTTACTGGAGTTGGTTCGGTGACAATTAGGTTCCATGATGGAAAAGTCCGAAGATTGACGGGTGTGAGGCATATAACCGATTTGATGAAAAAAATTGATTTCTTTGGGGTCTCTTGAGGAAAAGGGTTGCAAATTCCAAAGTGAAGGTGGAGTTCTTAGAGTTTCTAAAGGTGCTCTCACAATCATGAAGGCAAAGCGGATTGGAACTCTTTATTTCCTACAAGGTTCCACGGTCACGGGTTCGACCGCCATTGTACGTTCGGGTACTATCTCGGATGCGGATGCTAGAAGGTTGTGGCATATGAGTGAGAGAGGAATGACCATTTTGAGTAAGAGAGGCTTGTTGTGTGGCCAATACAAGGGTAACTTGGAGTTTTGTGAATATTGTGTTTTTGGCAAACATAAGAGGTTGAGCTTCTCCACGGCCATTCATTTGACCAAGGGAACATTGGACTACATTCATTCGGATCTTTGGGGACCTTCTCGTGAGCCATCCAGAGGTAATGATTCTTGTTACATGCTTACTTTCATTGATGATTTTTCAAGGAAGGTTTGGGTCTATTTTTTGAAAGAGAAAAGTGAAGTGTTCTGCACATTCAGAGAATGGAAATCACTTTTAAAAAACCAAACGGGAAAAAAGTAAAGAGGTTGAGAACCGATAATGGTTTAGAGTTTTGCAATCGGGAGTTTAATAATTTTTGCAAGACCGAAGGAATTGTTCGGCACAAGACAATGGTCAACACTCCACAGCAAAATGATGTTGCAGAAAGGATGAATAGGATACTACTTGAGAGAGCTAGGAGTATGCTTTCCAATGAGGGTTTGGGTAAGGATTTTGGGCGGAAGCTGTCAACACAGCATGCCATTTGGTGAATCAATCTCCTACCACTTCAATTGAGTGCAAAACGCCCAAGGAGGTGTGCTCGGGTAAGCCGGGCGATTATTCTAGTTTGAGGGTATTTGGTTGTCTCGCATATGCTCATGTGAATGAAGGAAAGTTAGAGCTTAGATCAAATAAATGTGTTTTTCTTGGGTATCCCGAAAATGTAAAGGGGTATAGATTGTGGTGTCCCGAATCATCCAAGTTTCTCATATCTAGAGATGTCATTTTCAACAAGTTGGCAATGTTGAAAGAAAAAGATATTGCACCCGAGCCGACTATTAAGGAAAATGAGACAGTTACAAAGAAGGTGGATTTCGAAGTTACGGTCCAAGAAGGTGATGAGGTAACGTCACATGATGATTAGGCAGGCCAAGAAGATGCACAACCATATTTATTGGCAAGGAACCGCGCTAGAAGAGAAATTCGACCACCCACTACGTATGGACACTCTGATTTTGCTTATTGTTTGGCAGTTGCCAAAGATGTGGAGTATAGTGAGCCATCCTCCTACAAGGAAGTCATTTCTTCTACGAATGCAGCCGAGTGGGTTGCCACGATGAATGAAGAGTTAAAATCACTGCAACAAAAAGAGACTTGGTCTCTTGTGAAGCCTCCTAGTGATAAGAGGATTGTGGGTTGCAAGTGGGTGTACAAGAGAAAGATTGATGGCTCAAATCTCGCGGATTTTTGATACAAGGCAAGGCTTGTGGATAAAGTTATAGCCAAGTCCAAGGCGTGGACTTCAATGATGTATTCTCTCCTATGGTAAGACATACCTCCATTCGAGTTTTGCTCTCTTTGGTGGCAATGCAGGATTTGGAGTTGGAGCAAATGGATGTGAAAACTGCGTTCTTGCATGGTGATTTGGAGGAGCAAATTTACATGAGTCAACCGGAGGGTTTTAAGGTGGTGGGAAAGGAGGACCGTGTGTGTCTTTTGAAGAAGTCCCTTTATGGCCTTAAACAATCACCGCGGCAATGGTACAAGAAGTTTGACTCATTCATGGTGAGTATTGATTTTCACCGTTCCAATTATGATAGTTGTGTCTATTTCAAGAAGTTGAATGGTGGTGAGTTCATCTACTTGATGCTCTATGTGGATGACATGTTGATTGCATCCTCCAACTTGAAAGAAGTTGGGAGGTTGAAAGAGCAATTGAGTTCGGCATTTGAGATGAAAGATTTGGGGGCTGCCAAAAGGATTCTCGGGATGGAGATCACAAGGGATCGGCCCAATAGAAAATTGTTCATTTCACAAAAGAGTTTTGCCGAAAAAGTGTTATGCCGGTTTGGCATGGAGAAAGCTAAGGGTGTTTCAACTCCTCTTGCGGTGCATTTCAAGCTTTCGGCCGATTTAAGCCCAAAATCCGATGATGAGAAGAAATATATGGAGAAGGTTCCATATTCGAGTGCAGTCGGGAGTCTCATGTACTTGATGGTGTGTACTCGACCCGACATTGCTCAAGCGGTTAGTGTGGTAAGTAAATATCTCTCTTGTCCTGGAAAAGGGCACTGGGCAGCAATAAAGTGGATTTTTCGCTATTTGAAAGGTACCATTGATGCTCATTTGGAATTTGGAAATGGTAACAAGGCACCACTGGGTTTTGTGGATGCGGATTTTGTAGGTGATTTAGACAAGAGGTGTTCCTTGACAGGATATATTTTTACTTTTGGAAATTGTACAATTAGTTGGAAGTCTACACTTCAAGCCACTGTTGCACTCTCAAGTGCCGAGGCCGAATACATGGCAATTACAGAGGCTATCAAGGAAGCTATTTGGCTCAAGGCGTTTGTTGGTGAGATGTCTTCTATCGAGGGTCCTATTATAGTGCATTGTGACAACCAAAGTGTCATTCATTTGACAAAAGACCACATATATCATGAGAAGATGAAACACATTGATATTCGGTATCATTTTGTTCGAGATGTGATCTCGGATGGTAAGGTTGTCGTGAAGAAAATTGGTACTGAGGCAAATCCAACCGATATGCTCACAAAGCCTCTTCCAATTGCAAAATTCAAGTTTTGTTCAGGTTTGGTATCGGTTTGTTTCTAGCATGTTGCTAGTGTATCCTTATGTTTGTTTTTGTTTAGGTTATGTTTATTTTAGATGCAATTTGGTTCAAGGTGGGGATTGTTATGTTTAACCAAATTATGGTGTGGGACCTAGTGGGCCCATGTAATTTTATCTATTTCTCTTATGTACCCTAAGTTAGGGAATAGTAGATTAAAATAAAGAAAATCGGGAATTAGAGCGCCGTCCCTCTCGTCTTCTCTCTTCCCTGTCGTCTTCTTCTCAATCCAAATTTTCAACCCAAAATCCTAATACCTATCTTGACGTGGCATAAAGAACAAAATACTAATCAATTGAGTCACCCATAAGAAAAGGACTCCTTTAACTCTTTTGAATCACCCTTCTGTTTAGGTTGAATCACCCTTCTGTTTAGGTGATTTCTATTGTAAAATTGTATTACCACTCTAAATCAAGATAAAATCATGGTTCAGTTCAGTCTCTAATAGCCCCTTCGGCGGTGGTCAAATATAACAATGCCACCACAAAGTGAGCACATCTGCAAGTCCGCTTCTGAGTTTTTTTATTTAAATCAGAATCGATAAGTGCTTGGATGCCTGAACTGTGAATGTTTCTGACTCGTATTTGAGTTGATTACCTTTTTTTATAGCGAATTCTTAGGTAGAAAAAAGAACTTTTTACCAACCCAATATCTGAGTTCAGTTTACCATTGTAGTCTCTGGTTAAGCCATTTAAGTCTTGTTTAATCAAGTCAGGCCGAGAGAAACGATGACCTGGGTGAGAGAAAGGAGGCATTCAATGGCAACAGTGTCTGAGGATTGTTGTGAATGGAACGACCTCCTTCTTGGGTTGGCCGCCACAGAAAATTTCTGCTGTAATAATTTAAATGTTGACGTCTTGTTTCGGTTTGGAGGTCTTTCGGGGTATTCAAGTCTTGGCGAGTGTGTTACGGCAAGACTGGGAAGTGGAAAGCTATGAGTGTTTAAGATTGCTTGGTATTGTGATCTTGCCAAGTGATTGGGTTTAACCCCTCGGAAGTTCACAGATTGCCCAAGCGTCATCTACCATTTGTGGATTTCAGCAATGTGAAAACTAAAAATCGGATGAACGGTCAAAACCAGGTATAGAAAGGAATTGGGAGTCTTCTGAAGTATCCTTTGTGCTTAGTTAGTGCTGTGCTAGACAACAAGATACAGTCCCAAAATTTGCAAGAGCTCATCGTCGATTGCGGGTAATGGAAATAGGCAAAATGTTGCTACATTTTCAATGTATTTTGTTCATTTTTTTCCAAGTTATAGAAGATAACTTAACAATAATAAAAATTTGAAACTCGAGCTAGGGAAACTAGGCAAAATAATAAAAAAATAAAAACGAAATTACCTTATGAATTTGTATTAAAAAATCAATAAAAATACAAATTTGATATCAATTCTTGCTTTCTGGATTTTACTTTGACAAATCCAAGACCTTTATGCCAAACCTTGGTTTAAAAATAATCTCATTAAATGTACATTTCGGCTGGGATTGGATTAAAAATCCATGCATAAACGAAATTATTAGTGCTGTTGTGGATCAGCTTTGACATCTCCCACTTGTGCTCATCGGCCATTGCAGTGAAGCTTCGAAAGGTCTTAGACCGTTTCTTTATCTTTTCTTTTGTAATCTATGAAACACGAGAAAGGAGGAGGCAGTGAGACAATGGGAGCAGGTAGTGACTTAAAGGGGTGAGACTCATCAAAGTTGTAAGGTGTCATGGTAGCCCTATCGACTCCTATCAAGCATAATATCGCCAACACAAAGAGACCACGGTGTTAGGAATTAGACACCCTAATTCCAAACTAGCGATAGCAATAATAATAATCGCAGAAGAAAGGAAAAAACTAGAACAAAAAACACAACAAGATTTATACTAGTTCGCCTCAAGGAAGATTATATCCTGTCTTTCATCACTGCAGTAATTCACTATGAAGACGAAATAGTTTACAAGAGAAATCGCATACACTTACAAGTGTTGTTTTTCTCTAACCTCTCTAAGCCGCAACTAATGCACCTCGAATGATGATTAATTAACTCACTCTACGTTGTAGATTTAGGTCCATGTCCATTATTTTCATTTTTTTCAAAGACGTGCAGGCATGTTTTAGAGAATAGAAAAAGGGTCTGTTGTGGCCCTGAACCAAATTTGACAACTTATGCAAGTTGGCTGTTTTCTATTAACTAATTTATTGAGCCTTATCAGCACAAGTTGAAATCTCTTACATTATTGGTGTAAGCTCTGTGATAAGCATGTTTCGATAATAAATTTAAAGTGGTATATGCAATTCTTTCACTGGGTTCAGTTTCGATAATCCAGGATTGTTTTAACTAATAGAGGGCCTTTATGTTTTAAAATTAGTTCCATCCCATTTGATCTTTGCTCCACTAGAAATTATAATCTCTTCAAATGTACGATTAGGGTGGGATTCGATTGAACATCTAATCTATACAATATATGAAATAAAAAAAATAAAACAACGACAACAATGACAACATCTAGGTGTTGACGAAGAAGATTTTTGTACTTCTGTGGCCTGTGCGTCGTCAGCTTTGCCGTCTCCACAGTCGTGGTAATTTGCGATTGCAGTTAAGATTTGAGCTGTCTTATACCGTGTTTCTTGATCTTCTCCTTCTGCCGACACAAAAGGCCGTAGGAAGCAAAAGTGTCTGCAATGAAGTAGGCGAAAAGAAAACAAGGTTTACGGTTGTAGTCTTAGGGTTGGATCATATTAATTAATATGGGATACGTTTAAAGGTTTAGCCTACGTATCTTGCATTTCATCACTTCTAGACTTTACCTACAGTATCGTGTATGTCTCTATTATGAAACTCAACAAAAAGGAAGCAACTCAGAGAGTAATTAAATTCACAAACTCTTTGCCATTTAATGTCTCCTTCTCAACTGCAATACATGTACTCACAAATTAACCGGATAGGGTTTCTTACCCCATTTATTTCACAAACGTAAGGATTTTCTAGTCTCATATTAAACTACATTTCGTACAGACAAAATGGAGATAAACGGCTGGACCGACGTGCTTGCCATGCATGTAAGAATGTATTGCTGACGAGTACGTCTCCCAGCCTCAACTCTTCTCGTGTCTGATGCTCACTTTTGAGCAGATGCATCAGGTTTGAAGACAAACTCCAACGACTCAGAATTCTCTTTATTCTCGCTATCTTATAGTTCCTGCAAGAGAAAAAGAATTTAGCAAAATAACTGTTAACAAAAGCCTACATTACAAATTGACCTTCGCATCCTTGGGCATTAAGTAAAGAATGCTTACACAAACCAAACAGAGCTAATAATACGTTGATTGGCCTTAGTAGCCCTTGGGAGGTGGGGGAGAGTTATAGTAGTAGTGTATTGGTGGTGACGGTGATGGAGGGGGCGGTGACTTGTAGTAATAAACCGGAGGAGGAGACTTAGCAGGTGGAGGAGGTGATTTATAGTGATAGGGTGGAGGGGGGGACTTGGCTGGCGGAGGAGGAGACTTATAGTGGTAGGGAGGAGGAGGAGACTTAGCTGGCGGAGGAGGTGACTTGTAGTGGTAAGGAGGAGGAGGTGACTTAGCTGGTGGAGGTGGTGATTGGTAATGGTATGGGGGAGGAGGAGATTTGGCTGGTGGTGGTGGTGATTTGTAGTGATAAGGAGGAGGTGGGGACTTAGCTGGTGGAGGAGGTGATTTGTAGTGATACGGTGGAGGTGGAGATGGTGATGGAGGAGGAGGTGACTTGTAGTGGTAAGGAGGAGGTGGGGACTTGGCTGGTGGAGGCGGCGATTTGTAATGATATGGAGGAGGTGGAGATGATGATGGAGGAGGAGGTGATTTATAGTGGTAAGGAGGAGGTGGGGACTTTGCTGGTGGAGGGGGTGACTTGTAGTGATATGGAGGTGGTGGAGATGGTGATGGAGGAGGAGGTGAGTTATAGTGGTAAGGAGGAGGGGGGGACTTCGCTGGTGGGGGAGGTGACTTGTAATGGTATGGAGGAGTTGGAGAGGGTGAAGGAGGAGGAGGTGAGCTGTAGTGGTAAGGAGGAGGAGGAGACTTAGTTGGTGGTGGAGGTGAAGATTTAACAGGTGGAGGAGGTGAGCTGTAGTGGTATGGGGGTGGTGGAGATGGAGACGGAGGGGGTGGAGATTTGTAATGATATGGTGGAGGAGGTGACTTCGCTGGAGGTGGAGGTGACTTGTAATGGTATGGTGGTGGAGGAGATGGTGACGGTGGAGGAGGTGACTTATAGTGATATGGTGGTGGTGGAGAAGGAGATGGTGGAGGAGGTGACTTATAGTGATATGGTGGTGGTGGAGAAGGAGGAGGAGGAGGTGGAGACTTGTAACGGTAAGGTGGTAGAGTTGAAGGAGAAGGAGGAGGTGGAGACTTGTAATGGTATGGTGGTGGAGGTGATGGTGACGGTGGAGGTGGGGACTTATAGTGGTATGGTGGTGGAGGAGATGGTGACGGTGGAGGTGGGGACTTATAGTGGTATGGCTGTGGAGGAGAAGGAGAAGGAGGAGGTGGAGACTTGTAATGGTATGGTGGTGGAGGAGATGGTGACGGCGGAGGTGGAGACTTATAACATAAAATAAGGCTCAATAAGTATAACACGCTAAGGTCGAGATTTTCCAAACCCGGCTTTTTAGCTTGTGAGCCGACTCGTTAGCATAGATTTTTTTACGAAAATAATTTTTACTCTAATTGCTCTCGTCAATTCCTCTTTAGTTGGTTGTTGGTTGTTATTATTTACCTCAAACCTCAAAGTCGATTGATCATTCAACCCCTTTGGGCCCCTCAACATCTAATGTTATTGTTTGGTAGTGAAATAAACACTATTGATGGAGGTGTTTGTTCTTTCTTTTAGGTTTATTAAGGTGGTCATTTACATTAGTATGCTCCATTACAAAGTCTTAGACTCCTCTGTGATACCTTGCAACTCAATGGTACCAAGGTCATCACAATATTCTCTTCATTTATTCTTGTAATTTTATTTGTAGTTTAAATGTAAGTTGGAGCTTGAACCTGGCTCGAGCTAAGGCTCAAAGTTGGTTAAAAATTTTGGGCTCAAGATCGATTGTGGAAAATTAATTCAAAAGAAAAATTATCACACTCTATACAGAAAATAGGGGAGAATATATGGGCCTCAAAAATTATCTTTCCTTAAATGGGATCTCTCACCTAATCACTCCATTTTGTTTGAAACTAACCTCACCTTACTTTCTTATGCCTTCCTTCCAATTACCTTTTGATCCCATGCATTTTCCATTGTTGTCTATTTAGTAAATAAGATGCAAACCACTACACTCAACCTATCATCTCCCTATGAATTAATTTTCCAAAAAACTCCAAATTATTCTAAACTAGGGATTTTTGGTTGTTTATGTTATCCTTGGTTTCGTCCATATACATCTTGCAAACTTGATCAAAGGTGTCTAAACCATGCGTAATTTTTGGATACTCATTATCTCAAAGTGCTTACTTGTGTTTCTTACTATCTACTTCCAATATATATTTTTCTCGTCATATTAAGTTTTTAGAGTCAGCCTTCCGTACAACTCCCCTAATAATCACCTACATCGTCCCACCTCCTCCACCATAGATATTTGGATTATCCTTGTGCTTATTATTTCATCAACTTCGTCACCACAACTGACTTCTAACACTCCACCACAAGGGCGCCCTCAAGACATGCCTCCTTCTGATGAAAATTCACAAACCTCTAAGACACCAACACATCAAATAGAAAATGAGCAGCAACCACAACCAGTCTAACCATCACCAAATGCTACCCATTCATCTATCGAAACACAATCTACCACCCAACATCGCATGACCACTTGGGCCAAAAACAATATCCGTAAACCAATTAAAAAACTCAACTTTCACATCCACCTACCATCCAAACCCAATCTTGAACCTACTTCCGTGACTCAAGCCCTCAAAGATCATAACTGACATCGAGCTCTGTCTAAATAATATGATGCTCTTACTCATAATGGGACGTGGGAGCAAGTTCGTTCTGATGGTATTACTAATCTTGTTGGTTGTAAGTGGATTTTTCAAATCAAAAGGCACTTTAATGGGTCTATTGATAGATTAAAAGCTCATCTTGTGGCCAAAGGATTTCATCACCGACCACATATGGATTACCATGAGACATTTAGCCCTGTTGTTAAGTCCACTACCGTGAGACTTGAACTTAGTATTGTAGTTAGCAATGGTTGGTCCCTTCGTCAACTCGATATCAACAATGCCTTCTCTTCAAGGCCAACTCTCAGAAAAAGTTTACATGGCACAAACTCCGGGTTTTGTTGATTCAGATCATCCAACATATGTCTTAAACTTCATAAAGCTATTTATGGTCTCAAACAGGCTCCATGCACTTGGTATCATGAACTGTGTCGATTTTTTTTGGGTTCAGGTTTAAAAAATTCTCACTCTAATACTTCCTTATTTACTCTCAATACTGGCAAAAATGATCTATTTTTACTGGTGTATGTTGATGATATTATTATTATTATTAGTGGTATTAGTGATGACCTTATTTCTCAATTTGTTGATTGTCATGATCAATGTTTCTTTCTGAAGATTTTGGCTCTCTTTCTTACTTCCTTGGAGTTCAAGTTGTTCTACATCATAATGGCATATTACTCTCTCAATGCAAATACTTCCAAGACTTACTCAAAATGACTCATATGGAAGATGCTAACCCTATTCTCACCCCATTGCCGATGAACTCTTCATCACTCACCATGACCTCAGGCTCTACTCTTTTTGATCTATCTCAGTTTCGTAAAGTAGTTGGCATTACCTTTGATGTCAATAAGATGTCCCAGTTTATGCATCAACCGACTAATGAGTAATTGGTACTTGATAAAAGAATTTTACGGTATTTATATGGCACATTGGATAAAATGTTTCTTCTACATTATAAGTCTCCTATATCTCTACATGGGTTCTCGAATGCCAATTAGGTTGGAAATAAAAATGATTACTCTTCCACTAATGTCAACCTTATCTATCTAGGGTGTAATCTCATTTCCTGGAGTTTAAATAAGCAACACATTGTTTCTCGTTCTTCTACTGAGGCTGAGTATCAATCAGTTGCTGCTACTGTTGTTGAACTTCGGTGGGTGTGCTATCTACTTACTGAACTTAGTGTGACTTTGCAGTCTTCTCCTATTGTCTATTGTGATAATATTGGTGTCACTCAGTTAATCTCCAATCCCATGTTTCACTCTAGAATGAAACATGTAACAGTTGATTATCACTTCATCCATTATCAAATTTAATCTGTTCTACTTCTTGTTGCTCATGTTGTTTCTACTGATCAACATGCTGATATCCTTACCAAGACTTTGCCACGCTCATAATTTTAATTGCTAAAAGACAAGGTTGGCCTCATTAACCGTGGCCTATCTTGACGTGGCATAAAGAACAAAATACTAATCAATTGAGTCATCCATAAGAATAGGACTCCTCTAACTCTTTTGAATCACCCTTCTGTTTAAGTGATTTCTGTTGTAAAATTGTATTACCACTCTAAATCAAGATAGAATCATGGTTCAGTTCAGTCTATGATAGCGCCTTCGGCGGTGGTCAAATATAACACTGCCACCACAAAGTGAGCACATCTGCAAGTCCGCTTCTGAGTTTTTTTATTTAAATCAGAAGCGACAAGTGCTTGGATGCCTGAACTGTGAATGTTTCTAACTCGTATTTGAGTTGATTACCTTTTTTTATAGCGAATTCTTAGGTAGAAAAAAGAACTTTTTACCAACCCAATATCTGAGATCAGTTTACCATTGTAGTCTCTGGTTAAGCCATTTAAGTCTTGTTTAATCAAGTCAGGCAGAGATAAACGACGACCTGGGTGAGAGAAAGGAGGCATTCAATGGCAACAGTGTCTGAGGATTGTTGTGAATGGAGCGACCTCCTTCTTGGGTTGGCCGCCACAGAAAATTTCTGCTGTAATAATTTAAATGTTGACGTCAGGTTTCGGTTTGGAGGTCTTTCGGATTCAAGTCTTGGCGAGTGTGTTACGGCAAGACTGGGATATGGAAAGCTATGAGTGCTTAAGATTGCTTGGTATTGCGATCTTGGCAAGTGATTGGGTTTAAACTCTCAGAAGCTCACAGATTGCCCAAGCGTCATCTACCATTTGTGGATTTCAGCAATGTGAAAACTAAAAATCGGATGAACGGTCAAAACCAGGTATAGAAAGGAATTGGGAGTCTTCTGAAGTATCCTTTGTGCTTAGTTAGTGCTGTGCTAGACAACAAGATACAGTCCCAAAATTTGCAAAAGCTCATCGTAGATTGCGGGTAATGGAAATAGGCAAAATGTTACTACATTTTCAATGTATTTTGTTTATTTTTTTCCAAGTTATAAAAGATAACTTAACAATAATAAAAATTTGTGACTCGAGCTAGGGAAACTAGAAAAAATAAGAAAAAATTATGTGAAAACAAGATTACCTTATGAAATTGTATTAAAAATAAATAAAAATAACAATTTGATATCAATTCTTGCTTTTTGGATTTTACTTTGACTAATCCAAGACCTTTATGCCAAACCTTGGTTTAAAAATAATCTCATTAAATGTACGTTTCGGCTGGGATTGGATTAAAAATCCATGCATAAACGAAATTGTTAGTGCTGTTGTGGATCAGCTTTGACGTCTCCCACTTGTGCTCATCGGCCATTGCAGTGAAGCTTCGAACGGTCTTAGACCATTTCTTTATCTTTTCTTTTGTTGAGAATTTAATATCGATCGGGCCGATACCTCTTATATTCATGTTGCGCCTTCACTAATGTCTCGAGGTTTTAGCACAACTGGTTTCAATATGGTATCAGAGCAAGGTAGGTCCCTAGTTCGAGTCTCGCTCCTACCTGTTTCCACGAGCCACAAATGGCAACGTGCGGGGGAGTGTTGAGAATTTAATATCGACCGGGCCAATCCCTCTTATATTCATGTTGCACATTCACTATTGCCTCGAGGTTTTAGCGCAACTGGTTTCAATATCTTTTGTAATCTATGAAACACGAGAAAGGAGGAGGCAGTGAGACATTGGGAGCAGGTAGTGACTTAAAGGGGTGAGACTCATCAAAGCTGTAAGGTGTTGTGGTAGCTCTCTTTGTGTTGGCGATATTATGCTTGATAGCAGTCGAAAGGGCTACCACAAAGAGACCACGGTGTTAGGAATTAGACACCTTAAATCCAAACTAGCGATAGCAATAATAATAATCGCAGAAAAAAGAAAAAACTAGAACAAAAAACATAACAAGATTTATATTGGTTCCCCTCAAGGTAAGACTACATCCTGTCTTTTACCGCTGCAGTAATTCACTACGAAGACGAAATAGTATACAAGAGAGATCGCACATACATACAGGTGTTGTTTTTCTCTAACCTCTCTAAGCCGCAACTAATGCACCTCGAATGATGATTAATTAACTCACTCTATGTTGTAGATTTAGGTCCATGTCCATTATTTTCATTTTTTTCAAAGACGTGCAGGCATGTTTTAGAGAATAGAAAAAGGGTCTGTTGTGGCCCTGAACCAAATTTGACAACTTATGCAAGTTGGCTGTTTTCTATTAACTAATTTATTGAGCCTTATCAGCACAAGTTGAAATCTCTTACATTATTGGTGTAAGCTCTGTGATAAGCATGTTTCGATAATCAATTTAAAGTGGTATATGCAATTCTTTCACTGGGTTCAGTTTCGATAATCCAGGATTGTTTTAACTAATAGAGGGCCTTTATGTTTTAAAATTAGTTCCATCCCATTTGATCTTTGCTCCACTAGAAATTATAATCTCTTCAAATGTACAATATATGAAATAAAAAAATAAAACAACGACAACAATGACAACATCTAGGTGTTGACGAAGAAGTTTTTTGTACTTCTGTGGCCTGTGCGTCGTCAGCTTTGCCGTCTCCACAGTCGTGGTAATTTGCGATTGCAGTCATGCTTTGAGCTGTCTTATACCGTGTTTCTTGATCTTCTCCTTCTGCCGACACAAAAGGCCATAGGAAATACAAGTGTCTGCAATGAAGTAGGCGAAAAGAAAACAAGGTTTACGGTTGTAGTCTTAGGGTCAACAAGAGAATGAGCTTAGGGTTGGATCATCACTTCCAGACTTTACCTACTGTATCGTGTATGTCTCTATTACGAAACTCAACAAAAAGGAAGCTACTCAAAAAGAAATTAAATTCACAAACTCTTTGCCATTTAATGTCTCCTTCTCAACTGCAATACATGTACTCACAAATTAACCGGATAGGGTTTCTTACCCCATTTATTTCACAAACGTAAGGATTTTCTAGTCTCATATTAAACTACATTTCGTACAGACAAAATGGAAATAAACGGCTGGACCGAAGTGCTTGCCATGCATGTAAGAATGTATTGCTGACGAGTACGTCTCCCAGCTTCAACTCTTCTCGTGTCTGATGCTCGCTTTTGAGCAGATGCATCAGGTTTGAAGACAAACTCCAACGACTCAGAATTCTCTTTATTCTCGCTATCTTATAGTTCCTGCAAGAGAAAAAGAATTTAGCAAAATAACTGTTAACAAAAGCCTACATTACAAATTGACCTTCTCATCCTTGGGCATTAAGTAAAGAATGCTTACACAAACCAAACAGAGCTAATAATACGTTGATTGGCCTTAGTAGCCCTTGGGAGGTGGGGGAGAGTTATAGTAGTAGTGTATTGGTGGTGACGGTGATGGAGGGGGCGGTGACTTGTAGTAATAAACCGGAGGAGGAGACTTAGCAGGTGGAGGAGGTGATTTATAGTGATAGGGAGGAGGGGGGGACTTGGCTGGCGGAGGAGGAGACTTATAGTGGTAGGGAGGAGGAGGAGACTTAGCTGGCGGAGGAGGTGACTTGTAGTGGTAAGGAGGAGGAGGTGACTTAGCTGGTGGAGGTGGTGATTGGTAATGGTATGGGGGAGGAGGAGATTTGGCTGGTGGTGGTGGTGATTTGTAGTGATAAGGAGGAGGTGGGGACTTTACTGGTGGAGGAGGTGACTTGTAGTGATATGGAGGTGGTGGAGATGGTGATGGAGGAGGAGGTGAGTTATAGTGGTAAGAAGGAGGGGGGGACTTTACTGGTGGAGGAGGTGACTTGTAGTGATATGGAGGTGGTGGAGATGGTGATGGAGGAGGAGGTGAGTTATAGTGGTAAGGAGGAGGGGGGGACTTCGCTGGTGGGGGAGGTGACTTGTAATGGTATGGAGGAGGTGGAGAGGGTGAAGGAGGAGGAGGTGAGCTGTAGTGGTAAGGAGGAGGAGGGGACTTAGTTGGTGGTGGAGGAGATTTGTAGTGATATGGTGGAGGTGAAGATTTAACAGGTGGAGGAGGTGAGCTGTAATGGTAAGGGGGTGGTGGAGATGGAGACGGAGGAGGTGGAGATTTGTAATGATATGGTGGAGGAGGTGACTTCGCTGGAGGTGGAGGTGACTTGTAGTGATATGGAGGTGGCGGAGAAGGAGATGGTGGAGGAGGTGACTTATAGTGATATGGTGGTGGTGGAGAAGGAGATGGAGGAGGTGGAGACTTGTAATGGTACGGTGGTGGAGGAGATGGGGACGGTGGTGGTGGGGACTTGTAATGGTATGGTGGTGGAGGAGATGGTGATGGTGGAGGTGGGGACTTATAGTGGTATGGTGGCGGTGGAGAAGGAGAAGGAGGCGGTGGAGACTTGTAATGGTATGGCGGTGGAGGAGATGGTGATGGCGGAGGTGGGGATTTATAGTGATATGGCAATGGTGGAGAAGGAGACGGTGGAGGTGGAGACTTGTAATTGTATGGTGGTGGAGGAGAAGGGGACGGCGGTGGTGGAGACTTGTAGAGATAAGGCGGAGGAGGAGAAGTGTAGTAATAAGAATGCTTATCGGTGTCTGCCTTAGCGATTGCTATCAGGCATAGTGCCACTGCAAATGCTAGGCAGGCCCAAAGCCGCGGCTGCCCCTGTCTGCGCATCTCTGAACCTCCCTACCTCTGCTTCCGTCTTGATGGGAAACCAAGAAGCGAGTTCACGGTTTGCATGGGCAGCAGAAAGCCCTTTATATAGAAAGCCACCGTCCTCTAGTTGCACATCAGAAAATACTATAACTATAGTTAAAATGAGCAGAGCAGCTGTATTCAACTTCAATAATATCTGCAAACGCCATTTTTCCACGTCTGGTATTGCGTTCCCACTTCGCATAATCTCTCACTTGTTTCCCTTGGAATCAAATTGAGACCAAGATATCTGTAATCGGAATTTCTGTAGTAGGTGGAGCTGGAGTTGAGGCCCCCATCTACATTTTCAAAATGCTTCCGCGTCTGATCTGAATCGACGTGGGGCACTCGTCGGGAAGTCCAGTCATGCAAATACAAGTACTGGCGACAAAATAGGGAGTCAGTCGTCTCCCTGATTGTATTGGACATATCATCCAGCAGCTCGGATAGCGAAGGTCAATGGTGGGGGTTTCTGGCCTACGTTCTACTCCATTGCTCCCGATTTCTTCCCTCTCGTTATTATCTGCTGTCTTCTTCTGTGCCTGCATTTGTTTTTTCTCCATACAGTGTTGACTATTCATTTTTTTATAAGAGAGAAAACAGAAAACTTCAGTCGGTGCTGACTTCTCTCTTTTTATAAAATGAAAAAAGGATATCATTCGGACTCATGCATTATTGATTTGTTCTATGGAAAATAATGGGTCAATTATTTGTGAGACTTAAAAGAGTTGTATGGGCTGAAACGGAGTATACATTGAACCTTCATTTGTTTAAATGTTGTGGAGTCTAATGAACGTCTTATATTGAATCGGTACATGGATTTGGAGATTTCACTCTTGCATTGTGATTGCCCTAGTTTTTTGCTTATATTTGGCATGCCGTTATTAAGGTTTTGAATTTCGGAAAAGGATCTCTAGTTACTGCCCGAGAGAGGTTAGAGAAAAACACTTGTAAGAATGTGTAATTTCTATTATAAACTATTTCATCTTCGTAAGATTAGTACAGCGGCGGAAGTCGGGACGTCGTCTCACCTTGAAGTGAACCTGTATAAATCTTATTGTATTTTCGTACTTTTTTTTTTTTTCTGCGATTATTATTATTACTCTCTTAGAGTTTGGAATTAGAGCTTTTAATTCCTAACGTCATTTACTTTAATACACTTTGTTCTATGATTTGAAGCAGAAGTGAGAAGGTTTGAAAACGAATTCTTACAAGTCTCACGTATCTGAACTTGAGCACGATCAGGATTTTCTCGGGGTCTAGCTTGGGTGGAGTTAATGCTAATTCACCACATCGAAGAAATAGAAATGAAGTGCGATGAGAACTGAGAAGCAGTACTCCTTCGTTCAATTGTCATGCTGACACTGATATGATACTTTCTGAGGGCCTACCCTGTACAGAGTGCGATCCCTGCAGTCTATTGATCCATTAGAATTACAGAATATTCCACTGGTATATAAATGAAGTGCAGGCTGAGCAGTATCTAGTACAAAATGCGAAATGGATATTGATCTATTTTCATTGCTCTTTGAACAACTAAGACAGCTAACATTAAAAATGACAAAATTTTCTTAAGTAAAACTCGATTACAGTATCTTGGTCAAATGAATTTTTAGTTTGTAATTTTATATATGTTTTTCTATTGCCACAAAGTGAGGAATAACTTGTCTTGTTCATATATTACAAATTTTTTACTTCTAGTTACTCCAATTCGATTCCCATAGTTCAATGTACTCACTTGTGGTTCTACCCACCATGGTTTTCATACTCAATGCTTGGGGCCTCAATTTTCAAGTTGGATCGGGAACTCATGAGTCTGGTGGTCCAACTTGGCTCGAGTCCAAGGGGACTCTAGAAGGGCCTTGCTCCCCTCTAACACCTGCCCTATCTCAATTCCTAATCGACTTGGCCGATTGGCTAGTAGATCAACTTGGCAAGTCGAAAAATCATGCTTACCTACTCGATTATGCAATTGGGATATATGTAATTAAGACAACCAAGGAAAAGGGAATCAATAAAAAGGTAGGACTTGCACTTTGTTCTCTTCTTCTAGAAAATTTTAATTGAATTAAATATAAATTCGACAATAGGAGATGGTACACGAAACTTCCTCGAGAACTTTTAAGATGCATCTCAGGAAATGGTAATTGGGTTTGTTTAGCTACATACGACCCAAATGAATGTATTGGAAGAATTTCACTTTGATACAAGAATAAAAACATCTTGGATTTATTATTTAGGAAGAGACCACTTAACCTTGGTTAGGTATTATGGGATGGTTTTAAATCTAGCGTCAATAAAATATCAAACTAGCTACACCCACCTCAGCCTAAAACTTATCAACATGTAATAGTCACAAAGAAGATTCACGAGTGTTAGAATTGTTCCACATTGATACAAGACTGAAGATATCTTCCCATATGTTTAAAAACTGGATCAGGTTTGAACAGTGTGAAGTTAGAATTGCTCAAAGGAATTTCATTTGTGTAGACTTGAGCTATGCAAGGACCATTTATGCCCATTTCTTCATGTTTATGTCATCATAGATATGTTGGAATCCGTAATAGTAAATTCTAATCCAGAATTTACAACATGCTAGAATATTAGGATTGAAAACATCCCTGGATCCATTCCGTGACTTTCGTCTTCTGATGCGGAATTTATTGTGACGAACGATAAGAACGGATATTAATGTTGTGCTCTTCCTCAACTAAATCGTCTTATTCCTCAATGGGACCTTCGTCTCTCTTCCGGATGGGGAGAAAGGAAACTGTGTGTGATTTAGTATATTGGGGACCATAACCATGTTGTGTCTCTTTATATAGGGTTCCCATAATTCCCTATGGTATCTACTCAATTGGCCCATATTCATGGCCCATTCCTTAATGGGCTTAACAAAATTAGATCACTTAATTTCAGCCCGATCCATTAATAATAGAAAATATAATTGCATAATAAATATGTTACCCAAATTAGAATAGGAAATGTTAATTTCCTAACAATCTCCCACTTGGGTTACATATCATTCCTGAAATAATTATATCACAATTCTTTAGGTGCGCATCTGTATACTATTAATAATGGAACCATCGTATATATTAATAATGGAACCACCGCGACTTTCATCACATTGCATTCGTGACTAAACCACAATGATCACCATACTAATACACTCAATGACGTAGATCAAATATGGATGAGTAGCATGGAAAATACATGCAATGTGATCTCAAACATGCCTATTTCCAACTAGTCCTTCTTTAGTCTTTAGTGAGATCTTTCCATAGTTCTTAATGCAATGTGAATATTGCACATAGAAAAACACAAGCAAATTCATAAATAAAATAATAAGCAATCAATTTTATTAAAAAATCAAATAACTCAATGTCTAAAGCAAACATATAGTACAAAAATGACTCTCACTAAACCAAGGTATCCTCAGAAATAACACCCATATGAGTAGTGTCCTCATGAAAGACTTTAGGCGGTAAACCCTTGGTTAATGGGTCTGCTAGCATAGAGTATGTCCCTATATGTTCTATAGAAATCTGTTTATTCTGAACTCTCTCCTTAACAACTAGAAACTTGATGTCAATAAACTTTGACTTCGTCGAGCTCCTGTTGTTGTTGGAATAAAGTACAGTCGAGTTATTGTCACAGTAAATCTTTAATGGCCTATCAATGCTATCTACCACTTGCAGCCCAGTAACAAAGTTTTGCAACCATATTCCGTGGTTAGATGCCTCAAAACAAGCAATGAACTCCGTAGCCATGGTTGAAGAAGCTATGAGAGTCTGCTTAGTAGACTTCCATGAGATAGCTCCTTCACCCAACATAAAGATGTAGCCTGATGTGGAGCGTCTGCTATCTTGGCATCCGGCAAAGTCGGAGTCAGATAACCCAATGATATCTAAACTGTCTGATCTCCGATAAGTAAGCATGTAGTCTTTTGTTCTCCTCAAATAACGCATCACGCTTTTGGCTACCTTCCAATGTTGCATACCCAGATTACTTAAATACCTGCCCAGAATTCCTACTATAAATGCTATGTCAGGACGAGTACAAACTTGAGCGTACATTAAACTCCTTACTACTGATGCTTAGGGAATTTTCTGCATCTCTGTTCTATCAAGATCATTTTTAGGGGATTGTTTGAGACTAAACTTGTCTCCTTTAGCAACGGGTGTGTCTCCTGGTTTACTATCTTTCATATCGAATTTGCTCAATACCTTATTAATATAGCTCTTTTGTGACAACCTAAGGATACCTTGAGAACGATCTCTACGTATCTATATACTTAATACAAAAGAGGCATCACCAAGATCTTTCATCTCGAATTTCTTCATCAGAAATTTCTTGGTTTTGTGCAGTAATCCTATATCGCTACTAGAGAGTAGAATATTATCGACATATAATATCCGAAAGATATATTTACTCCGACTGAACTTATGATATACACAGTCATCAACAACATTCGCCTCAAAACCGTACGAGGTTATGACTTGATGGAACTTGTGATACCATTGACGGGAAGCCTATTTGAGATCATATATGGATTTCTTCAATTTACAGACCATAGACTTTGGATCACCAGATACAAAGTTTTCTAGTTGTACCATATAAATCGTCTCATCAATGTCTCCATTAAGAAACGCAATTTTGACATCCATCTGATGTAGCTCTAGATCTAAATGAGCCACTAGTGCCATTATTGTTCTAAAAGAGTCTTTTGAAGATACCGGAGAGAAAGTCTCTTTATAGTCTATGCCTTCCCTTTCAGTAAAGCCTTTAGCGACTAGACGGGCCTTATATCTCTCGACATTGCCCTTTGAATCCCTCATGGTTTTAAATATCCATTTACACTGGGCTTCGCACCTTTAGGCAACTCGATGAGATCCCAAACGTCATTGTCATTCATAGACTTTATCTCATCATTCATGACATCAATCCACTTTTGAGAGTTAGAACTACGCAAGTCTTGACATAAGTTAATCGGGTCATCTTCTGTCAATCCAACGCCATCCTCATGTTCTTGATGCACTCAACACAAACTTGGAAGTTTGTAGTATCTAGGGGTTCAAGAATTTCATCCGAAACAAGCCTTTGAATTCTCTGTTTAGAAATATGTCCTAAGCGTTTGTGCCATAATGTGGTGGAATTCTCACTTAATTTTTGCTTCGTACCACGTAAACTAATTTGAAATATTTCTCTATAGGAACTAACAACATCAAGCATATATAGATTATCAATTAAGGGACCAGAACTAACAAAATTTGAGTTTTGGTAGAGACTAACTTTATTATTTCCAAAAGAACAAGAAAAACTTGATTTGTCCAAAATGGAAATAGAAATTAAATTCCACCTAAAAGACGGTGCAACAAATGTCTCAAATAAATCCAAATAAAATCTAGTGGTTAATTGTAATCTGAAAGTTCCTATAGCCTCTACTGCAACTTTATTTTCGTCGCCCACAAAGATGAATTTTTTAGCATCACTTTGCAGTCGGCTCCACAGGCAACCCTGCAAAGACATACTAATGTGAGTGGTAGCACTAGAATCCACCCACCAAGTGTCTTTAGGTACAGAAGCTAAATTAACTTCAAAACAAACTAAAGTTAAAGGCATACCCTTCTTTACACGCCAAGTGGTATACTTGGGACAATCCTTTTTCATATGTCCTGACTTCTTGCAGAAGAAGCAAGTAAACTCCTCAGCCTGCTTCTTCTGTTTCTTAGTCTGAGAAGAACCTACCGCAGTATCCTTACCTCTCTTCTTCTTTTTGTATCGAGAGGTTGAGGCCAAGTGAGCACTTTCAGTCTTATCCCATTGTTGCCTCTCTTCCTCTTGCACAGTGAGATATAAGCTCATTTAGGGACCATTTGTCCTTCTGAGTGTTATAACTCACTTTGAATTGGCCAAAGTGTACAGGAAGAGAGATCATAACCAAGTGCACGAGCAAGTCCTCAGACAGCTCTAACTTAAGTGACTTGAGTTTTGATGTGAGATGAGACATTTCCATGATGTACTCTCTTATGTTCCCTTTGCCTTTATACTTTACCGAAATGAGTTTAGCCAAAAGGCTACTGCTTCTGATTTTTCATTCATGGCACAATATTGTTCAATTTCTTCTAGGAACTTTTTGGCGCTTTTGCTCTTTGTCATAGAGTTCTGAAACGCCTCTGGAATGAAGTGTTTCATGATCATCAAACACATTCGGTTAGAGCGATTTTAACCTCATTGAGGTTATTAGGAGTAGAAATGGGTGGCTCTGCCCGTAGTGCAAGATCTAAATCCATACAACCGATGACAATTTCCACGGTATCTTTCCAGGCCTTAAAATTCGTCCGGCTTAACATTGGAATGCTGCTTATTTGAGCAGTAACATTTGTAGCAGTATCAACAAAAACTGTATAAATAACAAAATAAACAAGCATATCCACATTAACTAGCATGTCATATAAAGAAAAATAAGACAAGTAAAAAATAAAATCCAAATTGGGGACCCATCTCAAGATACCTAGTACAACATTAATTCCTAGTCTTTGGACAGAAAAATTAATTGTAAGTGGTACTCTTAGTGCAATGATCAAATACTGACAATCGGTTCTGTCAAACAATAGCCTTTCTTTGGACCGACTATTGTTCACATGAAAAGTCTTTATAATTGCCACGCATTGATCATCATAGGTATGTTGTTTATTTGGCCAAATTGTGTCTTCCTTTGGGACGAGCACAATTTGCATAAATAAATCCGTACAAAATCTATGTATTTCTAGTCAAATTATTCTACACTACAGAGGTTACTTTGGCAACATGTAGCTTCAAACAATTTGATTGAAAATACTAGACCAACTGAACAAAATAATTTATTTTTTTTATTCAGTTGCCCAACACTTTGGCACCGCCCCATGGGCGTCGCGGCGTTGGTCTTTATTCCCTTGGAGCTGCAATGAATGTTCTATAATGTAATATATATATATATATATATATATAAATAAAAAATTTAGTCATATGTAACAAAACAATATGAGCAGCCTTATTGAGCATATACACCAAACAAAAAGTTTTAGCTCGGTCGAGCAAGCTCAGCCCGAGTTGACCCGATCTGCAGCAATCGGTTCAAGTCAATCTCGGTAGGTAAAGCTACAAACCAAAGGTTTTTTTTCTGCAATTTGTCCAACAGACAATGCAGCTCACGCAAGGGTTGTTGCGTTTGCCCAACAGACATGGCAGCATGTCCGTTGTTGTGAAGGAGCACGGCAGTTACCCAACAGACAAAGCAGCGCACCCACTACAGTGACCGTGCACGATATTTACCCAATGGTCATTGCAAAGCACTCGTTGCCGTGAACGGGCACGGAAGCGCGGCTGATGGGCTCTGCAGCGCACCGAGTCCCAGCGCCTACGGGCAAGGCAGCGCTCCCGATGGGCACTGATGTTGCCCAACAACACGGTAGCGCTTCCGACGGGGGCTGTTGTCGCCCAATCTTCCTCCGTCAGCCGATCTGTCGTCGCTCGTTCCCTTCTGACGACAGAAGCGATGACGACAGCGGAAAAAATGATACCCTCTCCAGACAGGGGCTGCAGCGTGCCCAGGCGTCCTCCGTCGCCTCCCCCTTTCCCGTCGAACGTCGTTGCAGCGTCGGCTTAATCCGTCGCCCCCTCTTCCACGCGTAGAGAGAAGGGGGGGTGGGGGCATCGATGCAGCGGATTTCGTCGCCGCTCCCATTTATCCCGCGGGACGTCGCTGCAGCATCCGACGATGCGGCTACTGTAGCGTGTCACTTTTTTTTTTTTTTTGCTTCCTTCCTTCACGCACTGCGTACTGGAGTTCAACTTCTCCTTCAACCTCCAGCCACGCGCAATCCTCCACTGTCGACGGAGACGAATTCCGTGTAGAAATTAAAATTTCTGCACTCCACGGAATTAATTTAGAAATCCTAATAATCTAATATGTACCGCTCTGATACCACTTGTTGGAATCCATAATAGTAAATTCTAATCCAGAATTTACAACATGCTAGAATATTAGGATTGAAAACATACCTGGATCTATTCCGTGACTTTCGTCTTCTAATGCGGAATTTACTGTGATGAACGATAATAACGGATATTGATGTTTTGGTCTTCCTCAACTAAATCGCGTTATTCCTCAATGGAACCTCCGTCTCTCTTCCGAATGGGGAGAAAGGAAATTGTGTGTGATTTAGTATATTGGGGACCATAACCATGTTGTGTCTATTTATATAGGGTTCCCATAATTCCCTATGGTATCTATTCAATTGGCCCATTCCTTAATGGGCTTAACAAAATTAGATCACTTAATTTCAGCCCATTCCATTAATAATAGAAAATATAATTGCATAATAAATATGTTACCCAAATTATAATAGGAAATGTTAATTTCCTAACATGATAATGACAAAAAACCTGATTATAGTATTTGTGCCTATACTAGAAATACAAACTATAAGATAACCTATCCTGTGCTTATGCTACACTTTTCTGACTGCCGATTACTTGGATTCAATTCCCAGAGTTTTTGTACACGCTTATGCTTCTACCCATACGATTCAAAACAGAACATTTAGCTATCCAATTACGAACAACGAAAACGAAACATGAAAAAATGTAGGAGTTGCACTCTATTCTCGTTATCAAGAAATATCAAATTAATCAAATATAACTTCAGCAACAAGAAAGAAACGATAGCCAGTAGTACAATGTGCATCCTTGTCTCTGTTTATTCTCAGAAATATACGATACGAAAATAAAATAAGAACAACAACATGCACGGTTGAGCTTCTTAGCATTCTGTAATTTCAGAACCTCTTTCCACGTAACAAGAATCAAACTAATTAATCGTGCCACTTGTAGTCCTTTGGTGGAGCGGGTGAGTAGTAATAATCGTAAGGATGTGGCGGGGATAGTGTGAGGGTGGTGGTTTGTAGTAGTAAGGAGGAGGTGAGGATGGAGATGGTGATGGTGGTGATTTGTACTAGTAGTGAGGAGGTGGAGGAGAAGGAGATGGTGGTGGTGGTGACTTGTACATGTAAGGAGGGGGTGGTGATGGTGAAGGAAGTGGAGGAGATTTATAGTAGTACGGAGGTGGAGGTGAAGGAGATGGTGGGGGTGGTGATTGGTAAACATATGGAGGAGGAGGTGAGGGTGATGGTGGAGGTGGTGACTGATAAATGTAAGGTGGTGGTGGTGATGGCGAGGGAGGTGGAGGAGATTTATAGTAGTATGGAGGAGGAGGTGATGGAGATGGAGGAGGTGGTGACTTGTAGACATATGGAGGAGGAGGAGGCGATGGTGAGGGTGGGGGTGGTGATTTGTAAACATATGGAGGAGGAGGAGGAGGAGGAGAAGGTGAAGGTGGGGGTGGCGACTGGTAAACATATGGAGGCGGAGGTGATGGTGAGGGAGGTGGAGGAGATTTATAGTAGTATGGAGGAGGAGGTGATGGAGACGGAGGAGGTGGTGACTTGTAGACATATGGTGGAGGAGGCGACGGTGAAGGTGGGGGTGGTGATTCATAAACATATGGAGGAGGAGGAGAAGGTGAGGGTGGGGGTGGCGACTTGTAAGCATATGGAGGCGGTGGTGATGGTGAGGGAGGTGGAGGAGATTTATAGTAGTATGGAGGAGGAGGTGATGGAGATGGAGGAGGTGGTGACTTGTAGACATAAGGAGGAGGAGGCGACGGTGAGGGTGGGGGTGGTGATTGGTAAACATATGGAGGAGGAGGAGAAGGTGAGGGTGGGGGTGGCGACTTGTAAACATATGGAGGTGGTGGTGATGGTGAGGGAGGTGGAGGAGATTTATAGTAGTATGGAGGAGGAGGTGATGGAGATGGAGGAGGTGGTGACTTGTAGACATATGGAGGAGGAGGCGACGGTGAGGGTGGGGGTGGTGATTGGTAAACATATGGAGGAGGAGGAGAAAGTGAGGGTGGGGGTGGTGACTTGTAAACATATGGAGGTGGTGGTGATGGTGAGGGAGGTGGAGGAGATTTATAGTAGTATGGAGGAGGAGGAGACGGAGATGGAGGAGGTGGTGACTTGTAGACATAAGGAGGAGGTGGTGACTTGTAGACATAAGGAGGAGGAGGCGACGGTGAGGGTGGGGGTGGTGATTGGTAAACATATGGAGGAGGAGAAGGTGAGGGTGGGGGTGGCGACTTGTAAACATATGGAAGCGGTGGTGATGGAGATGGTGGGGGTGGTGACTTGTAAACATAGGGAGGTGGTGGTGGTGGAGAACTGTAGTAGTAAGTATCATGGTCTGCTGCCACTCTGGTAGCAACCAAGCACACGGCCACCGCAAAGACCAGGCTGGGCCATTGCAGCCCCATCTCCGGCTTCCCCATTCCTGCCTTGGATGCCAAGCTGCCGACCCAAGTGAAGCTACTTCAAGCTCTGCTACTACAAGCTGTTGATTTCAGGATGGAAAACCTCAAGGTCTCTTAATCCATGATTTGGAAAGAAGAGAGGCCTTTATATAGCAAGCTGACAGATCCTTCCACCGGGAAACTTTCAATAAAATACAGTAAATTAGCTGGAAGTAGACGTATTCAAATCCTACATCTGCAGTTCCTCCTCGCCTTTCTGATACCCAGTCGTTAACATTTCTTTGTCTCGCTTTGTTTGATTAAATCCAAGCAGGAATATGTCGACGGTGGAGAAATGCAAATCATGAAGAAAATGGAACATAGGGTTGGTGAAGTAAGTCGCTGCTTTCGCTATTTTTTTCCCCAACGTGAACGCGTCTCCTCCGAGAGGAAAACGGGCATTTGGCAGCGGTCGGAAGCTTCCCCAGTTGAATATACTATCGAAGCATGATGGAAACAAGGAGGTTGTGAAATCAAGATTATGAAAATGTTCTAAAATTTTACAAATCCTGCCAGAGTTTATTCAAATTATTATATACGCGGAGTTTTGACTTTGAAGAGGTAAGAATAACGATTTAATTTGCTGCAGCGAGGCTGGTGCTCACCCATCTTGTCACGAAAGAATGTTGGTGAAGGGTCGAAGCCTGCAAGCTGCACTAAGATAATGCAACAGGTAACACCTCAAAATAACTAAAGCGACTTCCCGTTTGTTTCTTGAAGGGAACAACAAAGACTCTGATTATTTAAAAACCCTCGGAGGAAATTCTCATTCTACCAAATCTGAACATCTGGCTTTAGTGGTTTCATTCTACTGCAAATAATACTGGACAGTATTTAAAGAATATGAAACAAAGTAACAATTTTGAATAACTCCTACCTGAAGCGCGTTTCAGTATAGAACTGAGTCATGGCTTTCTATCCGCGTCTGGTTCCGTCTCATGCTGAAACGCAACTTAAGAAAATCTCAGAACTTCGAAAGCTTCAATGGGTACTTGTCATTATTTGATTCTAATTAAGGATATGGGAGCATTAACTGGATCACAGCAAGAAGACCTGAACATGATTAGAAAGACACAGAGACCTCCTTAAGACAGATTATTACTGTTAATGATCTTTCATTTGGAGAGGTCCAAGACGTTTTTCTTATAGTTTCTGACTCTTACAACCCAAAACCAACTAATTTATTGTTTGTCATTCTCATCTGAAAGCTACATTTTAGAGTATTTGTATGACTTTTTCCCATGCAAGGACTAATGAATCTCATGAATTATGATTTGTTTGGCTGAATTGAATAAAACTAAATCAGATCATCAAAAATTGGCACTCTACAATTTTTTAAAATTTTTTACACCATCGTTTAGCAAATCATTTGATAATTTTAGTACCACTTTCGTTTTTCAATGGTGCAGTTGCATATTTTCTTTCACGTAATCGATAGACTAATCCTCATTAAGACAATGGTGGGACGTGTCTTAATTTCTTCCCTGTCTTTTCAGAAAGAAGACATCTTTGTTCATGAAAATCTCAATAGATATTGCTGATCTTTCATTCAAATTTCAACAGCTCACAATATTAAAAGAAGGTTTATTTCGGGTCTAACTTCAAGCTTTCGAAAAGAAATACAAAAGAGACATCTTACCTACAGGGATAAACTAAGATATGAAGTTGGAAAAGTAGGACTTTCGAGGAGCTGGATCTGATCAGATAAACCAGTTTCTCAAATTTTGGTTTGTATATCTTTAGTCATTAAGTTTAAGTCTAAATGCTTTATTAATAGACTTGGATCTAATTCAGATTTTTTACAATCTTGAAATTTTCCAGTGACATAGACATATCTATTTTTTAAACATGTTTAATATGTCTATGCAAGCGAATCCTTTATAGATGTTCAAGTGGAAACCAGCTAATTGGTTCAGTTCTACTTGGCTCGTGTAGTGATTCTATCTTTGATGGCGGAAAATAATGGAGAAAGAGTTGTACTCACCTAAAATGGGTTAATCCAAAATGAATTACTCAGTTCATTTGATTAGGCCCTTAGTCCAAGATGATCTCCTCCCCTCCCCCCAGGAAAGAAAAATTTCTTCCCGAAATTTTTTTCTCCCATTCGGCCTTCCTCCCCAGAATTTTTTTTCCTTTAATCTTCTCCCTCTCGGCCTCCCTCTCTTCCCCTTCTCGACCTCTGTCGCAGAGCACGGGAGACCGAGCCTCTCGACCCCCTGGTCCCTCGGCCTCCCTCTCTTCTCCTTCTCGGCGTACTGTTGGAGCGTCGCCGTAGTCTACCGCCATTATCGGCACTGAGGAAGACAACGCGCACGGTGAGGAAGACGAAGTGGTTTAATAATCCATATTTTTTATTTATAAAATAATTGTTTTTATTTATTCGATATATTCATTTTATAATTATTGTATTAAATTAGTGATTTAATAGTCATAATTAAAATATTATTAAAATAAATATTTGATAAATTTTTTTGGTTTAATTATCCCATTGCTATAATTAATTAAACCAACGGTTTTAAATTTTGTGACAATATATTATTAATTAATAATACGTAAAAATAAATATTATGTTATTGATCAAATAATATATTTATTTATTTATTATATTATTTTTTTATTACTGTATTAAATTAGTGGTTTTTAATGTTAGAATATATCTTATGTTATTAAAAAAATAATTTATTTCTTTATTATATTCGCTTATGTTATTTTTTACTTTTATTTGTTGATTTCAGGACTCTATGAATTTAGCTCATAGAGAAAAAGGGAAAGAAAACCATTAGGAAAAAACTGGAGGAAGAAGGGTTATGGAATTGATTATTCCTTACCCTCCCCCTGAAGCTCTATTTATAGATTTATGAAACTACAATATTATAATAATACCCCTAAACTTAGGATTTAGGGTTTAGGGTTTTAACCGTAGAACTTTAACATAATTACATCAATGTCATCTCTATGAGATGACACTTTATTTACCAACCTGCCATCAATGTATCTGGGCTTATGGGCCTTCTCCTTGATTTGTGGGCCTTGACCCAATCTTCTATATGTCTTGGTTGCATGGGTCTACCTTGGTCTTATAGGTTTGGGCCCAACTTCTAATACACTTGGATATGTAAATGTTCCTTGGTCGTGTGGGCTTGGGACCTGTCTTCCAACACTCCCCCTCAAGCTGGGGATGAGAGAATAGCATGAACTCCTAACTTGCTGCAAATGATATATAAAATCTTTTTTATATAATAGGCCTTCATCTTCCAAAACTCCCCCTCAAGCTGGGGGTGAGAGAATAGCATGAACTCCCAACTTGCTGCAAATGATGTATAAATTTTTTTTTATATAATATGCCTTCATCTTCCAACACTCCCCCTCACGCTGGTGTTCTCGTTCATAAAGCCCAGTTGGTATAATATTAGTGAGAGTAAATCACTCCTAGTCGCTAAGACATTGCTCTGAAGTGTCTACCTCCACCACCATGTCCCTCCACAAGACAATAACTCTCAAATGGTAGAGTAATATATGATATTAATGGGGGGAAGTAACATAAATATAACAATAAGTTCCTCCGTCATGGACTTCCAACCACAAAAATTTTGATATTTTTTACAAGGATGAAGTTCCTCCACCATGGACCCAACCACAAAAATTTGATATTTTTTACAGAAATGAAGTTCCTTCGTCATGGACTCCTAACCACAAATAAATTTGATATTTTTTACGGAGATGAAGTTCCTCCGTCATGGATTCCAACCACAAATAAATTTGATATTTTTTACGTGGACAAAGTTCCACCGTCATGGACTCCCAACCACAAATAAATTTGATATTTTTTATGGGGATGAAGTTTCGCCGTCATGTACCAACAAAAATTGATATTTTTTACGGGGTTGACAATAAATAATGGTATGAGGCTACCTTTTCTTTAATAATAATGTCTCAATAAAAGAGACAATAGCAGCAACTGAAATGGGCTTGGCTTGGCCCATTTAACTAGACCCAAAATAAACCTTGTAAAATAACCCATGAAATAATCCAATACACATATTTATACCAAATAATATGCTGACTAAGGAATAATGTGTCAATTCTTAAAAAATAATAATCCTGCGAGAGAAAATTTTTTACCGAGTGGCGCTAAAATCTTGGGCACATATACCGAGGCAAAAAATAAGTGGCCCGAGTCAGGTTGACCCAGACCCGAGTTGACCCGGTCTTGTTAGTGCAAAAACAGTACCTCGGGTCAGCTGGGAACTCGGTCTGGCTCGTTTCTTGGCTCGCTGGCTTGACTTGGGCGAGTTCGGGTTGGCAAAACAAGAGCAGGCCCGGCAGATTAATTGAGCTACAATAAACATGAAACATAAATTTTGCTACAGTACGTCTTCTTCCCTGGTTATTCGGCAACAGCAACTTTATAGAGCAGAGATAAATCCCGGAGAAGCAACTAACAAAAGAAACAGCAGAGTCATCTTCCCCGCTTCCAAAATTGCAGCAGACTAAATTTTCGAGAACTTTCTGAATGAAAACTCAATCCAGCAAAGTTTCCGAAATAAAATTTCTAACAGCTGGTTTCCGATTCTTACTACATTCCAGCATATGACTTTCCAAGATGAACTACACAGCTAGATTGATGCAGGCGAGAATATCTGATACGGGTATATATTCAGATCCTTAATCAGATCCTATGTAACTAGTCGGATCCTTAATCTGATTGATGTAAATAGTCGGATCTTTATTCGAAGTCGCTCCCATAGTCGGATCCTTAAACGGATCTTATGTATTGAACCTGGGTTGGACCATAATTCTTAGGGTTCTGGTTTGGGTTATTCCGAGCTACAGTCCAGGCTTGTCGAGGGCGTTGAATTTGTTTTAAAGGTTGTTTAGAGGTTTCTCTGGAGGTAGTTGAATGATATTTTGAATCGAGTTAGAGAATTTCTCTACGATTTCAGGGTGGATTTCGTGTGTTCCTCCGTGATTCTCAATTTGATCCGCCTACAGGATAATCGCTATTCTGTCCGGCGTCGATTGGTATCAGAGCATCAGGCTCCGGAAGAAACTGATCTAGCCAAAGACGTTGCAGCAAGCAGAAGGGTCAACGAAGACGACGCCGTCGCCATTGCTGTCACCGTACGGCGCCATTGCCGTCACCGTTGAGCTACCGCTCAACATTGCTGCCGAAAAAACTCGGGATTCGACCGAACAGAGCTTAGGACTTGACCGAGCAGTTACAGAAAATAGAGCAGAGGCTCAGGAGTTGCCGGAAGATAGGGAATCTGCAAGGAAAGGGTTCGGCATCAACATCGTCACCTCCGGAACTATCGTACGACGTTGCCGTTGCCGTCGTCGTGGCCGGAACAGCCGTCGATAGAGTTGGCCGAATGGAACAAGTTCGGGATTGACGGAAAATAGGGCACCAAAAAAGGGTTTTGTGGTGCCGAGAAAGGGGGTTTCGAGACAAGAGAACCTCATTGCCGAAGCGAGCTAGCGCCACTGGAGGCGACGAGCTGCTAGAGACGACGGTCAGAGAGGGCCACCGGAGGAGTCTCGATTTCGGAAAATCAGGTTTTGCGCTTCGAAATCCCAATTTCTGGAGTTTCGTCAGACTCGAGGTATTTTCGATTTGGGGGAAACCCTAAGTTATCTTATTTTTTTATTATTTTTTTATTAAAAAAAAAGTGGACAAATATTGTCTTCCATGGCTGGTGGTCGTGGTCGCAACCATAATATTCAAGTCATGATAATTGAAGATTTACAGAGGCAAGTTGCCAAGTTAGTGAAAATTGCAGATTTGCAGAGGCAAGTCGCAGAGTTAACCCAGCATCTCACGATGCAGGATTTCGGGTCTCGTGAGATGGAAGCTCACCATTACGATCCCAGGTTCGACAACCAGAGTTTAGGATACATGGAGCACCGCGGTCAGGGAGATCAACCTTTAGACCTCGGTTTCAGAGTAATGCTACCCGAGTTTTCTGGTATGTTACAAGTTGAACGATTCATCGCCCGGTTACCTGACAATAAGGCATTTGGTGACCCTATGTATGATGATGATGTTGAGGAACCTGTGTTTGATGTTGATGATGTAGAGGAAGACGTAGTCCATGCGATTGAAGAGCTTGGTGCCCCTAAATATGATTATGCAGCTGTTGAGGAAGACATGGTCGATGCCATTGCGGGGCTTGGTGAACCTGTGTATGATGTTACTGATGATGGTGATGTGTTGTGTGGTGATGGCCATGCGCCTTTGATTGTTCGTCAGAGTCTGGTGCCTCCCCAGGGGGCTTCAGGGGCTGATTGGCTGAAGGCCAATCTTTTCCACTCGACCTGCCCCGTTGTTGATCCAGTCTACAGTATGACCATTGACAGTAGTATTTGTGCAATTGTTATGTCTGACGTGACTGTCCGATCTCGTCAGGCAAGACCCTCTAATCCTCCGCTCGCCATGTTTTTAGTAGAGGTTGAGCCTGGAGACGTTGCGGAGGATCCTCCTCCTGGCCTGCCGCCTGAGCAGGAGAAGCTGGCCATTCCTGCGCGTCATTTGCAGACTTCAGATGTTTTTCATGTCTCACCCTTGTGTCCTTCATTTTTGGGTTCCGTTGAAGCTATTATGAACTCGAGGGTGAGTTCTTTCCAACCCGAGGAGACTGATGCAGGCGAGAATATCTGATACGGGTATATATTCGGATCTTTAATCGGATCTTTAGTCGGAGTCGGACCCTTAGTCGGATCATTATTTGGATCTTTTGTATTGAACCCGGGTTTGACCATAATTCTTACGGTTCGGGTTTGTGTTATTTCGTGCTGCAGCCCGGGCTTGACGGGGGCGTTGAATTTGTTTAAAAGGTTGTTTAGAGGTTTCTATGGAGGTAGTTGAATGATATTTTGAATCGAGTTAGAGAATTTCTCTACTATTTCAGGACGGATTTCGTGTATTTCTCCCGTGATTCTCAATTTGATCCGCCTACAGGATAATCGCTATTATATCCGGCGTCATAGATCCTGAAACTTTCCTCTAGTTTCCAGAATATCTAACGGAGTAGAGACTTATTTGTTGTCCAGAAGCAGCAACACATCAGCGATGAAGACGAGAAATCAGCAGCATGAGATTAATCAGCAACCGAAGATAAATTTCCAGCGAAGAGATAGCCAGAGGTTTTTCGAAAAAGGAAATAGCAGCAGAACTCAGAGATTAAGATCAAGTAATGTTCCAGAAATAAACCCGATGCCATTCCATATTGGAATTGGAACTTGCAGTAATTAATATCGATATTATTTCATAAGATACAGCCACCTAGTAAAGGAGACAAGCAGAGAATTTTCTGAATCCAGAAGGGACTGAATACCGAGAAACAGCGAAGCAATATCTTGAGCACTTCCAGAAATAAACTAGCACCAAGGAAGATAAAACCTCCAGAAAGAACGTCTCGGTGGCTGACTTGGATCAACAACAATAGAGATACCATAAGCCACAATAGAAGCAACGTGCTGAATCCAGCAAAGGATTGGTGATTAATCTTCAGATTCCAAAAAAAGGGGGACAAGACCGGAGTACTCCTGGGATGGCAAATTCAGTGGACGGCAATGCAGGGGAAGACTCTTCTGTGTTTTATAGTGGCACAAAAAGCACATGCTTCTTCGAGAGATTGTGATGGACTCCCATCTGGCCAGCCATCTTTGTTGCTTCAAGAATGGCTTGGTTTGCAGGGAGATGCAACTTAGCAAAATCGCAAAGGCGAGCTCTCATTGCTTTCAAACAAGCAGAGAGAGAGGGGCCCAGTGTCGGAGCAGGAATTCCGGAGATCAAATAGCAAGAACTCGATCGACTATGTGAATATGGCCAGCCTTCTCTTTAGTTTTTCGCCTACCACAACTCATCAGAATGACCCAGCAATGACCACCATCCACCGTAAAGCATTGGGTTATCAGTTGTAATGTTCTCTGGAATGAGCTTCACCCACAAGCAGACGATGCATCCACGATGACTCAGGGTTTTCTGAACGGGTGGCAATTACGGAAGTATAGGAGAAAAAAAACAGTGTGTAATGCTAGTAGCAGGAAAAACGGAGTAACAAAATAAAAAAAACCATGTTATAGCAACTATGAAAAAAAACAAATTAACAATATGAAAAAAGAAAATAATGGGTTTCTGAAATACCGAAAACCATACTACGAGTCCTGAAAATCAAAGTTCTGATACCATGTTGATTTTCAGGACTCCCATTATTAGGTTATCGTTTATTTTGATATCAAAGCAGGTTATGTGAGTTGACTTGGTCAACTCATGGAGGTAATGTGATCCTTTTCTTTAAACCCTAAACCTTAGATCTAAGTTCGTAGTTATTTTTTTCAGTCTTATAGTTTTCCTTTGCGTTTTTTACCTCTATACGGAGTTTTTTATATTTCAAATTATATATTGACGGAAAGATATTTGAGTCTACTTTCGAAAGAAAAAAAATTTATTCCAATTAGAGTCATCTTCAGAGAGATATCAATATTTGAATGAGCGAATGTCAGATTGCAAAAAGGTTCGAGCATTAACAAAAATCTTCAGATTTCGAGGTATTTTTTTATATCAATATCTAGACTTTATATCGAGAAATATATATATGAAAATAAATATTTGTAAGTCTATTCATTTTCCTATTCAACCAATTTTTTATCTGAGTTATCTACAAAGAGAAATCGATATTTGAAACAGTAAGAAAGCCTCAACTTCCGAGGTATTGTATGTTATCAAGAAAGATACTTTATATGGAAAATTATATATCAAACGAAAGATATGTAAATCTATTTTCTTACCTATTAAACCAATTCTCGGTATGATTTTTCTATAAAGAGATATTAATCTTTGAAAAGTCAATGGTCATTCTGGAAAAACAGGAGAAACAGGGCCAGATGAGAATGAGTTTGGCAAACAGCATGAACAATTTCAAGTTCATTATGGACTAACACCCCTTAAATTAGTATTCATCATCATTAACAATTTATGTAGCCTAGTAAGAGCAAAAATGCTCTTATTATTTACAAGATAATTTGCCCAGAATACCCAACTTGGAAAGAAAATTAAGATTTTGAGGACCAGTATGGCAACATAACCGGTCAATTCTTTCAGTCTATACAAATATTTATACATGGAGAGACTACATAGACCCAGAGGCCCAACATCCACTACACACTGAGCTTGGGATTGAAATTCAGGCCTACAAATGTTTTGGTGAAATCATCAAGACATGCCATCCGAATCCGTTCTGGCGTAGCAGGATTATCCAAAGGGAACCATTCCATGAACCCTGCGTCTGCCCTTGCAGCTGTTATTGCATCCTTAATAGCGAAGAACACTGCCGAAGCCAGGAAGAATGGGGGCTCGCCCACTGCTTTGGATGAGTGAATTGCCTTTACATTTGGAACCCCCTGTGTTTTTAACCACAAAATACAAACCAGGAATTTAGGGTCATGCAGATATGCATACATGACATTAGCACAGACCATGTTATGTTATTCATTTACCTTCAAAAGCGAAACATTGAATCTTAATGGAATGTCATTCACAGAAGGAAGTTTATAAGTTCCAGGTCCACATGTGTAAAGGTTTCCGGGTTTTATCCATTTGTGTGCAGGATCTCCCCATTTTAGCTCTTCCAATGCAACCCATCCAAGACCTTGTACAAATGCCCCTTCAATCTATCATGTTCAAAAACAATTCCATTATAAAGGATTCTCAAAACAGAAGCAAATAACAAAACTGTCGCGTCATAAAGGATTCTCAATTTTTTTATTAAATGTGCCGGATTTGGGTCGATAGAAAAACAGCAACAGAGCCTGAAAGATGAAGAATGAGAGTTGGGAAAGATCTTGTGCACAATATTACCTGTCCTATGTCAATCGCTGGATTAAGAGAATGGCCCAGATCCAGAATGATATCTGTTGTCCTTGTGTGAGAATCTCCAGTAAGAGTGTCAATTTCAACCTCAGAAACTGCAGCTCCATATGTGTAATAACTGAAAGGATTACCCGTACAAGTTTTCCAGTCAAAATGAATATTAGGTGTAGCATAAAATCCATGAGCCGAGAGGTCAATTCGCTCCATGTAGCATGCAATAGTCAGCTGATAATAGCAAAGGGCAAAGCAACACTTAGAACAATGATAGGATACTCAAACACACGCATATGGCAACATAAAAGCTGGAACTTACAAAAATGCAACACAAGACAAGAGTATTGTTACAAAAATATGGACAGAACAATGCATTTGTGACAGAATTACCTGAGCAAAAGAAACATTCCCAAACTTTGATGCAATAGGCTCCATGCGTGCTTTGATTTGCTCACAGGCATCTAAAACAGCTGCACCATACATATCAGAACTTGCAGAAGCTGCTGTAGGTGATGCATTGGGAACCTACATCAATGAAAAGATCATTCACATACTGGATCTCCTTGTGTAAACACAGTCAAATTATGGATATGAATTTTAAACAAAATTGCAGTATAACATACTTTAAAATAGCACATACAATGAAAATAAACAGACTAGTTCACTTGGTGGAAATTCACCTTATCGGTGCTCGTCTCTGATATAAATACAGCACTAAGAGGAATATTGAAGGATGAGGCAGCAATCTGAGCAACCTTGGTGTGCAAACCTTGTCCCATCTCTACCCCACCATGTGTCACCAAAACAGTTCCATCGGTGTAAACTTGCACAAGAGCACCAGCCTAAGCCCATAAAAGCAACCAATTAATACTCTCCTGTCAAAGGGCATAATAGAAACCTACCAAACGCATTAAATCGTAGACGCAATAGGAAGGAAAGCTTCGGTTATAAGACTTAAGCTACATAAGAATGCAAACTTCCACTGAGGTAAAAGCAATAGTAAAATAGAGATCTACATCAAACCTTTTAGATGAAAATAGAGAATCCAAGCATCCAAATCTATACAGTATGTACACAAGCAGGACATGGATGGTAACTATCCATCACGCAATACAAGAACTTCACACCTAAAAATACAAAAAAAAAAATAATACAAGAATTTCACAGAAATCTTCTATCTATTTTTAGTTCAAATCAAAAAGGACAATTGCAAATTGTATTAGGCAAGCCAACTGCAGACAAAGCCATAACTGGTTGAAAAACTAACTTTATTGGATCTTAAAGTTTAACTATTTTCCAAGTTAGATACAGCAGAAGTCTATTAGAAAAGAAATAAAACGTAGTTCCACTTATTGTAAAAGCTACTTCATATTTCTGTCTTAATAATGCTAGAGAAATACAAATAAAGGGCATAAAATACAAGTGGTAAGTGCATAAAAGGAAGACTTATTATGAATTATCACTCAATAAAGCTGAAGTACTTTTTAATTCTTCAAGTTCTTCAAAAAGACACCCAGAAATCTTCAAGTTTATCTGCAAGCTAAATACACCAGGACCTTCAACTCCTTGGTTTTCTCTTTCTCAGCTAAGACATGTATGCTTCAGGCCAGTTTCCAAAAGGTTTTAAGAAAATCCGATGTGTTCTTGATGAATGAGAGAATTTTTTTTAAAAAAAGAGAGATTACAACAAGCATAAGACCACAGCAAGGTCAGCAACAAGCCGAATGTTATAAATGTAATCTCCTACTTTATGACTGTGTTACCTGATTCATGTGCTTCACAGTGAAAGATATGCCAAATTTAGTAGGGACCATAGCAAGACCCCGCTTCTTCCAACGATTTTGCATATTAAAGTGGTTCACTGCAGCACGAACCTCAGAGAAACCAGAAGATGCCTTTAGTTCATTCCAGAGCTTTCCCAGTGTACATTGCTCCAGCCGGTGACCAAAATGCATTAGATATCCATCAGTTTGAAAATTAAGCTCCTAGCATTGTGTCAAGAGTATGTGTTTAAGTTGAAAGAATGAAATTCATTTCCAGAGAATAAATGATTGAAGAACACTTTACCCTGATCTCTTCAGGTGTTTTGTGAAGCTCCACAGCAATCCTTTGAATCCAATTTTCTGCAATTAGCATGCCCTGGGGCCCTCCAAATCCTCTAAATGCAGTATTACTAGGGAGATTGGTGAAGCAAACTCTTCCTCGAATCCTGATATTTGGAATATCATAGACATTGTCTGAATGGAGCATTGCACGCTCAAGAACTGCCAGGGATAGATCTAGAGAATTTCCACCATTATTATAGATTTCAAGATCCAGAGCTAGCAGCCTGCCTTCTTTCGTGAAGCCCACCTAGACCAAGTAATCACTCTTATCTTAAAGCCAGAAATTTGACCATAAACTCTAAGCACCATACTTTCCAAAGTAAATCATGAGGAACACATTAGATCATAACCCTTACTTCTAATTCAGAATTTAAAAAAACAATTTCAATATTGGCAACACATCAGTACTTCATGCACCCCAGGAGTCTTTGAACCCAAGAACTCACATTAAGAAACCTCTCAATCTAGCTATTGAGCTCAAAGGCATAATCCACAAATAAATTATATTTTTAATAAATTAAAAAGAAAAAATAAGAATAGGTGCCTCTTACAACATGAGTAGAAACAAAAAAAAAAAAAAAAAAAAGCTCTTGCACATCTGAGCCACAATCATGCTGTCAAGATAGGCTATCCATTGTGCCAAAACAGTACCGACGACATGGTTCCGGCCTAAAATCCAAAATTGCCCCATTCTTCAAAAATAAGTGCATTCACATTAATTTCTGTCAAGGTTCACCCAAGTTGGTATGTACAAAATATGACATGTATTGGCCCAATTATAGGATCTATCACTAAGTAGCCACAGCATCAACATCTGTAAGAGAAACACCATCTGTTCTTTAAATTTAAATAACACATGACATTTACCTTGTATTTTCCTAGAAAGCTGTGTCGTTGACCAGTTATCATCATATCTACATCTCTATCTAATGTAAGTTTGACTGGTTTCTTCAAAAGATAAGATGCTACTGAAGCTGCTGCAGTGAATACGGCTGACCTAGTCTCCTTCCCGCCAAATCCACCACCAATCCGTTTAGTCTTGCAAACAACTTTAGACATTGGAAGGTCAAGGACACGAGAAACATATTTCTGGCCCTTTTGTGGGGCCTGCAAATTAAGAAAATGATAAAACATAAATTATGACTAGGCAAGAGAAAGAATTTCAGAAATTATAGCAGACAGAAAATATGAGCGAGTAAAGTTTGTTGATGCTAACAAATACAGGCACGGGGTCCACATACAGAAAGATAATAAAAAAGGCACAGTTCTGTTTAAATTTTCAGAGAGCAAGTCCATACGCAAGCTGTACTTCATTCTTAACCAACGGATTGATACCACAAAACAGCCCCCTCATATTAACTGAAGTCTTAAACTTTTCCCCAAAAATCGAGATTAACAGGAGTGTTCTCATCCATCAAAACAGCGTGAAGAGAGTTAGACACTTCTTTAAGGAATTACTCAAAGAATAAATAAATAAATAAATGAATATATATATATATATATATATATATATATAGGAATGCCATGTACTTTAATATATTTATAGGAGTGCCATTACTTCAATATATTTACAAAAATGTCATTATCTTCAGTTTATCATTAAAATTTGACAAAAATAAGAAAAAAATTCAAAGGTAACACAATCATGGATACATGGAGAAAAAAAAATGTAAAACAAAGAAGAAATGAAGGTAAACAGGCAAACAGGCAATGCTTGATCCAGTAAGGTACATCCTTTTTCCTTTCATTTGATGGAACTTCAGGCAAAGAAGGCACTAAAGTTTGGCTAATGATGATTCTGCTTGACCCTTTTACAATTGAAATTCTATTGAACAATTAAAATTGATAGCATTTCATTCCACTGCTTTATGTGTGAAGCACTAAGAATCTAAGACAAAAGAACAAACATTCAGTAACTTTTTCTCATTATCAGGTTCACAAATACCAGGCAGACAAATCAGACCGTCGTAAAAGAAAATAAACCACTATTCATTTTTTTTCTGAAATGGTACCATTGTTCTTATGAAAAAAAACAAAGACAACAATGGAAAACTTTAGCACCAAATGACACCTTGCAATAAACCTGCTAGAACAGATAGGTAAAATAGTTCAATGTACTTAAGAAAAGAAAAGCTACCAGATAAGTGCTAGGAGTTAAAAACCTTCAAAAAAAAAAAAGAAAAAAAGAAAGAAAGTAAGGAGTTCAAAAATTATTAACTTACTTGAGTTGAAGATATCATATGAACCTCATTTCCACCATCCATTGTCCACACCAGACAACTATTAGGTTCCAAGTAGAAGTGCTCTTGACCTCCAATTTGAACCTCCCCTTCTATGATATTGTCACATGCACCTGAGCTTAAACAGGATTCCACATCACCCTTATTCATGCACCTATCTGTATTTGGATGGAAACTGTTCAACTTAATGGCATCCCTTATAGATAATATAGCAGGAAGCTCTTCAAACTCAACAGTCACTCTCCGTGCAGCCAAACTCGCATTTTCATGTGTATCAGCAACAACAACCCCGATAACCTGTTTAAAGTTAAACAAGTTTCTTTTAAATGATATGCTAATATCACCACAAGTACTTAAAGGCAGTGTTTCATACCTGACCAACACAAGTTACAATTTTTGAAGCAAAGAGCTCTTCATCAATGATGACAGGTCCAATTTTGTTAGTTCCAGGCACATCTTTAGATAGAAACAATCCTTTAAAACCTGGGGAGCATTTGGCTACAGAATCATCTATGGAAAGTATACGAGCATGTGCCTTTTGGCTCAATACCAGTGCTGCATGCAAAGTGTTTGGAGGGGATGGTGTATCATCTGCATATTCTGCCTCACCAGTAACCTGAAACAGTAGAACATGAACACAAATATAAATTTTGTTCATTACCCAACCATTTTAATGCTTGTTGGGGTAAACATAAACAAAGATGGAGTCATCTTCTTCTCTGTCATACCAAACACCTCTTCCCTGTCACTTCGGTATTTACATATACTTCAACATACTAAAGAATGAAAATGAAGTACAAAAGCACACAGTTAAATATCAGCTCCAATTGACATTAATGGTAACAACTACCCTAGAAACTTCACTCTTAATCGAGAATAGAAAGTGATGAATCTACAACACAAATTAGTAAGGTGAAATTCAAAGTCCATGTGTTAAAGTTGGGTGCAGGTCCATCCCAAATAGTTAGCTAAGTTAGGGAGCCTCTTCCCACCTAAAAAATGCAGGATCTTTCTAATATTTGATCCACGTGGGACTATTCTTAACACTCCCCTCATATCCAAGCTCAACACAACAAGGTACAAATTAAATAGGACAAACTGAGGACAAGAAAGTAGATAACTTGCTATGATACCATGATAAATCAAGTTAAGTTCATCCCAAGATGACAAGTTAGGAAGCCTCTTCCCACCTAATAAGTACAGGATTTATCTACTCTTTGATCTATGTGGGACTATTCTTTTTTTTTTTTTTTTGAGTAAATGTGGGACTATTCTTAACACTATGAAAGAACACAAATATAATAAAATATCAATTAAGGATTCAAGGCCTTGAATACAAGACTTGACCAGTTGAAAGCTAAAACCTATAAAATAGTCAAAAGTATCACATAAAACAGTTGAGATGACCTGAAATGATCGTCATCATCATCATTTTACTCAACTAGATGAGTCATTTTCCTTCATTGCAATCTACAGTTTGTTGAAAATTGGAGTTCCTCCCAAAATGACAAATTAAAATTAGATGGTCTTTTCCCAATTAAACAGAGAATTTTTCCAAACCTGAATTAAGATGAGACTGTAATAATAGCTTCGCATGCTCTCAAGGCACTAGCCTTAGATGTGAACCACATAAATAACTATAGATCGGTGAGATTTTCTACACATCACACTCTCCGCACATCCAGAACTAAACAGGGTCCAAGACATGAAAACAAACACAAACATGCCATAAAAAATACACTGACACTAATCAAATAGTTTCAACTTACTCCAATACAATGTAGAAGTTGGAACTATTCCTCCCAAAATGGCTAGCCCAAGCTACAAGGATTTTTTTTCTTTTTTCAAAAAATATGCAGGAGAACTCCTTGCAACCAGTATACACAAAATCTTTCCAAATTCAAAACCAACGTGGGATTATTCTTCCCACAACAACCTCTCTCACACACAAACAAATAGCCCAATAGATGCAGCACATAAACAAATACAGAAAGGGGGGACTTGGACTTTGTAGGTGGAGCATTCTACAAGGTTTTCTTCATTGCCCCCCCCATGGATTTTTTTTTGGCCCTCAATTCTTGCCCTCTTCAACAAACATCAACAAGGCCTCACGCACTAATTTTCTAAGGAGGCACTTAACATGTCTAAACCATCTGTTCTCTAACTTGGCATTTTTATTCTCTTCCTTCCTCATTTTTCCAAACTGACTCACATACTCTTGAATTTGTCCACTGAAAATTGCAAATCACACAGTCACTCTTAGATTGGAATACTTGGATGCCAATGTCAGGTCTACTGCATAGTTTTTGTTTTCTCTTCACACCATCCCTAGTTGTGTCGCAAACAACACATATCAAGGAGCTTCTCTTGTATATGAGCAATTAGTTTGTCCATGTTCAGAGCATAAAGGCACATGTAGATCTTAAATGCTCTTGATTTGCAGGTTAAAAGCTGAATATAATCTTTTTTTCTCTGAATGATTAAAATCTGAATACAATCCTCTGACTCATGCTTTACCAAAAACATGGCCATTTCATTATCTTTTTTTTTCTCAACACATGAGCTAGTGACTTTGGTAAGCCGGCAATACTCCAGAACCCTAAAGAATGATGAATAGAAGTAGAATAAAGAGCATAGGACATACTCAAGTGCCATGCATTATATGGATAGCAACTCTGCTTCTATTCAACAGGAAACAAAAGAAAACAAAAAGACAATATTAAAAACTTGGGTGATTCTGGAGACAGTATATCAACAAGAGGGATTAGACCCCATATCAGGACAGCAACCAAAAACAAATTTAGCTATTTTCGGGAAAGATTTTAAGGATAGAAACATGTACTTGGAGAGTTGATGATAGATGAACCTCAGGGGATCCCACTGCCGTTCCCTGTTTTGCCACCTCATAACTTTGAAGCCCACTGCTGGGTGGCCTGTTGTATGACTCTATGGCTGATAAATAGGAAGGAGGCAGACATTCTAGGAAGGAATCTTTGCCCTCCATCTGGTAAGAGACCCATAAGAAAAATTTGAAAAAGAAACTGAGCGTCAAGGATTTACGGAATTCAACCATCCCTCCAGGTGCATCTTCTGAGAGTGATATATCTGTTGTTAATTTCCTCAGAGCACCATTCAGAAGTTCTTGATCCCAACTCTTTCCAATAAGAAACTCTTGGGTTCTCTTTGCAGAAATAGACACTGGAGCAACCCCACCATATGCAATAGAGGCATCAGAAACCTCCCATTTCCCTACTTTATTTTCAAGAAAAACACGCATTCCTGCATTAACAATTGCAATATCATCATCCCTTCGGTGAGCCTGCTTGAATTCTTTAACAAACTCAAAAGGCCTGGTCCATGGCAAGAATATTGAGAGTAAAATTTCATTTTTAGCAAGATCAACCTTTCTATAACCTAAGAAGAAATCTTTTGCCTGCACAGTTCTGACGTTCCTGTTGCAGTCAGAGATCAGAAACTCTGCTCTTGCAGCCATCCAAAGTGGATTCAAATCTGATATAGGACTGGCAGTACAGATATTACCACCAACAGAAGCAACATTTCTTATTTGTTTTCCTGCAAACCATTTAATCTGTTCAATGAATGCCTTACAGGATGCAGTTTCATGCACATCCCTCTCCAATACAACCTTGTTAAGCTCTTTTAGCAGCTCAGTGAGTCTGACAGAAGCACCAATTTCTAGCCCATCCTCTTTAATTTTCAATGCATGGAGCTCAGGTACATTGGCAACAGAAACTAAGACCTCATACTTAAGATTCTTAAACTTCATCTCAATTCCTATCTCTGTATTTCCAACAACCAACTTTGCATCTGGGTACCTTGACTTCAGATCCAGAACATGTTGAAGTCTAGTGGGTCGATACCACTTCAGCCCACCAAACCCATATAAATTTAGTGGAGTAATCTTCCTTCGTAAAAGCTCAGAAGGAAAAATAAGTTCCTTCTCACAATATGAGCTTCCGTCAATTTCATTATAATGTACCTGTTTATTACCGCTCCCACAAATTGAACTTTTAGTGGATGTATATGAGTTTACATTCTTTTCTCCACAGTCGCAAGGCTTGCCAGTTGAAGGACAAATAAAATCACCATTTGAGACACCAACAGAAGAAACATTTGTGTACATAAAATCATCTGTTTTAGCAAAAACACGAAATGCATCAACAATCGGTCTGTATCCAGTGCACCGGCACAGATTTCCAGCAAGGCTTTCTTCAATGTGCTCTTCACTAGGAGGCCCTTTGCTTGATCTGAGTAAAGCATACATGGACATTATAAAGCCAGGAGTACAATATCCACATTGTGAGCCATGAGCTTGTGCCAACGATGTCTGCACACCAGATTCCACAAACATGATGTAGGAATGAAATTCAGATAAGGTATGTAACAGTATACTTCTAGAAAAAAATGACAGGTAACAAAGATCTCAGATAATTTGAATTGTGATCCAAAAAACAAATATCTTCAAAATTTTATTATTAAGTCAAAAGACCATTTTTTCACCTTTTTCCTCTAACAATAGCTGTTACCAGCAGAGGTTGGGAGGTGGAGAGAGAGAGAGAGAGAGAGATGAATCCCATTACACATGATGAACTTCAAATGGTACCTGAACAGGATGCAAACCCTTTCGCTGACTCCCTACGCCTTCTACTGTTATTACATGCATCCCTTCCACAGAATACAGTGGAGTCAAACATGCATTAGCTGCATAATGCCTGCACATTTTTTGTAAGATTAAAGCAAATATAAATTGCAAATCAAGGAGCACTACGGTCTAACATTAAACGGTGAATAATGTTTAAATTCAAAACTTGCAAATACTGAGAAAATAGAGTCTTACATGGATTTCATTGAGTGTTGGTCATAGTAAGAGACCATCACTGTGCAGGCCCCACAACCTCCTTCTCCACAACCTAGCTTTGTCCCTGTAAGACCTAAATCTATATTCCCATTTGAAAGCCGCTGTCAGCAATTTGTATCAAAAGAAACTTAATAAGAGCACTTCTAGAGTACTGGTACATCTTTTAAGCACTCACATACCATGAGAACACTTGAACACCAAACCAAACAGACAGTTCAAAGTAGAACCAGGAAATGAGAAAGCTTTTTGAGTGACATGAGGCTAAGGACATACTTGTAATTAGCCCACAGCTATCTACTTTATAAGATTTGGTGGTAGATTAGGAAGTTAACTTCAAGTGTTTTTAAGTGTAGTAGCTGATAAAGGGGCAGTATTTTCGTTTAGCCTTAACTAATGTGCTTAAGATGGAGGGATCACCTAATCCACTCTTTTCTTCTAATTTGCAGTTGAAGGCTACTGCTGGTTTTTTCCCAAATTTCCTCCATTTTCCTCCTTCAAGATTATATTTTTACTATTTTACATAGTATCAAAGCAACAATCAATCTGACTTACGCCTTCATTTCCTCCTTTTCTTTTTCTTTCCTTTTTTTTCTCCCCCACCTGCAGCCATCCCTTTCCTCTCGATTTCTAGTCTATGCAAACTCAAGGTTGAAGTATTAAGGTCATTACCATAGAGTAAGTAATGATGTAAGTGCCTATTTTCTCAGCCTTTGATGGTGTCTACCTGCAAATGGTTTCGGAGGAAAAAGTGTTAAGGAATAGTCCCACATGGATTAGTGAGTACAAATATCTTGAATTTATTAGTTGGGAAAGAGGTTTCCAAAGTTGGCTAGTCATTTTGGGATAGGCCTTGGACCCAATTTAACATGGTATCAGAGCAGGTACTCATATGTGGGTCTACACCTAAAAATTATCTATTTGTAGTGCCACAAAAGAGGGTCAACACCTAAACTATCCACTTGTAGAGCCACAAAAGAGGGCCAACACCTAAACTGCCTACTCCTAAATGATCCACTTGTAGAGCCACAAAAAAGGGTCTACACGTGAGGGGGCGTGCTAAGGAATAGTCCCACATGAATTATTAAGTACAAAGATCTTGAGTTTATTAGTTGGGAAAGAGGTTTCTTAAGTTGGCTAGTCATTTTGGGATAGGGCCTTGGACGCAATTTAACAAAGGAAGGATTTTTATGTCTTAGATTTGTGTAATTGGAGCATATAACTGTCTACAAGTTTACAGGTTTGAAACCTAGACCCCTAATGGCATCATTTTACATTCTAGATTAGTATTTGTAGGGTGATTGATCCCAATTGAAGGCTAAAGTGTATTTCTATGCTAAATACATACCCTGCGTTGGTAAAATTTGGTAGCTAATGTGCTATCAATTTACCTTTAGGCTCCTATATTGTTCCATATGGCTGAATCTTCAGATAAGAAACCAGTAAAGGTACGTGAGAAAGAGGGAAATATCACCCAGATTACTTTTGTCAAGCTTAATAGACAAAATTATGTAGCGCAGGCCCAAACAGTCCAATATTTCCTTGGCTCCAAAGGAAGCAGTCACTTGATTCACATTCTTAGATTCCATACTATTTAATAGCCACACCATAACAGTGTATTTTTCTCGTTCCCATTCTTCTATCCTTGAATTTGGAGGAGCTTCAAGTATTTTTGGGGCATTGAAATTGTTCAAAGCAAATAAGGCATTTTTCTTACCTAAAGGAAGTATATTCTTGATTTGTTGATGGAAACTAGTTTGTTGGGGACACAACCAGCAGTCTCCTACAGATGCAAGTCTGGACTTACATGATGAAAGTAATCCAGAAGTAAAGGTTAAGACAAGTATAGAAGGTTTGTTGAAAAGTTGTTATATGCTACTGTTACTCACCAAGACATCTCCTATGTTGTGGGTGTGGTAAGTCAATTTATGGAAAACTTGAGGTGTGTTTATCTTGATGCTGTTATGGGAATTTTTAGATACCTAAAAGGATCTACAGGTGAAGGACTCAAGTAAGTTACTTATCAATACTTAGATGTTATGGGATACTCAGATGTTGATTATGCAAGTTCAAAACTTGACAAAAGGTCCACTACTAGTTACTACAACTTTATTGGAGGTAATTTAGTCATATGAAAAGTAAAAAACAAACCGTAGCCGCTCAGTCAAGTGCTAAAGTAAAATACATGACAATAGTCCATATAGCATGTGAATTGATGTGGGATCAGCCAATACGGCTGCTGACTTGTGTGCTAAGTTGGGTCCCTCCCATCAATCTCTTGTTGTTAGGGGAGGCCTCTCTTGATGTGTTCTCTTGCTTTGATTTAAAATAAAATCATCACCGTTTCAAAAAAAGGCCTTATGGCAGATCTTGGTTTTTTAGTTAAGGGACCAATGGAGATGTTTTGTGAAAATAGAGTCAGCCATTTTCATCACCAGTAATTTTGTCTTTCATGAATGCATCAAGCATAATAAAGTGGATTGCCATTTCATCAAAGAAGTTGTAACAAATTGTGTCATATCTACCCCTATGTCAATGCCTCTAAGCAACTAGCTTAATATCTTTACCAAGGCACTTTCCAAGAAGATTTTTTGGTATTACGTAACAAGTTGGGTTATTTGACATGTATGCCCCAGCTTGAGGGGGAGCAACGTGAGGCTAAGGGCATACTTGTAACTAGGCCATATATTCACTTTATAAGATTTGGGGGTAGATTAGAAAGTTAACTTAAAGAGCTATTAAGTGTAGTAGTTTATCAAGGGGCAATATTAACGTTTAGCCCTAAATAATTTACTTAAGGAGGAGGAATCATTTAATCCCTCATCTACTCTTTTCTTCTAATTGATTTTTTTCTATTTGTAAAAAGTGAATTTTATTCAAGGACAAAACATACAAAAGGATAGGCAACAGAACTCTTGTCACAACGAGAGATTAAAAAGAGGCCCCTTGCTTTGCCAAAGAGTCGGATTAGTTGATTTAGAAACATGGATCCAAGTACAATCACAAAGAGAGGAGAAGTCAACAATTTCATGAAAGAATTTCCAGCGCCACCATGGATGATCAGACTCCAAAGCACACCAACCGATCACTACTTTTTGTGTTAGGTACCTAGCCAATAAGCTAAAAGTTCCAAAACTGATAGAACAAGAAAACTTGGCCCTTAAACCTACCTTATTCTAAGCTGGTCCCTATATGGTTTTAAAGTACTCTTCCAAACCCAACTCTTTCCAGGTTGCCCAGCGTGCCGCCTTAAAAATTTAATTTTACGGCCTCATTGGGAGGAGGAACCCATTCCATCGTAGGCATGATCTTGGCTGGGATTGACATCTGTGCAGTCAACCTCCAATTATCTCCAGTAGAAATACCTCTCAAGCTTTTGAACTACTTTCTGATATTAATTCAAGCAGCTATCAGACCCGAAATTCTGCAAGCGACTTCTTCCACCAAAGAAAACTGGTTTTTGAAACTTTTGGCTGTTCCTCTCCAACCAACACCCCCAAGGGATATGTGCAAGACAAGCTGAAAGGAGGGCCCTTACCAAACTAGGGAGCCAGATACCTTTGCTCAAGTGAAAAATCATCTCCAGATTGCTTGGGAGTCAGATACCAATGCTAATCTTGCTACTTGCCATGCAAAAGGACAGTGTGTAGGAAGTTATTAATTTTCTTCTGCTTCACCACAAAAGGAACAAAGCCTATTTGGTACCATGTTTCCTCTTTCCAAGATTTCAGTCATGAGGACCTTATTGAGCACAGCACTCCAAATAAAGAAGAGGGCTTTAGCTTCCAAGATATATCAGCACCATGCTAGCCATGAGAATCCATCCCTTCTTCTAATTGAAGTTGGCAGCTGCCACTGGCTTTCTCCCTAATTTCTTTTATTTCCTTCTTCAAGATTTGATTTTTACCACTTTACAAAGTCAAATGTGAAAAAGTAAATTTGAAGCAAACGAACCAGAGAATAACAAAAGCAGATTAAAGAAATAGCTGTTGAGGTTATGTTTACATGGACCCCTTAGATGCGGCTGACCCACTGGAGGTGAAATCTGACCAGCAGTACCAACAAAAAAATACAGCCTTGAAGTATTCAAAGATGTCAATAACAAACATGGTCATGTAGTCGTAGTAATAGTTCCAGACCCTAGAGATATTAGACTTCTAGTATGTAGAGGAAGTAACCATGCATGGAGCTATCCACAGAGTAAGGTGGAAGCAGAAACTCCAGCTCTTTAACTACAAAGATCTAAGCTGGAAGAATTCAGACACACGAACTGCCAGTAAAATTTATTTATGTTTACTCTCAGATAAAAACGCAATAATAACAATAGCGTCTCTGTGAAGAGTCTATGAAGACAGCTGATAAAATTTCCAGAAAAAAGCCGTCTGCAGAAAATCCAACTTCGAGGTTCAGAGGAAGATGAAGTTAAATGAAATAATTGTATGCATTCAAAATGATTCGAATCGAGTAAAGACCACTAACTTAACAAGTCTTGCTTGATTGTTTTGATTGAAATGGTAACTGGAAGTTCACAAAAACGACAACCACAAATATACAGCAACAATTTTATCAGAAAAGGAAGAAAAAATAACTCATCTTATCAAGAACTATACCTCGGAGATACTGAAGAAGCGTCAAATGAGCTAACCCATCCGGCAAGACGTGACGGACGCCGTTAACGTATAAGATAGCTTCCTCTGCGCCCTCAAGACTAAATTCCTCTTCTTGATGAATGGAACCCATTGAACAATCTCGAACAACCACTATATTGCCAATCAAACAATAGAAACCACAGCTTCAAAAACTCCCCTCAATCAATCCGGACGGATCTCCCCCGCAACTGAAGTGAAACTTTATAGAACAGTAGATACAAATAGATTCGCTGTCCCGTTTACACGTAATAACGTTGAAGCAAGTTAATCAAGAGTAACTTACTCTTCCCTCGGAATAAGTAGATGAATGGGATATCTTTTGCACTTTATACTCTTAATTGATTCCGTGCAGAAGATTGACCTGATGATGAGAGCGCGACGTGGGGTTTACAGAGAGGGTAAAAGCCGCACTTTATACCTTTCTGTGGCTGCGCCGGACGAAATTTATTCCATGATTAAGCTCTAACCTTTTCTGTCTGTCACACCATAATTTATCGAATTTGCCGCTCCCGATAGGAAAGAAAATATCAAGATAATCAAGGGAAGATTACGGCAAAAAGGTCAGGAAAACCCAAGTAAAAGTAATTCTACATAAAATACTGCACAGTAGGAAACTGGGAACCATCAGAATATTCAGCAACAATAATGAATTTAACTATTTAAACGGTGAAGCTGCGTTTCAAGAGGTAAATTCCAAGAAGAAAATAATGTCGATTTAATTGTAATTAAAACATTTTAACAAGAAGTATTATTTTGGTACGAATGTAGGTGGAATAATGAATTTTCAATGGCGGTGGTGGGACGATCATCGAAGATGGCCTCGGCTTAACTGTTCCTGACTCTTCTCAGGAGTTGCAAGACCGACTAGAAATCTGGAATCTCCTGCGGATCTCCGGCCAGTAGTGCTGCACACAGTCTCAAAGTCAAACTCTCAAATATATGTCAAGGAAATCTTTAATTTTTTTTTTATTTTTTTTTTTAAAATTGAAAATTATATTCAGATAAAAGAGGCAGAAAAGAGGTGTTTTTTCAAATATAATAATTAATTTTTATTATAAATAAAATAACAGTAAGAATAATAAAGTTTATCAGTAACGCATCAATCTATAAATAGGTTCATTATTTGGATTGAATCCATACTTGGAGATACTATAAATTATATTTAATATTAGACCAATAGTTAATACTTAGGACTATAATGCAGATTACTCCTCTTCCTATCTTATCCACCTTTCTTCTTTTCTCTTCCTTCTTCCCCTTTCACTCTATTTCTTTCTAGGATTCAGATAGGTGGTGGCATAAGTGGCACTCCATTCGGCCTGTGTTCGCAGCAAAGCTAAGCCACCATGTCTATGTAGTTCTTCTCCCATCTCCTTTATCCCTCTACCTTTCTCTTTCCTTCTCCCTTAAGCACAAGTGGTTACATGATCCTTGTGACTCACTTATTTTCCTTTTGAACGACCCACCACTGATGTCCGTCCACTACTCTTGATTTGAAAACGGGTACTAGAAAGGAAATGAGAAAGGAGGAAGGAGAAAGAGAACAGAGAAAATAAAGGGGAAAGAAGACGAGGGGGTAAGAAATGAAGAAAGGAGGAAAAGATGAAAAGGAAAGTAACGGAACGAGGAGAAGTAGTGGATTTTGGTACATGAGGAATCAGCAGTGCTGTTGAGATAGAGACTGGCGAGGTAAAAGAAGTAATGAATTGATCTGGATTTATAATATTTCCGTTTCATTACAAACCTCCATTCTACAGAAGCACAAAAGGACTACAAAACTAACCCCTGCAAAGCAATCAGAAATTCATGCTCATTAACTGACAATGCTATGGCTAATGTTATGGCTATTCAAGGAGAACCCAAAGAATAAGAAGCTAAAATCACTAACCACTTTAGCCAATCTCTTGTTCTTTGGGCAAAGAGCACTACACTACGTTTACTATCAATGGGACTAAATAATTAATTAAAGCTGCTTCTCACGTTCAGTTTCAGGAGATGTGTTCTGCGTTGCAGTTGCAGTCCCACTGTTCTTCAGCCTAGCAGGTTCAACTTTTGCAGGAGTTGAGCGCTCTGCTTGAGAAAATAGAATGAATATGTGCATAACCACTGTAACCAGCAGCAAAGGAACAGCAGAAAAGACAGCTCCTTTCCAGGTTGACAGCAAATGGGTCCATTTGAAGAATTCGTAGGCTAAGAAGCTCAGCAGGAACGACCAGGAGACAGCAACCTGTTTTCAGCCAACAAGACAGAATTAAAGGGAAAGCCACTTGAGAGTACCCACCTTCTTCTACATGGTTTCTCTCGACAAAATAAAAGATACATCTCTGAAAACACAAACGCAGATATACAGGTGAAACAGAAACAAATATATTGTCTATCAATGAATCTAGAAAATGTTCAGTTTCCAGTAAGCATTCATCCATTTGTTTAAAGTTATGTTAAAAGTTTCTCAAACGCCAACAATAACTATTTAGCCAGTCAAACACACAGGGTGGAACATTTAATTGTAGCAGCCTTACTAAATCCTAATTAATCTCCACCCAGCTAGAATCTTTATTGTATTAGATGATAAAAAACCAGACAGAAAGGTCAAATATAATTCTTGAAATAGCCTACACCAATTGGGATAAAATAGTTTTCATAGCAACAGTTAGGAACAAGGTTATAAAACCCAGACCACATTGGCAAGTCAAACCATGTTCAACTGGAACCGATCCCTTGTCCAGGTCAATAGTATACAAGACCCAGAATGGTCAAAATCCAGTTGACCAAACTGGATTCACCAGCCAACCAGTGAACCAGTTGACAGGAAAAGAGGGGAGCTAACCTCTCCCCTCTCTTTCAACATTGACAGAGAGGAATCACCTACCATCAACAGGAGGGGATGGGCCCCATTTCTCCCAAGAAATGGGGAAGTGGCAGTCCCCCTTCTCCGTGAGAGGCCCCCTCGTCACATACAGCACAGAGAGGAAGAGGACAATTGCAGGGATAGAGGGGGTGGAGCCCCAACCCTGCCCCCTTCTTCTGCATGCCACTGGTGACCCTTCCCATTTCACCAAAAGAATGGGGGACAGGCAGGGCTCTGCCCTGCTTCCTCATCCGCAGGTGGATGCAAGAAGCTTTGACTTATCTGTAAAAATTTTACTTTTTAAGTTATTTAAAATGACATCATCTGGGTCAACTAACAGTCAAATTGGCCCAGGATCAGTGGGCCTGGATAGCAAATAAGAGCCACAATTTGGATATTAGACATCCAACAAGTAACCTACTAGAGACACAATCATGATCAAATAAAAAGTGAATAACAATAATCTAGTGAGACACTCTTGAGGAAGATAGCTATATACAGATATTGAGCACTGAAGCAGAGTGCAGAGCTAAGTCGCCAAAAGGTAGAGCACACAATGATCACTACCGATGATATCTTCACTTATCTGATCTAAACTTCTTGAAAATATTTGGAACATAAGACTTCTCATTTTACTATAATACTATGTTTTTAATTCAGCTAAATCTGATATAGTGTGTCATGTTCTCACACTTGAAACCAGATTGTGGTAGTTTGTTTTTTTTTTTTTTTTTGGGTGGCTAATTTGTATAGTACTAAATGAAACAATACCAACCAATAATGGCTTCTTCGGCCGACCAATTTTCTGAAAGTCTTTCTCATCAAATGTACCCTCAGCTTTATGTTTGTCAAGTAAAGCATCCTGCAATGTAATAATATCAGAAAATACAAATTTGCATAAATTTATCAAAAGGTACCAAAAAACGGTCCAAAACCTTGCAGCCAACTAACAAGTATTAAGGATACAATATCTTCTTCTAAGATTTCAGATTTTTTGCTTTGCTTAAAAACCAGAAAAAAAAAAGAAAAAACAGCATAAAAATTAATTAAACCCCCAAAAATATGATGAAATGCATAGGTTGTCAGGTTGTGAGAACAGGTGAAATCAGAAACAAGTCAGCCCATATCAAGTGGAAAGATAAAAACATATTATGCCTCTAAAGATTACAATCAGCAGAGCGAAAAAGTAGTTTCTCATCTTGTCACAGTAAAAAAAAAAAAAAAAAGGTTGAATTTCATGCCTTTACTACAAATACATCTCGACACCATTGTGCAACTTCATCATCTGTCTGAGGCAATTCCTTCATCAAATGTCTTTTTATATGCACATGCACCTGAAAATATGTGCCACACCTTAAGAACATAAAAGTCCAGAAACAGGGAAAGAAGCATCTAGAATAAAACAAAGACTTTTTTCTTTAACAGAAAGATGTAATTATACGGCGCAATGTATGATATATTGCATTATTCATGCTAGATAGAAAATAAAAGAGGATTTATACACAGACAACATAAAAAGAAAATATTACTGAAAGTAACATGTCATTCTTTCAAGTAACAGAAAACCATCTACCCGATTTTTTTTAATGGTGAGAAGATAAATACAATTAAAAGGGAGAAGAAATACAATATATCAGAACAATGCCTGAGGGCAATCAAGAAAAGTGAAAATAAAATAGAGCCATAATGAGGATTATCAAACTAAGCAGAAGTCATCCCCCACAACAAGGTATTATAAGGCAACACCATCCTAAGCTAGAGAGTCAGCAATATGATTGTTACTACAGGGATGTGGGACCAAGATACAGAAAGATGTTTATACAAATCCAAGATCTCCTCATAGAACAGGAGGAGGCGCCACAAGGCTAATTTCCACGAAGACATCTCACATGCATGAAATATAGTTTCGGCAGATTGACTTCTGGTTTTAAACAGGAACACACTTTGGTCTGCACTTACAAAACTCATAAACAAAGCAAACTATATTGTAAAATCATCTTGTGAGACAATAAGTTGTTTCAGATTTGGCCAGGTTTGAGCCGAGTAAAGGTTCTGACTTGGATCCCAGACAACAGTTCCAAAAAAGTACAACAGAATGGGTGAACTGTGAAACTCATATTAGAGGCTCTAAATTTAGAATTTTGTGCATTTTAAATAATTTAGTGAAACATTATATAATGCCAAAATGAACTTTTGCCAAAGTAAATGAAAAAAAAGAGCACTCACTTCTCACAGCAAACATATGTCATCGCTAAATCGTTTCTTACAATGCCATATTTCAACATAAAAAATCATTAAAACTAAAGGAAGGTTTCAAGTGATCCAAACTACAAATACCTTGAATTTATCTTCAATTAGATGATTGAAGATTCAGACCTAACAAAGTTATAGAAACTTATAATCGAATGAGCCCAAACTACAGTTGCCATAAGATCTGAACTATTTTCACAAGAAGACACAATATTATCCCAATTGATAACCAAACATTGGTATTTTAAGTGATGAAAGAAAACAGATTATCTGGTTACAGCTTTAATTAGATAGTAACAGTATGTAGATTGAGGGAAGAAATTCATTGGATCAAAGAATAATGTGCTTCTCAACTTCCCGCTAGTGTGTTTTATTTTTTAATATTTTTTATTTTGTAGTATTTTTAACATTTTAAATTTCTGGTCATTTCAATGTGATCTCGAATTTCTGGCACCCCTAAATGATACCTGAGGCCAATGTGCACAACCATGATGCAGACAAAGAACTAAAATTTTGAACCCTGTATAGAGCTTATTCCTAACAGGTAAAGAATCCGATTTTGTATTCTATTAGCACTACACCTTATGCTAACCATACATTTATGCTCCCAGAGGCACTCAAAAAGTTCAAGTGATAGAAGCCTTTATGGGTGGCATCGAGTCCAGCCAAGATCGAATATGTGCAAGTTTGAGTTTGGCTTGACCCTGAAGACTTCAAGGTCGAACTCAAGCTCAAGTTCAGCCTTGAGCCTTAAAATTTCCGACTCGAGCTCGACATACATTTAAAACTACAAAAATAATAAAATAAAAATGAACAAGGAGAATTTGGTGAAGAGCTTGGTACCATTGAATTGCATGCTATTGTATAGGAGTCTAGGATTTCGCAACTGAGCACACCAATGTACAATACCAGCTTAATAGACCTAATAGAACGAGCAAACTTCTCCAACAATAGCATCTATTCCATTGGCAAGCAGCAGCAGCATCGGATGTTGAGGGGCACGAAAGAGCTGAATGGTTAGTCATCTTTGAGGTTTGAGGGAAACGGGAACAATCATCAACCAACTGAAGCGGGAACTGACGAGAGCTATTAGGGTAAAAGGTACTTTTATAAGAAAATCTCGAGCGTCGGTTTGGCTCAGTGCCACCCTAGAAGCCTTCACTTCTTTTTCCAATAAATATCCAACAGTCCACCACTTCAATTTGCTTCTCAGTTACTTTTTATCTTTGTTTTCCAATAAAAGCCCCAAAGATATGAAGACTACATGACTCAAGAACACAAAGAATAGAAGTCTCCTACCCTTTTCTTTTGAAATTCTCGCAAATACTGGAGTCCATTTGAAATCAAATCAAAGGGACAAGCTTGCGAAACAACCAGAGACCAGCATTAAAGCTTTTTCAGTGGAAATGTTCAAATCGAACATTCCTAACACTTAGTATGACCATACCACCATTCACCTTAAGCACTCACCAGCAGCTTTACAATTCTCAATGAGAAACTTCCATCAAATTTTAACTTTATGAATCCTGAGGCAGAGGAAAAAGTAAAGAATACATTGTTTTATATGGACAATCTGAAAACCTCTAAATAAAGAGATTAGGCAAGCACAGAAAATCCTTCTTGGATTTCCTTCTTGGATGCACCCTGAAAGTCTTAAACGTCACCCTAGAAAATCACAAACCTACAAGTCTTATTCAAGCACATTTAACCACAACTGGAAGCCTTTCACTGCCTTTTCTTGTAGTAGCCACAACATCATAACTCACACAAATGCCATACAAGGCAAAATCAACTACCATATTCAGTGGATCTCAACAGTTTACATATGTTGAAAGCTCCAATTATGTAGTGCCACAACAGCAATTCCCTACATCATATCCTCATGTTTGCATAGTCAAACTATTCAGCACTTAAAAGTGGAACAAATCTCCAGAACCAATCTAGACAACCAAGGTAGCCAGTAAAGAGAATACAGTTGTCAACAAGAGAAGAACACTACACAAGTAAATTTTGGAGTTGAAGATGATACTTCAAAATCTAGAACATGCTCTTAAAAGAAAGGCAGGTCATAAAGATGCTCGTAGAAGAATATACAAAAAACTGTATATATACCACAGATGGTTGCCCTTTCAAAATTCTCAACATTGTTGGTGAAGGGTGACTCTTATCCACAGCAACTGTTACATCATATACAGCTGGAACAAATGAACGCAAGTTACTTACAGATGCAACGAAACCCTGGATTGGAACAGCCAAAGTTGTCAGACATAAAGCAGTTTTAGGTTTTCAATAACTTGATAACAATATAAATAGACGATGCTGCTTCACTAAGAAAAGAGTGAGAAAATGACACTAAATAGTGGAAAGCATTGTCATAATTCCTAGTATGAATAGAAAAAAGTCACAGAGAAGAGCAAAACCTTGGTACGAGGAATCAAAACATTTCTAGGAATAGGCAACCCAGTTGATGCTGCATATTCTTGTGCAGCCAAGAGCTTGGCCTGTGTAAAACGAGTACCCTCAACGAAAAGAGCCAACCAAAAAGGCTGAGGAAAGTCCTTCAGACGCTGTAGACCTGACTGTAGCACACAAGCATACATATTTCAAACAAATTCAGATTAAATGGAGCCAGAGCTACTCATTCATAAACAATTAGAAGTAACACCAAAGAATACCTGCAATGTGCTTTCATCCTTTGCCCAGCTTCTCTCCAGAAAAAGATATTCAGAGAACCACATAGACCAACCAATGACCTAGAGATAAATATGGCAATCATTACATCCAAATGGTTGGAGCTATTGGAATACAAAGTCAACTTCAATAGGAAGAGAATACATCAAACTTGAACCTCTTTCATAGTGGTTTTGCACATGTTTGAAGAAGTTAAACTCTTGCTATATTTTGTGCAATAATGATTAATCTCAGATCAAAGTCCTCCAATACAAGATTATATTTTATAGCAAAGATCTTCATTTCTTTTATAACGACAATGATTTATTAAAGGAAAACAGGAAATAAACATGGCAGGCTGAAAGCAAAATTCAACTAAGATGGGGAGTTTAATACAGAAAGGAACTTTAGCTAAACTATCCGCTATCCGCTATCCACTAGGCTATTAGCTAACAAGGGAACATGGAACCAATATACCACAGGCGAGGTCCTGAATTTCATGGATTTTTTTTTAAAGAAACTATTGAGAAAATTTCATGGAGAATATGCCAGTGATGCCAAAGAAATCATCGTCTTTTTTGCTCCACCCAATCCCAATCTTGGATCACCTTTGAATGCAAGAGTTATTTTATATGCTTTTTTTAAATGTGACCTCTATTGCTTTATAGAAAAAGGAAGCAGGAGAGGAATTTTACATGCATATTCACAGAGAAATAGTAGAAAAGGCAATAACACATCAAATGAGCAAAATCATTTTCCAACATATCATCCTAGACACATCCCACATTGCCCAAGAGCACTCTCCCTCTATTTAATAAATAAAAGGTAGGATTGACCCAGCAAGGGAAAGTACCTTCAGCAATGAACAAAAAGGAAAGCTGTGCTTACAAACGAAAAAGACAAGGTAAACATATTGTGTAGCTTCTGTTTGTTTGATAGAAACTGCTCATGTATTTTCACTTTTTTCCTTGATTATGGATGACACACTCATACTGCAACCCAAGCACAAAGGCCCACAAGACCTCCCACAGATGTGCCTTTTGAGCCAAGAGCCCAATAAAAAGGACTGGTCATGCAGACGCTGCTCATGTTTGAGCAGCCAAAAACCCTCCAATTGCATAAGTGTTGTGATAAGCAACTCAAAAAAGTAGTTCTTCTCTATGTGACAAGTGAATGTAAACTAGACTAGCAGAGGTTCCAGTAAGACTCAGCATAGGTACTGAAAGACCAACCTTCTACAAAGGTGGTCCCATGGACAGTTAGAAAATTCAGATCTGGCTTTAAATTTAAACAGACATAGAGATGGTGCTTAACGACAAAAATTACACTGGACTTGTGACACAGAACACCAGAATGCGGAAGAGCTAGCTGAAGAATATTTGAGGACATGAGATCACTCAAAAATTTCTCATGTTCATAAAAGAAGAAGCAAGAAGGAAACTCGATTTAAAGATGCGTGAATTTCCTACTCTGGGCTCGAGTTCTAAGAACAGAAAATCCTATATTAGAAAGTCACTCTAAACTACAATTTCTTATTTTAAGCATGCAGAAATTAGAAGTTATAACTAGACAAGTAACTTGGTGGTTTTAGCAATTTGTTGTTTTGGTTAAAAGCTTCCATTGGAAAGTCCTTTCTAGTGGTAGTTTCTTGTTTTAAGTTGGCATGTTTGTTTCTAAATTAGTGTAGTCTAAAGTTAGCAAGTCAATAAGTTTTTTTCAATAGACTTTTGACTCGACTTCAAGAGATAAATATTGCTTTAAATTTTTTGGTTGAAAAACATCAAATAGAAAAACTTACTGGAAGGAATTTGGAAGACTTCTTCATGACAGCAAGACAGCTACCAAGGCAACCTGATCGCTGAAGTAAACAAGAAAAAAACAGTTTGAGGAGAAAAATAAGCTTACAAATTCTGCAGTTTATATAGACAAGAGAGATAATGTATGTTTGCTCATACGTGCAAGGATGTATTAGCAAACATATAAATCCAAGTTCAAAGAGAAAAAGTAGTGCACCTGAGCTAAAACCCATCCCACCAGCCAATCTATATCACTTTTGTGATTACAGATTACAAGAGCATGCTCTTTACCTGGAAGATTTTCAATAAACTAAAAGCTGTGAAGAACTGCCATTGTGAAAACAAAATTGTTCCCTATTAACAAGAGGTCTTTAACCTTACCCATTAATTTGAGAGTTTCAGGATCTGTAAATACGAGGACCTGCAAAATTAAAACACCCTTTACTAAAAATCATATTCCTAAAGAGCTTACAAACAAAAAAACCTTCTCTTGATCAAAAAGGCAATCCTTGGGTCATATCATATTTCCTTTGTACTTCAATAGATAAAGCATTTGAATTTACAACAGATCAATATGCAGCAAATTCATAATATGTCATATTTTCTTCATGATGCAAGACTCGTCAATCTTTAAAGAATGAAATATGAAATAGAAAATTATTATATCTCCAGAATTTTTGCTTTTTTTGAATGGCCAGCATGCCACAAATCCATCAGATCATCATAAAGTATAACCTGTGACATGATAAAGCACAAGAATGGAGATAACCTTAAACAAATCAAGGAGGATCGGCACAAGATTAATTTTATAACTAGTAATAGTGATGACAGTTTTGGAACGAAGGATAAGGATTCACATACCAACACATTATAGATAGCTCAAGGCCCTCACGATGACGATATCTAAGTCATATGATATTTCACTTGCAATAAAAAAAATGAACAAATAGATAATTATTCATTCATGAATGGAATTTGTTTTGAGGCTGACATTTGAGTGGCATGAGAAAATTATAAGACTACCTTCACACCAGCCCACCAATCAATCAGCCATACAAGCTCCACCCACAGCAACTCAGCCACTTCCCTATTGATCCTCCTGTATAAACTTTTCGAGAAGGGACGGATAGAAACAAAGCATATAGCCTGGCCAACATAAAATCAATCAAACAGGAAAATTCAGAAACACAGTAAGTAACTAAAAAATAGAAATTTCAGTGGTCATCAAAACCTAGTATATACCTAGCAAAGAAAGGAATCTATCAAAATAACTAAATTCTGGAGCAAAAGCAACGTACTGACTAAAAAGAGACCTGATTAGACAATCATGAAACAATAACAGACATGAACAGCCTAAGCTGAAAGAGCGAGCATGCACATGGAGGTGGATATAAATGCATATATCCAATCGCGCTGAGGAACACTCGCTTTTTCAAGAAAAATCGTGCTGAGGATCACAAAATTTAAAAACCAAAAATAGAAAGACCAGTAGCGAAAATTAATTACAGGAAAAATGATAAAAAAACAAAAAAGGAGCAAAAATCAGTTCGGAACAGAAGTCGATCTGCAAAAGCAGCAGTAACAGATTGCCAGTCAATAAAAACACGAGTAACTTAATATAAGGAACTGAAGGAAACGAAAACCAAACTAGATTACCGAGCCATCAAAATGAACGCACTGCTTCAAACAACTCGAATGCCCGAAAGGAAGCACGTAAACATGAAGCCAGGGGAAAGAAGACGTCCCTAGAGGAACTGAAACACGACTTACGAAGAAGCCTCACAAAAACAAAAATGGAAGAACTCAGACCACTATCAGTGAAATTTTCTCAAACTCGCTTTTCTGTGAGCTTCAAAGGAAAAAAGTTAAAAACTGCAAAAAACGAAGAGCGTCGAATCGGATGTATCGACAAACACCATAACACTTCCAATTTCTCAATTATCCATTTCCAGAAACCGGAACATCAAAACGCCAAGCGAGCCAATGAGCAAAGGCGAAAAATGAAACCCACAAGTACCTGAATGAGGTTAACGACAAGACCCGAAAGAATGAACAGAAGGCCCAAGGGAACAACAACCACAGCCGCTGCGATCGCCATGGCCGGAGATGAGACTGCTAATAGTAGACCACGCCAAGGGATTTCGACCAATTTCACCGCTCCTCCGTAATTAAGACACTGTCAGAAGCTCCACCAGACCGAATCCCGCTTCCCAGTTGTAGAAAGTCACTAGATGCGATAAGAGCTCATTAAGGATACAGTGCTCGGGCCTGAGCAGCCATGAACGCAAAAAGTACTCGCTCCTTCCCCGAATACGTGAGACCCGAGCCAGCGCTAGGGTGGGCACGATACGCACTACGCTTTTCTTTCCTGGTGTGGTTGGTCCGTCGGCTGTACGGGCGAAAAACGGATAGATCGACCGCATCAAGGGGTCGTCGTCTGACATCGACGTGCAGAGTATATAAGGTGGTGGCCGTCGGATCGCAACCGTGAAATCATGGAATCGATCGGTCATGACTCTTCATCGGTGGTCTCATTGGTCTCCCTCGTTTCACTTCTTAGCACATCCAGCTGAGACGGTAATCCACGCGACTTGTAAGCTAACCCGCGCCTTTTTCCGGGTTAATCTTCAATTAGCCAATTACATTGAAGTTACTGATCCTCTTTTTTAGGGGTTAATCCGACTCGCCCACCTGTATCTTATAAATGTATCAAGTCATGGTTGATTTTTTTAGGCGTCTCGTGATTAAATGTCTCACCAATATCCATCCAATTTCATTAACATAAAGAGCGGGCTTCCATAAATTCCTACGCGCTGATGTCAACCTTGGTTATTAATGTTCAACGGTTTATGAATCTCACAACCACCACGTTAGAATGGTCGTCCTGGCTGTTGGCCAGTTCTTATGACGCACTGCTAGACTCATTCAAATGTTAATTCGTTAAAAAAAAAAACAGTAATTTAAGTAATCAATAAACTTGTAATTAGGAAGTAATTAATAGTATATGTTAAGGTTTTAGATATATAAAGTAACGCGTTACAGATTAAGAATAAAATCAAATTAATTTATATACATATCATAACATTTATTTCGATATAGTACACAACCGATCCAATAGGATAAATCATCTTTCCTTTTTTTGATAATTTTTATTAGAAATAATAGATCGAGATAGTGGAGTGGAAGAGGAGGAGGTTCTCTCTCTCCGACTTATTGTTATTTTTTATTTTGATCGTAATAAGAATAATAATTATTAATATATTATTTGAAGACAAAATTACTCTCTATATTAAATTTGGGAGAGCTCTATTTAGAATTTAGTTAGATTTAAAATATTCAATCTAGACAAAGGGTTAAATAGGTATTTTTCTCGAATTAAAACATGACATTTAGGTTGTGTTTGGAACACAAAAAAAAGTGTAATGAAAATAAAAGAAAGAGAAAATAAAATAAAATAAAGATTTTTTATTTTATCTTATTTTAATGCTCATAAAAAATAAAAGAGAAAATAAAAGAGAAACATTGTTTCTCTTATTTGGATGCACAAAGAAAAAGGAAAAAAAAAGATAACTTAATATTTTTTAATTATGTAATAATTAAAGTTATATATAAGTCTAAGACTAAAATATCTATAAATATTAAATTATTATTGATAGACTGTTATTTTCACTCTAATAATTTATATTATTCATGAAAATTTCTCTCTAATTTCATTTTCTTTTTTTCTCTCCAATTTCTATTATTTTATAGAGAAAGTCCATTAATTAAAAAAATAAATTTCTCCCATAAAAAAGAATTTCTCCTCTTTTATTATTATTATTTTTTCTTTAATTAATAGAGTAAAAATTCTAAGTACACCGCGGGGCCGAGGGCGGTCTATGACTGTGGATTGCCGAACCGGGTAAATCACAGAACAACCCTGATCATCCGTCAGGCTCCTCCCGCCGACTTTCCACCAGTACGCAGGCCGCTCATCGACGCTGCTGCTTATATTCCGTAGACCCAGTATAGGAACGGAAAATCCGGAGGAAAAGCTGCTACGCAAGCGCCGGAAGCGCGAGCCGTCGGAGCAGTAATCAGTGATGATGAGTGGGCAAGCTCAGCAGTCATGGGGTCCTTCTCAGCCCTATCATCAACCAATGTCGGCCGACGAGATAAGAACTCTTTGGATTGGAGACTTGCAGTATTGGGTTGACGAGTCCTACCTCCACAACTGCTTCTCTCATACCGGAGAGGTTTTGGCTTCTCTTTATTGTCTCCCTATTATGTTACTCGAGCATTTGTTTTTCTCTCTTCTTTCTGGCTCCATTTTTTATTTGTTCAGTCAAATCTGTGGGTTTCTTATGGAGTTTTGCTAAATACTCGTAGAGTTGATTTCTTATCTATAGTTTCATCTACTTATATGCTGTTATTCTCGCTGTTAAATTTTGAATTAAAAATTGGCATTGTTCGTCCAAATTGGTTCCAGGATTTTGGTTTTCATTTCTTTATACTGCATATAGTTCTTTATCAATGTTGCTATTTTATCCGTTTTTTTGTCTATCTGGTTGTGATATCCTTTCAACGCATCTTACCATCTAATTCTTACACTTGAGAATCATCAACACTATGCACGCTTCTGTGCTATTAATTGATGTTGAGAAAACTTTTTTTCCCCCCTCCTGCGAACTTTCTACAATGCTGTTCATTTGTTTATACTCAATATTTGTTCCCCAAGTAGGCAAATGACTTTTTGTTACCTAATTTTATTTCTCTCGAGTTTCAGGTACTCTCTATAAAAATTATACGTAATAAGATCACTGGCCAGCCCGAAGGCTACGGTTTTGTGGAGTTCTCCTCTCATGCTGCAGCTGAAAGGATATTGCAGACTTACAATGGAACACAAATGCCTGGAACAGAACAGACTTTCCGGCTGAATTGGGCTTCTTTTGGCATTGGAGAAAGGCGACCTGATGCAGGACCCGAGCATTCCATCTTTGTGGGGGACTTGGCTCCAGATGTCACAGATTATTTGTTGCAGGAGACCTTTCGAGTCCAATATCCATCTGTTAGAGGGGCCAAGGTTGTAACTGATCCCAATACAGGCCGTTCCAAGGGTTATGGCTTTGTTAAATTTTCTGATGAGACAGAAAGGAACCGTGCAATGTCTGAAATGAATGGTATATATTGTTCCACCAGACCAATGCGTATCAGTGCAGCTACTCCTAAGAAGACCACTGCTTTTCCCCAACTATACCCAACTGCAAAAGGTGATAATCATTCTGTGTTATAAATTTATTTTGCAGTTTCACCTATCTTAACTGTATAGGTACATCGTAGATATCTCGGTTGTAATAACATTATATTGTTTATACTTTATTGCAGCAGCTATCTATCCGATGCCTACCTACACAGCACCAGTGCAGGCAGTTACACCAGATAATGATGTTACGAACACAATGGTATGCACGAAGATGTCTCACATGTTTGAGTTAATCAGCTGATTAATTAGCTCAATCATTACTTTTGTCCTAAATGCTGCAGATATTTGTTGGTTCGTTGGACCCTATTGTGTCCGAAGATGAGCTGAAGCAGATATTTGGACAGTGTGGTGAGGTGGTCTATGTTAAGATACCCCCTACTAGAGGCAGTGGTTCTGTACAGTTCAGCACTAGGTATTGTTTGATCTTCTTTTAATCATGTGATCAGAATTCCGGTTTTTTTAAAGCAGAGTACGTCATGCGAATCAGATCATCTTTTGTTTGAGGCTCTCAATGTTTTGTTTGAGTCAGAGTTTCTATTTGTTTGAAAAAATGGATTTCTTTTTTTTAAAATACATAAAATGGATTTCTTTGTTTCATTTATCAAGGTAAGATCATGGTGTTCCGACCCATGATTCAACCAGGACTTTAGATTTGGGAAGGGTGGATTGGTGGGGGTTCTGACACACCCCTTTTCTTCTTGTTGAGTCACTCTCAACTTGTCCTGAGCTGTCTGAGTCCTGATCTGACCCGAGTCTGGGTGGAACACCATGGGTAAGATACAAAGGCTAATGATTTTTCTGTAGGTAGGTGTTGGTCTCACAGCTTCTCTACCCCTTAGACGCATGCACACAAACACATACAAACACAAATTGACAAAAAACAAAGACTCTAAGACTTGGAGCCTTAATAATTTATTTCAATTTCCACTATTTCTGTAGTAATGTCGTTGTTTTCATCTTTTAAGAACTAAGATAATTTATTTAATGTTTGTTACCATTGGAAAAATTATCAATATTTTTTTGCATGTCGAGTTGACATTTTCAACTTGCTTGTCAACTTGAGTCCAATAGTAAACCATGGTCAGAGTGTGGTAAGGTTGATGAATGCCAAACTTTAGCTTTCTATTCAAGCTTCTGCAAGATCTAACCAAGCTGTTCTGTATACAAACAATCTCAAATAGGGTCCAGCTTGGCTTGTTTGAAAGCGTACTTTACATGATCTGTTATTAACTTATATTGTCTAGTCCTAGGGAGGTCATAGTTCTTTCAGATGTTCAGCATTTAGGCATATGGATTCATCTTGACGTACTTATTTGGATGTTCTGCAGGGCAGCTGCAGAGGATGCAATGCAAAGATTGCAGGGAACTATGATTGGTCAACAACCTGTACGCCTTTCATGGGGTAGAGGCTCTACGAATAAGCCGGTATGAAACTTGCACTTTTACTTCAAATCTTCTGCATTTTATGTTTTCTTTTAATATGTTATTTTATTTTGAGTAACCAATTGCCACTGCTGTGCGAAGAAGTGCTCATATAGTAACTTGCTTTTTTGCATGTTTTTGTAATTTTTTGTTCTTCTTTTTAATGTTTTTGTTACTGTTTTTGTTTTTATTCTAAAACAATGTGAAATGAGAATTTATTAGGAAAAGGAGCAAGTGCCACTAGGGCTAGAAGACTCTCCATTAGAGAGAAAATAACAGATGATACAAAAGAAAAGCAAAATTAGAAATGAGAAGGGTGCCCACAAAAACAACATTTTATAGGGAAATACAAGCATCAGCCAAATAATCTACTAAGGTGGTGGCTGTTCTGGGAGTTTGCTAGCCAAATAATCCTTTCAACGAGGACCAACAAATTCATTATAAATGTGTTTGAACTTCCTAGGTGTAGGCTTTTCCCTGAGAACCAAATTATGATGAATCTTGAGTTGCCTTCCAGAGTCAGTGGCATAGAGTAATCGTCCAGGTTTAATCTGATGCTATGTTAAAGCAGAAAACTCCTTTTGGAATGGTTGTAGTGACCAAACCGAGTTGAATATACCAACAGATCCCCACCTCTCTGGTTTGGGAATGTTTTTTGACGAGTGGTGACCATTCTAACACTAGAAAGGGATACCATCTTCCTCCAGTTCTCTCTAGTGATAGAGCTAGGAAATTGAAAGGACTTTGGGAGTTTGCTAGCCCAAAAATTTGCTCTCCCAATTGAGTGAGTTTTCCCCTTGAAGGTTCTTCTTGTCTGTCCCTTCCAAATGCACAGAAAATTAGCAAATGTTAGACTCCAAAGAAACGTACGCTATTTTTGCCAAGAGCTATAGAGGCACATTGCTCCAAGAAATCTGGGAAAGAAGGTGAGAAGCAATAATGAACTTGCAAATTTCTTCAAGAGGACACCATGAACTTGATTGGATAAAGGGCATTGAAGACTTATGTGGCAATTCAACTCACACAACTTACATATTCGCTTTGCAATGTTGCAAACTCTTCTCTTTAGCTTATCAATGGTGAGTATGGTACCATGGACAGCACAACAGATAAAGTGGGTAACTTTGGCTGGGGCGAGAATGCTACAGGAGATGGATGTTACATATTGTTGTAAAGAATTAAATCCAACTGACAGATGCATTAAGTAGGCTATAAACGAGTAATAATTGGAATGGGTAAAAGGTTAATTTGCCTATTTCGATTGTCTTACACTTATTCCACTATCTTTTTTTACTAGATTACTTACAAAAAAATGGTAAATGGGTACGTGAACAGGTCAATTAAACTTTTAAGAAATGACTTGTCAAATCTTGAAAAAAATAAAGTAACATAGAAAAGTGTGAATCATAAAATAAGTTGGAAATTGTGGAAACTCATATTCGTTATATTAAACCAAAAATAATAATTAATTATCCAAGGTGGAGGTGAAATGGCCTCATTATCATCATATTACACAAGTAATTAGGTATGAAATGCCTTTTATTGTTGCCTTTCTAATTGTCAGCATCCTTGAGCCCCATACTAGATGGACTATTAAGTGGGAGTAGAGATGGAAGAGGTAAAATATGAAAAGTAGAGTAAAAAAGACAGAAAAGATGTTGAAGAGGAGGATAGTCGGGGATGCCCTCCTCTCACCCTCTCATGGTTTAGTTATAGTGTTTCTTTCATGAATCCTAGTTTGAGTGCAACTACGACCATTAAATCAGTGAAAACTCTAATATTAAGCCGTTTCCTTCTATGTTGCAAATTCTAACTCCTTGTACTCAAACACATTTAAAAAGCAGTAATGGCTAAACAGGCAATTTTTCCTAAACCCTTCAGTGAGCAAGAAATTTTGATCAGTACGTGATTGTAATCAGATGGACAAGGTCTAGAAGGAGTAAGTGGGTAAAATTGTCGGTTATAGTATCAAGATGGTACAGAATAGTGGCTCCAGGGGTCTCTTTTCCAGATCATCCATCCAGAATGGATAAGAGTCGGCTGTAAGTTCCTCCTTAATCAAGCCTCTGCTGAAAAGACTAATGGAGAAGATGGGAACAATGTATAATTACATCGGGCTCTCCTGCCTGACATTCAGCCAAAATTTAGTGGAAGTGCCTTTTCTGAATTGTATTTTAATACCAGAAGTTTGTTTTAAGCTTACAAACTGCCTTCTAGAGATAGAGGCTTCACACTGGGCACTACCTACATTGTGGGGAAGAAAAATATCTTCATGATATCTATCTCTTTTCATGATTGGCTTGAAATAGAATCCCTCTCAAAACCGAATTTTCAAAGGTATGTGGTGAGGACCTGTTTCATGAATTAAATGTTTCTGACACTATGATCTCCAAATTGGTATCATGTTTTTAATTCACTAAAGTTATCAGAATTCCCATCTCATGGTAACACTTCTTTCAATAGCCTCAACTTTCTAGAAGAACTAGTGATTTAAGGATATTTAGCAATAAGACTGTTAAATTGGGTCCAAGGCCCTATCCCAAAATGACTAGTTAACTTAGGAAACCTCTTTTCCAACTAATAAACTCAAGATCTTTGTACTCACTAATCCATGTGGGACTATTCTTTAACACTCCCCCTCACGTGTAGACCATCTTTTGTGGCTCTAAAAGTGGATAATTTAGGAGTAGGCAGTTTAAGTGTAGGCCCTCTTTTGTGGCTCTACATGTGGATAGTTTTAGGTATAGGCCTTCTTTTGTGGCTCTATAAGTAGATAGTTTTTAGGTGCAGGCCCACATATGAGTACCTGCTCTGGTACCATTTTAAATTGGGTCTAAGGCCCTATCCCAAAATGACTAGTCAACTTAGGAAACCTCTTTCCCAACTAATAAACTCAAGATTTTTGTACTTACTAATCCATGTGGGACTATTCCTTAACACTCCCCCTCATGTGTAGACTATCTTTTGTGGCTCTACAAATGGATAATTTAGGAGTAGGCAGTTTAGGTATATGCCCTCTTTTGTGGCTCTACAAGTGGATAATTTTAGGTGTAGGCCCTCTTTTGTGGCTCTACAAGTAGATAGTTTTTTAGTTGCAGGCCCACATACGAGTACCTACTCTGATACCATATTAAATTGGGTCCAAGGCCCTATCCCAAAATGACTAGTCAACTTAGGAAACCTCTTTTCCAACTAATAAACTCAAGATCTTTGTACTCACTTATCCATGTGGGACTATTCCTTAACCAAGACTTTTTAGAGAAAATTTTATAGAGGGTTGCCCTATTAGCGCAAGAATGAAAACTTTCCTTGCCAAGTATATAGCTTTTCAATCTTGTTGAGGACACTCCAAAGTGCTTTTAGGGGTCTACCATGAAAAGGGGTGAGGCCTAGATATGATGCAGGAAGGAGCTGGGTTTGCATCCAAGCAATTAGGTCTTATTTGCAACAATTTGCTCGAGTCGTTAATACCATAGAGGGAAGACTTTGGCCAGTTTACTTATTATCTTCAAATTGTTTCATAAATGAATTGAATACCTTAAGCAATTTTATTAAGGTTTCCCTGACAAGGATGGTGTCTGCAAACTGGAGGGAGGAGTGAAGTGAAACTAAAAGTAAGAAATCTTGATCAAACACTTTACCTGAGCTGTAGAAAAGGTGGCAGCGAGGGAGGGTGTCCCTTGGACAGACCCATATAAGAACAGGGAAAGCAGTAGAGGGGAGACAACCATGCACCTGGGTTATCTTTTCTTCCAAAGCTCAACAAGGGAGGATCAGTTAACTCTATCAAAACTTATTTTGATAATCCAACCTGCTCTCATTTTTAGGTTTTCTAGTGGTTACTACTGCTGTTTCTCTGGTCATATGAGAAATGTAAGATACTATCTGTTTCGTATGATGGTTCTTTGCTCATTACATAAGGATGAAAAGGTATCTACAAACAAGCAAATTTGAATTGATTAGAGCAATTATCAATACAAGTACTATTTGACCACGTTCTAACAAGTATAGATTTGTTACTTTGAGACCAAAACTTGCAAGATGATGTGGTCACATGCAGGACTACTGATGATGGTTAGATTGCCATTGGAAATAATTTGCTGGTCAGAAAATACAAAAATCTAAATAAACGCTTGAATATCTTTTTTTTAAAATGATTAATGCTTGAATATCTTGTTCTCGTGTTGGTAAAAATCAAAGGTGTGGACATAATTGGAATTAAAACTTTTCTTGATAATCAAAAAAAGAAAAAAAAAAAGATTTGTATGTGAGCAAGTTTTTCTGCCAGTTTTTAAGTTGTCCTTGATGCAAAATTATATTCTTATCAAACTTGAGCATGATGACTGAGCTTTGACCTCTAACTTAGAATCTGGTACAAACTCGTCAAGTACAGGTTGAGATCTCCCTTATCTATCTTGCTTTCAATTGGTTAAACTTTTTTTCCGAAATGGCATGCCATTGTTTACATCATATTTGAACCATTGAAAATATAATTACTTCAACAAAATTGACCAAATATAACAACGTTTGATCTTGACAAGCATCAAGCAGTTTAATTGAGATGGTACCTAGGACCATCTTATAATTCAATAGGATATTGGACTAAAAGATTAACTGTGTTGAAAATCCTACGTGCAGCTAGGTACCATCTTATAATTGAATAGGATATTGGACTAAAAGATTAACTGTGTTGAAAATCCTACGTGCAGCTTGAGTATAAGCATGATTGCCACATGAAGTATCCATGCAGCCATGAAGGAAGCCTAATTGTACTTGAAGATGTTTAGTTTCCTATTTTTTAATGTGTCATTTTGTTTACCACTAGGTTTAGACATCTTCTAGCGGGGGGAGAATTGTAATTTTCTAAGTTTGGCAGCCTTTTATTATAAATAGAGATCTGGGTCAAAGGGTATACACAATTTTCTCTCCTCTCCCATTCTCGTTCATCTCCCACCCTTTTTGGTTCAGCAATTTTTCACAAACAGTATATTTTTGTTTTTTTTTGAAAAATAGATTTACTGCATCTTGAATTTATTTTTTTATTTTTTTAATACTACAAATATGCTTCACCCTAGGCTGACATGCATTGGAGCCTTTTGAAATCAGGTATTTACCTAATAACTTCTGTCAAATATGTGCACTTAAATGCTGCATCCTCAAATACTGCCTTGTGACCAGGATCTAGTGGGCATATGTGACCTTTGCTGTTAGTAAGGGTTAATGGAACCTTTACCATTGAGGAAAAATATGCCCTTATATTACCCCTGGCAGTTTTTTTTTTTTTTTATATTATGGACATTGTTTCCACTACCTCTTGTACTTGGTCTCATGTTCTTAGATCGGCCAATTCGGCTGCTGATTTGTGTGCTAAATTGGGTCCTTCCCTGCAATCTCTTCTTCTAAAGGGAGGTCTCCCTTGATGTAATCTCTTGTTTTGCTCCGTAATAAAAGCATCACTGTTTGAAAAAATATACCCTTATATAAGTTTTTTAATAATTCTTTTAAATATTAAACATAAATTATTTATGCATTGGAAAGGGGCTTCTCCTCTTGTGGCACGGAGCACCAACTTAGGTGCCTGAAGAGGAGGCAGAGGTGGCCCTAATTTTTTTTATATAATTTCTTTTTAGTAAATACTGAAATCTCAATCAATCAAGTCTAAAAAAATTCCTCTTTTGACAGTTTCTTTAGAGTACAGTGGACTGTATTTGAAAGTTACCCTTTAAAACCTCAGTTTTTGTGAAGCACGATGAGAAATAATATGTTAAGAACCAGAAATCCTTCAAAATCATGGACAGCAATAATATCAATGCCTTACTGATGAGTTTTGCAGTTCTTTTAAGTGAATCCTTGCTGTAGCATACTGTCTATAGCCGCATATAAGGAAAAACTACTTTAATTAATTTTCAAAATCAATAATTTAGAATACATGAGTTAGTCAATATAGAAAATTAAATATTTGGATCATCCTCACTCAAGTGACCGAAGCCTTGTGTGCGCTAAATCTGCAAGCTTCTTTGCAGGATGTATAGACAGAATGGACTCTAGCAGGAAACACAATAACTTATTCTTTCAAGCTGGTCTGCAGGAGAGATTATGGTGATGAGGTGTCAATATCTTGCTGCTCGATCTGGTTGTATAAGGTGAACATAGTCATCGGAATTGCTGCTTAGGGAAGTGTGGTTACCACCTATATCAGATGCAAAATGATTGCAGTCTATGGCTTTTGCTTTTGCTTTCTTCTGTAGAATGTGGTGGTTAGGTTGATTGAAAGACATTGGACTAAGAGAGAATGGAGAGAAGAGAGTTGCTGCAGAACTAAAAAGGGGAAAAGATAGGGTCTAGTCCAACTCCCTTTCCTTCTTATATTACTCAAGTAAAAAGTATGCTGAGTACAAAAATACTCCTCTCACCTATAAATGAATACGTTCTGACTAGGCAATATATGCTAAGACTCAGAAACTAGTTCTACCCATATAGACAAGTGAGAGAGTGGCAACTATGTTCTACCCCTTCTAAAAGGATCAAACTACCCCAGAATGTATGAGTACGTAATTCAACATCTTCTTTATTTGGTAATGGAATGGTCTGTTGACTAGTCAAGGCGATGAGACTTTTTGTCACTACTATGGTTTACGATTGCATGTATTGCTACTCAGTTTCAGTTACGTATTGGGCAGGTGTGGTCAAATGGCCCCTAACAAGATGCCTTCAACTTTTCTGTAAGCATGTCTCTCTGTAAGTATGATATGATGGTTTACTTCTCTTAATATCCTTCTCTTGGGAATATATTGCAGGACCAACTTGGTAGCTGGGGCGTGCAGGCAGATCCGAGCCAATGGGGCAGCTCTTATTATGGTTATGGACAAGGTTATGATGCTTATGCTTACATGGCTGCTAATGATCCATCTTTATATGCTTATGCTGGCTATGCTGGATATGCACAGTATCCTCAACAGGCAAGATTACCACATTTTGTTGTTAAAAAAAGAAAAGAAAAGAAAGAATACTGCATTTTGTTGCTTGTGACTCGAGTGTTTACATGTAGCACTGACATTCTGGCATATTTAATCTTAACTAGCTTACTTGGGCTTATGTGGATTGCTCTAAATTAATCGTTTTAGTTGCCCAGGCTGAAGGTGTTCAAGATGTGACAACAATGGTTAGCTCTGTCCCCACTGTTGAGCAAAGGGAGGACTACGATCCATTGGCGGCACCAGATGTAGACAAGTCAGTTGGCATGCCCTTATTCTCAGATTTCTATTATAACTCATTTACTGTTCTTTTGTCTGAGAGTTGCTTGATTCATCAGGCTAAATGCAGCATACCTCTCCATTCATGAAAGTGCTATGTTGGGCCGTCCCTTATGGTTGAAGACCTCAGCATTCTCACAGCCAGCTTAACTTACCTTCTCTGATCTTAACTTCTGCCTCTGGATCCTTGGGAAGGCGAAAAGATTTTCACCCGTCTCAACCAAAATTGCCCAACAATGGACTATTGTTTTGAGCTCCAAACTGCTTGCTGAAAACTTAGTCGCAGAGATCGAGTATCCATTTGACAAATTTAGCTGTAGAAGTCATTCACTGTAGAGCCTCTTAAAGAACCGTTGCCTGTTACCTGCAAGCTTGTGTAAATTTTCACAGGGCGAGATATATATATATATATATATATATATATACTGTTAACCCTGTCATTCGTGTGATGTTTATCATCTTACAAGATGTCACATTTATTAAGATAAACAAGTTTAAGAGATGGTTTGGCAAGTACATAAAGCTTATTATATGGAGATTATGACTATATTAAGTTTATAATATGACACTAACATGTTGTAAGCTGGGGTTTACTCTACTGGCCTATTGGCATAATCTGAACCGGGCTAAAGAGAAGGAATACGCTACAGATACGGTCCATACGGAACCCTGTCCACGTTAGCGCAAAGTCCACGGTCCACAGTCCACACATGTGCGGGACCTTTAAAAAAGAACAGGACACCGCCAACTCCAACGGTCGAAAACCATTAACACTCCAACGTTCACTCTACTAAAAGACCCAACGTTCAGAAAACCCTCCCATCTTCACGTCGACCATTCGCTTGGCAGAAATAGTTCCGACCTTCCCTTCGTCATCTTCCCTCTGAAATCTAAGCTTCTAAACTCACTTCTACGTTTCCGTTCCCTCTGCTCGGTTTCTTGTTTAGTAACTCTTGTTTCGTCGGTTTTTTTTTCTCGAAAATATCTCTGTTTCCTTTTCTCCTGGTCTGCTGTTCACTGACGCAGATACCGGAGGAAATGGAACCTATGGATATCGATTGGAAGAACATTGATTCTAGCTTCGTCGTAGACGATTTGTTAGAGCGTATAAATGCTCCTATGTGGATCGATTTTTCTGCTCCGGATGAATCAGGCGACGACGAAGCTTGGTTTTGCCGACCGGGTAATTTCTTTTTCTGTTTTCTTTGTTGATGATGGTTATGAGATTGAAAACTGGTGATTTCTTAGCTATTTTTTTGTTTAATTTTGTTGTGGTTTTTCAGATTGTAATCACCCAAAGGCTTCCGCAGAGATTAAGGTGCCATTCTCTGCTTGAGCTTTTTCTAGTACTGCTGGGTGTTTTTAGTTTCTAAATTTGTCTCAAAGTCTAGGTTTCTTTGCGATTTTCAGGTGAAGCAGCTTAACTTGGAGAGTAATCCAGAAATATTACCACTTCGGGAGAGGAATAGAAGGTAGTATTTGGAGAGAAATTCCGATTAGCAAAATCTCTGGATTGATCTCATAATTCCTTTTCTTTTTCTTCTCTTTTTTTACATTTAAGTAATAAGAAATTTTGAAGAAGAACAGAACCTCAACAGACCGTTCTCACTCATTCTGGGTTAAATCTAATTTCTGCTTGGTATCCTGTTTCTGTGCCAATTTTTATTAGAGACACGACTTTGAAAAGAAGAGGGCTCTCATCTGCCATTCCTTCTCTTATGAAAGCAAAATCCGAGAAAATGACTTCCGGAAGTCCCATATCCAAAACTGTAAAGAAGTTCCGAGACGACGGGGAAAACGAAAATCCAAACTCTACTTTTGACCCATCACAAATTCGCTCGATCTCTACCGCCAAAGTCCTCAAAGATTCGATCAAATCAAGCGGTGAGAAAAAGAAAAAGAATAGGAATCAGAATCTCAGCCAACATTTTTCCAGCCAAGCTGCAGCGGCAGACTCCCCGCAAGAGGAAAAGCCGATTCGCCGGCTTCGGAGCACCCTCTCTGCCCGGAATCTATTCGGCGGCAGAGATATTCTGAATCACGTTACAGATTTCTGCAACGAGTTGAAGAAATTAGCCTTCAATTCTAAAGAGAAACAGCCTCTGGTTGAAGAGGATAAGGCCATTGCTAGTGCGATTCCAGAGGATCAGAAAGACAGTTCTAAGGAAAATCTGCACTCAAAGATCTTCAGTCCAGAAACCGGAAAGAAAAGGTGATTTCCTTTTTTTTCAATTAATCACTATACAACTCCTAGTCAGAATTCCCCAAGCTATCTTTAAATCTTTTTTCATCGATCTCATGCTAAAAGCTGCTGATGCTCTCTTATGTTGTTCCCAAAAAAAATTGCAGACAAATAAAGAAACAAATCAGCGGAGGAGAGAACCAACTCATGGCGCACCCATCAGACATTCCCTCAGCGCAAGTGAGATCATGTCCTCCCACTCCACAACGCTTCCCCTCCCCGTTCAGTCAACAAAATCTCACCAAAACCACCACTCCTCTCAAGCTCCCCAAACCCAAAACCACTGTAAGGCAAACTGTTCCTGGAATCCTTCATAGAATAATCATCTTTAATTGCCTACTTCACAGGATCCTAAATGTCTGACATTACGATGATTAGGAGAAAGGCGTCCTTCAAGAGTTGGAACTGAATCCGGCCGTCTCGAAGGAACCAAAGAAGGAAGACGACAAGACAAAAGTTGCAGTAGTTGCCAACGATGCACCTTTAGACGTTTTCTGGTTCTTGAAGCCTTGCACTTACCTCATCAAACCGTAAAAACATACAGATCATACCATCTTCACAAAATTATGTTTTGCATCATTTGTTCAGAATTTAATACTTTAATTCACATTTTTTTGTTTTTTAAATGTTCAATTCCTTGATACATTTGATCTGAGAAAAATAACCAAATGAAATTCGTGTTGTATATTCACAACCATCACTCTTGTACTCGAATTGATTTAATGAAATTGGTTTATTATTGCATTTTCTCCTGTCTTGGATCTGGTTGATTAAACAACCAAAGCCTCCGATTTGCTGCTATGGATCCGGGGTAGCGCTTTTCTTCGTTGAAAATTTCTGCAACAATTTTGTCACAACGCAAGCTGTCGTTATGCCTGACAGGCGGCACCGCCACAGCATCTGTCGTGAGCGTCCTGCGTTTAAAGCCGAATTCGACTCGCTTCAATTCGATCCGGACCGTCCAAGTGCGGTGATTCCGTGATTCCATTACAAACTCTTGGACTCTTTTGTATTATTTTATTTATTTATTTTTATAATTATAATAAATATAGGTTAATTATCGAACTCTTCCAGCTAGATTCCAATTTTAGCTACGAGACAAGAGCTCCAGCTTGAATGCTATATCAATTTTCGGCGACGGGCAACCTTCGTTCTCAGGCCAGCTAATATTATTAATGGAGTAACAGAATGACCATATTACCCTTGTCAGATCAAGCAAGCAAAATCCTGTCTCAAGGAATCGAACACCCGCATCGAATCATCTGAACGTGACCCCTGCTCTGGAATCAATACTTTGAGTGGGTCCCACCGTTAATCACCAATTATTAAGTCTGCAAAGACGTAGAATAACCAACTGTTTTAAAGTCATACGTGTCCAGATAACATATTTAACCACTTCCTTGAGGTACGAGGCGGCTCATGATTGGCAGAAATTTATTATCACCATGTCCTGGAAACTCGGGGCCCACACGAGTAAAGGTAAAATTACAGGAAATAGAACTTTAAAGAATTGGAGAATGATTGTCATGCCAGTTTGTTCAAACTCCCTGCGAGAGCCTTGGCGGCTTCCCTCCCCCCCTTGAAATGATATTGTTATGGAATCATCCGCATGACCTTGAGTTGATTTTGACGAATTTATTTTAATTCTTTATTTCTCGACGACGAAGGTGGAAAAGGCTGGCAGCTTCTGGTTTTCAACGGGTACAGCGTAGCTCAGTCTTCAGGATTTGCTACCCCTCGCATCTCGTAGTGTGCTCCGGAATCTTATCTCCCGTTTACTCTTTCCGTTGACGTGCTCTCGAGTCTTGTTGCATTCTGGTGGTTACACGCTTAGCAGCAGCATTTCAGATTCAGCAGAGGCTGGCACTGTTTGAGGTTCTACAAGAATTTGATGTTGATTGCGTGAAATTGATTTTTAGGATACTGCGGATTAGTTGTAGTTTAATCTTCTAGCATTTGGCACTGGTTCTTAGAAATTTAAGTCTTACCATTTTGTCAACTTCCAAATGAGTGGTAGGAATTTATGGTCTTTTTTTTATAGTATATTATCGTTTTTTTTTTTCAGAGAAAATTTAGAGTCAGTAGAAATAACTGTGGTTTTGCAGTTTTTCCTTAATTCGGGGTAGAAATAATTGTTGTTGCTTTGTTTTGAGCAAATGGCCGCCCGATCTCGTATCCTTTCTCTATTTTCAGTTACATTTCCGTCTTTCCGCCATCCTCTTGGGCCTTTTGAAGACAAGGTTTTTATGATGGAGTTCTTGATTCTCTACGTGCCAGAAGTATTATGGAAGAAGCTGATCTAAATCCAAAGAGTTCCTTGTATTGCTTTTCAGGTCTTGATAGAATGATCCCTCTGCAGAAATGGAAATGTTCCTGGTCTTTGCTTGCAACAATCGCTTCTCTGGTAGTATTAGCGTCCTTAGTTCATTTGTTCTTATACCCCTTCGTACCATCTTCTCTAGACTACTTCGGAACTCGACAAATAAAAAATTCATGCCCTCCCATTAATGGGTCAGTGGAAGGCGAGGATAATAATTTTACAGGAACTGTCCAGTTGGACCTCGATTTAGATTCTAGGTTTCCTGCCGATACTCATGGCGCAGTATATTACCGAGGCGCTCCTTGGAAGGCAGAGATGGGGAGGTGGTTTTCTGGTTGTGACTCCGTTACTGCTGCAGTCGATATTGTTGAGGTATGGAAAAAATTACTAGTGTGTTTATTTGATTCTTCCTAGTGTGAGATTTTTGGTTTTACTTTTTTACCTGTCCACTAAGATCTACATTGCATGAGAGTACAATTTTTGGATCATTCATCTAGCATACCTGTAGGTTTTTTCATGACCTTTTCCATTAGAAGATTTGTGGCTGGTTTTGGTTTGGGGCATTTGAACATGAGTTTATCACTTTGTTAAGAACGTCTAGAATCTAGTATTCCTATACAAAGTTTTCGTAATGTGACTGTCATTTTTATGAACTTAATATATTGCATGCTGCCTCATTCTCATGCTGCACATCAGTTTGGTAAGATTTGCTCTTCTAGGAAGCAATGACAAGGATAGCTTTTTTAATGTTAAGGATAGCTGTTCACTGCATCTTCCCTATGTGAAGGACTTATGTACTCAAGAGCTCCGTTATTATATGACAGAGAATTGGTGAACTTGACTGCAAGAATGACTGTAGCAGTCAAGGCATTTGCAATAGTGAACTTGGACAATGCAGATGCTTTCATGGATTTGCTGGTTAGTATATGTTTTTATGTCTGGTTCAATTTTTTTTTACAATATTTGTACCAACCTTTAATCTTTTTCAATGTAAATGCACATCTCCATCCATTGGATTAGGCCGAGTTCATCCTAAAATGACTTGCCAAAGAGGCCATTTCCCCCCATTAAAGCTCAGGATCTTCCAAGCCAAACAGTTCTTGGACTATTCCCCGTAACCGCTCTCGTGCCCAAAAGACCAATCTGAAGCATGGAGCACCCATGGTGGCCTCTAAATGCCGGGACTTTTATCCACCTATGCATGAAAAAAAAAAAAATTTTTGCAATATGGTTTTGACTATGTCAAACTCGAGTTTGTTAACTGTAACTATGACTTTTGCAATGTTTGCTGATTTACCAGGGGACGATTGCTCTAAGAGACTGCAGTTAGACTGCAACTATCCAGGATCCCTGGACCAGCCTTATGGGTACCAGGTTGTTTCAATTTGCCCAGCCCACTGTGACACAACAAGAGCAATGTGCTTTTGTGGAGAGGGAACAAAATATCCTAACCGTCCAGTGGCTGAGGCATGTGGCTTTCAAATCAAGTAAGTACTACCTGCTTTTACTGAATTTTTGCTCTAAATCACTATCCATCATTTATATGTTTTATTTATTTATTTTTTGGTTTCTACTGAGCTTGATGGTTTCTCAGCTTACCTTCCGAACCAGGTGGTCCTACGTTGACCAACTGGAGCTTGGCTGATCTGGAAAACATCTTCACCACTAATACAAGCAAGCCAGGGTGGTGTAATGTTGATCCCCAAGAAGCTTATGCTTCCAAAGTGCATTTCAAAGAGGAATGTGACTGTAAATACGATGGTCTTTGGGGCCAGTTTTGCGAGATACCCACAGTATGCAGTTGTCTGAACCAATGCTCAGGGAACGGACATTGTCGTGGTGGGTTCTGTCAAGTAAGCAATAAGACTTTTTCTTTATGTCTTAGCATTTTATGGTTGAGTAACATATTCACCTGGGAGAAATAATCAAGTTGATCTTTTCTTTTTGCCTTTTCTTTCCCCCTTTTTGTTTTCAGTGTGACCATGGGTGGCATGGAACAGATTGCAGTATCCCTTCTGTTTTATCTTCTATAGGCAAATGGCCTCGATGGCTTCAACCAGCAACCCTCAATTTACCAAATAATGCTCATTATAGAGATAAAATTGTCAATGTTACTGCAGTGGTGAAAAAGAAAAGGCCCCTTATATATGTCTATGATTTGCCACCAGAGTTCAATAGCCACCTGCTTGAGGTAAGCTCATGCTTTCTGTGTTTATTACTCTTAATACAAAGCCAGCACTACATATTACTTTAATGTGTTAACATTGAGATGCCACAGGGTCGACATTTCAAATTTGAATGTGTAAATAGAATTTATACTGATCAGAATACAACTTTGTGGACAGAACAATTATATGGTGCACAGGTATCCCTTCTTCCTTTTTCTTTTATTTTCCTCACTTTCTTGATGAAATAGCTAAAAAACTTTGCTGAAATTTGAACTCTTGATTTCAAGCATATAACAGGAAAGAAGACACATGAGTTCCTTTTGCTGGCTACGTATATCGTCTTAACTTATTTCTTATCCATTAACATTCACTTAGATGGCTCTCTATGAAAGCATCTTGGCTAGCCCTCATCGGACACTAAATGGTGATGAAGCTGATTATTTCTTTGTACCAGTTCTTGATGCATGCTTGATAACTCGTGCAGACGATGCACCCCATCTGAGTGCGCAGGTATACTCTACTGCCATAACTTCCAGGCCTTGCTTATAGTTATTGTATATTTATAGTTAATGCATGTTCCTCTATTTATTCTCAATTCTTCCAACCTACGAAATAGTACATTGATCATTCAAGGGGACACTGTGAAGAACCATTGTGACCTTTATGTTGGACAAGATTCATTAAAAAAAAAAAAAAGATGAAAAATTCAAAAGTTGAGACCTCTTTCACTAGTACCCAACACTGCCTCTGGCAAAGACTACCATTTTTGGTAATTGATCATCTTCAAAATCATCCTGCAAGACTTATATGTCAAATGTCAATCGGTGATAACAGTTCCTGACAAAAGATTTTTTTTTCTCATATTCATTCTTGAACTTCCATGAGCACATGGGTTTGAGGAGCTCCCTCACTCTGGACTTCTACAAGAAGGCCTTGGTGATAATATTGTCCCTGATGAAAGAAAACTTTTTTTCTCATATTTATTCATGAACTTCCAGGAGCACATGGGTTTGAGGAGCTCCCTCACTCTGGACTTCTACAAGAAGGCCTATGACCACATAGTTCAGCAATATCCTTTCTGGAATCGCTCTTCCGGCAGAGACCATATTTGGGTATGATACAGTAAAAATTCCTTGCTTTGGCAGCTAAGAACGAAATGGCAATCTTTGGTTTGTTTCAAATATGTCTGTTTGCATTCTAATGGTTTTTCTCTATCCTGAAGGCAGTCTTTTTCATGGGATGAAGGTGCTTGTTATGCTCCGAAGGAGATTTGGAATAGTATGATGCTAGTGCACTGGGGCAACACCAATTCAAAGCACAACCACTCCACAACAGCATATTGGGCTGACAATTGGGACACTATTTCTTCTGATAGAAGAGGGGCCCACCCGTGCTTTGACCCAGAAAAGGATCTTGTCCTTCCTGCATGGAAAAGGCCTGACCCTGCTTCGTTAAAATTAAAGCTGTGGGCCCGGTACTTTTCAGAATCTATCCTGTGTAAGATTTTTGTCCAAAGACACTTGAAATGAACTATAATTTACCTTCTTGGCAGATCGCTCAAGGAGCGTAGAAGACTGTTTTATTTCAATGGAAACTTGGGACCAGCCTACAAAAATGGAAGACCGGAAGACACGTATGCATTTTAGCTGTAGCCGTTACAAACTTAATTACCACAGTACTATTTTTATGTGCAACTCATGAGTATTGTTATGTTGTTTGAGGTGAACAGATACAGTATGGGTATTAGACAGAAACTGGCAGAAGAATTTGGTTCAATTCCAAATAAGGAGGGAAACCTCGGAAAACAGTACTCAGAAAATGTGACTGTGACTTCACATAGATCTTCTAATTACTTTAATGACTTAGCCAGCTCTATTTTCTGTGGCGTCCTGCCTGGAGATGGCTGGAGTGGTCGAATGGAAGACTGTGTTTTGCAAGGGTGCATACCAGTTGTCATTCAGGTAATAATTCTCCTATTCTATTTACAGAACTTTATTTTGAATGTAGATTCAGTACTTCCTATTTAAAATTTCTCAGTGAGATGTGATATAACTGGAAAAAGAACCTCAAGTGAGATTCCTTTTTTTTAGATTATTACTATTGTTAGTAATTTTAAACTTCTATGTTATCTTCAGGATGGTATCTTCCTGCCTCATGAGAATGTGCTAAACTATGACAGCTTTGCTGTCCGCATTCAAGAGGATGAGATCCCAGACATGTTAAAAACTCTCCAGGTAGTTAAATCCTTTGTCTTACCAATAAGCATGGATTAATTAACAGACTGAGGTTGTTAAGCTGGTAACACTGGTTTTTTCTTTCTCAGGGATTTAACAAGACAGAAATAGAGTTCATGCTAGCAAAAGTGCAGAAGATCTGGCCAAGGTTTTTATATCGTGATTCTGTGTTGCTTGAAGCTGAGAGACAAAAGAAACTAACTGGCCGTTTAGATGATTGGGCTGTGGAATTCTTCAAATTGGGGGAAGATGACGTTTTTGCCACATTTATACAGGTAAAAACTGTCTGATGTTAAAGACATCTATGAATAATTACAATATACCAAGTTACCTCCCTTACTAAGAAAATTAAATTTTTAGATTTTTTTTACATTATAAAAGACAGTAGTCCAAATAAAAATAACTTGAAAAGCTTTAATTGCTTTTCCCTTGAGGCAACGAGCTAGGTCTACCTCCAAGGTAATTGAAGCAAAATTTCATAATATGGCTTTCTCAGTTGCATTCTTTAGGTCTATTTTTATAATTGTTTCCTGGATATTTGCATGCATCAACTATGTTTTGGCCACATGTAGAACCACACTTGTTTCTGTTTTCCCAGCAGCATAGGACAGCTCTTAATGAAATAACACATGATATTGGATTTCCTCCTGGACCTCCACTGTTTCTGTTGCTATGCGTATATGACCTTTTTGGTTTCCCAATCATCATTTCATAGTTGGATTAAAGAAAAAAGACAAAAGCAGGTTAAAAGAAGCAGTGGTATTGCGTGTAGAGATATTATTTCTACCTCTTAAATAATTTTCTAGGTGCTGAGCACAAAAATTCAAGCTCTGGTATGCTGAATTACTCTATTTGCATAGCCCCAAGTCGACTGAGTTTGTGTATTTTAACAGCTTGTGAACTAATTGTTGAACAAATGAATGATAAGAATGGAGGATCCACAAGAATGGGAACATACCAATGTACAATTGGCTATTTGCTTCAGCAAGTACAGAGATTAGACACTTCAACAACAGATAGGAAACAATGGAAGAATTAGATCATTTTTTTTGCCGCTGGAACCATTGGGCCTTTGGCTCAATGGCCATAATGTGGGTTTTATAGTGCAAGCAAGCCTGCATGATCTTGAGCTCAAATTTCACCAGTTCCCAGAAATTCTTTAAGATACAAAATCTCATAGACTAACACCTACATGTCGCTCTGATAATAATATGGATCTGACAAGCTTTTGTCCTTTTGAAGGTACTGCACTTCAAACTGTACAACGAACCATGGAGGCAGCATATGCATTCTGAAAGAAAGCAGTTTGGACTGCCAGAGGCATGCCTCTTGGTAAGCGCCAATTAGAATGCAGTTGGAATATAGAGTTCTATTACACTTGCAACCTGTTGAGAACACAGTGAAAGGTTGTAGGCATAGTTACATATTTTCTTATTGGCAAGGGGTGAGAAATACTATTCTTTGTCCTTGTAAGCATTATAAATATCCGTTGCACATTGCAGCTAAAGAAAGATCCTCGAGTTATTTTATTCAATTTTTTTCGGATGACACTTCCATTAATTGTGTCAAAGTGACATTCAACTCCGATAGTCCAAGATGTAATGTAAGAGGAGCTTTGAGCAAATTTTCTTGGCTGCACAAGAAATTGGATACACATTATTGATTGTTTGTCCTTAATTAGGTTTTTTAGCATGCACAGACTGAACTTCATAATACTCCAAATTCACGACATTTCTTTATCAGTTGTCTGGCATAATATAGACAAGAAAAAATTACATTTTCAGAGTTTGAAATCTTTCATTAGATAAAGATTAACAAGAGATAGCTAAGGCAGCAAATAGTGGCTAAAACAATACCCATAAATATGCCATAAATGGATAACAAGTCTATTATAGAGCAAAATTCAATGAACCAATAAAGTTCAAACAGTAAAGTAAAGATAAATGTTACAGATAGAAGGTCAAATACAAAAACTGTTACTCAACTGAGGCTCATAACATAAAACTATTGCAAAAATTGCGACTGATTAGGGAGAGTATATCTGAAAGGACCTCAACCAATTACCTGCTGTTCAGAGACCTCATTTCCCATTAACATTGGCAGAAATCTCGAAATCTATTGCCAATGTTGGGATCACAAATTCTTTTTTGGATGGGAGTTTGCCCCTACCAGTTCCCTTGCATGTTACAGCTTGTGTACCGAAACAAATTTGTCCTCAAGAGTAAATACCGAATAAAAATGTCTCAAACACAAGTTTGCAGAAGTGCCCAATTACAGATACTTGGCTAGCCAAGGGAGCTCGGGGCAATCCTTCAATGCAAAAGCCACATCATCACTGCATCCAGAAGACAATTCACATCGACCAATAAATTGCTGGCACCAGAGGATTGTTATATGATTTGAAAGCTGTACTGTTTCCTTTTTGAAGATTATGAAAAATGGACTACCAACTGCACAGAAGTTTACCTGGAAAAGTTCAACTGCAATTTCTGCAATCTGTGTTTGGCTCCTTCTTCACAAAGAATGATTCTACACTGACCAAGGTTGCAACTGTTGAAAGAAAACTATCAACAACAACGACCATAAACAAAAGAAAACAAGAACTGAACGTACTCATAGCTTTAGATATGCATTTCTTTCTTTCTACATATTTAATTAATTATAACAATATTCTCTGCTTTAGTTAAGCTCACAGCAAAATGAAAAGCAAAACCATCAAGTACCTCTAAATAACATAAGCAACCGATATTCACTACTCTAAAATTCACTCACCCAGCCTTTAGAATGGTATCCCATTCGGGGCAGGTTTCCCCATTGCTCCTGCAGAGACGTGCCACTGTCATTGCCAACTACAATGGAAATTACTAGGAGTCAGTAATGGTTTGCTGGAAATTGCTATTATCATTAAGATAGAAAGTCTTCCCGCTCAAAGATTAAAGAGTTCAAGAGTTACCCTTTCAAAGGTTACTTCACCCATTCCGGTAGTATAGAGTTCATGTACCATTGCCACCAACAGAATTTTGCTCAGCTTTGAACTACTCTTCATTACCTGTAAAAAAATATTGATCTTTCTGTGAGAAGTAAAGACAATCCTATTTCTGGTATTCTGTCAATTGATGGAAGTATTTCTTTTCCTCCTGTACAAAAAAAGGAGCAAAACCTTCACATAGAGATATGTCTGTGCATGTTATGTAGGTAAGCAAGGGAATCATTTAAGAAAATGATTCAGAAAGAACAAATTAGACTAAAGATGAGATAAAATACTAAGAGGAGAGTAAAAATACCTTTATGGTCAAGATTTAGTGATTCTTTTCCAACAAAAAATAGCCTTAGGGATTCTTTATTCTGATATGGACTTTAAAACAGGGCAATAAGAGACGGTAAAAATTTTAAAATCTTAGGTCTGCCCTAACGTGATTTCTGCCATCAAACCAAAAAAGTTCTCAAGGTGAACAAAAAACTAGTATCATAAGGGAAGAAGATGCTGAGAGTACAAAAATGAATGAGAGTGAAAAAGAAAGCATCCTAAAATTTTATGGTTTGCACTATAGTACTCCAGCTACATAAGACCCACAGAAATGTGTTACAGTTATTTCAAAACAATCTTTTTTTAGATGAAATTTGGGAAGAATAAGAAAGCAAGGTACACAGAGAAAAAGAGATAAAAGTGGGAAAAAAGAAAGAAATGAGGTGTTGTACAATGATTTGAAATCACTCTTAAGAGATCATTAGACCCAATGTTTAAAGCAATTCTCCTGGCTTTTAAGTAGTGAAATACTTTGGCACAAATGGGGGGTCAAAATTAAACACAAATGGGAACCCTAATGAGCACAAAAATAATCCAAATAAGGTCCAACTAATACAACCCCAAAGGAAAGAGATATATCAGTTTAATTTAGAGACTTCCCAGGTGCAGCACTGCATAGAGATAGGAGATCCACAGCATGGCTGTCCAAGATAAAATGTGTCAGGTGGTGGGTTCCAGCACCTCTTGGGAACATTAAATTCATTTTTGACAGGGCTGTGCACAAGGGATTTGGGTCTGGGAAGGTACATGGTGTTTTCAAGGACTCAGCGATGTCAGTTATTCTCACCTATTTGGGATCAACTTGGTGTTACAGACTTCAATGAAAAGGAAACCAAGTCTGTTTAGTGGCTAGAATCTTTAAGATAAATTTACAGATCATCTCATTATCAAAGGTGATTCTGTCAAAAATAATTCTGATCCTCCACAGAGGATGACTCATGTGTTTGATGAAATTATGGCCTCTTGCAACTAGATTCTCAAATGGCCCTTGCAGATACACTGGCAAGGATAGTGTAGTTCTCCAACAGCTCGTGTAGAAGCATCCACTCAGTTGTATTCTTAGTTTTCTTTAATAAAATTATTCACTATATTCACCCTGCCAAAGTTGGGTGCATCCTTATGGAAGATTGGGGGCAGCTGTTACTTGGGAGTATTTTGTTGGAGAGGAATGAGCAGTGTTCACTAGGAAGGTCTCTTCAATTGAGGCAGTTATTTGAAAAGACAATGCATTTAGCCCTCTGTTGGGCTCAGCTTATTGATTGTTAAAAGACACCCACGTGTGTAGGGTGGTATTATGGTAAAGAGAATAACACCTCAATAAAGTATGGCATGACTTTGTAATTATACAAGCTAGTGTATATCCTTTTATGTCTTTTTTCTTTTAAGAAGTGTAACCCTAAGGGCATTATTGACATTATTAACATCTCTCTACAACTATAAATACAGCCCATTGGGCATAGGGAAGAGCATCAACCTCTAAGCCTCTTGAGCCTCACTCCCTGCCTGGAATTCTTCCCTTCTCCTTCTCTTCTCTCCTTCCTTGAGATCTCTTGTGTTTATGTGAAAGCCCTAAAAATGAACACTGATGACTTCAAAGACTATACAAGTGTCATTTTAAGGCAGAACTGGAGAAGTTTGCTGTTTGCTGTTTGCTGCCCAAAAAGGTTACATTGTAGTATGAAGTGGTCTCCCCTCCGATGGGACACCTTAAACCTAAAATTTATGAGAATAGTAGAGGCAACCCAGGCCTTAGCAGCATTGGCGTGTTATTTGAAACAATGGAGAGCATTCACCTTTCTTTTTCAGGGCCTATTGGTACGGCTGATTCCACCAAAGCTGAATGTTGACATATTCAGTTTTATTCTGAGCATTTTTCCCAGCAACTAATTGTCAAGGGAGACTCTAAAGTGGAGCCTGTTCCTCTAAATTAAGGATATGACAGCTTACCTCAATGTTACCTGGAATCATGTGTTGTGTTCTGCAAATTTTCTTGCTAAGTAGTGCATTAATCATCAACACCTTGTTCTCTTTGGGGGCTGCCTAATAAATTCTTTTACTATATTTTACTTTTCATTATCTCTTTCTTTTCTCCCTTGGTTTTCGCCTCTTTTGGCTTCTTTGAATAAAATTTGTCACATTCAAAAAAATATATATCAGTTGAAATAAAATATTACAACATATTCCAAATGATTCCTTAAACTAAAGCTTCTAAATTTACTAGAATTCTATGAACTCAAATTATGGGTATTTCATATGATAAATAGCCAACAATTTTTTTATCAAGCAAGCTTGCAAAAGTATCACAATAAAGACCAGAGTTCTTTTATTATTTAAAGTACAACATCCTATATATTTCGGAACTCTGTTTTTTATTTTTCGGCAACATAAAAAAAAGCATCATCAAAGAAACTCTTATTTTATCTTGCCATGTTAAAAGGGAAGGTTACAGCTATTAAAACACATTTTACCTGAATATGAGGTGCCTGAAACATTTCTTGTATGGCTGCTTCAATGTCTGTCATGCTGACAAGGTGGTTTTCTGAAATAAATAGAAAATAACAGTTATTTCTTGACTAGTTAAAGATTCTGCCTGGGGCATTACAATGACAAGCCTATTAAAGTGCATCAACATAACCGTTTAAAATAGTGGAAGGAAAGACGCAGAGCATGCTAACTTCACTGTTAAAGGACCTTAATTCTAGGACTCAGAAACATGGAAAAAGCAGAACAAGTAACAAAAACAAGGGGAAAACGAGAATAAGTATCAAGAAGTAAAATTCTGATAAAAGTGAAATTTGTAATTTCTAAAGAAAAAAAAATTTATCAGCCTCTAAATCAAGCTCTTAGAAGAGTATCACATGGAAGAATAATGTAACGAACAAAAACATTTAGTGTTTCCAAAAGAACCTATGTGGGAAAAGAGATCAGTAATACTTAGTTGGCACACATAATTCTGAGATGCTGAAGATTGAGAAAGAAATTAAATTCAATCAAAGAGTGTGCAGATATTTTTGCTAATTTAATTAAGATCTTCAAAAGTGTTTCTTCTTCTCTTTTGGATTTGGTCATGTACATAGGACTACCTTTGGTAATATTATCATGAGTAGAGGCTGAAGCTGTGGAAGGTGATGATAACTGCTTAAGTCGATAATTTGCTATTTCTGCAGCTCGTCTACAAATTTCTAGTGCCCTTCGAGCATCTCCTGATATAGCTGCAACCTGGATAGACATATGACTTGGTGAAACCGTAAATGTTATAAGAACAAGATTACCTCAGAGTTCTGTCTATGCAAGTCATTGATGGATATGAATGAAAACAGACCGGAATCAAAATCAGGTCTAGTAGAGAAGACAGAAGTTTTAACTTTAATCAATATATCCTCGATCACATACCAAATCTAAACCAAGCTGTCCAATTTCATAGAAATCAAGACATGTTGAATCAGGTTAATTGATGATATTAAAATAAAACAACACATTAAATCACAAAATTATTTCTGTTACATGTTAAATTAGAAGGGATGTGTGCTATAAAATAAAGGATGTTACAGTTGGAACAAATTTATCACATTGTCTGAAGCATCAAGCTTTACTGAAGCTAACATTCTAAAAACTAACATGGCCTTACTTTTTTGGGTCGGGTTGTTGCGGTACTTCTTCACCCAAATACGAGTGCTCTTTTTTTTTTATGAAGTACGAGTGCTCTTCTAGATGAGAAAATATAAAAAGACAGATCCCAGAATAGAATCTGCATGGATAAAGTTTGAGATCTAACAAGAGAAGTGAATGTCCTGTCAGGATCAAGATCAAACTTGGATCTTCCATGACAGCTCTATATATTTTCCAAGTCCATAGCAGGTTCATTCAAATACCGATCCTAGTGTCATCATTGTCTCTGTTTCATTCCTATTATGCTGGTATCAAGTATATGAGTCTTTCCCCATGTTTTTGATCACTCTGACCAGGCAGCTCCATGGGAGGGCTCTTTTTGAACATTACACCAGGTTTCCTGGTGTCACAAATCACCAGTGTGACATAGAAAATGGTCAATGCATATTTATGTTTATTCACCTGACAATCAGAAATTGGGACAGTTCCATCCAAAACAAGCACCTGATAATGGAGGCTTATTCTCAACTTGTGTGTCCTTGATCTTCCAAATCCATAACATATGTAGGACTTCTACCCACTAAAACACCCTTCAAATTGACTTGATACATTCAGCACCCACAAGATACAGAACTTTTAACAACTAACGGATGGAAACTCTCTTTCACCTAGGCTTGTGATTGGTTTTTGAAGACTAACTGATGGAGTTCCTAATATACTTAGCAACTCCTAATTGGACAATCCATCTCTGTTAATGAAATATCACATGCATAGAATTGTAATAAGAATAGATTGACATCTCATATTCATGTCTAATGTTCATTACATGTGCATGGTATTTTATTTATAAAGGTAACAGAGTTGTCAAATTTAGACCTAGGCTTTCAGACTGGACTATGCCGGACAAACATGCCCCATAATTTTGTACACTGATCCATCTGGTAGTGGTAAATGGACTCTATCCAATTCAGTTTATTCAACAGGGCCAGCCTACTACTGTCAAACAATGTCGCTTAATGCAATGCAAATCATGGCAAATAATCCAAAGATACTGCAAAAGCACTTAAATTATCAATCAATGTGTCATGAATTGCATTAAGTCAACAAATACTTCCACCATCACCAATTCAAAAAAATTTGATCAACTACACATTGTATATTTCTATTGTCTTCTATATCAATCAGTTTTGCAAGCTGAAGTTGCTTGTTTAGCATTTCCAAATAATACATTTGGCTCAATTTATGGATTACTGAAACTGTCCAACAGGTAAGCGTCTTAGAACCATGCTCCATAGATATGGATATTTGCCGTCCATGTATACAGTAACAATTTGTAAAGGTGCTGATCTGTGGTACCTACCTTCCTTGAAGCAAACTCAACAGCTTGCTTTTCGAATGCATCTATGCCTTTAAGACGACTCAAGATGATCTCTTGCAGTTGCTGATAATTATAGGGGCCAAAACAGAGCCTTTGAATTCCCATTCGGCTAGAAATTCGAGGAAGCAGTTTTTCTGGGAGATCCATTGTATTTGCTATCCCTGCATATTATTTGGTGCAACGAAATGGCACTTAATTGAGTTGCTACTAGTTTTGCCAAGTGTCAGGTAAACATTTAGTACAGTATCATTCAAAAAGTAAAATATTACCTATTACAATCAATTTAGAGTTGGGTTTGGTAGGCCAATCAAGAATATTGTACAACACCTGCAATGAGAAGCGCATTGTAAATATTTTTTTGACATGGCATGCACTGTAAATATTAATACAATATTTCTCACACGGACAAAGCAAACCCCTTCATAAACTTACAGCATGATGGTTTACTTTAACAGTCATATGAAATTAATAGATATATAAATAGCATACCGACTGATTTCTGGTTACAAGAAGATCAAGCTCATCTATGAGTAGAATACAGGGCTGATTGTCTACATTGCCAACTTTTCTGTTGCCCTCTGAAAATCGTTCATTCAGTAAGTGAAGTGCTTTCTTCCACCCAACTCTATGTCCAGTGAGTGCCTCATAGAAGACCTGAACATACCTCAGATTATAACAAGAACTGCAAGAACAAAAGCAAAGATGCATGGATGGGTATACTAAATGTCTTACCCTGTAAATGTTTTCTGGAGAAGCCAATTTAAGGCCATTAATCTCAACAAAACAGGATGGCCTTATCCTTCCTGCATCAATTTCAGATCGTAGATGCCTCACCACTGCAAGTACACTCATTGTCTGCATTTTGATATTAAAGTTCAGACGAAGATGTCATTTAAGGCAACAGAAGAATCTCAATAGTTAAAGAAGCCACATACTAAAAGGAGAAACCTACCTTGCCAGTTCCAGGAACTCCATGAATATAGAGGCAACGCCCAAGGCATTGTTGTTCACATATTGCACCTTTAATAAATGACATTATCTCCTCCATTTCTCTGCCAAACAAGCACATCATTGTTCAAATAAGTTTTAAGTATATGGCATGAAACCCAAAAAAACCAAGAAGTAAGGACATACTTATCCCTGCAAGGCAGTGATTTTGGTAAGGTTGCTAAGAGAAGTGTTGCCTTTGCCCTTTCAAGATCTGTCTGATTGTGGCATCTGACATGTTCTGGGATCTTTTTTATTCCAATCTTTTGAAGGCCAAAAATCCTCCCCTTCCTTGAGTTCTGAATCAATAGAAATCATTTAGAAACACTACTGATGTACCTAAAATAATGTGACTCCGCCGATGTAAATTAAATCCCAAAAAATTAACCACTACCGCCGCAACTTCATGGAGCTTGTATTTGTGGTCTGGGAATTTGCTGGTTGAAAACCTGTTTGCAATCTCTTCCTCACACCCTGAATCTCCTTCAGTATCAGAGCCAGAATCCTTGCAAAAATCCCAATCTTCATCACTATCTGCTTTCCCACCATTCTGACACAAGTTCATAGCTTGTAAGAGACATTAAAACAGATTTGATGTATAAACCATAGTCTTCTTCTGTTACATGCATAGAGCTGCACTCTAGGCTGGATTCCAGCAAGAGGAATGTACTCCTGAGACTGCAACCCTTAGCTAGATGCCTAGATCAGATATTAAGCTGCATTCAAGGAAAGACTTGGAGAAACAACTACCAGTGGTCTTCAAGAATTACATTGACCCTAATTTGGGCACAGAGGAGAGAGGACTAATATGGAGTTTCTGACAACCTACCTCATCCTCATTAATTGCCTCCATGACACGCTTGAAACTGTGCCAATGGATATCATACTCATATTCACAAAGAAATATATCATCACCATCATTACTGGCTTTGGAGTATTCTTTAGGACTCAGAACCTGACAGTGCCTGATGATGGATTCCATCTGCAATAGTGAATGTAGACAGTGAAGATGACAATGATGAGAAGCAAGAAACACAGTGGATGCATCACATGCTTTTGAAATGTCATTGAGAAAAGGGTTAAAGACCACATAAATACACGAAACAGCAGCACAAGGAAAATAAAAAGAAAAGAGAAATAAAAAATTGTGTAAAATCTGAGAAACAAGGAGAAATAGAAGAAGAAAGAGAAAGGAGAAAGAATAGAAGAAGTTGAAAGGCAGTGTTAAGAAAGCAGCAGCCGTCAGGTCTTAGGTTGACCATAATTCCTATTATAAATTCACTTATGTGAAAAGAATCACACAAAGACATATATGTCCCTCTACACTTACACACTTATATCTCCCTAATTACACCTCTGCATGACATGAAAATTTACGTTTATAGTGCTAATATAATGACAAGCTAACAGCTATCCTATGAGGGAAATACAAGCATAGAAAAAGACTAAAATACCATTTTACATATATTTCAATACCACTCCCCAAGCTGGAGCATATATGTCAAGAAAGCCGGACTTCGTACAAAAATTCCAAAATTCTCTTTCCCAAAGCTTTAGTAAAAACATACCAAACTGATCCACAAATTTGAAATAGGGAATGATTATGGCTCCACTCACTACGGCATCAAAGACAGAATGGCAATCAACTTCTACATATTTAGTCAGCTCATAAAACTCTGGATTACTTGCCATAGATATAGCAGTCTGGTTTCACAAAAAAAAATTCTTAACTTCTATAGTAGGAAAACTCAGATCTTGTATTATTGATCCCACCTATAGAAGTTCACTAATTGTGTGAACCATTTCACTGACCAGTACTCTACTTCTTCACTAGGGAGGGGTGCAATGTTTTGTTTCTTGTTTTCTAGCTAATTATGTCTCCACTAACAAAAAAACAGTATCCTGAGTTTCTATCCAATTTAAACTCCACATTTACAAGCGATTATATGGTGTGTACAACAACCCATTTCTTGGTGCACCCTTCAAATATCATAATATTTGTGTGAGGCTTCCAGATGTATCTTCCTCAATACTCCATAAATTGGCTAACCATGCTCACTACAAATGATGTCAGGTCAAGTTAGTGCAGCATAAATAAGTTTGTTTACTAACCTTCTGTACATAGTCTTATTATTAAGGTCGACTCCATCTTCTTCATGGAGACTATGATTTACCTCCATAAGTGTTTCAGCAAACCTAAATCCCAAGAATCCATATTCATGAATCATATCAATCACATATTTTCTCTTTGTCAGGACAATTCCTGTTTTACTTCTTGCTACCTTAATCCCAAGGAAATACTTGAGAGAACCTAAATCCTTAGTTTGAAAGTGTTTCACAAGATTTTTTTTCTTCTTCAATGCCTTTCACTTCACTCCCTAGCAACTCCAAAAGGTCTCTTAAAAAAAAAAAAAAAAAGAGTCATCATTGTGACTTTTGGTAAATCCCATTGACATAACTACTTGCAAACTAATCCCAAACTCTGTTTGATGTCATAGATAGCTTTATGTTTGTTGACTAACCATAAAAACAGCTGCGAACAAATACATTGTGTCATTGTTGACGTGATAAGTAGCATTCTCAAGCCCATTCAAAATAAAATTTACAGGATAAGTTCATCATTGCAATCGCAGTTTTATGCCTTACAATAGTAATAATAACAAAAAGATGATGGACCAAATGTTATACTTCCAGGTGGTGAAAATCTCAAATTAGGGAGCTAGCTCTAATCAATACATTATTTTCTCTAATTTTCACATCAAGCTTACTGAAGATGGCTTTCAACCCCTTTCATTTGATTTGCCACTCTTACAACAATTTTAAACCCACCAGCATATTAATTTGACAGCAAGGTCAAACTAACTGAGTGCTCCTCTTTCTTCAAGTCTTTTCTGAACAATTTGCATCAATTTGTTTCCAGTCTTCACTATATGATGTAGGTGTCTCAACTTACGCTGACATGCCCGTAGAAGAGGCACACTAGAAGATCTCCCTTAAACATACCCAACATCGGAAAATGATACCCTGTTATATCCTTATTAGAAGCTACTCCGAACTGTTTACTGACACTTTTTCATTAACAATTTCGATATGCATTTTTTTGCACATATCCACCTAGACATTTTTATCCCGATGGCTTTCACGTCCCCCCAAAACTAGGCCAGAGATCATGGTTTTTGGACCAATTAAGTTTGATTTCATCATTGACAAAATCGGTAAGTAGCATTAACTTGGTCCCTAGCTGGTAAGAAAGATTACATTAGGTTGATTCCATTAGGTAAGTAGCATAAACTTGAGGTCATGGATTGAATCGAACCCACTGATGGCTCCGAGAGTAAAACAAGACACTTGGCTCGTAAATTGATATAACCAATCCTACCATATCTGGTTACCTCAATATCAGCATAATCATTTGTCAGGTAAAGCTCCCTCCGTAAATTATGTGGCTGCCTCCCAGCTTTAGTCTCTTCTGGAATTATGTACCAACGACCCTTGAACCAGTACCTTCCATCGGGTTCCTTCCACAAACTGCTCGAATTATATTGAGCAGAAGCATTGATAAGCAACCGCAGTAAGAGTAACACCGAGACCTTTATTGTAACCACTAATTCTCAGTGAGCAGAAACTGGTATGATCGAAATAGAACAGCAATAGTTTTAAGTATAAATAAATACAGCAACGTATTACCATATTATTACCTTTCGATACGTGCAGCCCATAAATCACTAGAAAGAAGTTTCTCCCTCGCTGTTCTACGGATCTTTTTACCTTTCGGAGGCACTGGAAGCTGAACGTCTTCGCCCCGCTTTCTAGCGTCGCAAAATCCACAAATCCAGTCGCCTTCCGGAACATCCTTCAAAGGCGGCTTGAGACATTTCAGATGAAACCCACTCAAACAAGTATCACATTCAATCATGACTGACTTCCCAGATTTAAAACAGATACGACACTCCTCCACTTCGGGATCCTCGTCATCCGCACTTGCATCTTCCCGCCTCTTCACATAAACATCATCTCCTATTTCAAATTCACCTTCATCATAAACCACTTTCCTATAATACAAGCGTTTTTTAGGTCTCGCATTCCCAGAATAACTCGATTTCAGGTTCTTCTCAGCTGCCCTCTTTCTCTTTTTAGAGTCTACAGGATCGGGAGATACAGGAGGTATCGGAGCTCCGGTTGATGGCTTATCGGATAGTTGCAACGATTTTTTCCTGCTTTTTGAAGACTTAGGGGTTTTTAAATCGGCATCAGAACACTTCTCTTTGGGAATAAATCCATTGGGCGTTTGAGCATCGGATACTGAAGCAGTCAAGCGAGGAGACCGACGAGGAGTTACGGAGGCTCCTGGCGTCGGAGGACCTGATAGAACCGAAGCAGGAGATAGTTTCGACTTCGATGGAGTGTAGGAACGAAGTTTCTCGGGCGTTTCGGCCATTGCCCGGCAGAGTAGCTGCAAGGGTTCGACGAGAAGGAGAAGATCGGCGCTGCAATGTAGCGCATTTTTTAGCAACAGGAAATGGCGGGAAATTTTCCCTCCCGACTTCCCGACGTTAAAAGATACAGGCCCAGCTGTGTATGCATCTAGTGGGTCCCACCTCGAGCCGATGAACGCCTGTGTGAAAATTAAATTTGGGATACGAACTCACATCACATGGGAGCCGAAAAAATAAAAAAAATATTTGAACAAAACTGAAAATTTTTGAATTACGCAATATATTGAGAATCAAGATGAAGTGAACGAGACGCCGTCGAACCGTACCGTCGAAAAAACACCAAAAATTGTCACTCCCACACTCTTCGCACTCTCCGTCTCTGGTCTCTTCTTCCTTTAAAAAATATATTTTCCCTTTCCTTTATCCGCTTTCCTTTCGCTTCTAACTCTCAACCTCCGTGGGAGAGAATCCACTCAGAACGTCTCTGTTGTAGCCCCTCCAAGATATATCATCATAGGGCCACCTTCATCGCTGTTAAAGTATATCTTATGTTATTAATAAATTAATAAATTTAATTTATTATATTTTATTATGTGATTTTTAAGTTCTTTTTTTTTATAATTGATCATGTGCACAGTTAATTGGCTCACGTAATTACTATATTAATGTATAATAAATTGTAATCATTAAATAATATAATATCTAATCTAATTAATTAGTATATTAATATAATTTAATTATACATTAAATTTCTTATTAGTGTAATTGTCTCACTAATTATCGTATTTGTTTTACCTAATTTAGAATTTAAGTATTATGACTTATTTAAGTATATTATTACAAGTTACTTATTCTCTTATTTTTTATATTTTTCTAGTTTTGGACACTAACACTGGAAATTGTTTTCCGGTGCACATAAACTCGTCCACACTAACACCAAATTTGAAGTTGAAGTTCATGTAGATTATTGAAATGAATTTGAAGTTGAAGTTCAAATTTTAAGTTTGTTGACTAACTCCCCCTAAGTTATCGTTACGGTGGGCATCGGTCGGGTTTTTGGGGGATAGCCCAAAAACCCTAGGTTTGGGTTTATGATTTCACCTGCCAGGGTGCAAAAAAAATGTGTCGAGTTTCATTTTAGTAATGGATTTTTCTAAACTTCACCCGAATCTGACCCACATACTACATAGATATATAAAACGGAGTTGAGATGATTTGGGTTCACTGGAATGGGGTAGGGATGGGTTGGGTTTAAATCGGGTTTACGGGAATAGGACGGAAACGAGCCCCTACTCCGCTTATTTAGTGTGGCAATTGCCAAAGGATTAGGATTCATCATCTCTCCTCTCATTTGCTTATTAGTGGAAACACTCTTTTGATAATGACTTTTAAAAAATGGCAGCATCTTAGGTCAACTACTCGGTGGAACTTAGTTGAGCAAAACTCAATCAAACCATCAGTTGGCATTTAGCGATAAAATCCAATTTTCACAAATCCCTTGGCATATACTAAGAATGGTATAAACATTACTACTTCTCATTTATTGCGGTATTATTCATCAAACGATATTTTATATAAATAAAAAAATATCCTGGTAGCAAAATAATATTTTTTCATCAACATGCATTTAAGTTCTCTTAGCAACTCGAGCAAAGATATATAAAATCGTCTGAAACATCATCCACTTTGCTTAATGTTATTATATCCGACATACACTTTCTTCAAATAATATATATAATAAGTTTTAATTTTCCTTGTCGATCTCTATCTTAATTATTGTCTCGTTGCTTTTAGTATCATTAACATTTTTAATGTAATTACAAATACCGACTTAAACGACATAGTAAAAAAAAGTTGGGAAATGTAAAACCGAAGGATTTCAAAGAATTTTTTTTTATGTATTCTTCTCCGTTTAGGAGGCTATTTATAAGACTTTACATAATGATTTTAGGTCTAATTTAGATCCTAAAATCAAGGAACATAATCACAGATCGATGGAAACAATTATTTTCCTATAATTATGCTAATCTAATTTACATACATTCTATTACAATCTGCACACACTCCCCCTCAAGTTGGTGCATAAATATCGGTCATGCCTAATTTGTCAATTATACCATGAAATGCCTTCCCTGATACTGCCTTCGTGAGCATATCAGCCAGATGACTATCAGATTGAATAAAAGGGAATTGTATAATTTTTGCATCGAGGTTCTCCTTGATGAAATGACGATCAACTTCAACATGTTTAGTGCAATCATGTTGAACTGGATTTTGTGTAATTGTGATGGTTGTCTTGTTATCACAATGGAGATTCATAGGTTTGGCGTATTCAATCCTTAAGTCCCTCAGCATATTCCTTATCCATAACAACTCGCATACACCGTGAGTCATGCCTCAAAATTTAGCTTCAACACTTGATCTTTATACTACCTACTTTTTTTTGTTTTTCCAAGAGATAAGATTCCTTTCCACAAAAGTAAAGTAACCCGACGTAGATCTTCTGGTTGTCTGATCACCTGGCCAATCAGAATTTGTATATCCTTCGATTTTAAGAATACTATTTTTTGAGAATAACAAACCTTTTCCTGGGGCACTATTTGAGTAACTCAATATTCGATAGATTGCTTCCATATGTTTTTCACTTGGTGCATGCATGAACTGACTCACAACACTCATTGCATGTGCTACAGCGGGTGTTGTGTGTGATAGGTAGATTAATCTTTAAACTAATTGTTGATAATGCCATTTGTCTGCTGGGATTTGATCTGGAAGAATTCCGAGCCTATGATTCATTTTCATATGCGTCTCTATAGGTTTACAGTCAAACATTCCGGTTTCGGCTATAAGATCCAACACATATTTTTGTCATTAAAGGAAAACTCCATATTTCGATCTTGCAACCTCAATTCCCAAAAAATATTTAAGTTGTCCGAGATCCTTCATTTCAAAATTAGTAGCCAAATACTCATATAAAGCTTGTATTACACATGGGTTATCTCCTGTTGTGACCATATCATCAACATATACAATTAAAGTTGTTACTTTTCCTTTTTTGTGTTTTATAAACAAAATATGATCTGGGTTACTTTTTTTATATCCAAACTCCTTCATTGTAGCCGAGAATCTCCCAAATCATGCTCTAAGTGATTGTTTCAGCCCGTATAGTGACTTCTTCAATTTACAGACTTCACCTTGACACAAATAACCACTTTTACCTCTGTGTGGTAGCTCTATGTAGACTTTATCTTCTAAGTCTCCATTGAGGAATGTATTTTTAACATCAATTTGTTACAGAGGCCAGTCTCGATTTGTTGCTATAGATATAAGAATACGAATTGTATTGATCTTAGCTACTGGTGCAAAAATATTTTGATAGTCAATCCCATACCTTTGCGTATATCCCTTTGCAACTAGCCGAGCTTTATATTTGTCAATACTTCCATCCGGTTTGAGTTTCAATGTGAATACCCATTGACATCCAATTGTCTTTACTCCTTTAGGTTTGGAAACAAGTTCTCAAGTGACATTATTTTGTAGAGTTTTCATCTCTTAGTTCATCGTCTTTTTCCATTTTGGATAAGCTAATGCATCCTACACATTACTAGGAATAAAAAACCTGAATAATTGATCAACAGTAAATGCATACGATTTAGTCAACCTATGGGAGGACATGTAGTTGTTGATTGAGTTTTGGCTTGAAGATCAGGTTCATACTGTGTTTTTCGAACTCCCTTATTCAATCTTTGTGGATATCTATGGGGTATATTTTATGTAGGAAGACATATTTCATTAGACTCATCAAACGCATGATTCATATTTACCTGAGGAGGTATATTCTGGGTTGATTATTCAGTTGTTGGTGCAAAACGGGGCAACTCTGAGGGTTCTTCAGGATAAATTACTGAATCACAGTTTTGTTGCACATCGTGACACTTGAAAAATTCGTTCACCGCTTATAACTCAATAAACTCAGTACCTCCGCTATTTTCTTGTTGAATATTCTCTTTACTTAACTCTCCCCCTAAAGAGATTTCCAAGAGACTCCCCATGAATAATAAGGTACTAATTCATGGAAGGAGACATCTAGAGTTACATGGAGTTTTTAGATGTGTAGATCATAACACTGATATCCTTTTTGAAATTAAGAATAGCCAACAAAAACACATTGCTTGGCATATATATTAAGTTTATTTCGCAAGGTTTTTGGGATATGAACATATGTGGTACACCCAAAAATCCGAGGTTCAAGATTCGGAAGACGGGGAATTGAAATCAGGCATTGCAGTTTGCGCTGAGGAGTTTGAAAATCTAGTACTCAAGAAGGTGTTCAGTTGATGAGGGAGGCAACAAATTTGACAGCTTCACCCCAATAAAATTGAGGCATGTCCATGCCAAAAAGAGAGGCACACACTACTTCTAAAAGTTGTCTATTCTTCCTTTTTGCCAACCCATTTTATTGGGGAGTATAGGTGCAAGAGGTTTGATGACGAATTCTATTATTGGACAGAAAATTCTCGAGATAAGCATTGACAAACTCAGTTCTATTGTCAGATTGCAAAACACAAGTCTGTTTTTGGTATTAAGTATGTATTATTGTGTGGAATTTTTGAAATGCTAGACACACGTCACGTTTTTTTATAAGCAGAGATACCCAAGTCATTCTAGTGCATTCTAGTGTATGTTACAAAGTAACGAGCTCTATAAATAGAGGGAACTTTGGCTGGACCCCAAACATCAAAATGAGTAACTTCAAAAGGTTTAAAACTTTTATTCAAACTCGATAAATAAGAGATATGGTGGCACTTAGCTAATTCATAGGTGTCACAATGAAAAATTCAAATAATTCAAACCTGGAAAAAGTTGTGGTTACAATTTCTTAAGATAACCAAAGGAAAAATGGCCTAATCATCGATGTCATAATCATATAGTTGTTTGAGCATTATCTTCACTGCTAGCTTGATTTGTTCTGCTGATTTTCGATCCCCCATTATCTGTCAACTCCAAATAGTAGAGTTTGCCCCGTCTAGCACCATAACCAAGAATCTTCCGAGTTGGAATATCCTGAAATACACTAAATGATGGCCAAAAGGTTACAATACAAGCAAGAGTGGAAGTAATTTGGCTAACAGACAAAATATTATATTTAAGAGATGGAACCACAAGGACAATTTATAATGTAAGATTATTAGATAATATAACAGATCCTTCCCCAATAATAGGAGAGGTACTACCATTGGCTGTTGAAATAACAGATTGTGGAGAAGGTAAGATAGATTATAACTAACTGAGATCCCTTGTCATGTGATCGGATGCACTTGTATCAATAATCCAAGTTTTATTCTTATAATTTACAGATAATACTAATGTTTTACTGAGAATACTTGGATGGGCAATATTTGTCATAGGTAGCTGCTGATTATCTTTCGTGGATGTCACCATAGCTTTCCCAGCAATCTTTTTACGGTTTTTTTTAGATAAATCACACCACTTCGGATAACCAATAATCTCATAACAATGTTATTGCGAATGTCCTTTTTTCTTCGCAATGAGTGCATACCCGGTTGTAACCTTTTTCAGAGGATTGAATGTTTCCAGATGATTGAATGTTTCGACTACTTGATGATCCTTGTCGATTTTGGTTGACCAACATAGCCGAGTTCTCTGAGATTGGATGATAGCTCTCCATCGTTTGTCTTTGTTGATATTTTCGTCTAACATATGCGTATGTACTCTCCAAATTAAGTTTGGGGTCTCTTCGCAAGATTTATCCACGAACTTGTTCAAACTCAGAGTCAAGTCTACTGAGAAAAATATGAACTTGAAGCCTAGCCATTGCAGAGTGCAACTGGATTAGCCCTTCGACTGTTCCTTCTTGAGATATAGTTCTATGATCGATCTCCTGGAAAATAGCAACCAATTCATTGTAGTACGTGGATAATGGTCTACCATTTTGTTTGGTAGAAAAAAATCTTTGGTTCAACTCAAATATGTAGGTTTCATCTGATCCATCATAAAAAGGTTTTTGATATTGCTTCCCATATTTCCTTGGCAGTGGAGAGGCGAATAAATCGCTGCATTAGCAATGGACTCATGGAGTCAATAAGCCAACTTTTGACTCTTTGATTTTCAGTAATCCATGCTCCAAGATTGGGATCTCCATATGCTGGTTTTCTCGTTTCGCCGATGAGATATCCAACTTTGTTGCGAGCGCCATGAGTTGGGACTATAATGAATAATTGGTCTCATCAAGGATGATTCCAGTTGGAAATGCAGAATTGTCTTGGTAGACGTTAATCTTTGGTGATGGGATAAGTTCGGTTGAGGCCCCTGTACTGGTGGCCATCAATTTCTGTCACTGGATTATCTAGAATAATATCAATCACAACTTCGTTCAGTTTGGAATTTTGGTTCGGTCTTGTCTTATCCAGTTTGGTTTAGTATGGTTCGGTCCAATTCTAATCCGATTCGGTTATGGTTTGGTTCGGGTGCAGTTCAGATCTACTAAGTTGACCCTCGTTTTGGGTCGGTTCGGTCGACAAAGAAATAAAGGAATAGTAGTTTCTAAGTTAAAAAAAATTCACCTTTCTTCTTCGATAGCGGCAAGGAGCGTCAGCTTCCTTTGGTGACGGCGGTGGTCGATAGTGATAACGGGTGTGGTGGTGCGGTCATCGACAATCATCGGCGCTCGTCTACAACGAGGTTTCAGCTACGGGACCGTCGATAGTTGCAAAGGAAAAAAAATAGAGTTCATCGGTTTCTTTTGGGGACAATTTTTTTTCGGCTACCTCCTTGGGCGACGTCGGCGATTGCACGAGCACTTAGCTCTGATCTTTGGTGATAAGAAGGAGAAGAGAATTCTTCCGCTCTGATAAGAAGGATTTAAAAAAAATGTGTTCGATGTATTATTCTGCGTTTATGAGACTATTTATAAGACATTACATACTGATTTTAGGTCTAATTTTAGGTCTAATTTAGATCCTAAAATCAAGGAACAAAATCATAGATGGAAACAATTAGTTTTTTACAATTATGTTAATCTAATTTACATACATTCCATTATAGTCTGCACACAAAACTTACGGGGGGGGGTTAGTCAACTTGACGCAGGAGATGAACTTCCGCCCTTGAAAAAGTTGTAAATTAGTAAAATCCCTTGAAAATTTGAAATCAAATAGCTAAGTCCTATAAAATACATGAAGATTTATCCAATAAACAAGGAAGCAAGGCACAAAATAGAAGGGGCTAAGATGGTTTCAGGTTTTGCGATACTTAGAGTTGTGACTCGATCCAAGTCCGATTGAAGGGGATTCAACCAAAATAGAAGGGACGGTTCGACCTCCAACTAGACCAATTCTCATTAAAATCCGAGTTAACTTGATCGAATCACTAGTAATATTCAGTAACTAAATTTATCAACACTCAAAATGTGGTGTATCAACTGAATTTAACAACATTATTTGATTACAATAGACAATGGCATTTTATAATGGACATGAATAAGGCTATTCTACTTTATGTATTGGGTGGATGAAATGGACTAAAAGATATCCACTCATACAAAGGATCATTTCGAATCTATCTTGGAAATAATTATTTGTTATAGCTTTATTTTGTGAATATATGCAAGTTGAGGATTCCATTGAATTGACTTTTCATGAGGGCCTTTGCTAACGACATAAAAATTAATACTTATATTCACTTGTGTATCTAATGTAGTTAGGAGACGTTATTAAATAATAAATTTATGTTATTTAAAAATATATTCATAAAAAGGGGTTGAAAGAGTTCGATATTTGTTTAATATATTATTTAATTTATTGTTTAAAAATATTTAATCAATTTAAGGTTAATTTAATCAATTTATTTTTGTTAAGGTATATTAAGAGTAGTATTTTATTTATCCATTGAAATCTAATCATATAGCTGTTATTAAAAAAATGGCATTTATTTTATATAATAAATATATTATTTCAATATGATTATATTTGGAAATGTGCTCATTTGGCATTTGTATTTACATTTTACAATTATTTTGAAATAAATACAAATCTAAATATAGAATATTTTCAAAACAGCTGCCGTTTCGGCTGGCTTGCGAAACCGCTTTTCGTTTCTGCTGGCTTGTGTACTGTGTTCAAGTATACTCGTCAGGCACTGGGAGCAAATTCTCGACGCGTTCTCTCATTTCTCAGGCCTGGATTGAAGCACAAGCGAAGAAGAGAGCAAGGGACTGCGTGAAGAGGACTACGAGGGAGGAATCCAAACCCTAGTTCTCTCTTCGCTAGCTCTTCCAGCTTCTCTTTTGTAGGGAACCGGAATCGGATATCCTCCTCGAGTCGTCGAGATGGTCAGTGCCTCCAGGAGATCTCAACGCTTCTGTTTTATAAGTCACACTGTAAAATGCTGTACATGCGTGATTTCTGTTTCTTAATTCGATCGGTTTGGCGTTCTGTATCGACTCCGTGTTCTCAAATTGGAATTTCTGGTGAAGTTTAATGATCGGGGACGGTCTTGTGTAACATCCTCCTAAGAAATGATATTTTAAGAAAAACTCACATCGCATTCAGTTTTTGTGTTTACTATATGTCTCAAATTGTAAGAGCTTCCTCGGCAGAGGATCGTCTATGTTTTCTATTCTTGGTTTTTTAGTAGTTGTCCAAAATTCAGAGTTCGAATCGTTTTCTGAGGCATTAGAGTGTGATTTTTAATCAAAGCAGTGTCTATTGGTTCTGGTTTTCTGCTTTTGAAAACTCAGATTCAAGCTTCGACAATATGTGCTTTTCAGCCACTCGTATTCTTCTTTTCAGTTGTGTTATTTTCGTTGTTGTTGTCCCACTAGTTGTGTTATTTTTTTAATTTTTTTGTTTTATTTTGTTGTTGTTGTTGTTGCCTTCTTTCCCTTGGTTCAACTATGCTAGTGATTTTCATGCACATCTCTAGTTGTTTACCAATTTCTGTGCCATAGTTTACCTCTCCTCGCTAAGACCACATAATTTTGCCATATATATATATTTATATATATAATCTCTGAAGCTATCACTTTTTCTTCTGTCCTTCGTTTTTCTTTGTAGTGTATATTCCACGGGGACGGATTTTGGATTTATGATAAGTTCAGACTTGAGTTCGATTGTACTGTTATGAAAATGGGAGGTCTTACCACTCACTGTTTTTTAGGTTCTGATAGTGCTTAGTGATCAATATTTTTCCACTGTTTCAGGAAAGACATACTTAAGATTGATTTCTCACAAATTTTAAGGTTATGATGGAAGTTAGCATAAAAGTTACTGTGGCTAGTACTAAAAAGTTTACTGGTCTAGGTAGAACTCTCAAAACACACAACTAGAAGTGGTTTAACGTGCTTCTACAGTTCCAAGGAGAAAGCTTGGGATAATCTTTTCACAGGCAACATCGAGAAGACTCTTGTTTTAGACCACCATGATTGGAATTAAACTTGTTTTTTGTTGGAAGACATCTCGAAGTGGCATCAAAGTAAATACTTCCACCACATCAAGAAGGTGGCAAATGAGGTAATTTAAAGGTCTTCTCATAGGGATGACGTAAGGGTGTAATTAAAGAAGATGATGTATGTCTATTTATGTCTTTTATTTTGCAAAGCTTGTAGCCCTAAAATCATTGTAGTTATTATAAACCTCATTCCATAACTATAAATAGAGGTTTAAGACATGTGATAGATCATTAAGTCTCCCCTCTTCTCTTTCAAATTCGTCCCTAGAATTGTCTCCTCTCCCAAGCTCTCTCTCTCTCCATCTCTCTAGCCGAGTTCTCTCTTCTTTCTCTCTTCTCCATTATTCTCCTCCTTTTCTTCCTCTCCTCTTTCACTACATTGGTCGAGGACCTTGTAATGGAATCCTAAATTCAACACTTTTACCTCATTTTACCATGAACCTATGGTTCTTGGAAGTTTTGGTAGCTTGTAGATTAATCTGATTTTTTCTCATATTATAAAGACAAGTGAAACATGGATTTAGATTTGTACTGTCACTGGAACAGCTTTTTGCTTATTATTATTGTCGTCGTCGTTGTTGTTGTTATTGTATTTTAGGGATAATGAATATATACGGGAGTCAAATCGAAACATACAAATGAAATCTTTTCAAAACTCTTTTGAAGACAAAAGTCTATCACATATGATTCCTGTTAACTTTACAAACAGCACTTACACAAGGGCTTGATCACGTGCAATTGAGTTGGAACTGAAATAAGTTTTAACTTTGTTTTTTCCAAGAGAAGAGTGTAAAAGTCAAAATCCTGTTTCCTTCTATCATGATTCTCTCTTCTCACTTCTTATCTTCTTTTCCTTTGAATCAGAATTCACGTTTTTCTTTAATTTTGAAATCTTTGGCGTTTTCTTGATTTTCATTTCTGTGAAAGGAGAACTTACCTTTACCAGAGAATTAAGCAATCTGGTAAGATTAAGATATTTATTAGATCTAAACTCTAGTCCAGGGCTTGGTCCATAACGTGTCAAATCAAAATTTAATGATGCAGCTGTCAACGATGTATTATTTACTAGAAGAAGTTATAAGTTGTAAACATCTACAATTTGTTTGCTTATTTAGTATCACCATTTTGGGTGGCTGTTATGATCATTATTTTACTTTTTTCTTTTTTTTTGGGTTTGAAACAGTTTTTCCAAAGCTATCACAGGAAGGCAAGCCTTCAATTTTGAAAGTATTGTTGTCATTTTTAGAATTTTTCAGAGGCTATAAATGGTTGTTATCAGTTCAACAGGTGCTATTAATTTTTTAGGAGCATGGCAAGAATTTGTATTATTTATTGTCATCGGTTCCAAAAAAAGAAAGTGAACACAATTTTTGTAGTTAATATTAATATAAATATGAATATTATGTCAACATTAATATAAATATGAATATTATGTCAACATTAATATTCTACTCAACTAATATATACTGAATTTGCCTTTATATGTGTATCGAGAGCCTCGTTGTTATGTTCTTGAAAATGATATTATCTTTGAACAGACATTTTGCATCTGTTTTATACATGCTCTCTGCTGAGGCTTCTTTCCAATCTAGTGTTCCTGTCATCGCAGGGTTCATATGTGCTCAAAGACAGATAATTTGCTTCATTATGTTATCCTTTATTTTGTTTTTCAATAAAGAGCATCTGGATTTGGTGATGCAGTTATAACATGGGTTTTGTGCATGTCTTAGTTGACATAAACCGAATTGTGATCAAATAGAGTGCTCTCTCTCTCTGTCTTTTTCACTTTGTTTCTTGTTGCTGTTCATTGTGTGGACAGCATAAATTGGGAAGGGGACATCGGGACAAGGTTCAGCAGTTCATGGCTATAACTGGGGCAAGGTAAATATTGTAGCTGGTGTCTTATTCTCTTCTGTGTACACATTTATTGTTTTTTAGCTTGATGATCCCATCATAAGAGAAACATAGTCTCCTCAGCTGACGTACAACTAATAGTTGGTTTAGGCATTTATATTATGTTGGATGTTTCATATTAGTGAAGGAGGCTTAAGTGGCTCCAACATTTAATACTCTCTATAAGCAATTTTATTTGATGTCCATATAGGCATGATCAAATCTTGGATCTCTTCATAAAAAGTTCTTTATTGTGTCTGTATTTTATGTTCTTCTGGATGATTAGTATTCTTGTTGTTGCCTGTCGCTTAATTATCATTAATTTTCTGGTATGCAATGTTCTTCCCCTTTCTATTCAAGGATTTTTCCCTGAACATGTGTTGATCATTTGACACATCTTGTGCACCATTCCTTTGATGTTATTTCTGCAGTGAAAAGGTTGCTCTTCAAGCACTAAAGGCAAGTGATTGGCATCTAGAAGGGGCTTTCGATATCTTCTACAGCCAGCCCCAGATTCGCACCGTGACTGATTCTAGACATCTTGAGGAGCTCTACAATAGATATAAAGGTGCTCTGTACACTACTATAGGGAATGCTTCATGCGTGTGTGTCTGTATAAATGTTTCATGCTTTCAATATTTAATCCAAATATGCACATGAAGTGGTAATAACCTGTAATTATTACGTATTTGGCAATGTAGGGACAATTACTATTCTATATCCTTATTTGTGTTGAAAAATGAGCTGAGCCGTAAGTAACTATAATAAGAAGAACCTTTTCAAAAAAAAAAACAAAACTATAATGAGAAAGAATGTATGTGTGTGTGGCTTTTAGTATTTCACCTGAATGTGTGCATAACTGGTAGTGACCTGTAGTTCTTACATATGTGGACAATTTAGCAACAATTGCTTTGAAATAGTTTATTTGTGTTGAAAAATGAGCTGTAAGAAATTATAACGAGAAATATCTTATTCTTGACTGCTGCAAATGGTGAAATTCCTCTGAAATAGACTGTGGTGCACCCCTGCGCCCCTCTGGGTGTCTCCTCCACGTTATGGATGAAATCAATTCCTTTGCAAACTCCTCCTCCATAGTTTGGTTTCATCCCCACAACATGGCTGCTGAGTCCCTGTCTAAAAAAAGGAGTCTGCCTCTCAGAATTATCTCTCTTTGATAGCTTTCCCCTTAATTGGTCTATATGACTTGCACTTCTGTAGTTCTAACTTTTCTCGTTTTTTGGTTGCTGTTTGTCTTTGATGTTCCATTTCTTGTGGTGTCCCTAGCCCCGTTTTCTCGCTCTCTAATAAAATTTCTCACTGTTCTAAAAAATGTGACCCCTGAATCAACATTTTGTTTGGCATTCTTTGTCCCTCATCTGCTTGTATTGCTTTAGCCTTGTAAGATGTTGGAACACCTCTGTGATGTCCATGCCTCCAGAAATTTAGATGTGGACTGCATTGTTGGAGCTTTCCTTCTTTGGGAGGTCATACAGGATCCTTTTGTGCCAAATGGATGATCATAACTATTTGACCATAAGAAGCCCCTGGCAAGCACATGAGATCTATTTATTGTTGGATCAGAGGTTTCCAGTGGCCTTACAGTTGCTCACATTTCATTGCCCCTCTCATCTGCCCATATAATCTTGATGAGTGGGTTTAAGAAACATTGGTGTTTTAATTAGTCAATGAATTCAAATTGAAGTAGGTGTAGGATGGAGGTAGAAAATTAGATGGTAGGTACTGATGCTTTCTTGGAGTTGAAAAATTGGAAAAGAAAAAGGATGGTAGGCATTGATACTGTATTTGAGTAAAAAAATGGAAACTCAGTGGATGTTTAAATCCAGATGAAATGAAGGATTAATACTCACCAAAAGGTGGAGTTCCTGTCAAGCTTGTTATTAAGGATCGTCTTTACAACAAAGAAGTCCTTGCCAGGTTGCTTACTAGTTACGATAAAAAAAAGTCTACTCTCTAGTGAACTGGTCAATTTATCCATATTAATCAACTCAAGCTGGATGTGCCTTGCCCTGCTGATGTGGCAGCACTTTGTATCAATGCCATTGAAGAGCAAAACAAAAAAGCGTTAGATACTAAAATTAGGAGGAATTTCCCTCTTTTGTTCGCATCCCTCATTGATCTCTAAGTCTGCATTTTTTTGGTTTTTCCTGATATTCCAACTAAAAACAGTTTCAAGATTCCCCGGCCTTACTCCATGCTATTCCTAATTCAGTAGGAAGGAGATATGATAACATGGAGACTTGTGCATGTGTAAAGAGTTGTTTACTTGAGTTGAGGAAAAACCAAACTGCAAAATAGAGAGTGAAAATATCAATGCAGGTGTTGTTAGTTCATCGGGTTTGAACTTTATCTCCGACTCTCCGTTATTCTAGCTTCGCAGCAGTGTGGTTATAATTGCAGTTGGCAGAAACTTAAATAGATCATTTGAATGGTTGATGGTACCATTGTGTCACAGAACTGAGATATATCAGGCTCCACAAAATTGGGCACTCTACCTAGTTTTGTCTGCTTGAGGTTTCTGTATTCTATGAGATTTAACCTACCATAACCCATAGCAATCATCAAAATCACAATACATGAAACAACTAAAGAAATTTTGGGTGTGTGTTTCTCTCTTTTAAGAGTTCTTCCCTTCTTTGAATTTCTGATACTTATATTGTTCTATTTTTTGACAGATCCTTATGTTGATATGATAATGGCTGATGGTATCACACTTCTTTGCAATGACCTGCAGGTAGTTTGTTAGTTTCCTTTACACCTCGTAGGAGAAGATAAATGAATTATTCTGGTGCTCTTCAAATACACTTAGCAGTTCTCTTGAGGTTTTGGTTGAGGTCTACTGGGTACAGATTGTAAATTAACTTTTTATACTCTCTTGTTAAAGCTCCAAAATTATTAAAAAGGAAGTTGAGGGACGAGATTGGAACATGAATAACCTAGCTACTACTGTCTCAACTCTAAGAAGTTACTTGTTTTCCAGTTTCAATAGGACTTGAATCTATTGGTGTTGTTTGTAGGCTGCAGTAACTAGCACAGTAGAAGAGAGAAACATAAAAACTGAGAAACTATTCTTCGGACAATAAAAAGAGAAATAAGGTAGCAGCAGCAACTAAAAAAACAACTTTTATTGACTTTTCTGACAGATAAAAGATGCAACAGATCCTACTACTTACACTCTAGAAGGGAATTTCTTATTTGAAAGTCTTTCTCAAACTTTCTGAAATTACATCACCATAAAAGAACTTTCCTTGAACTGAACTTTCTAATTGAATTTTTATAATGGAACTACTAGCTATGGTAAGGAATTCTAGAAGCTATGTAAGAAGGAAACTGCTAATTGTAGATTTACCATAAAAAAACGGAAAAGACTTACGTAGTATAATTTTTCCTAAAATAAGCTTTCTTAATAGGTTGCTGATTATTCTGAAAATAAGAGTAATGTGAGAGAAAAACTTCTGCTGAAACTTCAATATCCTCCTTTCCTTCTTCCTTTTACATACTTTCAACTGTTTTGGATGGTTTTATCTTTTGTCATATTCTTTAGCAATTTCTTCCACTAAGCCATTCACGAGTACACTAATTGCTTTTGCGGCTTAATTTTTTATCTACTTGGTCCTTGACAGGTGGATCCTGGAGATATTGTTACGGTATGCTATGTTACCTTTTGTTAGAGAACTATTTTTATTGGTTCTTTGGAAGACTATTTAAGATATTTTTAGCTGAAATTATTCTTGTGGACCTGTTGGAATATTAATTTGTGATGATGCCTTTGCAATAGTTGGTTCTTTCCTGGCATATGAAGGCTGCCACCATGTGCGAATATTCTCGACAGGAATTTATCAGTGGATTGCAGGCATTGGGGTGAGAAGTTTAAACTGCTTTTTCTTCTCATTTCTTTTTCTTTTTTTTCTTGGAGTGGTAGGTATTTCTTGATGTTTCTATGAGGGAGAGACTTGAACTGAGACTAAGCATATGTGGCAGGGTAGATTCACTCGAGAAGTTTCGAGAAAGAATACAGTTTATGCGCAATGAGCTACAAGATGAACGTACGTGTTGTATATTTATTTCCAGGAAAGCATACCTTGTTCAGTGTCTTATTAAGAAATGATTCACTGTGTTGACATTTGTCTTGTCAAGATAACTTGTCTTTCCAGGAAGGAGTAGATCATCAATATCTTGTTCTTATGGTCTCCCCTCCTTAGCTGGCTTTATTTGCTGTTTCTTGGCTTTTTGGCCTTAATGAAATCAAAGATTTCAGGAAAAAAAAAAAAGTTTTTCATTTTTATTGGATGAATAGTTCCTTTGCCTTTGCCTATGCATTTCCCAAAAGAAGAAAATTATTGCATTTGCACTATAAAAATCAATCTGAACATGTATTACTGTATCTTGAGCCATTGTATAACATTGTCTGGATTTGTTGTTGTTTTGCTTACACTATCAGTCGGTGTGGTCGTTATTTAACCTTTTTAACTTTTGGTGTCCTGAAACTGACATCTTACTACTGTATGTCCTCAGAAAAATTTAGGGAAATATACAACTTTGCATTTGGCTGGGCTAAAGAAAAGGTACTCATGATTCATGATTGAGATCTAATTCACCCATTTATTAATGTTATTATAGTTATTATTGTTCTTTGATATTTATTATTTATTATTATTACTGAAAATAGTTGCAGTTCTTGGTCATGCATTTGAAGTTGTCAAACTAAAAGAAAACAAGTTTGATCATTTAAGATATTTGACAGTTGACATCTCCCTTGACTGGGATGGAAACATGCTTTGGCCTTGTGTGTTACCACACACATGTTTAAGGTTATTCACCTCTAAGTGGATCTTGCCAAAATTTTAGCAAAAGCCATTTAAAGAAGGATATTTGGAATTTATAATTTTTTGAAAGGCAGAGTGTATGAAATACTTGCAAGTCAATTTTGTTCCTTTTAGCCATTCAGAAAAAAATTCCCTTTTCAAACAACAAACTTTTGTTCATCTTTTTAAAATATGGTTTTAAGTTTTTCTGTAAATGGCAAACTTTACTTTGTTGTGGAGGTACTATTTGAGTGTGAATAACTTTGCATATTCTGCTCATAAAGTTAAAGAGATTTTACTTGATTTTTTAAAAGTTTTAATTGCTTCGTTTTTGGCATTAAGGGAAATAACAAACAATTTTCCTTCCCTCAACCAAGTGTGTTAGTGGAATAATCCTATATAGGTTAAAGTTTGGGAAAATATATGGTTGTTTGTCTGGGAAAAGGCTTTGTTTATGCTAATCATTTTGGGATGGACCTGAACCCCACTTTAAGATAGTATCAAAGTAGGGTGTATGTTCTGTTGTACCTAGTTTGTGCCCTGTTTAAGCTGTCCATGTCTCAGGCCTATTGTTTGTTTGCTCAGGCTTGGACATGAGGAGAGTAGGTCACCTTTGGTTACTCAAGTTGTTATATGAAATTAGCCACAGACGTTGAACATCTAAATGGTTTGTGATTTACCAAGTTATGAGAATCTAAAATTTTCTGTGATCCATGATAACTTTACCACATGGGGAGATCTATCATCTACCCAGCAGACTCTTATTGGGCTTTAAATCCATTTTGAAGCCACGAAGCAATCGTGCAAATTGTTTTCCTTTCTCAGAATTTAGGCTTAAGAAATCTGATGTAGCAATGATACCAGTCTTCCTTTCAGACAGTATAGTTGAGCTCTTTTATGCTATTTGGCATGATCTTCTTCAACTCAGGTTTCACATGTTCATCAAATAAAGAACTTCACATTTCTGTAAACAGGGAAATTTTTTATACCATGAATCTATATACAGCTTCTGCAAGTTGCTTTGAAACTTAGTTTCAAATGGAATTTCTTTTCTCTCTCATCTGTACACACTGAATTTACATATAGGTAACTAATGTGATGTTATACAGGGCCAGAAGTCCTTGGCACTGGATACAGCAATTGGCATGTGGCAGTTACTGTTTGCTGAAAAGCATTGGCCTTTGGTGGATCATTGGTGCCATTTTTTGCAGGTAGAGCCATAAACGTAAACTGGTTTATTTAGCTAATTTTCTCTTCATGCAATGCTTGTTTCTCTTAGTGTTCCTAAATTTTGATGGTAAGCTGAGACCACATTTTAGTGTGACCACGTATGCCTTTTCTTAGTCAAGGAACAACCCATTATGTCTTACAAAAATAAGGAAATGCCTTCACAGGGATAACCATGCTTTTATATTTCCCATTCAATTCTTTCATTTGGTTTGATTTTTTATTTTTATTTTTATTTTTTTGTGACATTATGGTCCTTGATCTAGGCGAGGCACAACAAAGCAATCTCGAGGGATACCTGGTCTCAGTTACTGGAGTTCGCGAAGGTCAGATTTCCTTTACATGTCCTTGTAAATGTTTTTAAGTTTGCACTGAAATACTACCTGAATAAGATCTGATGGTGGTCTTTAAGATGTCCTACTTTGGATATCCTTTGTCCTAGTTAGTAATTAATCCGCATAACGATGTTTAATCCAAAGTTATGCACAAATTACTTCTCCAAGTAACTGGGTAATGTTGCGAAATGAATCCCATGGCCAAGGCAGTTGGCCAATTGTTGGCTATTGGGGTGTTTTGAGTGAGTTGCTCGTCATCCCAGATATTTGGTTGGGCTTAGAGTAAGTTGCCTGTTCAACTGAGTGATATTAGGAAATTTGGTATTTAAGACGTGCTCCGTTCAGGAAGTTGAAAAAATCTTTGCCCTTTGGAGACGGTTCCTCACAGGTACATGTTACTCTTAATTTTTTCTGGTTAAATAGTCTCTTGCTCGGCACATAAACGTATGAGATGGCTGTATAAATCAGATACTGATGTTAATGCTCTTAACCTCGTGCAGACAGTTGACTCTGCATTGTCCAATTATGATGCGGAGGGTGCATGGCCATACCTAATTGATGAGTTTGTGGAGTACTTGGTGGAGAATGGGATTGTCCAAAAAACTACTTGAAAGTGCTGAAAAGATAGACCAGAATTATCTCCAGGCGAGTCTGTTACAGGTGTGATCGTGTTCGCCAATTTCCATAAAAAAACATGTTTATATTTGCGTCTTTGGACGTCAGAGTCAAATGTTTAGTAAGGAAATAATTATTGAACATCACAAGTTTCACTCTTGGGACCATATAAAATGTTTAGTAAGGGGGTTAGTCCAAAATGAATTAGACATGAATTACTTTCGCATTACTCAGTTAATTCAATTAGGCCCTTAGTCCACAATGATCTCCTCTTCATTTGAATAATGTCAGGTAATAAACGGGAAAATTAGGTTTCATACTTATTTTGTGAATCATTCACATGAATACATGAATCGTGTGTGGGATATATCTCTCTCACCTCCTCCCCCCTCGTTCCCGTGAATGAAAAAAATTCAAAAAATTTCTTCCCGAATTTTCTCCCGCTCGGCCTTCTTCCCCTGATTTTTTTCCCTCTATCTTCTCCCTTTCAACCTCCCTCTCTTCCCTCTCTCGGCCTCTCTCTCTTTTTAACGTTCCCTCCATCTTCTCCCTCTCGGCTTCCCTCTCTTCTCTCTCTCGACTTCCTCCCTCTCGGCTTCCTTGTCTTCTCTGTCTCGGCCTCCCTCTTTTTTTGGTGTACTGTCATAGCGTCGATTTCGTCGTTGTTGCCCATTGGCCCGTTGTAGTCTCTCACCATTATCGATGTTGAGGAAGACAATGCACGCCGTAAACTATCGTCATAAAAATAATAATTTATTTTTTTATTTATAAAATAATTATTTTTATTTATTCAATATATTCAATTTATAATTACTGTATTAAATTAGTAATTTAATAGTCATAATTAAAATATTGTGAAAATAAATATTTAATAAATTATTTTGGATTAATTATCTTATTACTATAATTAATTAAACCAATGATTTAAATTTTTGTGACAATATATTATTAATTAATAATACATAAAAATATATATTATGTTATTGATAAAATAATATATATTTATTTATTACATTAATTTTTTATTATTTTATTAAATTAGTGGGTTTTAATTTTAAAATATATCTTATGTTATTAAAAATAATAATTTATTTCTTTATTATATTTACTTATGTTATTTTTTATTTTTATAATTTATTCTAATCACACGTAATTATTATATTAATTTATATTAATTTATAATAATTAAATAATTAAATAATCTTTCATTAATTAGTCTATTAATATATTTTAATACTACATATTAAATCACTTATAAATTTAATAAACATGTTTTTTGGTTAATTATCTATTTTAAGTATATTACAAAAAGTTACTCATTCTCTTGTTTATATCATATTTTTCATTTTGGGACACTAACACTAGAATTTGTTTTCTAGTGCACTTAAACTCATCTATACTAGTACCCAAGGATGAATTAAATATGAATTAAAATCTTCATTTCATTTTAAGTTAATTGAAGAATCTAGGTAATTCATGATTTATAAAAAAACTATCTTAAACAAAATATGCAGATAAAGGTTATTTACACGGTATCACCTTTGGATACTGACCACATAATGAAACGATTATGAAAATAACAATCAGGCAAATCTGTTGGGTCAACTCTCACGCAGCCATAGCCAGATTTTTTGCATCTGACCCTGGAGATGATTGCCGGCCGCTACTCGAAGCACTTCCTGAAAAGTGAACAAGTGAAAGTATTATTTTAAGAAGCGAATAATCTTAACTCTACAAACTAGTGTGAAATCTAAGGACTTCCAAGCAAGACAATCATGTAAATAAACTAAAACTAAGCGTTGAGAAATTTTCTTTTGGTTACCTTCTTTATCCATTTTTTTCCGGCTGCGCCAAAGTAGACGGATTGGTGTGCCAGCGAACCCTGCATCAGATCGTAGCTTCTTTTCCATATAACGTCGGTATGTTTCAGGGAAAAGCTTTGCATCATTGACAAAGAAGACGAATGTGGGTGGACGAATAGCAGCCTGCATGGTCAATAAAAATTGATTCCACAAATGTGTGTTAAATATTATGATATAGAATAAAGATGGTGATGTTTATGATAACAAAGAGATAACACAAGGAAGGAGAACATAAAGAGTAAGAGACGGGAGAAGCCAAATAGGAATTCCTAGGAGGTCACCCATCCTAGTACTACTCTAGACACCTAGCCAATATAACCCAAACGTCTAATAAAACTCAAAAGATCGGTTTGTTAGATGCGGAAAACAGATACTCTAACAAGAGTGGACGAAACCACTCTGACACCCACCGTTCCCGGGTTCTAACCGCTGAACTCTGGGATTCGAACGGGGAACGTGGGCGCCTAGCCAATAGGACTTCCCAGGAGGTCACCCATCCTAGTACTACTCTAGCCAATACAACTCAAAAGACCGGTCTGTTAGATGCGGAAAGCAAAGACTCTAACAAGAGTGGACGAAACCACTCTGACATATATGCCCTGAAAATGTTTTATAATTCTTTGTCAATTCTGCAGCTTGAATGGGATTGGAGATATTTCCTGAGCAAAATCACTGTTCATTAAACCAGAACATCTGAAGATGCTCAGAATGTTAACAGACGGGGATCTGTTCTCACAAGATTATAAAATCTAACCAACGCAAGACAAGGGGATTTTATCATTTTATGGAGTCAAAAGATGCATTTGGAATTTATCAGAGGAAGAACTTAAGTGGCTGCTACACGAGCATGTATGCTGAAAAAAATTAGGTGGTCCTCTCTGCTGCTCTTCAAAACTGTAACAATAACCACTTTAACATGAAGGCAGGTGCACTAGAGCAAGGTTTGCATCTAATTACATACTGAAGACCAAAATGCAAAAAATTATATAATTAGGTTTTAAGTATTAACGATAATACTCTTCATGTGCGATGCATTGGGTAACGTAAGGGGATTGAGAGTCAGAATATAGCATAACCTGAGTTGTATAATATACACGTCCTCTCTTTCCGCCTCTGGTCCTTGGAGGTGATTTAAAGGCAACCGCTTCCCGTACGACCTGATTTAATATGGACGTACCCAGTCTTCTGGACCTTTCTTTCTCAACCGTACTCGCAACACTGATAATCCTACATGAAAAGAAGCAACGAATAAGTGGAGGAATAACAAATACAACCAGAAAAAAGGCAACTAGAATGTAAATTATCTTGATTTATAAAATAGTATTGTATCTATAGTAAAAATAGAAATTCTTGCGCATTCAAACCTCCATCAACTGATGATCCAGCTATTAAATGAGAGAGATCTTACACAGAACCCAAGTTGAATTATACACATCTTGAGGCAACATGTATATGGTTATTATTCCTCAAAAATACATCTGAAATAACTAAAACATTTAACTATTTCCTATAGAAACAATTCCAACCAATCACTGAAAATTTATGCCTCTTCATTCATCCAAAGTACGAATTAGTAATGCATTTCCAGTTTCAAATATGGTTGATCGCCTTTCGATTGTCTTACTGTTGCAGAAGGCAATTAGAAGAGTGAGCTTTTAAAAAGCTGTTAACTGACATTTAACTTTTTTTAAAGTATTTTCTATTTAACAAAATTCCATAAACTAATTTTATTCCTGACAATGGGCATGGAATAAGATTAATACTCAAAAGGATGGAGCCTGCAGAAATTGCCTAGTAGAGAACCCTTCAGGAGCCAATCATTTGCTCGTCTTGGATTAAGGGGGTATGAAACCAAGAGGTTGTAAAATATCTTGTCCTTTAATGGATCAGCTGGTGGCTTGACTTAGGCCATTTTATCATGATTACTGCTCTAGTGTCCATCATATATCATATTCACAGATAAGAGTTCAAATTTAATGAAAGCAAGAAAACTGCAAAGTGAATAATTTTATTCAGGCATCATTACAGTGAACTATGTTCAGAAATGATTAGAGCAGGATGATGTATCAAAAAGACAATTCAAACGCTTCTCATCTCCAAAGACAAATAACTTCACGTTTGAGCACATTAAAATCAAAAGGAACTTGAAGCAAGAGGATATGTAAAATGTTAACTACTGCATACTTCTCAACACTGTGACCACTTAGAGCAGTTGCATAGACAATCGGTGCCCAGTCAAGTACACGGAGCTTCTCTCGAACATCCTGCTCATAGTATACTGTTGTCTGGTGATTTTTATTTGGAATAGTATCCCATTTGTTTACTACAATGACACATCCTTTGCCCTCTCTTTCAATTTTTTCTGCTATCCTGAAATCCTATGTCATAACAGAAGAAAGATCCAGGTGGTTACATGGTTTTACTGAAAAAATAGTATGCAAAACAACACAGACTAATTGGAACAACATTTTCATGAGACATTTTCAGAGCACTCACAAAATCAACAGGTCAGCAAATAGGCTTAAGATAAAAAGTGTTACTTGTGCACCTTACAACTTGATTGCACTACATTTGGGATGTCATTTACTCAAAAAAGATGATATATCCTTATTTTGGTTTATAGCATAGGAAGTCATCACACTTTATTTTGCTAAAAAATTCAGATCATGAGTTCATTTCCATTACTCATGTACTGGACTAGGAAGCTGCAGAGTTTTAAAGGCAGCTCAAAAATGCAGAAGATGAGGCACATAGTCTAATGCATATCTCGAGATTTCAGCTTTCTTCTTAGTGCGTATGGAAGTGGAAGCATATCCAGCTGCGAGAAAGATTCATGACGTTGACAGTTGCCAATTGCCAATTGTTGCCTCTGCTTGTTATGAGGACAAATAGATGGAGCACTCATTTTGTAGTAAAACCCCGTGTATCTCCATAATCATTCTGCTTTAGTTGTTAACCGGAAGCCCATGGATTCCATCTTCTTATTTCATATAAATCATAGATCCTGGTTGTGCAACCAGGCCCATTTTTCTCCATATTGATTGGCCTATTCCACCAGTTCATAAATGGCAAGAAATTATATCAAAGACACTTGACTAAGATAGCTCTTGCTTTGTAATTGATATGGCTCAAGAAAAGCCTCAGCTTGCCGCAACAACTTTTGAGGTCTGGGTGGCTAGAATTGATTAAATCTAGTTCATTAAGTTTTGGATCAGTGCAATTTACACAATCCTCAGCACTCTGCATCTCCTCTTGCTTGTTGCTACAAATCAATATAACAAAGTTCTTATTTATTTTTTTCTCATCGAAAACTTTAGTAATACTTGTTACCAGTGAGCGCTCCAGGTGATTTTCCTATTCAGTTTTTTCCTTCTTTATCAAGTTCCCAAAGTTCTACAGTTCCAGCTTTGTTGAATAAATCTAAAAGATTCCCCTCAAAAGTAAAAGAAATAAAATTTCATGTCTTGCTTTACAACACTACTTACAACTTATTATGCATGGAAAAACGTGTTCAAGGTTGAATGTTGCTTATACCCAACAATGGATTTCATGTGACCTGCTTCTTGTTTTGATAACAATAATTACATATTTCAGAAAAGACATGTAAAAAAAGAAAGATAAAACTGCATATACCATGAACTTTACTAATAGCATCTGAGTAAAGATAAATTAAATAATAACACGTAATTAAATGACCACATGAACCTGCTCTGTGATGCAAGCAAGAGCTTCAATAACAAGAGCAACCACATCAGATCTGCGAACAGCACGAAATGCTCTATTTACTGATAAGGCCTCTGTTATACTTCCTCCAGATGCAACTGAAGCTTTTCTTCTAATTCCAGCGGTATCAATAAGTTTGTATTTCTGTACAGAACAAGATATCAGGGTCTAAACAAACAAGTTTTGGTATCAATAGAAGGTCAGGTGGGGTGAGTACAAGAACCTGTCCATCCGATCCAGTAAATTCCATATCAATTGCATCGCGTGTGGTCCCACTGATTGGGCTGACTATTGTTCTGTTAGCTCCAACTAATGCATTTAAAATACTACTTTTGCCTACATTTGGCCGGCCAACGATTGCAATTGCAGGAACATATTCCTCTTCTTCAGCTTTTTCAACAGCCTGAAAAGTAGTTTGTTAAACAAAGTAGCATCATCATGAATGAAAGTTTGCCCATTCACTCTTCTCATGTCAAAACATCTTTAAGCATAGATGTCATGCAGCCATCGAATAAGCTTACCTCAGATGTTTTCAGGTCAGAGCACACAAGATCAAGAAGCTCGCCAGTTCCAGTCCCAGATATAGCAGATATTGGGATTGGAGAAAACCTAATGGACCAATTAAAAATGAGAAAAGGGCTATACAAGTTTCCTATTTAATCTGTAGTCAAGCATTTATTCATGCAATGGTGCATGCATTCATTTTATCAAAACCTGAAAAAGATGAAAGGTTCGCTGCAACTTGTTTTCTTTATCTCCTTTAAATCCTAGATACAAGATCACCATTAAGGATTCCAAATGCTGGTAATATTTTAGGTACTATAGTTGCTTGCGTAAAACCATGAGAATGAAATTAACAAATGCATGGTCAAGTTTCCAGAAGCTCTTATGTTCTGCTAAAATCTCATTAGTTTGTATTAGATGACATATCATCCAAGAATTGGTAGAGTATGTGATTTAGCATGTTCACAAGCATACAAAGAATCCGGAGATAAACTTAAAAGTAAAACAGCTAAGAGAGCAGTCACTGGGAATAGTTGTTCAAAACTGTATACATTAAAGAAAATCTTACCCTAAAGACCAGAATTCTGAAGCTTGCATGAGCCCCTTGCGTGGGGACTCACACTTGTTTACTGCAAGAATGATGCTCTTGTTTGAATAATTCTTGCGAAGCCAGTCTGCTATTTCCACATCAGCTGCCGTCAGACCTGCCTGTTCAGTTTTTGTTATGTCATCCTTGATTTAAGAAATGAGTTGACATTTCTATAACTTGAATTAAAAATTACAAACTAAGTGACAGCAACACGTTTTCTCGACATAGAGCAATATAATACAGATTATTACTGATTTACCCTGGCAAATGCATGATGAGATAAAGAAACTGAAATTTCAAGTCAAATAGGTGCTGTGGTAATGGCAGAGTACCTGCCCATCAACAAGGAATATAATAACAGATGCCTCCTCCACACCTGTGATGGCTTGTTTCTCTATCATTGAGGGCATCCTTGCAACAGCAGCTTCTCTGACAGCAAGAGGAATCCCATCCATGCCTATGGTAGTCGTAATAGCTAACTCTTCCATAACATTATATTGTGATTTTGAAAGAGTAAGAACCCCCCCAGTATCTATAACCATGAATTCATGAGCACCCCAAAATGCTCTGCCATACAACCGATCTCTGGTAACACCAGGTTCGTCTACCACAATTGCCTTATTTCCCTGTAAGTAATTGGAAAATACAACTAACTGAAAAGGCCAATCTGCAATGCCTTAGAACATAAACAGAAAAGTCTACTAAACAGAGAAAAAGTACATATTAAACCAGTTAATAAAAAATGATAGATACAACAGCATACCCCAACAAGACGATTGAACAAGGCAGATTTACCCACATTTGGCCTCCCAACAATTGTCACCCTAGGAAGTAGATGATCAGGTACCTGCAATCAAAGTTAGAAGGCATTCATTTAAACCCGTTGTTCAAGAAACAGTTTTACTCATAAAATATTATGCAGGATATGTACAAAGAAACCCGAACTTGCCATGTTCCTGTTGTCTTCAATGTGAATATGTGTAATGCAAGAAAGAGAAGAAAAGATTTGAATAACAATTTATTTGTTTCTTTTCTTCTAAAAGAATACTCTTAAGAACACCTTCAGTGCAAGGTCATAAGATCCATGCATTTAAATTCTAAAATCCTGTTAGGCGAGGGACTTTAGACTCTACTTCCAAGTGCCGTAGAAATAAGGGGCCATCATTGTCTAGCTTCATGGGCACCATAGGTTGTTCTCAAGTGGAGCTATTGTCAGTAATCTTGTTATCAATCCACATTTCCAGTGTTTTCCTTTGATATATTGTCAGTAATGTTGTTACAACCCACGTCCCCAGTATTTTCCTTTAATAAGTATCAGAAGATCAAGAAACCCAACAGCAAAATTTCAAGCTGCTGAGCAGATTAAATAGTGTTCCTTGTACAGTAATGACTAATGAGTACATGGAAACAAGCCGCAATCGCAATATTTTACCAACCCTAATAAAAAAAGAACAAAATAAATAGATGAACAACTGAATAACAAGCAGTCGTTAACCTGTTCAACTGAATGCTTCTGCTTCTTCTTCTTTCTGCCGGTTTCCTTCATATCATCATCATCTTCTTCTTCTTCAAAATGAATAATAAAAAAATAAGACAATGGAAATAAAATAAAATGATTTGACATCCCTAGAAGACGACACGAACACCAGCATTCTCTAATCCTACTAAAAGATAAAAATTTGTAATCAAATTCCTACTAATTCAGCTTACCAATCCTCAATTGACGGGATAAAGATAGAGAATATTCCCTCACAGCATCTAGCGCTTCTTCCTCGAGCTCTTCGTGATCAAATGAACTATGGTAGTCCGACTCATTCCCGTCATTTCCGTGAAGCTCCTCTCCTTCTTCAGCTTCTTCTTCACTGGAAAAAGTAGAATCCGACGACTGAGCAAGGCATTTTAGAGGAACAGCCCCAGTCCTAAGTAGGGATGTTTTGGAACACTTGGCGATATTACAAAAAGATTTGAATGAAAGCGTTGAAGAAAGATGCAAAGAAGAATTTCTGGATAAGGTTAGAGAGAAACAAAAGGTGGAAGCCGTCGGAAAGTTAGAAAGTGAAAAAAGCCTAAGCCTAGAAAATCTTTCGGAAAGTTGGGATGCTGTACAGAGCTCCGTAGCTGCCATGGCGAGTGGCGAGCAGCAATGAGACATGGGCGTGGTTATTTTGGCAGTTTTTTCAGGATCATCCGGATTTAGTGTCGGATTGAAATTTCGGCGCACGAGTAGGGAGGGCATCATCGACAGTTTCGGGCTTCCAGGTCTCACACAATAGAACCGATTAGACGCCCACCGAAGCTCCACGACCCGTGATCATCAACCGCTACAAATGGGCTTCCTGTACCATATAATTTTGTCCAAATATTTTACACCCATTGAAAATGGGATTGATTGTGAAATTGGGTTCAAAGCTGAATTTTTTTTCCAACTAATAAACTTAATATATTTGCTTTCACTAATTCATGTGAACTATTCTTGGATAATTTGGGTGAAGGCCCACATATACTATGCGAAGTTAGGTCCAATGCCTATCCCAAAATGACTAACTATCTTAAGAAACTTCTTTCCCAACTAATAAACTCAATATATTTGATCTCGTTCATCCATAAAATCAACATATTTATTTTGAATAATCCATGTAGACATAGACGCTAATTTGAGGTACGGAGTTTAGAACAAATGTCGTGGTCCGATCTTCTTTGTTGCTCTATTCGACGTGTTTTCTTCCATTCCTTGCATGAGTCCATGGGCAGTCGTTTTGGTTATCTGCTTTTACAGTCGGGCAGACTGAAAACGAATAAGCCCGCCCATTCGGCGCCTTCTTTGTTGTAGAGCTCGATCGAGTACTTTTCCCGTCATTTATAGAGACTCCGCCATTGAAATGACTGAATAATCTTTACTTCTTTTATAGTAATATTGAGCACAAAAACGTTAGGGGAGAATAAGGAGAAGCGTTTTACTATTTGTTATCCGTGAGTGGACATGAAGAGAGCATTGAATTGAAATTGGATCTTCACTGTATGGTTTCTGACACAGAGGACCAGAGTCCAGTACGAGCTCATCGGCTCCATGGGGACCCCTGCAAACTGAAAACTCCGGTGCATGCCGCGAAGGAATCCCAAAGGCAGTACGAGGTGGGAGATTTTTTACCTGCTTCGGGAGTGTTCAATGAAAGGTGAGAAGCTGCACTGCTGAACGCTCAAAAGCCAACCGATATGATATTGCTCAGTCTATAAATACCAGCTATACCCGCGAACTCAGTTCTCATCGCTGCCTTCACATTCCTGAATCCTTTTCTACTAGTTTTAGTTAATCATTAACCATGTCTTCTGCTTTGAAGTTCTGCGTTCGAAGGCAGGAGCTACAGCTGGTCCCTCCGGCCACGTCCACTCCCCATGAATTTAAGCCGCTCTCTGATATCGACGACCAAGAGAGCTTCCGTCACCAGATTCCTATCGTCCAATTCTACGCCCAGAGTCCCTCGATGGAAAGGCGAGACCCGGCGAGAGTGATCAAGCAAGCGCTCGGGAAACTGCTCCGTTCGCGGGGAGAATCAGAGAAGCTCCGAACGGGAAGCTTATAGTGGAGACGACGGGGGAAGGCGTCATATTCATTGAAGTCGACGCAGATATTAATCTCCTGCAATTTGGCGATTTGCAGACGCCGTGTCCATGCATTGAAGAGCTCCTCTACGACGTCCCTGGTGTTTACTCTTAATTCAGGTAGTTAAACATACGTTAATCCCACTTTTATTACTTAATTTATTTCCGCTTCTACTAAAGATGGATACATGGTACTCTACTAGATTCATTACCAGTTAAAAAATTTAATTTAATAACTTTTTAAATTTAAAGAATGTAAAGTAGTCGAGGAGTAGTTGGATAACTGCTTGACAGTTACTTCGAAGTGACCGAGGGAATTTTTATTGACTCCCTGTTTGGTTTTTGTTTATCTGTGATCATGTAAATGGATTACAGACACTTGATCTATGATAAGGATAATCATGTTTGTAGATCACTTAATCCTGTTTTATCTCTGGTGATCTGCTTGAAGGTGACCCATCTTATTTGCGGAGGATTCGTATTCGGACTGATGATGAACCACGCCATGTGCGACGGAGCCGGCATCAGCCAGTTCATGGTGGCCTTGGGCGAGGTGGCGCGAGGCCTGCAGGTTCCTTCCGTCGTCCCTGTCTTGAAGAGGGTGCTTCTTAATGCTCGGGACCCCCCACGACCGTCGTTTTCCCATCTCGAGTACGACGAGGGGACTACCTCCGTTCAGCTCGACGACAAGGTCGAAAGGTGCTTCTTCTTCGGCGAGAAAGAGATCCAAGCCCTCAGGCAGAAGCTCCATGAGATCGACGGCCGACTCGGTCGTGGTCAAGGGACGACCCCGAGCGTCAAGTGTCGGCACATATCACATATCGGACTCGACGGGGCATGGTTTCGGAACAGTATATTTTTGGTGGGGCTCGCCAGTCTACGGCGGAATCGCCAAAGTGGGTAGGAACCCAGGCGTCGCCAGCTTTTACATCTCGAACCGGACGAGCAAAGGAGAAGACGCTCGCCGTGGAAAGGTTTCAGGAAGAAATCCGCGTAAGGCACAGTGGATGATCATATAACATGTTAAAAGTCTTCTTTGTGGAACGTAATTGCTGTACCTGCCTTCTGGGTTTTACGCAGGTTATTTTACCCTGTATTCACGTAAAGAACAATAACAAGTCCGTGATGCATGATGTTATCTTATCCACAAAATGCTCATGATTCAGAATCCCCTGTCATCTCCGGCCAAATAGACAGAGGCTTGAGAGAACAGCATGGGTAAAAGGTGAGTTGCCCGGGAATCAGGTCACCCGGGCCCCATTGCAGGACGACATGTGAATTTGGGCTCGTGAATATGGAAAATGTTTTGAGGTGGACCTCTTCATTCTTTAATGTCCTTAATTCCGCATTCATATACACTTCTCATTTCAACGGCGTCGATTCGCAAGCCTACGAATCACTTGGCCTTGATCGTTCCACGTTGCATATGTGATTACTCTACCCGACGATCTCTGATGGACCCAACTCTTCCAAGCCCATCCCATACTTCTACTACTGACTCGGTTCGGACGGTCCGATTCAAATTTCAGTTAGTCTCAGATGTCGGGGTCAAACAACCTTGTCGCGAACAATTTCCTTGGTGAATCGAACGATTAAAAATCCGTCCGCGACGAACGTAGAATGTCATGAAACTCACGTGCATGAACCCATGCAAGGATGAGCTTTGTAAAATCTTCAAAAATGAGGTTTTTGATGCTCATCCGATTTCAATCCCCCAAATATCTCCAAGATTTGAAAGCATCCGAAGCTACGAACGGTCACATGAGCTTCAAAACTCTGAACGTGAAAACATTTAAACCAAAGTGAACTCTCACTCGCTACATATTACTCATGCCGCTCCCAAAGGCTCCTCCAGATTGCTTGGTGTTCGGTTTGATCGTCTTCTCCATGGACAACGCCAGAAAGTCTCCGCTTAAGCCGTGGAAGAAAGGTCCCGGTAGAGGCAAAGGGGGTCCCCAGAATGCTTCCTGCGAGTACCGGGGAGTTAGGCAGAGAACGTGGGGAAAATGGGTGGCGGAGATCAGAGAGCCCAAGAAGAGGACGAGGCTGTGGCTGGGTTCTTTTGCGACGGCGGAAGAAGCAGCCATGGCTTACGACGAAGCAGCCAGGCGCTTGTATGGGCCTGATGCGTATCTTAACTTGCCACACCTGCATTCCAGCTACTATCCTGCCAACAAAGCTGCTCAAAGATTCAAATGGTTTCCTTCCAAGAACTTCATCTCCCTGTTTCCTTCGTATGGGTTGCTTAATTTGAATGCGCAGCATAATGTCCATGTCATTCATCAGAAGCTTCAGGAACTCAAGAAGAATGGGAGTTTCAGTCAATCTTCTTCTTCATCTTTTGCTGCTGCTGCTTCTAGTCTTGAGTTGAACTCCGAGTTTTCAGCTATGGACGTGAACACTTGCCCACAATCTCTGGCAAGCATGGCAGAGGAAGTTATCAGTCTCCCACCTGAAAATCCGTCTCCAAGTAGCGAGAGACCACAGATTGATCTCAAGGAGTTTCTGCAGCAGCTGGGCATGTATAAAGAGGAAGGCGGAGCCGAGGGGAGTCATGCTGCTCAAAATCTTCAGCTGCCAGAATCTTCACAGGAGATCGATGGCCCTGCATCAGAGATCACGAGTTTAGACCAAATGTCGTTCAACTGGGACGTACTGATGGAAATGCAAGGACTGGTTGATCATCATGGGAGCAGTATTTTGCAGATGAATGATCCACACGAAGAACCAAGCTTCCCAGCTTCTCTGTGGGATATCTAAAGCGTAGGCTCATTTTGGTAGAGAGCCACTTCAATGAAACCACTCGAATAAACTTAGAAACAGCGAGCGCAATTCCTTCTCTTAGGCCTCTTGCATCTGCCCCTTGTGTTATGGTCCAGGCAAGAAAATAGTTAAAGAGTATAACAAAGAGTAAATTGAGGGTAGTCTTTCTGTAGTCAGCTTCTTAGTTCACGGCCTATCCATGGATAGTATGAATACAGTTGGAGCAGAGCTATTGTTAGCTGGTTTTAGATAATAATAGTTTTTGTTCAGTTTTAGCATTTTTTGTTCAAGAAACTGTCATTATTGACCATTTCGGTGTCACAAATGATGCAACATTGTTGACCACCACAGTCATTCGCCTATGATCACTAAGAAATCCCACCTGAGGTGGAAATTGAACATATGAAACAAGTTGTGATAGAGATGGACCCCATGAAAAAAAGCAAAACTTCACAATATAAGAAAAAGTTTATCAGTGCAAGAGCAGTACTCTCGCCCTACTACCAACAGCTAGCAGGGAACCAGCAGGTGTCCCCACATAAAGCACAGGTTGCTGCAGACCTGGACCCACCATTGGCACAGTCTACCATGGGTGACCTCTGTTACTATAGAGTTGCCATTATAGGTGAAACTCATCAGCTGTGACCCACCTTAGTGGGACTCCATAAATGTGTGTCACATATACTCGGGGTGCACAGAACCTACAAGAGCAGTGAAAAGAAGAGATAGGAAAACCAAGCTGGGTACAAGATGAAACTACACTGATAAGCCTCTTCTTAACAAGTAACAATGCCAAAATATGTAACCCAATCAAATAAATAAGAAAAAATGCAAGACAATCATACGCAAATGACTGCAGCATATGAAGCCAATATTTAACGTTTCCCATGTAAAGCACATATAGCTGCAGACCCAGACCCCCACTTTTGGAAAAGTCTTCCTTGGGTAACTTGATACTAAAAATTACCCTAATGGATGAAGCTCTTAAGCGGTCATCCACCCATGTTGAGTTTTAATGACAGGTGAGGTTTCTAGCGGACTCTGGATACAGGACCTACGAGAAAATTTGGAAAAAAAAGTTTATAGTTGCAAAATGAACGACATTGCCATGCCTCTTATTAACGACACAAATGCCAGAAAATTTTACCCAATCATATAAAACTGAAAAACATGGAGGTGAAAACATGCAAATGGCACAATGGATAAGCAAATGTAAGGACTACCTCCTTTTTTGAGTTGGATCGAACCATAGACATTACAATGGCTTCTTTCTCTCGGCCTTGGAAGCCATCAACTGTAGATACCTCCATCTCCTTCAGCTTTGTTATTATTGGTTCTCAACATCTTTAGTTGGACAACCTACAGAGATATATAAAAACAAAAATAAATAATCCAAGGAATTAATGAAAGTATATATCTTCTGATGCCATTTTATAAATACTTGAGCAACATGTAATTTCTTGATACAAAAAAAAGATGGCATGTGGTCAATAATTACTTGTCTTTAAGATGGTGCCAAAAACACATCATACATGTTCATGACATCTAGAGATATTATGTTGCCAGCTTGTTAATCATAATCAAGGGAATTCAGACCGCCACATTGAAATGTTAAGAGTTCTTAGATTTCTTACCTTAATTTCCTCATGAATGTAATTTGCAAGAGCACTATTAACCCTCGCAAAACCTTACAAGAAGTCCAAAGATAAGATATAAAAATGGGAGTAAAAAAAAGCACTATTCTTACTTGAGAAACAAATATTGATCTACAGAACCGCAAGAACAATGATAAGAAACAGCATATTTTAAAGTCCAAATGGAATACCTGATCATCAAATGCACTCTCGATACTTGAGGAAGTAATCTTGCAGGCTGCCCCAAGCTAATCACCTTCAACAGAACGAAAGAAAAGAAAAAGCTACAACCTAGAAGGAAAAACAGGAAAGAAGATCAAGTCGGTACAAAAGGGTCATCGGAAGATAAAAGTCCATCAATCTGGAACTTATCACTACAAGAGAATATAAAGAATTGAAACTGCAGTAGTCTAACTTCTACATTCTTAGTTTGTTTAATATACTACTACTATTGTTGATTCTTTAGCTTACGCACCAAACAAACTTCTTCAGGACCAACGGTAAAGCCAAAAATATTCACACAAGTCAATCCATCAATCTGGAACTTACCACTACAAGAGCAGAGATAGAATTGAAATTGCACTTGTTTAACTTCTAACATTATTAGTTTACTTACAACACTGTACTATTATTGCTGACCATTTAGCTAAGTTAAGCCTCAAATATAAAACACACAAATGAATCCATCAATCTGGAACTTATCACAACAAGACCAGACAAAGAATTTGAAACTATATTTGTTTAACTTCTATGTTATTAGCTTATTTACAATACTATACTATTATTGTGGATCCTTTAGCTTAAACACCAAGCCAAGTCTTCAGGACCAACAGTCAAGCTAAAACATAAAATCACACAAATGAAATTTAGCATATGGTATATAATTGAGTGAGAAGATACCACCAATACTAGAATAAAAGTTTTTGGCAAACACAGTTGCACAGTGAACCTGTAAAGAAATAGTCTCTCAACAATGTTGTCCACGGCAATATTAGAAGCAGCACAAGCAAGAATCTTTGATCCTCGCTTCACTTCCTGTAAGATAATTTCCAGCACTGTTGTTCTTTCCCAGTTCCAGGGGGCCATGCAACAAAAACACTGTGCAGATGCAAGAACCTTTGCAATGGCATCTTTTTGCAATTAAAGATAGCTAATTAGGTTATTAGAAAGAAAATCAATCAAAGCATAGTTATCTAAAGAAATCAAGATAACAAACACCTGGGAGTGGACCATGGAGTAAAAGGAACTGCTTTGTTTGACAAATTTGGTGGTTTCTCTCCAAATCAAGCAGGAACTAAATCGGTGGCTGGTACCTTTTGCACGCCTTTACTTAGTTGAATCATCGCATCCTTCATCCTGCGATATGTTACCTGCACTAAATTTGGACATGAGTGAAGAAACAAAAAAGTATTGTTTTTTTGGATGACCTATGGAAATAATTATCAACAAATGAATTTTCAGTTCTATCTGCAGATCAAATTTGTTTCTCTTAATTTAGAAACAACCATTTTATTTTATTTATTGAAAATCACAGAAAAACAATTGGGAAAGAGCACCAAATAACCATGTTGACTTATGCTTATAAAAAACATTAGATACTAAAAGAACCAATAGAAAAAAAAAACAAATATATACATTAAGAGCCTGAATAAGAGATATACCTCATCTGCAACCTTCTCAAGTCATAAAGGACCATTTAAACCATCCTCAGGCATGTCATCAAAAGCTACAGTAATGGAAGAGTCCTTTCAAAGGATTCAACAAAATGTCAGTAAAATATTTCAATAGCCAATTTAAAACTTTAAAAAACCATTATTTGATGCATCTTATGAATTAAAGATTACCTTTAGATGAAACTACACCTTGTCCAAGTGAAGCTGAACCGGTATCACCTCTATTAGGTTCAAGGACAACCATATCATGAGGCCCAAACTGCAGTTAGCTTACCAATGCTTCATATGTCAAACCAAAGAAAAAAGAAAAGCATATAAATTGGATTAAGAGGGCAGGCACCTCAACTGCACCTTGTGTACACCTGCAAAAAAACTTGTGTTAATGACAACAAGCAACAAGAAGTACACTAAGAACAAAATTACCAACCATGAGTCCATATAATCAATTATTCTAAATGGGGACCAACGCCCTGTTTCAGTGGCTTTCAATAGTGAGCTTCCTTACCTTATGGCTTGGAAGGATATCTCCCTTAGTCGATCGGAACTCAATAAGAGCTTTTCCCATAGTCTGAAATCAAAGTATAGTGAACAAAATGGCAACAATATCTAAGACTTAGAAGAGAGAAAACATGCCTCCATACCTGAGCATCTGTTCATTTCAGATTAAGAATGACAGAGGCTTTCTTCTGAGCCAAATCTATTGATGATCCTGAATTCATGGATGCAGAATTTTCTGCCTCCTATAAGCAAGAAATGAAACACTTGAGCTATTGATAAACAAAAACTAAGCTAAGTTGAATAACATAAAGGTTTGATAGCATTTATCACTTATTCAGTATGTAGTATTTGTCCTAAATTTGGTCAACTCTCGAAGTAGTAAATGGAAAGAAACAGATACAATCTTAGTAAGAGATTGAAGACACTGGATGATCAGTTGAGTAGTACATAATCCACCGACTTCATAACTAGGAAGGACACCAAGACCCAACATAAAGCTCAACGGGAAAACAGACACTGGAACACCCAACTGTTCTCATTTTGTATATACATAACCACAGACAGAAACAAAAACTGACTCACACCTAAGTAGCACAAAATTAAAAACATAATTATAAACAACAACTTTAAACCCAAAACCATCGCCATAAGCACGAATTGAATAATTTAGACAACACCGAAGAACCAAATTTGAACACCGTTTCGTGGAACTAGCAAGTCCGTAAATGACACCAGGAAACAAATGAGAAATCAACGCACAACTGTGAACTGTAACGCGATGTAGTGCAAATGTGATGCTGAAATTGCCAAGCGACCGGAAATGCACAAGTTTGGATGAAAATGACAAAAGGAAAATATAGAAGAGAAAGTGCTAGCCTTGTCGATATCTAGTAGTGGAGTCATGAGTGAAATGAACTGCTCCAGCGACATGGCAGATGATTTCTTTTTGCTTCCCTCCATTGGACGAGCTAGACGAACTAACGAACTACGGTAAAGCTAGTTTGATTGTTGTATGGCTAGATACTGTCAGTTTGTACTAAAAATCTTCCCAGTTGCAGAGTCCTGTAAGCCATGAAGCCTGCGCCTGAGTCTTCGTGGCTCCTCTCGAGAGTCGGAAGGAAAGAGGAACACTGGATGAAATCAACAAATGGGCTTGGACCCTAAAGGAAGCCTTAGTGGACCTTTCCCTAACTCTACAGATGACCCAGTAATTCGTCCAAGGAAATGGACGAATTGATCAAGGTTAGGTTGAGCCTAATTAAACAGTTTTAAGCTTAGTGCCTTGAGAATTTAATTGATGATAATAGAGGGGTCGATTAAATTTAGAGAACCCTAATGGACTTTGGGATAGTGATTTCGATATGATGAGCTCAACTTTGGTTACGGTATAGTTGGGTTTATGTGTACCCAACCGGCTTGTTTGGAACCCTTAAAAAAGAAAAGATTTTTTTTAGATTATTATTATTTCCAAAAATAGTTAGTGAAAAGAGAATTTGATTATTTTTTTATTTTTATTAACTATTTTTTAGAATAATAATGGTCAAATTTTTTTTTCTAAGGGTTCAAATATGCCTTACCTGACCTATTTACATCACTTAATCATCCCATTATATTAACTCATGTAAGAAAAAGAAAAAAATAGTTAAATACCCTTTTTTTTAATTAGACTCGAAACTATGATATATAAAAACCTAGGTCGAGTCGCATGAGTTGGATTGGAACTCACTAGTCCCATGACTAGACTTAGAGATAAATCAGGGGGGTGAGTCGAGGGTGATTCGTCTATAATAGAAAGGTCAAGTGTGACCTACAAAGCTCGATACTCATCCATAGGTCTTTGATACAAGAAATATTTCTACAACTAATTGGAGTTAGTTGAAATTTTATTTAAATTTTATCATAATATTTTTTAATATAAATACTTTACTTAAATAAAATCAATTATAACTAAGGGATAATTATGAAATTTTTGTAGGATATTTATAGTTAATTAGAGTTTATCATCAATTGTTGATAAAAAAGAAACTTTTTATAATCAGTTTTTTCTTTAAAACACATTATTTGTATATATTAAAATTAATTTAAATAATTAATTTTTTTATTATCCAATGTACTAATGTTAATGTCATTTTGAAACTTTTTATTATTTTTATTAAAATTTTAATGATAAATTAAGATAATGACATTATTGTAAATATAATGAAGTAAATGGTATTGTTGCAAATAAATCAACTTTTAAAAAGAAGAAAACCGAACCTTGACTGAGTTGACCCTATCCTCCTTTCCTTCATTTGGGTTCTTCCTAGCTAACATGATTACATGCCAGAGAAATGTTCAGTATCTTTGATACTGCACTTGAAAATTTGAAATGCGATGAAGCAACTTTTAAAAAAATCCGACAATATAAACGCCACTAACAGTTTTCCAACACTCAAACATGGTTTTAGACTCTACAGAAATAACTTAAAATAGCTTATCAAATGGACAAGAACAATATCCAACAAAAAGAGAATCATTTGAAAATTTGGACATCACGGCCTGGTCCAATGCCAATGTAATGGATGGGTACACCCACAAGTTCTTCAATCCTTTCAACATACCGTCGAGCAGCTAAAGGCAGGTCCTAATAATTTCTGATGGAGGAGATATCAGTGTTCCACCCAGGCAGCTTTTCATAGACAACCTGATTTTACAAAAGGAGACCCATCAAAACTTCAGAGAGAAAATCCTTCAATCTTTCACCTCCTGTCTTTATTTCATCGAAAGCATCTATAAAAGTGAAAGAAGTAATTCAAGTTTCTTTTTCTTTTTTAACGTTAAAAACCTGTTATAAGCCTTATACCACAAACCCCATATGTTGCAATTGAGCCAAAGGCCCAATCCACAAGCAATTCAAGCGATTGAATAGATTAAGAACTAAATCAGGAGATCTCCACAACCATGGGGGGCAAAAGTACATATAAATAAACAAAACAAAATGAATGAACAAGAAGAGAGGATTAACAAGCTCCATAACAATCCCTGTGTATACTACGATTAGATTGCTGCTTAGTTGTCCACCGAATATGCCTCTGACATACCATGAAAGCATTTCTCTCACATATATGCAGATTACTTTAAATGGATGATAATGAATATAAATGGCATATAAATGGGGATTGTTTTTCTTTTGATGACGATACGGAGAATGTAAACTTGCCTGTAACTGCTCAAAAGTATAAAGATCAGCAGGAAATGATTTGAGGACTTCGCCATCAATTTGTTTGTAGGCAACCCCCAACTTAATTTCTCGAACATCTAGCTTTGTGAGGTTAAGTGAAGAAAAACCATTTATCTGACAAAAATATTTCAATGCGACAATGTCAAGCCAGCCAAATCGTCTTGGACGTCCAGTAGTTGTGCCAAACTCCATTCCTGCAACCCTTAGGAGGTCCCCTCCTTTACCTAAGATCTCTGTTGGGAATGGGCCTGATCCAACTCTTGTTGTGTAGGCTTTTACCTGCAGCAGATTGTTTCATGAAAATAAGCTTCAAAAGAATGATTCCAATAAGATACTATATCAATAACTGAATGTATGCAGACAATCTGGACCAGCCATTTGATATGCCTTAACATGAACAGCACACAGTCCAGAAATCTCAACAGTAGGAGAACCCTATCCCTATTTAGTAAGTTCCTTTCTTTACCAGTTGAAGGTGAACTTTAGATCTTTCTTTCAGCTTCCATAGTTAGCTGCTTTATCTGACTGGGGAAATCTTTGGACTGTGAAGCATCCATGACATGCACTTCAAATGGCTTCCCCCTTGCAGGTCGGTTCTGCACATACAATGCCGTATTTATGTCTGCTATTCCAACAGTAAGAGACCCATGAATCCACTCACCACTCCAATCAGATCACCCAAACTTCTGGGAGCAATCCCAAGGCCGGTGCAGATTCCACCGGCTGAAGGACTTGAAGAAGTTACAAATGGGTAAGTACCAAAGTCAATATCCAGCATGGTGGCCTGTCCACCTTCAACTAATATATTCTTCTTCTGCAAGATGGATTCATTCATCAAATGTACAGTATCAGCAATGAAGGGTTCTAATTGTTCTGCAAATCTTTTATATTTTTCTACTTCATCCTTCAGCATGTCACGGGAATAATTAAACCCCTTAAACCTTGAAGCTGCATCTGATAACAAAAGATCCAGTTTGTCAGGAAAAATATCCATGTGCCTCAAATCACTAACTCTAATGCCATTCCGAATCATCTTGCTTGAATAACATGAACCGATGCCTCTCCTAGTTGTCCCAATTAAAGACTTTACAAGCTCTGCTTCTCTTAGCCCATCAACCACTTGGTGGAAGTCAAACAACAAATGTGCCTGATCAGATACCAGAATTCTTCCCTGACAGGGTATTCCATTAGATTCAAGTTCGTCAATTTCTTTGAAGAAGCCAGGAACATGCACTACAACCCCATTTCCAATCACACACAGAGTCTCCTCATTGAGGGAATAAGATGAAGAGCAAACTTCTTGCCCTCAGAGTTGTAAATAGTATGTCCAGCATTTGCTCCACCTTTACATCAAGAACAAAAATATCTAAGCAAGTGCTTTCATCAGTCAAAAATTACAAGTATTTAATTATCAAAAACATAACCAACTACTTATAAACAATTCAGTGTCATAATTATGAAAAACGATGGCGAGCAAATAAAACAGGTTCTCAAGATAATTGACTGATATCAATTGACATAACTGATTAATGTAGCATTTGACTAATCCAGTCCATCTCAAAGTATCAGTTAAAGAATAGATAAAAGAGTACACAAAATTAGGTCAGATTACAAAGCTGAACGAATTTATTCATTTTTTGGCAGCAACCATTCATAAAACACAGATTTAGGAAGTTAATTTGCAAAATACTTGCTTCACTTGTTTGACACGATCATTGATGTCTTCTCATTAAAGAAAGAGAGTCAATGTCTCATTACTGCTCATTGTTGAGAAGTGTTTATCAGTATTTACAAGCGATTTTGAACAATGTGGAATAAAAACTCATGTATAACCGGTAACAAGCATTACCAGCCGACGAACTGCCACATTCAGATTCAAGAAGCCCAAATCTATGACACCAAAATTAAAGAAATCCACCTCATAACTGCAACAAGTTATGTAAAATTTTGACATCCAGTTGGAATAGTATAAACAAAACAGCAGAAGGAGCATTCTAAGCAATTAAGACCTGAAGGTTTGTATGCAAAGAGTGTTCTAAAAAATTAAGAGCGAAGCAGTCACTTTTAAATTTAGTAAGAGCAAACTTATAATACAACAACCAAGCAAAATTCTACATACATTTTTGTTTTTGAGAAAAAGATACATACAAAATTCTTAAGCAGAACAAAAAGGAATATGCAAGGAAAACGGATTAAAAATAACAAAGAAAAGTTTTTTATTTCACTTTTGGAAGACAAGAAAAAAAATCAACATCCAAATTGTGCCAAGGACTTCTTTTGGTGTGTGAATATTGAAGGCCTTCTACTATTAACAAACAAAAACAGCAGGATATACAGAACGGGGAAGTAGAAGTACAGAGAAACTTTACCTGGCAGCGAGCAACTATATCGAAGTGCTCGGCTAAGATATCTACAAGCTTCCCTTTCCCTTCATCTCCCCACTGACAACCCAAAACTCCCGAGACCTGACTCAACGACCCAATTCGTTCAAGTGGGTCGCCGGTTTCCTCCACCATCAGCTGAGGTGAAGCAGAAGCAGAAATCAGGTATCGCCGGGAACCATGCATGCTTTTCCGGAAGCTTCTAAAACCACTGATATGGTCGAGGACCACTCCTCTTCTACTTTTCCTGCCATTGAAACTCCTCCGTAAAGCGGGAGAAAGGCAGGAGTCGAAGCGCGGAGCTGAAAGGTTCATGACGCTTAGCTGCTTCCTCTCGCCGGAGGGAAAGCTGTCTCAAATACAAAAAAAAATATAAAAAACTTTTAGCCCAGAAAAGAAAATTTGGTATTGGGCTCTCTGACGGAACAAGGCCCACTTTCATTCTTATTTCTCTATCAGCATGACTTCGGTACCTCGAGGGGACTTTCTCACTTTCCTGCAAGAGCAATGGCGGCTCTCCCTCCCTTCTCTGTCGCAAGTCCGAATTTCGGAAAATATTTCTCCTTCTTCTCTCTTTCAAACGTTATGGGTCCGTTAAAATTTGTTTATTTTTCAAGATCTTTATCTGTTTCTTCTGTACTTCATCCTCCGTCCCACTTTCCAGTTTCGATATCCAACCATATATTTCCTGTTCGATGCCCAAAAATCTACTCATTGTGACCGTTCTTCTCAGCGGAGGTGTAGATAGCAGTGTTGTTCTTCGGCTTCCCCATGCAGCTGGGACATTCGTGCACTGCCTACTTCTTGAAAATCTGGTTTCAGGTATCAATGTTTGCTCTTTCATGTTTAATTTGTTGTTATTTGTTCTTTATTGTTTATTTTTCGTTTATTTACTAAAGCTGTAGTGTGGAATTCGGAATGTTTATGCTAGTTTCGTAACATACGAAGCTTACTGCGTGGTTTTCCTTTCTCAATTTCCCGTCTTTTATTATACACTTTATGGTAATGAATCTAGAAAGTTTTGGTTTTGGCAGTCTTCATAAGCAGTGATTTATGGTCATTTAAGATCAGAAATTTCTCGTTGTCGTATGCACAATTGCACATGAGCTTTTATTTATCGTCCCAAACCGTTCTTATTTGTACTGCAATCGGCATTTGACAAGCGTGTGGAAAATCGTTGGACTATATATTGGTTTTGATATTGACCATGAAAAATAATGAGTGCTCTAAAGCTTGCTTGAGGGAACGGATCTTCGATGAAGTACCTTACGAAAGCAAATGCAACAGTAGAAATTATCCTTAATAGTTTTCATTTGGGTGTTTATCTCCTTCCTTCTTTGATGCTGGGAGGAAATATTTAACATGATGACCATACTTTAAAGGCTAAAAGTGACCTTTAACTATTATGTTAAAAAAGTTTCCATTGGTTCTGATATTTGATCTTTTCTGGGAAGATTTCGACAACTACCGGTCAGCTTGCCGATGAGATGAAGATATGAAGTATGCCAAACTGTTTGCAATCAGGTAATATCATATACTTTTAAACAATTGCAATTGCCATAATATCTGAATCATGTGTAGCAGGAAGGAGGATTTTCTTAACCTGAGATGTTGGTTTGAAATCTCATATCTATGTGCATTTAAAGGTAGGCTTATGTTTGTTTGAAATATTTTAAAATCTTTATTCTCTCTCTCTCTCTCTCTATATATATATATGGGTGTGTAGTGGGTTCACATTTGAAGGTATATTCCTTCTTATACGTAGTAGCCAATAAAGCAGAAAACTTAGTGACACTTGAACATAATCTTAAAATTCAACCCAAAGTCCATCGATAGTCGCTGACAAGTAGAATATGTGTTCATATAAGCAATCTTTGTTCAGTAAATGATCAGAAAAAGAACTGCTTTATTGGGTATGCCAGATAAAGAAGTTTCAAAGTAAGATCTCTTGTGCAGTCCTCTTATTTAGATTTTTTATCTCAGGAAAACTACTGAATTTACTTTACGAAGAAAATCAGCATATGCAGCAGCTTCTGCCATTTCATAGTAAGTCCTTACAGTTAAATTTGTGCTTGATCCGGTATCTAGGTTGATGTTCCTCTTGAAGTTGTGCATTTGACAGATGAGTACTAGCTCAGTGTGGGGAGTTGTTTCTCTTGCTATTGTTTATAAACCCTATGTCCTGATTTTGTTCTTCAGTTTAGAGTTTGTTTTTTGTCCTGATAAATCTTTATTTAATTAAGGTGTCCGATATTATTGAAGAGTACGAATCTGTCTGTACTCCTAACCAGATATACTCTGCAATACAAGAATCATATGTTTATCCTGAATTTAGCTATGCAAGCATCAAAAGATTTTTTTTTTTGAATAATGATGTTATTATTATTTGAATACTACTACTGTTTATTATTATTGTTATTTTAATTACAGTTTGATTATGTTGCTTCTTGGACCCTATGAACATATCATGCACCCTTCTTTTGAGTTGGGGGTCTGTGGACCTTCTGTTCTAAAGCTGTCCTTGCACAGGGTAAACTTCTAAGATCTGCATTTAATTCCTTTTATACTGATTTATGAGGCTGTTATTTTTCTCATTTCTTTGTGAATTAGTCTAGTTTGTGTTGATCAGTCCTGAGGAAGTATACACTTGATAAAAATGCTAAAAGATCTTTACTACCGGTTCTTCTTTTAAAGAAGCTCAGTTTCATTTCAAATTTCAGTATCATTAGAACAGATTCAGAGTTTCTCTTATTTGTTTGTGTTGAGGTTTCATTGCCTGATGCAGCTGAATATGTTGTAGCTCAAGGATCAGACATATTTCCTCTCACATTTCTCACAAGATCGACTGAGACGCCTTCTGTTCCCACTTGGATGTATTCCAAAGGTATGCCGCAGCACTTTAAAGGCTTAACATCATGTAAACGCATGGTTCATAATGCTTGTTCTATTAGCAAATTATTTGGTTGTAAATAATTGTCTTTGTTTCTGATTCCTTGGACATGACATGAAGGATAGAGAGAACCCGGGGCTTTTCTCTGTAGCCTTTTCAACTGATTCTGAAAGAATGGATATTAATCAGACTAATCAGTACAATGGACCTCTTCAAAATCGATTTTTATTACAGCTTATAATTTTTTTTTTTAAAATTGTTTGTTTATTCTGTTAAAATACAAGTTTAAGGGTATTTTTAGTTAAATTCTTATTCAATTTAAGCATGAATTTTAAAGAGTATTAAGGAATTTTTTTTTGTAAATTTTCATTTAAACCCTAATTATAAATAAACTGAACTATCCCGAACTCTTTTTTCTCTTCTATTTTCTATTCAATCACATATTTTTCTCTTTACTAAGTGAGAATTATCTCCGTATTTTCAGAGCTTCAAAGGAATTGATTAGATAAACAACCCTCAAATACGAGATAAAAAAACAAATTTGCTTCTCCAATCCGTCTCAAGTTGCTATAACGATTTCGTATATTTCAACATTTGAGTACCTTATAGCCACGAATTTCCATTTCCTTTTGTTGGTTTTTTGCCAGGAGGCTGCAAATTGCCGACAAGGAACGTAAGGCAGGCGGAAGAAAAGATAAGATGGCAACGAATAAAATGAAGAACAAATAGAAATTTGTACAGAATTTGAGCGATCAGTGTCGGCAAGAAGATTAAAGCAAATTCAGGGATGAATCAAAAGTGGGAGTTGACTGCTTTTCGATCAGGAAGGAAGAGAAGCTGGGATTTAAAAACCAAAAGGAAAACAACAAGAAGCTAAAACAAGCTAAAATTTACAGTACAAGAAGTGAAGAACTGTTCAAAGGAACTTTTTGCCTGTTCAAAAAAAAACTTCTTTTGCCTAAAAACAAAAAGGAAAAAGTATCTGTTGTGTTCCTTAAATAACCTGAAAAAGTAGTGAACACGCTTCCAATTCCGTACTCTTAAAGCAGACATCAATCCAATCCACCGTTTCTTTCTCTTTTTTTGTTTTTATTATAGATAACAGAATTCGATAGAAACGACGAGAACACAAACACCCATGGTTTTTATTTCCAGATCAAGAAAGAGAGAAGTACATAAAAACATAGTAATCGCTCAAGAAAATGTATCCACGAGGAAATAATTCTTTAGCAGACGTCAACTAAAAACAAAGAGAAATGTGAAGCTGCGAACAACGGATAAAAGAAAAAAGAAATAAATCTGAAAAAATTAAAGGGCTTCAACTAGAAAATAGATAAGCAGCTCAACAATCACAGAATGAATTCCAAAGCAAGAGAGAGAGAAATCCTCGGAATCTGTAACAACAACCAACTCCATAAAAAGAACACTCAAAGATTAAGATCAAGTCGGAATCCCTATCCAGAATGCCGGAATGCTAAAAGCCAACAAACGATCAAAAAGGAAAACACATCTAAATTCTTTCTCATTCATTCTTTTGGTACAAAACCGTCATGTACACAAACAGTATAACACCGCCACAAATTCGAGACGAAGAACAACAAGAAGAATATGAATTACAAGAAACAAAAGGGGGGAAATTTTTTACATCCACCTGATTCAGACATCTACATGCGGACGCGTAGCAGGGAACTAAGAACTCTGGAGAAAGCTTGACGGATTCGCGGATACGCTCGAATTGTGTAGAGAGCCGTCTGCCTGAATATTGTCTCTACTGTCTCTACAAACAGATTGAGGCTTCGCACAGGCGGCACGTAGAGGGTTAGAGGAACTGCCGAGAAGGCAACTGCAAACAGAAGCTGCAACATTTTCCGCTCTCAGCTCGCAATCGAGGAGTGTCTAAGAGAGGAACGACGACTTTTTCTTTCTACCGAGATTTTTTCCCGGTTTCTACGGAGATTTGGGGAGTTCCAAAACGGAAGATGTGCATCCAACCTATATAAAATCGTTGTCCAGGTTTCTGAGAAGCTTTTCTGGGTGCTTTGACTGGCAGCTCTTCTGCTAATCAACGCATATCTTATTTCTTACACAGCGAAGCGAAGAGGAAAGACTTTCAGAGGAAGAAAAAAAGAGTTTCACTCACCTGATAGGGTGAGAGGCGGGTTAACTTCCCTCACAGTGACTTGTAATAGATGGAACAACCATGACCGTCCGGGTTAGTGCTTTTATATGTGAACAGAAGGTTTTGGTTCGGTCCATTTTGAGCTCACTGGACGCTTCAGAATGGCTGTTCTGAAGAGCGCGTCTCACTAGCTTCTTTGGATTAAAAGGTCTTCTTGGACCATTGACCATTTAGTGACGGCGATCTCTCACAAGTTGCAGTGACACCTGAAACAATGTTCTCCTTCGCCCAACGATTTGAGGAACGGTCAAAACTCTAATACCGCCATGCCAAAATCGGTCGGCTTGACACATCCTCTCTCACTCGACTCTGGGACTGAAACTCGGCTGACTCGGATTTTCGTCCACATGAGTCATGTCTCCGAACTTTTCCTCCGGTGGGTGGATGTCTCAGTGTAACTGGAGACGAGGCACCTAGGGGTGGCATCGAGCCGAGCTGAGCCCCAACCTGCCTATGTTCGAGTCGAGCTTGATTTAAATATTTCGAGCCGAGCTTCGAGCCGAGCCTCGTCTCGAGCCTAAAATTGTTATTGAGCTCGAGCCCAACGAGTTCGAGCCGAGCTCGAGCCTCAACATACATTTCAAACTTTTCAAAAAATATATATCGAATAAAATGTATATAAAATTATGCATACATTTTATATAAAATTGGGCATGACCTCTACATAAAATTGGGCATAACTTATATATATAATATGTGTATAAGATTGGGCATAACCTCTACTTAAAATTGAGCATAATCTATATATAATACTTGTATAAAATTCGGCATGACCTTTACTTAAAATTGGGCATAATCAATATACATAATACCTGCATAAACACTCCATAAACACTCCATAAAATTGTTTATACATTCCATAAACACTTCATGAAATTGTTTATACACTCCATAAAATAATCTAAACACCCCATACATTGCATAACATTATAAATAAACTCCATACAATAATCAAACACAACAAAATTAAATAAAATATCACTATCAATTTACAATCACCCAAATAAAAACTATAAATTCTTTAAATAAAATCATATTACTATTACATACTTACTAGAAAATTACAAGAAATATTTTAAATTTTTCTTAGGAAAATTAAATGGACCTCTTATTGCCTTTTCTAAGGAAATAAATAAAAATTAATAATTACTATGAAAATTGCCTCATGCTCAAAGTATTATATCATCAACTGTCAAATACTTATTCAAAAGTTTTCTATATGGTTTTCTTAACCATCTTGGCAAGAAAATCTTACTTGAAAAATTATAGGATTTTTTAAAAAGAATTTATAATTAGAAAAATATTTTGAAAAAATACGAGGCACTAATGGTCCCTATATTTCTATTAAAAATGTTTTTTCAACATTTATTGAAAAAACTAGTCTCTGGAAACTTATTTCTACTAAAATATCTTTTCAATTTATTTAAGAGCCATGAGGAAGGGACAAAGAGTTTTTTTTTCCTTGTTTATGATCTCGCACGTAGGGGTGGCTTTGAATAAATTATATATAAAATTATGCATACATTTTTAAGAAATATAATGATAGGGGAGGTTCAGGATTGAATTTCAATAATGGATTAAAATGCACCAATATTAATATTTTTTACTCCAATTGTTGTCTAGCTTGTTTTGTAATTTTTGAATTTGGCCATAATTTATTATGGCCTCCTTAGTGCCCCTAGATAAAAATTTATATTCTAGGAAAAACTAAAAATATTTTTCCTATGATACATATTTCCAAAAAAACCTTTAAATAAAATCTTATTACTATTAGTGACTTATTAGAAAATTATAGGAAATATTTTAAAAATTTCTTAGGAAAGTTAAATGGACCTTTTATTGTCTCTTCTAGGGAAATAAATAAAAATTAATAATCAATCTAATATATTATTATACTTATCGATAAATTTTTAATTAAATAAAATATCAAACACAAAATTACAATGAAAATTATTTCATGCTAAAAGTATTACAGCATCAACTGTTAAATACTTATTCAAAAATTTTCTATACAGTTTTCTACCCCATCTTGGTACAAAAAATCTTACTTTGAAAATTATATGATTTTTAATAAAAAATTTCAATTAGAAAAGTGTTTAAAAAAACATGAGACACTAATAGTTTATAGAAAATTATTTCTATAAAATTTATTTTTAATTTTTTCCAAAGGAAAAAGTTTTTTTTTTATTTTATGATCTCGCACGTGCGAGATCATCTTCTCGCGAGGAAGGGGGAGATTATTTATCCCCTGTTCTGGTTTTCCGCCGAGACAACCCCGAGGGAAGGGGCTTACGGCGCCGGGGAGGATTTATCGTCGGAGATGACGGCCACGACGGAGTCGGCGGCGACGGAATCGGCGGCGACGGAAACAGAGGCGACGGCGAGGAGAGGAAGAAATCGAACGGACGGACACAGAGGCGGCCGGCGAGCAGCTGCGACGGCGGTATAGACGCCGGAGAACAGCTACGACGGCGGTAGAGGCGGCGACAACAACCGATGGGAGGGGTCGGCGGTGACGAGGGGGGAGGAAAAATTTTTCCCCCCTCGCTCTCGCTCCCGCTCCCGCTCCCGCTCCCGCTCCCCTGCTCGCTCGCGATCCCGTACCGATTCATGCCGATCCGACTCATTTCGAGCCGGCTCGCGAGCCAACGAACCGAACCTAGTTTCGGTCGAGCTCGGCTCGTTAAGGTAAACGAGCCGATTTCGGTGTTCGAACTCGGTTCGAACTCGAAAAATGACGAATCGAACCGAGCCTATACCGAGCCGAACCGGCTCGGCTCGAAGCCACCCGTAGAGGCACCCAAGTTTGCCGAACTCGTAAGCAACCTCCGCTATTTTTATTATCACGAGATGACTTTTCTGGAGAGCGTCCGACCTTCGCGCGTAGGTTCTAGCGATTTTGATCGTGAGAAAGACTTCGCAATCACATGCGGTGTATTAGGCTTCCAGAGCCGACAGCGTTCATATTCTGGCGATTGGGAGGGTTCCAATTTGCACAAATTGAAATTCTAAAAAATGCAAAATAAAATAAAATTTAAATACACATTTTTATAATTATATTAATAAATAATTAAAATTAAACCTTAACAAATTTAAATAAAAATAAAACGCTAATTATTATTTACAATAATTTTTATTAATTATTTATTTTGTACAAAATAGTTTTACAAATAAATTACGGTAAAGCTAAAAGAATCATAAAAGGTCCTACTCCTAGACATAACCCACTCTTCTGTCAAGCAAGACCCTAAACACTAAACCCTAAACCAGGCTTTTTCCCATTCAGCAAAAATATGAAGCTGATCTTTTAGTTAATAACACAAAATAATAGTTCTAAGGAAATAGGGAATTCTCTAAATTAAGTCCCCTCCCATTCACGCAAAACCGGGAAGTATATGTCACCGACTGTATCAAAGAACTATGGATCAAGTAGTTTGGACATTTTTATAGAATACAAGCCTACTTAGAGACCGAGGATACTTTTATCGAGGACAAGTAATACATACGAGCAGCTTTTGGCATAGTTGCTGTAGTTCTGGTGAAGCATCGGCCGATGAAATACTGGCCAACACTGCTCTTGCTTCCAATAGATCATCGGCGATACTGTCCACAATCGTATCTTCGCTAGACATCAGAGATGCCATTAGCTTTACAGCGGCAGTCTTTTCCTGGTGCACAGGCACAACCATGTCAGAGATGAACACTGACGTCTAATAGATACCTATATGATCTTTTTTCCTGTCTTATCTTCCCGCTGTGACACAAAAAGAATTATAATATTCATATTATATTGGAAAGAGAGCACCGGACGTCATGAAAATACCAAAACCAACATATACTATGGCAACCCTGGAACAGCAAGGCAGTGATGAATGAACTATAACGAACCTAAGTACAAAAGAGAAGCAATCAAGATATATTTTAGATACCTGCTCCGATCCTTTCTTGAGAGCTTTTATAGAAAGTTTGAACAATTCTGATGAATAAGGAAGAACAGCAGATTTGAGATGGAAAACAGCCGAGAATAGAACCTGCAAGCAAGCTGCTCGAACCTCTGACTCTGCTATCATCTGTTTGCAAAACTACAATTGAATTAAAATTGCAAAAGCATGGAGGTAAACAACAACCAAATTTTTTGAGTTCTCACTGATTTCCTTTTTTAGAAAACCACATAGGAAACAGAAAGACAAATAACTCCTGCTATCATAAAAGGTAGTGTTAAATCCCTCACAGAATAGTATGCCCATGAATCAGTTATATAAAAGGCATCATCGCTTTATACAAGGATACTTTTGCCTACTCCCAGTGCCCCAATCTAAGAAAAGAAATGAAAATAGAAGCATGTAATTTAATTTTCTTGATTTCGCATGGAATGTCTGTAAGTGGCTAATTTCTAAAGGAGCGAAAAAAACCAAATGAAAAAGGAACAAAAAAAAACAAAATCACTTTTACTTTGATACTTGGAATGAGCACTGGAAGAGTTCCCTGAGCAAATGATTTTTTGCAGGAATTTGAGATCTTCTGGCAGACACTTATAAGGACATTAGCCATGCAGAGACGAAATGAAATTGGGACCACTTTGCCTGCCAGGCCTTCAGTTGCATCAGGTGCTCCTATACCTGGCTTACTGGTTCCAGATCCACCCTGTTTGCATGTTAACCACTGGATCACATAGCAAAAGACTGAATGGTCCCCTTCCGCATCTGCTACATTTCAAGTGCACAAAAAGGAGAATATCTCAATAGAACACAAAATTCTTATGATTGAGCAACGTATTAAAATGTTTCTTGAACATTTTTTCTGAGCTTTCACGAACCTGATCTCTGGGCAGAATCTTTGGATGGTAATGAAGTTTGAAGTTCCGCACATATCATTAATGCAAAACAATCAATACACCCATGTTGAGCTTTAGACACTACAGAATGCAGGTGCAAATCATGTTAGTTATTAAATTTGCACAGATATGGTGATCCAAGTTGAAAAATGGAAAAGAGTCAGAAAAAAGAGAGCGCACACCTTCATTACAGTCCACAGAAGACCATAAGAGAACTCTTTCCAGTATTCTTTTTATTCTGACTGCGGCAGGATGTGAGGCTGAATCTTTGCCCCTAACCTAAAAAGTTTAATCAACAAAAAAATGTCATGCCAAAGACAAATAACTGGAATCTGAAAAGAAAAGCCAAAAACAAAACATAGAGCAGATAAATATACATACCACAAGTGAAGTGCAAACAGTAAATAAGCACGACTTCAACTTCAGAATATCTCGACATTGGGCAGCATTATCCATCTGAGAGCTAATTAGTGGAAGTAGCACCTGCCAAGAAGACACTGATGACATTGAAATTCTAAAAAATTATCTTTCATTATAAGATGGGTTAGGTATTAGCGTCCTTCTACTAAACAAACATGTGCACACGTCTAGAATATGGTGTTAAAGGTTTCACAAAATCAGTATTACCTGGGGATGGAGACGCCCACACAACTCAGCTGCAAGTTTACGAACTTCTTCAAATTCAAGGGAATATGATGCCCTAATGAATTTGAAATAATATATTAACTGGAATCTCAGGTCTGGGTCAAGTTAATTGGACTCAGCAAAGTTTGACAATTAGTAACCTTTTTAACAGACATGCAGCTACACAATCATGATTGCTGATCCTAGAACCAATTTCACCTGAAGATGACCACAAGAGAGGCATGCCGTTATCAGTATGAGAGAATATCTTGCAATTTACATAGTAAGGAGTATTACAAACATAGACAAGAACGCATAATCATTCAGAAGCATTACATCTAAAAATGGAGCTTCAATGAACTTCCTTATTCATTTGTTTTTTGAAATAATATCCTCATGTATTCTTCCATTACTTTAGAGACAAATAAACCTACCGCACAAAATGTTCTGACTTTGCAGCTGACCGTACATCAGTGAAGAGTTCAGATCACTGAATACTCCCAAAGGAAGAAGTCTTAGTATCAGAAGTGGGCAAAGCCGATCAAACAGAGAGCCCTTCAATTTAGTTGAATCATCACTTGTAGAAGCTCCATATATGTCGTTGGCCAACCATTTATCATCCATCCTACATGCAAATCAAACCTCAAGATAGATGACCAAATAAGTTACTCGCAGAAACCACCATCAAATGAGGCACATAGTTTGAAATTGAAGGCACCCATCAAACATACGTGAGATTACCATTTTTGGCAACAATGAGAAAGCTAACTTACTCATCATGCATCTGCATGTTCAAGAGTACCCGTTGGAGAACCACATCCCTTGCCTCAGCCAAAATTTCAATTATATGACTAAAAAATCGGACAATAATAGCATTTGATGGCTCTGAAAACATCTTGTCAATTAGTGGTCCGACCAAACTGCTCCAATCCTGGACCTATTAAAATTAAACAAGATCAATTTATTCACAATATCTAAAGTAGAATAACACTAAATAGACGATAAATCACTTTAAAAAATACAAAGAGAGACAAGAAATCAATTAGGTATTTCTAGATGACATTTACATCCAATCCTCAGCCAAGAATCCCAACCTACTGTTATACTTTGAAAGAAGGTGATGGCGAACATAGGCCAAATTTTACCCATTATCCAAAGCCCACAGAATAGCCCAAAGCTCCCAGAACTACAGATTCAGGCAGTACCTGCACAAGCCCTGAACCCAAAATTGCCTAAAAGAAAGTCAAACACATTTGTACCATTGAAGATCATGAAAATAGTAGCAGGCCAGAGTCCTCTACAGTTTTTTAGCCTTTAAGATGAGGTCCTCTCCACCCATTCAACCTATTTGACTGAGATCTGGAACCCATACAGATTACTAGGTGCCGCTTAATAGGACATCTAAATTTCCAGAAAACCAAGCCAGATTGATCAATCCAAGTGGGCCCTGCTCACCTTGTCTGGCCAGGTATGTAATGTACTTCTTGACACAAAAATTGGGGACACCTGGGATCTGAAGACACGAGCAGAGAGTTCCTATTGCTGTAGGAAATCATTGGCAATTGCTGCTCACATAATCGTAATACTTGCTGCAACTAAATTTTAAAGGCCTACAAAGGCCATCTCACTTCTATAACATAAAAACTAGAGATGGAGATTAACAACTGTTAAATTTGGTCCAAGGCCTATCCCAAAATGACTAGCCAACTTAGGAAACCTCTTTCCCAACTAATAAACTCAAGATCTTTGTACTCACTAATCCATGTGGGACTATTCCTTAACACTCCCCCTCACATGTAGGCACGTGGATAATTTGGGTGGAGACCCACATACAAGTACTTGTTCTGATACCATGTTAAATTGGGTCCAAGGTCTTATCCTAAAATAACTAGCCAACTTAGGAAACCTCTTTCCCAACTAATAAACTCAAGATAAAACTCACTAATCCATGTGAGACTATTCCTTAACAACAATTTTCTCGCTACAAACCCCATCTCACTTCTATAACATTAAAGCTAGAGATGGAGGTTAACAATATTGTCCCTTTGATTTTGTAACAACAAAAGGTAATGTTTTTAAAAAGATTAGCTGTTGGTGCATACATGTGTTCACAAAGATCATATATCTTCAAGCTACTTCTACATCAGCCCATATTGACCAAAATATGACCAATATAGAAGTAAACAAGCAAGGTCCATCAAATACCTGTCATGATTCGGTAAACCATCACAAGGAAGCCTCTCAAAACTCAAGTATACAAAATTAAATACGAAGAAAAGAAGAAAACTTTCAAGCAAGCTAATAAGTCACCACAACAACCTTTCACTCTCCAACTTCAAGTACAAGATTTTTTCGTTTCACTCCAGTTATCTGAGCATGAAGCACTTTGAAACTTGTTAAGACTTAAGGGTATTTTAGTAATTTCTCATAGGGTAGACCTGTAATTTGTTAGACAGAAAGATCCAGATTTGAGTTTTTCATTTCTTTCGGTTATAAAGGCAGTTTAATTGGGCAAAAGTCCTTAAGTGAGGGGCTTTTTGGTCATTTTGTAAGAGACTTTAAGTGATGAATAAAACCTAATGGGCTTGATTTCTCCACCATTCAGCAGGCTGTACAACAGCCCTTTCTCTCACTCTCTTCTATTCTTCTCTTTTCCTCTTCCATTTCTCTTCTATTTTTACTTTCTTACATGGTGTCAAAAGTTTGATCCATAGATTCAAGCCTTTTGAATTTCTCTCTTGCTAAAGACTGCAAGCTCTCCCAAAACAGGATTTTTCAACTATCTTCTGCTCATTGAGAATAAAGGTCAGTTGTACTTTAACCTAAGGGTTAATGGCCTGTTCTGCTATCTAAAACAGTTGTGGTGTGCTATTATGGCCCAACAAGAATCATATGAAGTTTTGAAGTGACATCTGAGGAATTACAGCCTGTGACACCTGGCATGGGACACAGGTTTGCCTGCACATACTTCACAGGACCAGTTACTTTGTGTATTTTTAGTCTCAATATCTGAAAGTGTTGTTAAAAGCTGTTAATGAGTATAAAAAAGGGTGTTTTTTTTAAAACCCTAATTCGGCCTTTTAGCATTGTGGGGCCCACAGGTATCTGTGTATAGCTAAATTTGTCCGTGAAAGAAGTTTATCACAAGGTATTTGTAAAGTATTTGTGACATCTTATTATTACTGGAATTGTGGTTATAAGGAGAAATTATTATGGCATTCAGGAGAGATCATTACGATTACTAGGAATATTGATTCATTAGAGAACAAGGATTATGTTCAGACCACTTCTGTTAAACTTATTGGTACTATCTGAATTGATCTCGAGCAGTCAAGAAGTTTCTAATTGCAAAGAGGAAAGATAAATATATCAAAGAGGATCCTCCCAATCACATAACAGAGGATTGGGAAGCAGAGGACCAACAGATCCAAACCTGGATGCTAAACTCTATGCAGCCCCATGGTAGTAATCAAGTTATCAGTTGTGACACTTCCAAAAATAGGTAGAAGACTCTGGAGTCTATCTTTTATCAGGAAAGTAACTTGTCTCGAGTTAATGAGTTATATGAAAGAATTTTTAGTATGAATAAGGGAGACAAGAGAGTTACTAAATATTTTATTGAGATGTGTGGAATATTGCAGGAGATGGCAGTACTTCATCCCTTTTACTACAAATTCTGTGAAGTTATGTGAGAAGGATGGCCAAATACAAGTTGCTAGGTTTTTGGATGGGTTAGGGCCTGAATATGAGGCCCTACGAGCTCAGATGTTAGCAAATGATGATGTCACGACTTTGGAAAAGGCTTATAATAAAGTAATTAGAGCTGAAAGTGCAGTGGTGTCTAGAACTAGTAGAGACATTAAATCCTCAAATGTTGTAGATCTCAACTTGTTCTCTGCTCCCACTTGATCTGAGACAACATTCTTTTATATCAAATGAATGTCCCAAAACTGTATCGGGGAGATGCAATTCTGACATCCTCTTACTTAATCAATAGGATGCCATCTTCAGTTTTGGGAGGAAAAGTCCCTTTGCAAGTGTTGAAGGCAGAATGTTCATTGATTGATGTCATACCTAGGGTGTTCACGTTGTTTTGTTTATTCAGTAGGTCATCAAACTGATAATTATCCCCCCATGTCGTTGTTGTCAACAAGAGAACATATATTTCAGCATATGTAACCGTTTTTTTAGTCTACCCCATTCTTTAGTGCTGCATCTGAGTCATTGTCTACTTCTATAGAGACTAATGAGCCTTCTCTTCCTCTTCCTATTATGGATAATTCCACCATACCGCCTATATCTATTCAACAGAGACCTGTGCAGGTTTATCAACGCATTAAGGTGCCCAAACAGCAGTCCAGGCCTAAAATACAGCCTCAAGTTCGTGATATGACTCCCTTTGACATGGTCGGATCATCTTCCTCTACGCTTGGAGATCCTATCTTTGATTATTTGCATCTTCCATTTGGCATATGGAAAGGTACTCAATATCCAATTTCCAAGTATGTTTCCTTCCATGGTTCATCTCCTTCATTCAGGTCCTTTGCTACTTCATTGTCTAGTATCTCTATACCTACCAAAGTGTAAGATGCTTTATGTGTTCCTAAGTGGAAGAAAGCCATGGATGATGAAATCACTGCATTACAAAGTAAGAAAACGAGGACCTTGGTAGATCTCCCTAGTGAGGCTACAATTGTTGGTTGTCGTTGGGTGTATACCATCAAACATAATGCTAATGGAACAATTGAAAGATATAAAGCACATTTGGTAGCCAAAGGTTACATCTAGACCTATGGTGTAGATGTATAAGATATTTTTTCCCCGGTGGCTTGCAAGAGTATTGTCTTTAATATATGTTGTAGTTACCAAAGAATGGCTTTTATTTCAGCTTGATATCCAAAATATGTTTCTCTATGGTGACTTGTAGGAAGAAGTTTACATGAAACAACCTCCTAAGTATGTTGCTCAGGAGGAGAAAGAGAAGGTTTGCAAGCTCCATAAATCTATATATGGTTTAAAGCAAAGTCGAGGACTTGGTTTGAAAATTTTAGTAAAGTTGTCACAGCCTTTGGGTTTGTGTGGTGCCACTGTGATCATTCATTGTTTGTTTTATATCGAGCATTTGAAAGTTTTTATTTTTGTGTTGTATGTTGATGACATGGTATTATTTGTAAGTTACAACAAGGAAATTGAGGAAGCGAAAGAGAATCTAAGTAGACACTTCCAAACCAAGGATATCGGGTCCCTAAAATACTTTTTAAGAATTGGGGTTGCTAGTAATAAGCAAGGGGTAGTACTTGCATAAAGGAAATATATCATTGACATGTTATGTGAGCATGGATTATTAGTAGCCAAACCGGTGGATACTCCTAGAGGTTAGTCATAATTTATGGGATGAAAGCCAGGACTATATAAAGAAGGTTAGTTTGGGAGATGATATATGTAATTGTCATGAGACCTAATATTGTTTTTCCTATTAGAGTTATGAGTCAATTTATGGAATCTCTGTGCAATATTCATCTTGAAGCTGCACTAAGAATTTTATGATACTTGAATGGGATTCAGGTAGAAGTCTACTGTATACTCCACATGATCATCTCAGAGTTGAGGGACATTCAGGTGCAGATTATGTTAGCTCCAAACTTGATAGGAAATCTACCTATTGTGTGTTTGTTGGAGTAAATCTTGTTAGTTGGAAAAGTAAAAAGCAAAATATTGTCGCAAATTCTAGTGTTAAGGCAGAAAATAGATCAATGACTCGTATTGTTAGTGAGCTTGTGGATAGAATCAGTGTTCAAAGAGTTGAAACTGACTTCAGAGGATCGTATGGTACTTAAATGTGATAATAAAGGAACCATCATTATTGTAAACAACCTTGTACTCCACAAGAATAAAACAAATTGAAGTTGATCTACACTCTGAAAGGATGCAAGGTTAGTTGTAAGGTAGTTACCCCATATGTCAGGACTACTAAACAAATTAAAGATGTGTTCACAAAACTGCTTGGAAAGCGAGATTTCAATAAATTGTACCAAGCTGGGGTTATTGGACATATATACTATAGCTTAAGGGAGATTGTTAAGAATCCAAGGGTATTTTAGTAATTTCTCATGGGGGTAGGCCTGTCATTTGATAGATAGAAAGGTCCAGGTTTGAACAAAGAAGTGTGGTTATTATGTAATTTTTTTAAATGAAGACTGTTTACTGACTTGAGTAGTCCCTTATGTTAGGGGCTTTTTGGTCATTTTGTAAAGAGACTTTGAAGAATAAAACCTAATAGGAGCTTGATTTCTCCCCCATTGCAGGCTGTACTACAGTCCTTTCTCTCACTCTCTCTTTATTCTTCTCTCATTGTCTTCAACTTCTCTTCTATAATTACTTTCTTACAGAACTTAATCCTCCAAGTTTAGGCAAGATATATCAGAATCCACTTGTTAAAATTATATGTATCTCAAATCCAATGGCACTTTCATATCATATGTTTCTTTTTCACATCCTCCTGACTCAAACATGCAATGAATGTGGAAAAGAAATACATGCTAAAACATCAAAGAGATAATATCTTACATCTTGATGCAAGCATTTGGCTTAAATTTTCGGAAGGCACCACATAAAATGAGTGCCAAACTAGTCAGCCATATGAACTGTAGTTCAAACTTAGATATAAAACCATGAAGCAGCATGTCTGAACTCAGACTAGCTTAACTATAGTAAGCCCCTACATGTCTATTCTTGGACAAGTAATCTTCAGCTATAAGCTTGCATATGTTGAATTCCTAATTATCTGAACCTCTCAAACTTCAGATAAGCATGTTGGAGCACAGACAAGAATGTCAAAACTATTCTCGAATACAGGAATACTAGCTTGTCTGAGTACAGATAATATCCATATCTTAGATAAAATTTATGCCAAGAAGGGAAACAGAGTCATTTACCAACATTCTTTTTCTTACGAAAACAAATTATCTTATCAATTGCAGATGCTCATCATATGCTCTCAAAATCAAGTACTAATAATTATTTTCAAAAGAAAATTCAAGTATTATAATAAGTGATGGAAAATAAGCACGTACACTTTCTGCCCATTTTGGGACTACAGACAATACTCGATCAGTGTCTAATTTAGTACCTGTGGTATCAGAAACTAAAAGGTGCAACATAAAACCAGAGTTAGTACAGATCCAGGCTTATGAACATCTTGAGTGTGATAGAAGTAACAAAATATGCCTCAGTGTAGAATATTTTGTTAAACTTCCTACTGCAAACAGTTTGGTAACTACCTGACTGTAACGACAGGGAATTTGAAGGTATAATTTCTGAAGAAATACTTGGGGGTTCAGGGATCTTAGTCAGGTCCCTGAAAGAAAAAGAGAAACAGCAGTGATCAAGTAGACAAGTACAGTTTCCATTCAAGCTTGCACTCAAGAAATGCTATCATTACTTTTCAAATTGTTCTGAAGTGAACAAACAGTGTCGATTTTCTTTTTCTTTTTTTTGGAAAAACAGTGAAATTTTTTAATTTCTTTTTCTCTTTGTATCAGTTTATAGCCGGACCAACTGGTTTAACAGGGTTCAACCTAAACCTGGTCCAGTCCCCCCACCAGTGACTCTACAAGACCTGACTGGACTCAGGTCAAAGCTCAGTCGATTGGATCATCAATATTACAGAGAGAAATTTCCCCCAGCACAACACCCCCCCCCCCCCCTCGACGTGACAGTGAGGAGGATGGGAGCCCTCAGCTGGTCACACAAAACACATTTTCAGGAAGGGGCAGGAGATTATGGAAAAAGAAAAAAAGAAAAATGATGCCATACAGACCCATCGGTTCGTACAAGTTGACTTCATATAATGTTAAAAAGAGGTAAAAGAGTTGCAGGGATAACCTGATACAGTCAAGGAGCATGACTATTACATCAACATTCTGGCTGTGATATTTAAGAACTTCCACAATGGCATCACTGGCAGATGATTTTGTTTTCTCATCCAGACAGCACAATTGGTGAACTAATGCAGGCAAGACAACAGATGGATCTACACCAAAGTGGCAATGGAAAATTGTCACGAAGGAGAAGCGCATATAATCCGACCATTGTCCACCAAAAAAATTTAATATTTTTATATGCAGTGCCTGAAAAACACTGCCAAAGCCTTGACACCAGGCATAACCTGGGTTACCTCTCTGTGTTGCAGGTTGAGTGCAGTCCATTTGAAGAACTTTCATTGGAACCGCAGGGCAGCTTTACAGATGCTGCCCATGTCATCCCTGGATTATCTTTTACAGAGAGTACATATAACAACATTTCTTTAACAACCCATACTTCCACAATCTTCACCTACCCCATGCTAAACTACAGAACTTTACTGGGCATAAATACCTTTGGTTATATTACAAGTGATATAAATAAGACTTTTGACATCACCTTAAGTAGAAGATACACATTTTAGAAACCAACAGAAAATGAAATTAGAGGTTCTGAGAATAAACTAACCAAGCTGTGCAAATAAACTAGGTACATATGATTGAATCATGGGATCATCTCCAAGGCACCCAAGCAACTGTCTTGCAATATCTTTTCTGCATTTGTTATGTGCAAAAAAATTCCGTGAAATTTTTGAAAGAAGGAAAAAAGTAAATAGATTAGCTACTTGGGATGACAAAAGGTAAAAACGAAAAAATAGTTACGACAGAAAGATTGGACTATACTGCATTGAAATAGGAAGTAGTTTTCCTGAATCTGAAGAATTCTGAACTACTTCTGCAATAACATTAATGGCATTCTTCCTCTGGCATTTGTTCCCACAATTGAGGCGTTTAAATATTTCTTGAAGAATTTGCTCATTAGAATTCCTGTATTGATATTTCAGTTAAGCTCGAACAGATCCTTTAAATGCCATGAAACTTAAATGCAAAATATAATAAAAGAAAATGAGGCAAAGGATACTCTGAACAGTATTCTGCCACAAGCAGGACTACAGCTCTCGATGCGGAATCTCTTTCATCTAGAAGGTTAAGCAATGCAGGTAGTATTTCTTCAGAAACACCATGATGGCTTCCTCCAGATGAGGAAATGTTTGTCTTAAAAATGATAGCCCTTAAAACTATCAAAGCCACCTCTGCCACATCTTCATCAGCACATTGAAGCTTCATGAAAGAGAGGAGAAAATTTGTTATAAGGACTTATATCAAAAGCAAAGCGTATTAAAGCATCAAATTCTAGATATCAAAGGTAAGATTGCAGGACTCAGTACACATAACAATGAGCAATTCACGGCACAAAAATATAAGAGCAGCGAATTTTTCTGAAAAGTGTAAGCAAATCACAACTCCAGTGATTTGAGATTTTATCAGATGATACCAATGCTCCCGTCAACAACAATCACAATAAGACTAGACAAAATAATCATTCACCTGCAATAACAGAAGATGTGCCACCTGCTGTCCATATTCAGACATTGCCATTTCAAGCAGGTTTGTGCCAAGCCGTCCCCACAAAAGACACAAGCATATTAGGAAGAACCTTTTGGTCTCTGTACCACCATTTCTTTTCTCAGGAAGCTGACGAATATCTTGAGAGCAAAACTACACATCAAAATTTTCCAGTCAGAGTTGTAGCAATTGTAATGAAGATGTCAACAAAACAGACCACAGAATTATAAAACCTGATTGCACAGATCACATTTTCTTTTGAAAGGTAACGTACAACTAGGATGGTCATGCCATTTACTTGCAAAGGAGAGCTAAACTTACAAGTTTGAGAGCTTATTAGGCAGAAAAAGAAATTTTATAATTTTAAAAAAATGATGAAAACTTCATGAAACACTTGTAACTGGTATAGTTACCGAAGTACTTCAAACTTTAGCAGGTCATCAGCATTATTAGTAGAAACTCATCTAAACCAACTACAAAGGTACTGGAAAAGTTACCTGGATGCCAGAGATGTATTGTTCCAGAAGTTCCTTGTAGTACTTAGAGAACTTGTGATCCTCCAATTGCAAAAGCATTCCATAGTGCTTCCAGCAAGAAGAAAGCAACAACAGTCCAGTCTTCAGCATCTCCCCATCTGATGCAATTCTACTAAAAATTAACATTTAAATCTTGCAAAAAATAAAATAAAATAAGAAGAAGATGACAAAAAGAGAACTAAACAATGCACATGACAGTAACTCAGCAATTCTTTAGAGTATATATATTTCTTAGTGAATCCTAGGAGAAGTGTTTTCAAATATTTTTATAGAATTGCCAATTATGATGAAATGAGTGTGTAAATAGAAGTTTCAGAGGAAGTCCTCACTATACCAAAGTTTACTTTTATCCTCATAGGGTAGATAAAATCATACCAGGAGACCTTATCCATCTATAGTCAAAGATATAAATAAATGCTAGGATATCCAATATCTTTTTGCCTACTAAGAATAGATGCTATTTTTTTCATAATCTTGATCCCTGGCAATCATAATCTTCTAAATAAAGCTGTAAACAATAGATGCTGTTCTCAACTTAGCCAATCTCGATAAGCACAATGTGTAATGAATTGCAAATAAGACCTGCCTCGTCTTTCAAAGAGGTGTAATGCACTTCTAAGCCCTGCAACCACTTCAACACTAGCTCCAATCCCTTTGCATGTAACAGCCGACTCTTCCTACTCCACTGCAAGACAAATAATATCTTACAAAAAACTTGTGATAGGAAAGAACCTATGGTCAAAATAATACAAGGAATGGATTGAGAACATACGGCTAGAAGTTTTTCAACAAGGATGATAAGTTCACTCAAATGATTCCAAAGCAAAAGTTCCATTTCCATGTCTTCTAAGCCTTGAGTAACTTGACTAAGATTGCTTCTCTTGTAGCCTCCAGCAGAAGACCCTGATTCAAGGGCAACTATTCTGTTTCTTCCGTTTAAATTAAGTGACTCTGTTCTGTTTTTGTTTGGAACCTGGGAGTTATACCTTTTCTCAACCAAAGCTCTCGTGAGGACAATAATACAATCAGCCATAGCTACAGAAAGGCGTGACGGCAATTCAAAACGATCCTGCAGAATGCTGCAAGCCCAACATTTGTTGAAGCTAACCCATATAAGCAACAGATAATGCAGAAATTTGAAATATCAAAAACAAATTATGAAGGGCATTAGTTTCACATCTCATATGGTCAAAAACCAAGAAAAAAGAAAGTAATGATTGGGTGTCTTAACATTTAAGAAAATAATAATAGTAATAATAAGACAAATCACATAATATTTAAGTGTCAGTGACTTTTTTTCGTTATAGGTAACTAATTTGTTGCTGAAAATAGCATTAGGTGAAACCAAGAGAACCAGTTACTGCCAGAAGAGAAGGCATGAAGGCAATAGGTCCCTTGGTGCTAAGTAATGCGACAAAACCTCTTTCCTGAGATTGATGAAGGCACAGTTCAAAACCAATCAAGCGCGTAGGAAAAGACCCTTGCATCCATAGATAACAAAATATATTCCACTTCACTTATCAGCATTAAATGTTCATAAATTCAAAAGGTCAAATGCAACACAAAACCAAGCATTTTGTATTACTTATCATTTTTCAGTACTATCACAATTAACTTTCAATAAGATTGCAATTGATGGTCCTCGAAATTATTCATTTTTTAGTCGAAAGTGATGAAAATCCATGTTCAACTAAAGGTACTGAAGTAACTGCACAGATTCTTTTTTTGGAAGGTAGATGCAAGACCAGATTAAATGCCACAGACATTCAAGAAAAAAAAATTTACACTCTGAAATGTAAAATTTTACATTTCAATATTAAGGTTATGAAGGGTATACTAATAAGAGACACTAGTGAAAATATCATGATTTGTGAGTTGGATGCGTGGGGCTTCAGGAGCATTCACTGTTGCCTCCCAATATGCATATATCTGCGGCTACAACCTTAATCAATCTGCTCCTTCAGCTTATCTAAAGGAAAATCCCAGCCCCACCTGACAAGATCCTTATGGTGGATTAATTGCGTAAAAAGGGGGAAAATGTTGAAGACCAATCCTGTAAGCTTTGTGGTGGAGATTATGAGAATGTAAGTAACCTCCTCCACTGTCCCTTCTCCAACCAGGTTCAGAATGCCTTCATTATCACCCCCCCCCCCCACAACACACTGTTGAAGGGGACTGCCAGGGTTTCAAAGGCCAAGAGGCCCGTAAGGAGATTTATGCATTTTGATGAACTCAAGGATATTTTTAAAGATCTGCCCATCTCTCGGTACACCAGTAGCATGGCAAACACTTTAGCTAGTGAAGGAGTCACTAGGAAACAGCTTGTCGTTGGCACCTCCTTCACATTTAGTTTCTTTTTCTTTGGATTTTATCTTACTCTTGTTGCTTGTATTGTTGTCTTCGCATTTCCTTCTCAGAAGTTTTCTGCTTAGTGAATCCTCTTTTTGATTGCCATAAAAATAAATAAATAAATAAATGGCACATAAAAATAATTTATTTTGCTTCATTTCTTAATGGCCGGTAATACCTTCCTTTACACATGATGGATGAAAGGCCTGGAATATATTGAAATAGACACTTCAATAAGGTTTTTTGCCGCTGTAGATTTCCTACAAAAATATTGTTGGAAATTGGTGAATAAAATTTAGTGACAATTCTTGGCAGCTAGACCACCAACCACTCTTATCGAAGAAAGAAAAAAAAAACAACGCTTACCTATTTCCAAAGTATTAACTAGGCTTTGCTCATTCTCTACAAGGCCTCGTACAAAAGAGCACCAACCAAGGGTGATATAGTTATCTTCTTTTCTGAAGATAATCTCAGCAAGATTACTTGAGAGAGATTCAAAAAGAAGTTCATCCTGACAGAGCCAATCAAAGAGTACTAATACTTGCTTGCCATGCTTTGAACCTTTAGAATTCGGTGACTGCAATGAGACAAGAAAAAAAATCAATACCACAGGAAAAAAAAATGTAACTATCTGCATATGGAATTTATATTAGAGAAAGATGAAAATAATTAAATAATAAACTCTTCACTAACTATATGTTTTGTGAGACAAATACTACTTCGAAATCAACGGTTAAGAACTCAATACTCTAAACACTTAGCAAGCTACTGGAGCTTCCTTCTGTCTACAGGGAATCATCTCCTGCAGGAACCATATCCGCAAGAAGCAGGATTTTTTAAGGCTGGCTTCCTCAGAAGGCCAGCTTTGCACTTCACAAACTGCTTGAATTATCAGAAAATGAGAAATTGCTTGCTCCAGTGAGAAGCCAAAAGCTGCTTCTTGAGGAACAGAATCAAAATGGGACAAAATTTACCCAGCATACTTGGCAGGAGCAAATCCTGGAAACTGAATTGTAGACAAGAAAAAAATAATAATAATGAAATTTATTCTTTAACTATTGAGACCCTCGAGAGAGGTTCACAAACAAGATCAGAACTTTTTTCCTCTGGCTCCTTGTCAGTGTACTCATGGACATTCTGGCCACCACATCATGATGACTGCTCTATGAGTAGGTAAAGAGTCCATACCACAGTGCAATAAGCAGGGTTGTAGTCCAATCAGAGTGCTCAGAGAAGCCTCACTGTTTTCCTTCTTATGATTACTTAAAGGAGTAATGTCAATACAGAAACACCAATGTTCGTCTTAGAAAGCAGATCATGTTTAAGGAAGTAAAAAACCACATAATATAACTATCTTACTCTGGAAAACTTACTTACCAGTCCCATGAAGGTAAAACTAGTTATCTAGACGATATCAGAACTACATGATAGCAGCTCTACATCCTAATATATGTAAACCTCCTTCTCGTTAATACTACAAAGTAACTTCTGTTATGCCCGAAGAACAATGGCTAGCTCTTCTATACATAATTACTATGAGCTGAATATATGCCGAAACTTGACCCAAAAATAGACCAAAAATTCAAGAGGCCCGCGAAACATAAAATACCTTGACGATCTGAGAATGCCAGGTGAGCGAGTCCAGCAGAAGCAAGAGAACTAAAACTAATAATTGTAAATTTTTTCCTTTCGTATAATAATTTTTATGTATATGTATCATTTGGTTTAAATGTTATGAAATGTAATGGTCAGATCCTCACATTCTCAATCATCGGAATGAGAACTTCATCCAGTGTTTCCCCCCTCTCCACAGCATCTCTCGCATACTTCCTGATGTAAAGGAGAGCTTCATCTAGTGAGTCTGTGAACAACACAATAAAGAAATGTCCGTTATCAGAAAATGACAATAATAGTGAATTTAAATACAAAAACTTCAAGAAGAGATAGGGAAGATAAAAACCATAACACAGATTACCAGATTACCTCCATAACTTCTTTCGGGATTGTAATCAGCGTGAGAAATGGCAGCTTGAAGATGTTTCGGACGAGAACTGACAATGGAATTTATAACTCGACCAAGAGTCGAGGAAGACGAAGAAAGTGAGCCTACGTTAGACTTCCATATGTGCTCTTCCATTTCTCGTAACCAAACCAGAAAAAGGGCGAGAAATTAAGGTAGATAAGACGGTAGAAAGATCGTTGCTGGACAAAGTTCGACTGAACTGGAAGTCTGAGAGGGAATCGGGGGTGATGAAATTTTGGTGCTGACCGATGACTAGGGTTGGACACTTGAAGTTCGTCGGAAGCTACGGTTAGCTTCTCCTTTTAAAACGTCTCAAGAGAGTTTCCGCCACCGAAGAACCAAGCATAGAATCGTGAACCATGTCTAGAAGAAACGGGAAATGCTGAATTGACACGGCCCCCCGGAGGGCAAAACACGTTTTTAAGGTGTTACCTTCCCCGAGCGAGAACTACTGGAGTAGAGGTGGTGCGTGTCGGGTTTGGGTCGTATTTTTTGAACTTTAAAACAATAATTATAATACATACAAATAATTAAAATTATAAATAAAAATCAATAATACCATATAAATAAAATAATATTTTATTTTTTAAAAAATAATTATTTAAAAAAATTAAATGATAAATAAGTATTTGGCCAAATTAAGGAAATAAATGAGAATCATAAAGAGATCAAATAAAGGGATTTAGTGTTTGTTAATTTGAATATATAATAAGTAGAAAACTTGTATCAACTTTCATTTGCTTTATTTTTTTGTGTACATTAACCATACCCAAGGGTGTGTCTGTAAATTCTTCTTCATCAAGGTTAACATGCACTTTCTCCGCTCAGCAGAGGATTTCTGAAAAAATTTAGACGAGGTGCCGATGCTCGATTAGTGTTGCTTCAACGCATCTGACTGTCTCTTCCACTTCCAGCGATTTCTTTCCCGGAGGGCTAAGGGCGAACTCTATCGGATGGCGTTGGCTGGGCGTCTCAGACCTGCTTTTTCTCTAGTCAAGGGGGTTCTGAGAACAGGACCGATTTTGACTCAGAGATTGGGTCCCCAGTTTACATCCGGAAATCCTAGCGTTTCTAGTTCCGAGGTAAAAGACTTATGCTTTTTATTGATTTCAGTTTCAAATGTTTTTCCGAGCTCAAATCTGTTGTCAGCGTTGCCGTGATGGTCGATTAGATGGCAACCCATTTCGTTCATTTAGGAAAGCAATTGGAGATATAAATGTGCCCATTTTGCTTGAATGGCAAGCTCTTCGATTGATCCATGTATATTTTTTTCGCTGCATCAGACTGAGTGATGAATATCTGGTCGGTAGTACATTTTTCATTGGATTCCTTATCTAGGAGTGAATGTCGTTCTCGATCACATTGTTCCACTGGTTTTCACCTTAGGTTCTCTCTCATTTTTTCCTGTTGTTTCTCTTTCGTTTGTTATTTGTATCTATTTTATGGTCTGTTGGGTTGGTTACTCAATGCTGATTATATTTGAATCGCCAAACAATCATGTGGTTTATAAACCTTACCATTTGAATTCCCTATTTACAGTTCTCAAGGAATTATGCCACTGCTGCGGAACCCAAGGATCAGAAGGTTAAGGTAAAAATACTTCTGAACTTTCTCTGGATGGATTTATCTGTTGGTCATTTTAAGCTGAATACATATTCTTTTGGGTCATTTATGGTTTGTCGCCTTAGTGCCATCGTCTGGGCTTGTCTAGTATAAGGCGTGTATGTAGAAAAATTCACGAAAAGGAAATCAAATTGTAGAATAAAACAACAACAATCACTATTTGTGTTTGTAAGTTATGAAACCACCTTCTTCACTTCTGGTTTTCTTAAGTTTCTGAACTGTTCTTATGTAACTGAGCTATTCATAGAGAATAACTAACAAAATAAAAAATTTGGTTGAGAAGGGGAAAGAAGATATGTGGAGGCAAAAGGATAGTATTTGTCCTAAAAATGCTATAAAAATACAATAGACAGTGGCTCTGTGATTGCCAGTTGCAAGTTAGCTAGTATTTGCTCCAAATATGTACATCTGTGAACAGATTTGATTGTAATACTTTATTCCTTCTTTCATTTGAACGTTCAATTTGAGTTGCTCAAAGGGGAAAATGAGAAAGAACTTTGATTTGTGGACACTGTCCTAGTTTTTATGTGGAGGCAAAAGGATAGTATTTGTCCTAAAAATGCTATAAAAATACAATAGACAGTGGCTCTGTGATTGCCAGTTGCAAGTTAGCTAGTATTTGCTCCAAATATGTACATCTGTGAACAGATTTGATTGTCATACTTTATTCCTTCTTTCATTTGAACGTTCAATTTGAGTTGCTCAAAGGGGAAAATGAGAAAGAACTTTGATTTGTGGACACTGTCCTAGTTTTTATGGTTTCTTAAAAGTGTGTGCTTTCATTCTTTCTATACTTGTGGAGGTCTGATTGTTTGTGAACTACATTACTATGTTAGACACTTCATTCAAAGCACTTTGTTTCTTTAATATCATACTACAGCAGTGAATATCATTTCCACTTCTGCTGAAAACACAAGGTACATTTTAGTGTAGATTTTATTCTATGTCAGTGGAACATGTGCCACGAAGATTCAGGTGCTTAAATCCTATTTGAGTAACAGAAATCTCAGTATGCATTTTCTTATGAATGATAATTTGCATTTGACACCGTGGAAACTATGTCCAACAGTAGTCATTCATATTTATAATACGCTAAGCATAGGTTAGGTTTTATTTTATGTTTTATTTTTATTTTTCAGGACTATTTTTGGAGAAATTACTTTTTTCCAGTTTTGTATCACAGCTGTTATTTTGAAGATTATGGAACGTTGCATATGTAGTCGAGGATGATGGAGTGCAGAGGCTTATATTAACAGTCTAAACACAAGAATGTGAAGATAAAAAAGAATGCACTTGTTTCATTAATTTGCTGATAGGAAATTCATAAGTGAGACAAATTGAGGATCAATTCTGATGTGCAGATGAATGAAAAAATTATAACGGACCTATGAGGTTTTTTCCTTTTTTCATTTATGTATTTTTGTATAGACAAGACACTAGGTAACTCGGTCAAGACAAGTTGGAGAAAAAAGCTCTCAATACAACTGTTAAGACTCTTTATTAAAGCAGCTCAAGATAACCAAGATGAAGAAAAGAAACTCATGAATGATGCGCCCTAATGTAAAGTTACCTTTACAGGTCTTGGCGATAAATATAATGCTGAGGCTGCTGACTGGTATCTTGAAAAATCTCTAAAATCTGGATGGGCCCAGCATGGAGACCCACTATAATTTTTTGTTCATGTTTTCTCTTCCCAGAGTTGGTGGATGTGTACAGCTTCTCAAGGGGCCTGTTCTTGGAGTGGAAATGGCAAAATCAATCAGATATAACCTTAGGGAAACTTGGGGAACAATTCCGGATCATCATCCCTCTTATGACAGCCTTTTTCCCGATTGACTTGGTGTTTAGAGAACAACTCTAGTTAAGCGTAGCAAATATTCAAAGTGATAAGTATTGCAGAGCAGTGTAAAAGAAAATGAACATCTATCATTCGAACTGGCTTGTGACTTGTGAGTATTTTCAGCTTATCCCGTTGGGTGAGCTGGTTGTGATAATTCTGTTTTCAATTGGCAGCCATGTTTTCGAAATAGTATATTTTTTAAATTATTGTGATAGTTATTTTTTTATAAAGACCATGGGAAGCAGATTCATTACCCTAGATGTCCACTAAGGGGGATAAATTGTTTTCTTTTTAAAAATAACGAGGGTGGATTGTTAATATCACTGAACACCAGTAGAATGATTTATTTAGGATCTGTCAAACTCTTCCATTTCCAAATCTTCATGTTGCATTGTTGTTCTAAGGCAGGTCATGTCAAATATATCAATTATAGCAGTTGGCCTGTGAACTTATAACCTGATGCCTTTGGGTATTTCTTGGACTATCCCCTTAGATTAGTAACTGTATGGCAATGCCTTGGCTCATAAAGAGGCTTCCAACAGTTCTTTGTTGTGGGAAGTTGTATCCACTTCATCTGTGGATTTTTTTTTTCTATGTTTTTTTGTGGAAATGGTATAGGTTTTATTTATAGAAGAAAAAGTACAAAGTACATGATATAAGGGGACATTTTCCTTCATTACTGAGGAAAAGAGTTCCCAAAGGCAGGCTGCTTATGCAAACATCCTCTTTGGCTAGCTGATCTGACAAACTATTAGCTTCTTGAGGAAGATGTTTACAATCAATTGTCCATGAATTAGTAAGGTCTAATATTCCATCAAATATATAACCCTATATTCAAAGAGGTACCTTTTTTTTTTTTTTTTTTTTTGGAATCCCAGACATTTGCTGAATCTCTATTTGACAATAGAGGTCCTGAGAATTTTTTAGCAAATAGTCTCAGACCATTCAGAAGACCCTGAGTTTCAGCTTTGGATGTGTCAAAACTCAAAATGACCAAGGGCTCTATGAAGCGAAGCCATATGGAACCATGATGATCTCTAATTCTTCCACCAAAACCAGCAGGACCAGGGTTCCTCAAGGAAGAGCTGTCAAGTTTAGTTTTAGCTAGCTCTGGGGAGGGAGTCCCAGGTAGGGAGGATGGGGGTGACTGAAGCTGAGAGTTGATTATAGTTCTCTGGTGACTTCTTATAATTGAACTAGGAAAGGGAGGCATTTGCTGGAGTGAAGATGTCCATGAGAGGATAAAGTGGATTGTCATTTCAATGGAGGCCACTGAGCTGTGCTTGCGCACAAAAGTTTTCTTATTTCTCTCTAGCCAGATGTTCTAGAAACTGTTGTCATTGCTGATTTCTTTTTGTTATTTGTAACTTCTTTGTTTTTGTGCTTCTCTTATCTATTCCTTTTCTGGTCTTTTTGGGCCCTCTTTATATCTTTGTCATTATTATATTTCAGCTGACTTCATAAAAAAATTCAGGAAAATAGAGTTATGAACTTGTTATATAAGCTGCGATGTTTCAACTTATAATTTATCTGAGAGAAGCATTACTAATGTTTGGCATCTATGTAAGGGTTGATAATTTTGTTTTACATTCTCCTTTTGACGGCTCACTTGAGAGAAAATATTCTTGCTTGTTTCTTATGCCATAGGAAATGCTCAACTCACAAATATAAGATGTGATGGATCAATGCTATGAATATATGTCTTGGTTCTGGCTTACACTAATTTTTCAGGTACCTCTCACACTGTTTGGAGTATCTGGGAACTATGCCTCTGCTTTGTTCATTGCTTCATCTAAAGCCAATATGTTAGACAAAATTGAATCTGAGATTCTTGACATTGTTGAGGCTTCCAAGAAAAGTCCTTTGTTTTCACAGTTCATAAAGGATTTGTCAGTCCCTGCGGGGACCAGAGTGAAGGCTGTTCAAGAGATCTTTTCTGAAGCTGGATTTTCTGATATCGCAAAGAATTTCTTGGGTAAGTGTCATGTGATTATGTTGACATTTAAATATTTGCTCTGACATAGTTCTGGCTATTTTTTAGCATATTAGCTGATGACACATTATTGCTACTTTGCTCCTATCTGTTGATAGCCATAGTAATGTATAGAACCAATAATATTGGTCGAGTACCTGACAAAATTGATAAGAAATCTCATCTTGTGAATGTGAACTGTGCTATGAGGATTTTGTAACCAATATTTTATCCTCAGTGAAATTGATTTATGCTGCCATGAAAAACTCTTCATAGTCTTTTTATTGACTGAAAGGTGAATACAACTGCTTAATGACAGTCAAAGTACATCATGCAATCTAATTTAATTGCTTGTAATGTTCTAGAAAGTCCATGATCCATTTTGATATTATTATGATGAACAGTTCAAAAAAATAATATTTTTTTGAATCTTGGCAAAAAATTCTATTAAAAGATTAACAAAAACCCGCAAGAGCTAATTAAAACAAATTAAAAGTGTTAAAAAGTAGATAATTTATAAGAACAACATAGGAATAACTAGAGGCCGTCTATAGGTGTGATGCCATTGAAACAGCTAGCTGTGGATATGTAATTCCTCCTTTGCCAAGGATCCGTTACTGAGTTTGCTGGCTGGTGTACATGTTGCCATGCTACCTGAAGTGGAGCAGTGAAGTCCATAATTTGAAGAAGGTACCTATCAAACTGCCGTGGAGGATCAGCTGTGCCTTTTCCCAAGAGATTACAGCCATACAGTCACCTTCAATAATCAATGGCTGATTATAGTGCAGTAGGTATAGCTGAAGGCCTTCAAGCACTGCCGTGATTTCAGCCATTGTTTAGTCCACTACTCCAAGTTGTCCTGGGAATGTTATCAAAATATGTCTGTCATGATTTTTAACACTTGTCCCTATTCTACCTGGTCCAGGCTAACCATGTGAAGTCTCACCAAAATTAAGTTTGAGATGACCAAGTGGTGAAGCTGTCCATGCCTTCATTTGTTGTGCATGGCTTGGAGAACAGATGAAAATGTGTCTCCAATTTAACCTCAAAGTAGCTCTAGTATAGTTTTTGAATTCATCGCAAAGCCGAGCCCAGTAGAGTATACGATGAATAGATTTTTCAAATGCTGCCTCCAGTATACGGGAAATACCCAATCATTCCTTTCTAATTAAAGTGTCCATATTAGTACAGCACCTGCTATTTTCCATAGAGGTTTTCCTAGATTTGGTAGAGGAAAATAGCAAATCTCAGCAATCCATTCTTTGTGGAAAAAAATTGAAATTCCAAAAAAACTAGCATAGGATAACCAGGTTTTAGTAGCCAAAGGAGCAATGTAGAAATAAGTGATCAATGGACTTCTCACAATCACAAAATCTACAATTAAGTAATGTTGGTGGGAGCCCTTTCAACAAAGTTGGTCATAGTTCTGAATTTTACCCTTTATAGTACACAGAAATGCTTTAACTTTTGTTGGTGCAATGAGTTTCCAAGCCTTTTGAGTGTTGATGAGATGTCTTCAACTCATGGTCCTGAAGACAATAATAAGATGAAGGAACTTAAAATATTCCAGATGAAATCAGCAATCCAAACAATTTTGTCAAATGACTGCAACATTAAAACTAATCTATTGAACTCATCAGATATCAACTATCAGCGATCAGGTTTTTGTTCCAAACACCAATTTCAGTAGACCAGTGATCTAGATTCCATAACAGAGAATAACAATGGAAATTCTTGGATGGGTGCTTGATCTCCAATCCATCAATCCTGCCAAAATTAATTGATACTCTAGTTCTCAGCCCAAATTTGATAAGTCCTTAATTGATTGATTTCCCAGTTCTCACCCCAAATTTGGTAAGTCCTTTTTATGTTCTCAAATCTGAACAAAGAGCACGCCAAGGCACCAAGAGTTGGGCTGACTCAATCACAAATCTCCAAAGCCATTTCCAAATTCCACTGTGAGGGAGAGATTTGAATGATAAGTTTAAGGCTTGGGGTCTGAAAAGTACTTCCTCTGTTTATAAGTTGCTGAAGTATAGAGTGTTTCAATTTCTTGAATATTCAGAATCTTTTGGCCATCATTTCCAGTATTTTTATATCATTGCTCTTCTGTGAGTCAAGGCAATGGCACAAAAGAACTTTGTATTTCCATCTCCCTTCTTAAGCCACCTATACCTGGGTCTTTGTTTCCACTAGATTCTCTCTTGATAAATGAGTGTCTCATATTCAACTTTCTGCTTCTCATGATGATCAGAATCAGCATGAGACAATGGAAAGGCTTCTTCTAGAGCATCCAAATCAGAAATCCATTGTAAGCTATCCTGTTGTGTTTTAAAATACCCAGAATAAATTAACGTGCTCCCTTTAAGTTTCTATTTGAGACATTTTAGTTTTGCAGCAAATTGTTTTTGAGGAGAACCCATCACAACGATATCTTGACACCATGAATCCAGCAAACTAATAAAGTTATTGTCATCTACGCATGCTACGTCAAATCTGACAGGAACAGGTCCCCTGGACGGTTCAGTACAATCCAGCAAAAAGGGGTGGTGATCGGAAGCGGGATGTGACAATGTCTTACAAACAGAGGCTGAGAATTGACTGAGCCAACTACAATTTGCTAAAAAAACGATCAAGTTGAAGAGAATAAGTGGTGATTGACCATTTGTCCATGCTAATTGAGAACCCAGTAATGGGGTTTGCGCTAAAAGACAATTTTTTTTTTGAAAATGATGTATATATTAACAAAGAGAATTACAAAGAACCCAAGGGCATATCCCTGACAACAAGAGATTGAAAAGTTGCTCCCGACTTGGCAAGCACATCTACTGCCAAGTTAGCAGATCTCAGAATGTGAGACCAAATACAAGAAAATTGAGAGGCAATTTCAAGAATTTGCCGAACAGAATCCCAATGGTGCCACAAGGGGGAGGATGCATATTCGCACCAACCAATTACCACCTTTGAGTCCCATTCAACGTGAAGAGGACCACTATAATTGTCTCTGAAAACGCGGAGCCTATTGAGAAGACCTTGGAGCTCAATCGTCGTTAAGTCAGCAATGCCTAACGGACCAACATACGACGGACATTGATTGCCGGAGGAATCTGAGATAACACCCCTAAAGCCAGTAATTCCAGGATTGCCAAGAGAAGAACCATCAAAAGTTAACTTAAGGAAACCATGCTCTGGGGGGGGGGGGGGGGGGGGGGGGTCCGCTCCTACATGACTAGGATCTTGGTTCCACACCGCATCTTTGCAATATTACTCCAATTCTCGCTTATGGATGAACTAGCAAAGGAGGAAAAAGACTTCTTAGTAAGGAGCCATGCTAAGATCTGGCCCGACACACGATCAACGACCCTTACTGTGGAATCACTTCTAGCATCAAAACGCTTGCGGTTACGCTCATTCCAAAGCCCCCACAGAATGAAACCAATGCAAGTGGATATCATAAGCTTTCCAAGCCCAGGAAGGGGAGACCCAATGAGCATCTTGCTGAAAGAAATCAGATCAGTTGACATACAAAATTGCAACCCAATCTTATAGAGGATGGAAGTCCACACAGTCCATGAGAAAGAGCATTGGAGCAGGATGTGATTGGCTGTTTCAACCTCAGAGTTACAGAGAGGGCAAAGAGGATCAATAGCTGGGTGTCTTCTTCTGAGCACTTCTATTGTGAGTATCTTTCCTAGGCAGGCACTCCATACAAAGAATTTTATCTTTGGCTTGGCATAAAGACACCATGAAAAGAAAATCTCATGATCCCTTTGATTTGAATGCCAACCATTGATAAAACTGTAAGCAGAGGACATGGAAAAATTTCCTCTTTTATTAGGCCACCAAATCATATTGTCAACAACTGAAGGCCTCAATCTGAAGGATTGCATACATTCCATTAACCTACTTGCCTCCAAAGCCTCAGTATCAGTTTGCGCTAAAGGCAATCATTTGTCACTGCTGCAAATCCCCTCAGTGAAGCTATAACTCTATCGGCTACAGGGTTTTTTTCATGGCAAAATTTGATTGCATTAAATTCTCCACCTATTAGCCAAGGTCCATCCTAGGAATTGACAACTGTTTTAACTCTATCCCTGAACAAACTAAATTCTTATATCTTGTTGGACCATAAAAAACATAGAAAGCCCATGGTTGAGAAGCATCCTTGGGGTGTACTCGCATACTGAAGCAACCTGATCCCTTTTGAGGATCAGAGACTGAGAAAAATGTTTTATTCCAGGTCAATAACATGCCCCCTGATGAATTCACCGGATTTTATGGTATTTCCCTGTATGATGTCTAGTAGTAAGTTTGGATTCAAGATTGCTAGTTTAGTTTCTTGTAGGAATAAAATAGGAGCTTCATATATAAGCAAAATACTATGTACTTGCTGCTCGTTTGGCAAAAAATTGCCTAGACCCCTTACGTTGGAAATTAAGATCTTCATCGAACAATTTCTTCCATTCTGTTAATTCCTTTGGCTATATATCATATCACAGTTCTCCCAAATTTTTAGACAATGTCGTCTTGACTAATACCAAAATCTCCTGCAAATTTAAGAATTTTTTGCCAATTGACATCTTCAGTAGATTGTACTGGCGTTGTATTCTCATGTTGCAGATACATGTTGGATCCTAGCATCATTATTTGTGGCACAATATTCATTTTGTAGGCTAGGAGAAGTGTGAACCAGACCCCTGTTTTCATGTATTAAGTTTGTTTGCTGATGGTCTAGTGTGATGACTGAAGGGGTAGATAATTGAATGATTGTTTTTTTTTATGAGAGTGTGTTGCAATAATTGGTAGGCGGACTTGAAATTTTGGAGATCAGATAACCAGATTATGGTTTGATTCCCTCTGCTCTTCCTTAGGCCTAGTAGTAGCTAGGGGTGGGCAAGGGTCGGGTCAGGGTCGAGTTTCTCGAAACCTAAACCTGACCCCAAAGACCTCAACCAAAAAAAAAAAAAAAAAAACTGTAATGTCGAACCCGACGCAACCCGATCACTATTCCCGCAACCCCGACTCATCCCCGACCAGTCTCTACTCTGTTTTATATTCCTTTCTCATCTCCAAGGGTTGGGTTTGGGATAACCTGTCCTTGAACCAAAACCTGACGGGTTTTTTTCTTTGCCCTACCCTAATTTGCAGGGTGAAACCTGAAACCTGAACCTGGGGTTTTTGGGTTGGGTCGGATTGGGTTCCCCGTGAAACCCGATTTGATGCCCACCCCTAGTAGCAGCTTCTGGAGGATGCAATGCTCCATGTTGTTCCTCATTATGGAGTCATTGGTTGTGTGTGTTAGTGCAATCTTCCCTTGGTTGGACTGGAATATATTTTGTTCTTCTCTAGGAGGTAGAGAGATAAAGTGTAGAATTTTGTCGTGTCAGAACACTTGCTTTCAAATATGGCAAGTCCTGGGCAGCATAATTTCCGGTGCTTCGTGAAAACAAAAAGATTTGTAGTGTAGGCACTAAAGTAGGGTTCATTTTGCTGTAAGCTGTGTTTGTATGAGTTGATTTGTACTGTTGAAAAGTCATTATGCTCACTGTTGCCAGGTACCATGGTCTTTTGTTATGACAAGAAAAAAGGTCCGTCTTCATTTTATGCACAAAAGCTTGCAACCATTCTGATGTTAGGAACCTGCCCTAAGTATGTAGAAAAAAGTGAGAGAAAGTCTCACACACACAAGAAAAAGGATAAACCAAAATAAGGTTCTGGTCTCAGTATGTCCTTATCCTTTTGGTCTCTTTGATTTAGATTAAAATTCTTACACTCATAAGGATCCCTTTAAGGAAATCCAACTCTTTAAGTCTTTTTTTTTTGCTCCAAATTTTTACTCCTACTTTTTTAATAACACTTACTTTTACTACTATGACAGGACGTCCCCACATTGAAGTTGGCCCCCAATTTTTCTCTAATTACTAATTTATCCTTGGCATTATATTAGATACTCCAAAAGTCCCTAATTATAATGACAAAAATCATTATAGTCTTAAGTTTCTAACATTATTCGCCCTTGAAGAACCTCGTTTTCAAGGATCAACTATGACTAGGGATGGCATCAAGCAAAGTTGAGCTTATGTAAGCTTGGGCTCATTCGAGCTTTTACTCTTCAGCTCAAGCTTGACCCTATTGCTTAGATCACACATCGTTTTTTGAGCTCGCTCCTTTTATGGTTCCCTTCTTTCTCAAGGTGCCCATGGATGTCTAATGACACCTACGTGTATAGTGAGTCTAAATCATCTCCCCAGCATCATGACGACACCTATTGATGACATATTACAGTCCATGCACAAATTTAAACAAATAAATTCTACTTTAAAAAGATAAAGGAATTTATGGGATGTTATTTACTAGCATTTGAAGAATAAATACAATGACTGGAATAGGAGGATCAATCTTTTGGTGTACTATGAAGGATTTGTCATTGCAATATTTGTAATCTCTCTTTTCTTTTAATACAGCTTACACATCTTATTTCAAAAAATATATATATATATATTTTCTCTTATATTTAAAAGGCTTTCAACCACCTTGTTGCCTTCAATTCTCGTTGATGTTGCCAAAGAAAATACTCGAGTCATAAATCGGATAAAACTAATATTGTCTATACAAGGCAAATGACCCCAAATAAATTTACCACCACAAGAAAGTGAAATAATTAATTTGGCATCGAAATCACTTCCATACTTGCTTGAAGTTATAACTCTTTGGTGAGACTCTTGTTGTGTGACTTGTATGTCGCTGGTGTCAGGGAAGACTAGAGGTAGGAGGAAATAAAATAAAAACAAGTGAAAGAGGAATAAGAGAACGATGGGGGCCAAAGTGATGACTAATGAAGGGAGGCAAAATGCCGACGAATGGTGGGAGGACATAATGCCAACGAATGGTGGGAGGGCATAATGCCAACGAATGGTGGGAGGGCTGAATGGAGAGAAGGCTGCGGAAATTAGGGCTGAACATTGAGCCAAAAGTTTGGAGGAAAAAAAACTCGAGTCCCTTGCATCCCCTTGGTGAATTGCGGAGAAAGTAAGCCGAGAGAGAAAAACGCTATGCTTTTGAAAAGTCACACTCTCTTAAGTTATCGAGAGAGAAATTTGAAGAATGGGATTTCATGTGAGTCAAAACAATAAAAATATAGTTGCAACATTTAGAGAGTCGATTATAACATTTAATGTGAGTTAGAAATTTGAATGGGGAAATTTAATGTGGGAATTTGAATTTGAATGTGTGCATCTCATCCCTTACTTTTATTTTCTTTTGTTTTTTGAACTTATACAAATTTCATGAAAATAATGATAAAAGTATTAGATGAAAGCTAGGCTCAATGCAAGAGAGTACTCAAATACAGGCACCTTGCTTTGCAAGCTCATCAGAGATGCTGTTTGCAGCATGAGGTCTTTGCTACCAAGGAATTGGTTCTAGTGCTGAATAAGGTTGAAACTTCATCATACACCAAGCTCTCCAAGGAGGCTTGCATTTGTTTGTTGATCCAGTTGGCAATGAGGGCAGAGTAACCCTTGACAATTAGGGCCAATTTGTCCTTGTAGAAAACTAAGACTGATGAGATATTTGTTGCATTGAAAAGTAGACCAGGGGCTTTTTGGAAAAGTATAATTTGTAATAAAAAATATAGGATATTGATGACAAGCGATTCTAAGAAAGTCAGCTTTGATATCACTATTAGGAGCCTGTCCTAACTTGAGAGAGAAAAAAAGTGAGAAAAAGTCTCACACACTCAAAAACAGATAAACAAAAATATGGTTTGGGTCTAAGCATGTCCCTACCCTTGTGATCTCTTCAATTTATCAATTAGAGAAGTCTTACATTCATTAGGATCCCTTTGAGAGAAATCCAACTCTTGTTCTCATTTATTATAACTCTGACTTTAACTATGACTACAACGAGGATGTGCCCACATCAACCCCTACTCTCTCCTAATTACTGTTTTACCCTTTGAATTACATTGGATATCCCAAAGTCCCCAATTGTAAAGACTATTATACCCTTAAGTTTCTAACATCTGACCATTTGCTTTGTATTTTATATCTTTGATCCTCATGATTTATCCTCTTTAGATCATTATATATATTTGCTTTGTGGGTTCTGCAATGATTATAGGTCCATATTCCTACACTATCTATTTTGGCTAATTATAATAGACAAATTTGATCTTTCCTCTCATATACTTGTATCTGGATTTATGGCAAAAAGCTATTCTGGCTGAAAATGGGAGGCTGCAGCATGTTGAGAGTATTGCTAAGAGATTTGTGGATTTGACCATGGCACATAGAGGAGAGATGAAAGTCACTGTTACCTCTGTCATTGTAAGTTCTGATGTAGCTCTAGATTTGTTGTATTTTAACTTGTTTAACGCACACAGCATCAGTAGGTGGTAACAGGATTTTGGTTGTGTGGGGTAATATGTGCTTATTTTGACATGTATATTCCAAGAGCTGGTTTTCTCTCTCATCTTAGCCCATTTTTTTGTTCCTGTTTGTTGTGGGCCACTAGGCTGTTTTTTTATACCAAACTAGGAAGGGATGGATTCATCCAATCCTATTTGATCTCTTACTCAGTTCGCCTGTCCACATGATATTGTGCATAGAAATTTTGTTATTCCTGTGCTAAAAGAAGGAATTTGCATACTAACTTGTCATAAACTCCAAAATAAGTCTGTTGTTCTTATTAGTTGTTAGTATAATGTGGGATTAGTTCTGTATGTAATAGAAGGCTATGCACTCGTGGCTTAGTTCTTGCAGTTATTCTTAGTATTTTTTTTCTTGTGATGTGATTTATGTGTAATTGTATTTATCATGTTGATGATCTGACTTTCAAATAATTTAAAACTAATTCTAGAGAAATATTGGGTGCACCAATATGGATTCATTATTAGGATGCACTGATGTAGATATGTTTTAAGTCTCTTATTGTTGCCTTTACTGCTGAGCAAAGGAAAAAAAGTCTCCGTAGTTTATTATTATTATTATTTATTTATTTATTTTGAAGGAAGAATGGGTTTATTCAACATTCAAAAATGAAAAAATAATCCTAAAATTTAGCAAGGTTCAAATTTGGTGCTCAACAATCTAAATTTATTGATGAAGCTCCATGGCTTTTGTTGGGAGGCTGTATACATTGTGGCTGTCATAACGTGGAAAAGATATTTAATGTGTTACCTTGTACTTTTAACACCATCATGTATCTGATAGGCAGTTAAAAACTCCTAAAGTTATCTGAGAACCTCAGGTGTTAAGTTATTTCCTACTATTTTATATATGTTTCTAATGGAATCAGTGGGTATTCACAACCACTTCTAGTAGTACCGTTCTATCTTTGTGCAACTCATTATTTTGTTCTGTTCCTCTGGACAGCCACTACCTGCTCAGGAGGAAAAGGAACTGAAAGAGACATTGCAGGACGTTATTGGACAAGGCAAGACGGTGAAGCTTGAGCAGAAGGTGCTCTGTCATCTTCTTCCTTCAAAACTGTGTTATGCAACTTCTTTTAACGAACTGCGTCACTATCTGCCATAGTCTCATGAGAGTTAAGTTTTAGATTTGACTTTTGCGTAAGATCCTTAATCGGACATGGTTGCCATCCTATCTTGGGCTAGGAAGTGAGCTGTTCATTAGGTTATAATTCAATATTTGATTGAAGGATAAACGATTTCAAATGGGACTGACAATTGGGTACTTCACTATTAATCAACTACACCTCTAGTCCTGGAGGCCAGCTGGCTAAGGACATGTCACATATCTGCTAATTAACTCTTCTAAGCATCTTTTTTTGTGGGGGTTTCGATCTGTGTTTGCAGTAGGTGGAAAGTTTTCCTTTTTGCTGTTAATTATCAGTTTTTTTTTTTTTATTACTCTTCAGATTGATCCAAGCATCCTCGGAGGATTGGTGGTCGAGTTTGGGCAGAAGATCTTCGACATGTCGATCAAGACGAGAGCTAGAGAGATGGAGAAGTTCCTGAGAGGTCCAGTCAACTCTGACAACTTCCAATAGGCTTGAAGTTAATGTGAAACATGAGCCACCTAAAACTTTTCTTTGGTATTGGAAAGATGATGTTTCCTTGATTCCCCATGGACTTGCACCTCCTTAGGAGGAGGGTAAGTGGGTGGGTGGCCGATTTGAAAATAAAAATTAGAGACATTAGAAATCACTGGTTTTTATTACTTTTGCTCACTTGTCTGTTGGTTAAGAGCTCTTTGTAGAAAAGACATGTTTATTTCTACACTCAAATTTTACCCTTTTTTTTCCGTTCCTTTGGCCAGCCGTATCTTGAATCAATAAGAACATTTCCATTGTTTCTGCCTTTCATAATTCTTCTCATCTTCGTACTTTCTTAAGAGCCCTCCGCTGCTTATTTCTGCGCCAACTGATAGAGATAGTAAACATTAAAGGCTTTGTGTCCGTCACGTCGAAGATCATTCTTCAACGCCCAAATAAAGTAGCCAGGGTCGATGAATTGAATCAAAGAGGCGTACGAGTATTTATATGGATGATCAAATCTAAACTAACATGAGGAAGTAAAAGGCCTACAGGTATTTTAATGGATTCCTTGTTCTAACAACGCGACCATGACAAAGTCTGAAATTTTTTCTTCAGATCAGTCTCGTGAATATGATAAAATCTGTTTCAGATCTCTAGTAATGGTTGAGAATAATCCATCCATGAAGACTTCAATTTATTGTCTTTCTAATTTCAGCGATTTGTTTCTGTTTTTACTCGTTCGATCTCCGGTAATGGTTGCAACCTGAATGCGATTCAGCTCGGTTGCTCGCCGTCGCCGTCTCCGTCACGGTGGCCAGCTTGTAACATTTACCCACCAAATGATCATCTTCAACTGATACCAACCACATTATCATCTCCAAATTAAAAAAAAATACGGAATTGGACGTAAAGCCGGTGCTTCCTGCAGCCGTCACCATAAAGGCTCTCGTGCCGTCATGCGCCACTTTTTCCCCGGTACGAAAAGACCGTGAATGACAAGTCCCTCCATTAAAATAACCGTCCCCACTCATTTCGGAAGCTCCTCGTGCTGATTTCTGGTGAAACGAAACCCGCCGTCTCCTCTGTAATTCCTTCCACCCATTCATCTCGACTTTTTCTCACCTAATTTCATACCCATTACCCTGTCTCGGTTTCCGTATCCTTTCCGACTCAACCATTTTGCCGTGTAGTTCATGACCGACGACGATTCACGTAAACTCGTGTATCCTCTTAGACATTGATACGTACTTAAGCCTGGAGGATTTCTGGGCAGTTCATACTTGATACAGCCAGCCACCATTAAAGCAGTTGATGCTGCAAGGAATTAAATTGGGTATCACAGTGTAGAACTGTAGACGCATTAAAAAATATTGAAAGTCGTAAAATGTATGCGTACGTGATGGGATTGGATGCAGGGTGGCCACATTTATATATGTATGGAGTAATAAAATATACGAGAATAAGATGGAGAAGAGAGGGAGATTATGTGCAGTGGAAGCAAAAATGTATAGCTTGGTTATGAAACAATCTCTGTAACTCTCTCTCTCTCTCTCTCTCTTTCTGGGTTCGTTCTCTATCTATGATGATTACCTTGTGAGTGAAGAAAAATGCATCGAAAAAGACAAGATCTGGAGTCAAAGACAAGAAGACCATCCATCCCTCTCTGAGGGGGAGGTCCCCTTCCAAACCGTTTTCTACTCGACCCAACAACAAACACACGAACATTTCCTCTCTTTCCTCTCTCTCTGTCCCTCTCTCACTTCTCCTTATTCTAAGCAAACCCCTCACCAGTCTTCATCATCATTATCCCACTTCCCCACTCGAGCAAGCCTTCTCTCCTCCTCTACCCTGCCTTCTCTCTCTAATTCTATAAAGCCTCCGCTCTCTGTCTCTCTCTCATATTCCACCCCATTCAAAGCCGCATCTTGAGTTTTCCTTCATAATTGACTGTAAAAAAAAGGACCAGAAGAGCGTGGGCAGCTCAGGGACGATAGAGGGAGAGAAGATGAGGAAGCCGGATACCCCGGCTAAACTGAACAATCACAGCGGAGGCACTAAGCTGCGCAAGGGCCTCTGGTCACCGGATGAGGACGATAAGCTCATGAACTATATGCTCAACAACGGCCAAGGTTGTTGGAGCGATGTGGCTCGGAATGCGGGCTTGCAGAGGTGTGGGAAGAGCTGTAGACTTCGTTGGATCAATTACTTGCGGCCTGATCTCAAGCGGGGAGCCTTCTCTTCCCAGGAAGAAGAGCTTATCGTCCACTTTCATTCCATCCTTGGCAACAGGTTTCTTCTTCCACTCCGGCGTTTGAACTTTCTCTACCTTTGCATGCGTGTTTCATGTATGAACAACTCGGTATTCGTAAGCTTGATCATAATTATAGGAACAAATGTAACAAACTCTGCAAAAATCTGTATCGGAACATCACTCTCTCTCTTTGTTTTACATTTCCCCTTTCCTTTCATGGATAAGCCCGAATGATCAATGAATGCAACCAAGCTCGAGCTTGTCGTGCGGTCCATTGAGCTTTTAGATCCAATCGTCCATGTGGGGTCATTTTCAGAAAAAAAAAACCCGTCATTTGTTAATTACCAGTACCGCGATGATATTTCATTCTGAGAAAGGATAAGTTATGGCAGTGATTGTTGGCTGTAAATGTACAGATTCTAGGGTTATAAACAGGGCCTTGTTTGCTTGTAAACTACAAACTGAAAGAGACAGAGGTGTTTTCTTTTCTATTTTTTCTTTGTAGGGTTAAATTTAATCTTCTTTCTGGCAATGATATAATACTGAGAATTAAAACCCACGTACATATATTCTTTCATGAAACGGAACAAGTATTCTCCTGTAGAGTGAAGAAGGTTCTGGGCCGTGTTTCAGTTGTTCATCTTCTCCTGCTTGTTTGATAATTGTCCTCTTCTTCTTTTTTTTCTGGGAGTTTTTCGTTTTCCTCGAGCTGAAGAAAACTACAAATTTCTGACGTTCTTTCTTTGACTAAATGTAGGTGGTCACAGATCGCAGCGCGTCTACCAGGGAGGACAGACAACGAGATAAAGAATTTCTGGAACTCCACGATAAAGAAAAGGATTCGAAATTCTTCAACGTCTTCTCCCAACCACAGCGACTCTTCCGAGCCGATAGAAGTCGTGGGGGGTATATCGTCCATCAATGACCACGACTTGATGACCATCTACATAGATTCTTCTTCCTCTTCATCTTCGTCGTCCTTGCAGGCCATGGGCGGTGCAAGCAACCGGTTCGGCGCGCTGCCTCCCATTGACAACAACGCCTACGACCTCACCGGCTTACCCGCCGGCTACTTCAACACCTCCGCCTGCTTAACGCAGGTCGTGGGTAGCACCGGCGTTACTGGTCTATACAGCGACGTTAATGCGTTTCCAGCGATTAATGGTCACGTCGCAGGGGAAGGGGAACTTTTTCTTCATCCATTGGAGAGATTAAGCGTGGAGGATAATACCACAACAGCTGATAATTCTTGCGACAGGGACACTAACAACAACCACAGTTACAGTATCTGTAATGATAATAAGAGCATCAACGACAACAGCAGCAACAACATCAACAACCACAACCACAACAGCAGCAATAAAGGGGATAATCTGGTGGTGACCGGGAATTATTGGGAGGGTGAAAACTTGAGGATGGGAGAGTGGGACTTGGAGCATTTGATGGAGGATATATCATCTTTTCCATTACTTGATTTCCAAGTTGAATGATACAGACCCAACCAATCCCCAGCTCAGTGGGTCCGGCTTTTCCATTTCTTCGTTTTCCTCCTCCTTTCCTGCATTCATTAATCAGTCCCTCAGAACTCCATTGTTTCTCCTTTAATTCCTTCCATTGTTGATCACACTCTCCCGTGGCGTATAGTTTCAAAGGTCAGAGAGGAATTACTGAGCCCCAGTTTCGTGTAAGTCGACTCTTGAAAGGGACGATCTTTATCAAGGAAATGGGAACGCATTTTCGATATTATGAAGCAATAATACTCCTTGGACAGAAAGTGTGAATAGTCCTTTCAATTCAAAGCAAAGAGCAGAGGACCACATCTCGGTGATGGTAAGTTTTTCCCCTTGTTTTCTTCCCCGTCTTCAATCATGGATTGTACAAAAAAGAGACTGTCAAGGTGAAAGGTATCATTAGCTGCGAGATGAACAGGATTGACCTTCCATTACTGGAAGAAGAGACATTAAACCCAGTGCTGCACATATGTAATAATATCGTTCACTGCTTTCCATCTTCATTTTAATAAAAAAACGAGCGGGGTCTTTCTCCATTACTGTCTCTTCACTACCTGCAACTATTTCTACCCTCTGTTAATATCTTCTTCTTCTCTACAGCCATGATATGATCGATTCAAGATTATTTAACTTGATCGGCAGTGGATCCCGACGGAGCAACAAATTGCCTATTAGGATAGTATTTAAAGAAGGGGAGGGTATTATTATGGAATTTGAAAGGGATTGGGCCGTTGAAATTAGAAAGCATGAAGATTCCGCATAGATCATTTAAATGTGTTTGAATAGATTTTGTGGACGAAGCAAAGATCACCATCAAGTGGTTCCATGAAAGTTAGCGACCTTGTCACTAACTACCACCTTAACTTTGGCCACTTGGCCACATGTTTTTGCTTCTCTTCCCCGTTTTCGAAGGCGACGTTGCGCAAATTCAGGACGTGCCATATCCAAACCCTCACTCAGATTTTCTTCATCTCCTCCTTCCCCAACTTAAGCCTATTAGATATGTTCTGGGAAGATATTTTCTGCAACGCCTCGTATCTCGTAACGAATATCCTTCCTGCCATGGCTTAAACCTTAAAAAAAAATTCATAATTTTTCAAGATTAGTGGACTTCATTTTTCTTAAGAAAACTGCTAATTAATGGGGCATTAAAGTATTTTTTTAATTATTTGATTTAATTTTTAAAAAAAAATTAGTGAACGGAGAATTTTCCTCTTAATTCCTCTTAATTCTACTTAACTCGAAAATGAGTTTTCTATTGCTCTAACAAGAAACTATAGTAAAAATAAACCAAGAAGCACTAAAATGATTATCGACGATTAATTACTTTAATCTTACTTTTTTATTATTTATGAAAATAATTTATTTCTAGTGTAAATACAAACACCATGGCTAATTTTCTCGTTATTTCCTATAGTGGCACAAACGTAAGAAAACCGATCAAAGTGAATTATTTCAAAGAAAAAGTAATTTTCCAGTTGTTTTTGTTTTGTTTTCCTATACCCGCATAAACACTCCCTAAGACATCTAATAGTACCAAGCCTAAGACGCCACACTTTGCGAAGAAATCATGAACGCAGGCATTATTATTTTTTGAGATCGATTATAGTATTAAAATTTAAAGATATGGGCGGAAACATCCGAACTCGAGAACTCACATGAATCTTTTTTTTCTTTTTAATTATAATTTTTATTTATAATATAAAGATCGAAAATTAAACTCAACACCTCATATTTCTTTAACATAATTTTTTTTTTTCACAAGATTGGATATAATATTATTATTTGAAATTAAGGCACCTATGAAACTTGAACTCATAATCTCACATACTTGTTTGGGAAATTAAGCTAAGAGATTCAATCCCAAGTTATGAACTTGTCTTATCATCATGTATATCTAGTATTCAATTTTCATAGGCTACAAACCAGTTGGGATCTATAATAGTACATAAAATAGAGAATTTTCCGTATATTGTAAACCATAAATTGGGCCATTATTGTGACAGTGGCATTCAATTTGCTGGCACCGATTTTATCACTAGGGATAATATGCTCCTCATTTCATGACCACCCACCTAACTTGGAATCCTCCTACAAGAAGCTATTAGCTGCAAATTTCATCACGTAATAAAGAATGGAGAATTTTCCTTAAGAGGCTCAGTTGCAAGAACTGTATTATGAAGGAAGTTTTAAGTCTTGAAAGTATTAATGAATAGCTTAAAAATTGGATCATTTGGTGGATGGTTAATAAAAGCATATTTTAATTCGTAAAGAAGAAAAATGTAGATCAAAGTCTAAAATGATAGAATAATCGAACGAGAGATTTACTATGTTTAGTTTCATTGTGTTCAGGATTTAGGGTTTAGGGTTTAAGGTTTACTTTTCAGTTGGATGGTCGTCTCAATAAGCATATTGTAAACTTGAAGAAATATTAGAGTCATGATGATACCGAGTTCTAATATATCAAATGAATTTACTCCAAATAACTGTATTTATGTAAAATTATGAAAAAAATAAAAAGAAACTACAAGAAGACCAACACTAAAAACATATACTTAATGATGTAAATGTGGCATATTGAGTGATAGTAGGTGTTGGATTCCAATATCGGTACCGATAATCTTGAAAAATAATACGGATGAAATACAACCCGGCAATGATACGTATTGAATGCATCTCATCGGATTTTGGGTATTTGTTACAATACCCGATATCGATTTGTATCCCTTTGGCTACAAAGTGTATATAGATGAAATTCATGTATATAACTTCCAAACATTATATACATTGTACAATTTTATTCACCATTGGATGAATCAAATAAGGTGAATCTGATTGTTATTGAATAGTGATAGAAATCCTACCTCAAATTGGGTAATTTTTTCACCAAATTCATATGGATTGATTTAGGCCTTTTTAAGGAGCCTGCGAACCACCGTATTCAGAAAAGGTTGATAAATGTTTTTGAGTAATAAGCTGACGGGCGTTAAAATTTAATTCTTAAAAATGTTGAAAAATATTAAAAATCCGTCGCCTGAGAGATTCGAACTCTCGCGGGGAAACCCCATGTACTTAGCAGGCACACGCCTTAACCACTCGGCCAAAGCGACGTTGTTATTTTTATTAATCGTCGGATAGTTATTTCTAATGAGTTCTACTACGATTTCCTCGAGACCCCTGCGGCTTTCCGAAACGTCGAGTTACGCTTCCGCTTCTCTCTCATCTGTCTGGTCAACTTTGTTCGCTGCCGACCCAAATGCTCCCGACATTTGCGTTCTCCTCCAGTCCCTTCTTGCAGGTCCATCTCTAAGGGGCAAAATAACTCCACGCACACGTTATCTAATGGGGCTCCCGAAACCATATTCTCCTTGCCTGTCATCTTATCAACTTCTACTCGAAATGCCAGCGACCCACGACGCGCGCTTAGCTTTCGAAGAGATTTCGGTCAAATTAGCTGTTTCATGGAGATTGTTCATTACTTCTTTTGCCCAAAACGAACTTCCTGGGCTTTCTCTGAGCTGCTTCAGTCAAATGATGGTAAATGGTGTTAAAACCGACGACCACATTTTCCATACCGCGACCAAGTCGTGTGCTATCTTGGCGACGCCGGAGGTGGGACGCTCGATCCATTCTCTCGCAGAGAAGACTGGATTTGTTTTGGACGTTTGTGGGTATTTCCTAGGTGGATATGTACACAAATGCAATTAAACTGTGGATGCTCGTAAGATGTTCGACGAAATGCCCGCCAGGAATGTGGTCTCCTGGAGTGGTTTAGTATGTCGATACGCCCAAGAGGGTGTAGATGAAGCTGTGAGGCTGTTTAAACAAGCTATTATTGCGAATTTGGAAGTTAATGACTACCCATTTTCAAGTGTAGTACGAGTTTGTGGACATTTGACACTTCTAGAGATGGGATCTCAGATACATTCATTATGTATAAAGACGAGTTTTTACTCATCTTGTATAAAGACGAGTTTTTACTCATCTTGTTTCGTGGGCAGCGCTTTGATTTCCTGGTATTCAAAGCGTGGGATTATAGAACAAACCTCCCGCGTATTTGAGAAGATGTCTGACAGAAACTTAGGTGCATAGAATTCAATTAGGCATAGAATTCAATTCTAAATGCTTGTGCACAGCATGCAAACACTAAGAAAGCCTTCACAATTTTTGGAGAGAGCATAAACCAAATTTTATCACTTTCTCGAGCATTTTATATGCTTGTAGTCATGCAGGCCTTGTTACAGAAGGTGAAACGTATTTAAGTTGATGAGTGAATATTGGATCTAGGCAGGACCTCAGCATCATGCTTGCATGGTGGACTTGTTTGGCCATGCAGGCTAGTTTCCTGAATCTTTCTGGAGTGCTTTATTGGCTGGGTGTCGCATACACGGTGACATGGAGACTGCATCTTTTGGCAGCTGATAAGCTCTCTGACCTGGGGTCAATGACCCCAGGCATGCATATGTTGCTCTCAAATGCTTATGCAGCTGCAGGGAAATGGGTGGAAGCTGCTAGAGCAAGGAAAACAATGCAGGACTGAGGTGTGAGGAAAGAGACTGGTTTGAGTTGGGTTGAAGAGGGAAATACGGTCCACACTTTTGCATCAAGTGACCGTTCACACCCTATGACAGAAGGATATAAAATATTGGAAAAAACTAAAGGAGGAAATGGAGAAAGTTGGTTATGCTGGTGATACAAGTTTCGTTATGCGTGATTTGGATATTCAGGAGAAGAAGCAGGTGATTGGTTATCACAGCGAGAGGCTGGCGTAGCATTGGCGGTCTTTACTTGCCACGGGGGGAGAGCGATTTGTGTGATGAAGAATTTGAGGGTATATCGAGATTGTCACACACCCATCAAGTTTGTACGTATATGTGATTCTGGGACTATTATTCTCAGAGATATCAATTGGTTCCATCTCTTTGAAGATGGGGCTTGCTCTTATGGAGATTATTGGTGATTTTGTTATCAATTGGGTTGCAGCCATTCACTGTTTATTTAAGTGCTACAAAATGGTGGTTTCAGAAGCAGGTCTTTGCATGAAAAATACAAATGTGGTGTTATGATGTCTGAACGAACTGGATGCCTGTAGCCCTGAGACCCAACAGAACCGACTTAACTTCTTGCAAGAGTATGTTGTTGCTTTGCTTGGGCTGCAGGTCGTATAACATGGATGTTAAGCAAAAGAGGCATTCTGTCAGATCTATTTCAGCTCATAAGATGGTTGGGACATCTTATACTCAGCAATAATTCAGCTATTTTCGTAGGAGTCATCAAATGAACTTCTGTTGCAATTTTCTGTAGTGTCTTTTGAGGCATTTGAACTGCCTTCTTTTGTTGTTATTCAACTCCAAGAATCCACTCTTGCTTGCAGTATGAACACCAAAATTAAAGTTAGCACTCGAGGTAGATGAGATTTCTGTACATGCAACTATCGTTATTGTGGAAGAAGTTTCAGGTAGCCACCATAAACATCAAAGACTTGGAAGTGACAACGTTTGGACCCTGGGTTGCAAAGCAGAGACAAGGTACTACTGTTCCTTGTTTTCTGAAAAATCCTTGGTTTAGATTACTGAGGTTAGACGTGTGGGCTTGAGTTGGAATTCATGGTAAGAGTAATATTTGCTATGATTTACAGTGCTACGGTAAAAGGGACATGTTAGTACTGGAATGGATACATTTCTTTAACAGATATCCATGGTTCCATCAGCTCGAGGATGGGCCATGCCTCTTGTGGATATCCATGGTTTCATTTGATCATTTTTTGTTAAAGAACTCTCTTAGTGGAATTTTTTTCCTTTGATCAGATGTCTTAAATGGTTGATACATTATAAGATCCCACTGTTTATGTTTGAATTAACCGTGGGAAAAGGTAGTGCAGGTGCTGTTATAGGCCTGCGTGTGGTGGTTGCGATTGTAGGTTCCGTTGAGGAAGACGAGACACTCTGCGCAGTGGTGGAATCGTGGGCGGATGAGGTGCCACACTGCCCATATGCTGGAGCTGAGCCTCACGTGGATCTCTAGAGGGAGGCCTTTCCCTGATTGAAGCATATCTTGCATGGCCATTCCCTCACCATACATGGAACTACGTAGAACCGGCTGTCACTTTGAACGTACAGTCGCGGTCCATCAAATCATGGACTTGATCCATCAAATCCTGTGCTATTCGAATAATCTCTTCGGCCCTCAATTCCATTAAGGACTTTCTCTGTCAAAGAGCATTCATTTGATTCGTCTTTATTTTACTCCCTCTTATCTATTTCTAATACTAGAATGGTCTTAAGAGGAGAAAAATTACGAAGGGAGATTTAAAACATTCCAGAGGAAGAGGTAAACCACCATGGGATTTACATTTATTTTGCATTTATTATAGACAAAAAGGTTCATATGCAAAGAGGCAAGCAAAGGCACAATTTAACCGCAGAGGAAGGTCCAAGGTCCTCTCGCCGTCCCAATCCTGCAAAAAAATTAAGAGCAAACGGTTCCCATTAGAGACAACAGGGGATATGAAATGGAACACAGTCGAGAGGATGAAAATTTCACCTCCAAAAACCAGCAAACATTCGCAGGCTCATGTAGATGGTAAGACCAAACCAGATGCCAACGAACCCATAACTGGATGACAGAAGCCACAGGCAAACGATGCTAATGACAGCCACGAATACCTTGAAAAGCAAAATGCCGTAGTCATGGGAGGATGGCGATTGGTGAACATTGTTTCAGAATGAATTATTCAAAAGGGGGATTCTATTCTTACCATGGAGTAAGCAGAATAAGCATAATCTGATGCTCCGAAGTTGATTCCATCAAAAACAAATGCTAGGGAATTAAGGGGTTGGGTTGCAGCTACGAACTGACAAAGGAAAAAAAGTGAAATTTTCAATTCAAGAGCATTTGCTATTTGCTTCAGGAAGTTACTTAAAACTTAAATTCTTTTTCCCACAGGTGAGGCAGTCAAAGTTTTACCGGGATGCCTATATGCATGAGTTTTATAACATTGATATCATTTGTGAATATTCTGGCTCCAAACTGCATGCCTATCCAAAGCACTAGAACGAGTACCAATCCAAGAACCAAGCCCAACTGCAAATGGACGAAGGAAACAACAGTCGAGTAAGACTGATATCGAATTGCTAGCTAAGTAGAAACAAATATAGGAATAAAAGTTTCTTTTCAACATGCCTGCAAGACTCTAGCTGCAGTTGCTGTTGCTTTTTTGAGATCCTTCTCAGCAAAAGCAGTAGCCAGTATTGCCTGAAAATAGTACAATTTACACAAACTCGACAGTATGAGAAGAAGGAAAGAGATCAATTGAAACCCGGGAATGTTCTGGATCTAAGATACTGAAACCACAGTTCACAAAGCTTCTAAATTTTAGATAAGGAGCTACACCAGTTATCAAGGATGAAGTTAATGAGAGACGAGTGTAACAATTTATTACTGATTCTCTACCAATTTAGAATATGTTGCAACTCCTGTTCATTAAAATGTAAGAACAACATTGTTACCTGTCCTGCAACAGCCAATCCATCTGCAAGAAGAGAGGTGGTCAACCAAACCTGCAAACAAATTTGGAAAGCTGCCATGGGAATTGACCCCTGTCTTGCTGCCAGAGATGCAGACAGGGTCACACAGATTGTTACTGCTACAACCCTTCCAAGCAAAAGAAATCCTGATTGATGCACAGAAGATGACCACTGTAAGAAACAGTAAATACCAGACAAGACCATAGAAGATCAATGCAAATTTACATAGTAGAAGACAAGGCATACCATTTTTAAGGAAGCGGCCAAATTGCAAATACTTGAGGTTCGGCGGCAATATCTCAACTTGTTTCATTAATTTCAATAACAATATCAGTGAAATTAAGTACCTGAAATGAACAGGAATGTTCTCCTTCAACAAATGGATGCAGTTGAAGCTATGAAAGCAGATAAAAGCAAAAAAAATCTGATGTGCACCAACCAAGCTTCCGGAAAGTATTATAATAAATCACAAGAGAAGAGAAAATGGAGGCATATGAATTTTTAATTAGCGTGTACTTACTGAGAAATGACATGTGCAATGGCGGCACCACTGACACCCAGGTGGAAAACGAAAATGAAAATTGGGTCTAAAATAATATTTGTCAGATCCCCAGCCACTGTATCAAATTAACAAACAAGGCCTGATCAGACTAAGATTCAACTAGCAGGAACTTGAACTTGAAGGGAAAAACGGAGTAATTATCTCCAACTAAACAGTGAAGGGTGACATACGTATAAGAAAATTTGTAACTTGTTTACTCACCAGTTGCATATAAAGGGGTTTTTGTATCTTTGAATCCTCGAAAGACCCCTTGCATGGCTAAAGACAAAAGAACAGCAGGTGCACCAAGCGACCGCAAGGTTAAGTATTGGGAGGCAGGGTGTAGCATAGGTGAATCCTATTAGATGGGAGGGGTCAAGCAGTTAGGCTAAAAAAATTGGATATTTCTCTTTCAGATGGACTGGAAAGATGATAACAGTTTAGAGGATTAGAATCATCTTCAAAGCATACTCAAGGAGCAAGATAGTTCCATCAGTGCACTTACTGATTTCACACCCATTATGTTTAATAGAGGTTTTCCTGCCAAAATGAGTAAAGCAGCTTCAAGAAGGCCAAGAATTGCCCCAATAACCAATGCTGTTGATACTGATGGAATGAGTTTTTTCTCACACTTCAGTTTTGTAGGGTTCAGAAACTTCCGGACAGAAAATGATGACTTCATCTCCGACTTTTCCGAGTCTGATAGAATGATAGCCAACAGAAACTCATCAGCATTTCTCTAGCACCTATTTTGGATGCTTCATGTTATGAATTGAAGAAGGTTTGGCTGTAAAATCATCTTCATGGGGTTATAAAGTATTTCCTTACCAGCACTTGGAATTAACTCTTTCATTTCATTGTTTATTGCATAAGCCTTTTCAAAATTTTGACTTTCATCTACAGTAATTGTCCCACAACCAGTCTCTTGCTCTTCAACAGAGGGTCCCTTACTGCTGCTACTCGACATCAACTCTTTCATTTCATTTTTACCAGGAGAAGCCTTCTCCAAATCTTGACATCCACCTTCAGTATTCCTCCTACAAGTGACATCTTCCTCTGCCACAAAGGACGTTGTGATACTGACCAGAGGGAAGATAGCAATCCTCGATACCTGATTGAAAATAGCAATAGCAATTCCTACAGCAGCTAGCTCCACTGGGCCTGTTAAACGATTCATCAAGAAAGAGAGAACATATTGAACAAGGTGAGTCTCTGTTTTGGTCTCAATGAAAAACAGACGTCAAGAGGATAAGCTACAGATCATAAGACGCATCTTTAATGTTTAATAAAGAAGACATTAGTAGAATCAAATGAAGTAAGCTCCTAAGAAAGTTGAGTAAAGTATAGCTGACGACATTTTTAAACAGAATAACTGACAGACCTATTCGTCCAATGAATGCTGTATCAATTAGAGAAGCAACTGGGTCGGCCGCCAGAGCCAGAGCAGCAGGAAATGCAATCTGGGCTATCTCCAGTCCAAGTTCATCTAACTTGAAAACAAGCCTGAACACAAAATCATTAATGTCAGAACACTTGATATTTAAAGTGTCAAGCTAAAATCATTAAACCAGAGAAAAAAACCCTCCAGAAAGGTGGCATGCAACCATATAGGACAGAAAATCGAACTAAATCACTCAAAACGAGTAAAAAATCCCCTCCGCTGCTACAATGCCTGTGCGCAGCTCATGTTTTCACGTAGCTAACTCCGACTCGAGTTCCAATTAACTGGTTTTTATACCTACATATTATGAAATTAATCCGCGACAGAAGCTGAAAGAGGGAACTTTTTCAGCACGAGAAACAGAAAGAGACAATACCTTATGTCATTGATGAAAACTCGAAGAGGCGATGTACATCGAGGTACGGAGGGATTTAGAGTATCATCCTCTTGCGCGCTGGTATCAGCATCCATGGCTACAAACGCCTTTATGAGCAAAGGGACTTAACGTTCTCAACTTCTCGGCAGGATCAATCTGTGAAGCTAAATGTCGAGACACAGAAAGCGAGCATCATCTCTGCGGATTCAAAGCAAGCACCAGTATGCATGAAGCAAATCAAGATTTAAAGAAAAGGAGTATCTTAAAGCAAGACAACCAGCAGTAAGCATGAAAAAAACCTGGATTAAAGAAGAAGGAACAGATGCAACCACGAGCAGACAAAATACAGAACTAAAAAACATATCTCTCATGAGAGGATGAAGCGATGTAGAATTCGATTTCTGAGAGACGTAGTTTTCCCATGCCGGAAGGAGTGGAACAGAAGAAAACAAAATGGGATGGAAGGACCGCCCTTTGTTTGATAACCGAGAGATGACTTCTGTCTGTAACTTATGTAACTGCCTAGACAGTACATACTGTGCCCAGAGACATCACTTCTCTGAAGAGTATTAGCTGTTCAAATTGAACGAATTGAAAAGATAAATCTCTGAAGAGTATTAGCTGTACAAATTGAACGAATTGAAAAGATAAAGGTGACTTCCTGAGTTGGGTATTCGTCGCAAGCAGTTTCTATGTAGTGGAGGATGATAACCGTACTTCCTCGGAAACAGAAAGCCTTAATTCATCTGAATTGCCAGGAAAGCAAGCCACTCGGAAACTCAGAAAAGTAGGAATCTGGAAAAGAATGCAGGTTATGGCTGCCAAGTGTGTGTGTGGCCGTTCAACGTGCAGGTCGGGCGGGCTTACACCTCACGCCTGCGTTTGTCCAAAACTGGAAGAAACTTTACAGTGTTCTCGAGTAATTGAACGAGAGAAAATCTTCCGTTAGTTTCTATGTTCTTGTGCTGTTTCCTAGTCGAGTAAAAACGCAGAAGATACGATGCTTCAGAATGCGCAGGAACTCAACAGAACAGAGATGACTTCTCTGCTCCACCGTCGATGACGACAATTGAAGTTCAAGCCCGTGATGCTTCACATCATGAAAAAAAATTACCCCAGCGCGACTTACAATTTAGGTGAGAGATTTGTTGTCGGAACGCAACAATCTACCAGTCAAATCACTGACGCAAGAGTCATGATTCACACCAAAAAGATTGGAAGGAAATTCCAAAAGAACTGTCAAGTCATTTCATCAGATTGTCAGTAAGAAACGTTGTGTGTCTCGTATCTACCAAGGTCGCGAGCGTCCCGTAAAAGTTTTCTTTTAATCTTGACATGAAGAATCTTGACATGAAGAACAAAGAGCATAGCTCACGGTATGAAATCGGGAACCGATCATTATTAGGCTGATATGAAATCACTGTCAGCAGAAATGAGCTAAAAACTAAAATCATCCTACAGAGTCAAATAATATAAAGTCGACCTGAAAAACAAATCCTGTCACAACTCGAAGATCTTTCGACGTAAGGAATAATGACAAATGGCAGATTGGTCTCTACAGACATCTTCCTTGAAGGAGCTTCTAGACTTTAAAGAGTGATGGATCCTTTTCAGCCAACAAATTGAGCCAGAAAAAAGAGAAAAGAGTGGAAGTGGGAAATGATGAGCTTCATTCCATATGATTGAGTGGCGAAGGCGTTCTCAAGATTGGGAACAACAACCAATCTTCTTGCTCCTCTGTTATTTCCATAAACCAGACAAGAGATTCTTCTGCCTTATCGGTAGAGTAGATGACCTTTCTTGTGAAGCAGTTTAAAAAGGGAAATTCGCGCAAAATTCTTACCATGAATCGCGCCAGTGCCCTCCTACTCCAGACCCCAAAAGCCCAAGCTTGATAGGCTTAGCCTTAGCTCAACCACCCTTTTTAAGTTAGAGAACTCGCCCCTAAGGCCCAAAGTGACCCACCTCACTTTCCATCTCTTCCACTTTCTCCACTCATCCGTTTTTAATTCTCCGCATGTTACCATTCTTAATCTTCTGATTATAATCAAGTGTACGTTAATTTATGGTTCTTCCAACACCACCTCTATAGGAAAGTGGTAGACCCACTTTGGTGATGACAAAGAGTGAAGAGATTCTTTGTGCAAACTGATTCGAGCTTTTCAGATGATTCTCCACTGGCTTCACTTTTTAGACTAAATCCATCAAGGATAAGGTTTTACACACTGTTTACGTTTTTTACTACCCAAAAAAGGTTCTAAGTGGAGGGGGATAATGACATATACTCACACCCCCACAAAAGAGACTTCTGGTTGGTGTCGACATTCACGGCATATAGCTGGAACCAATTTCAGATATATCTATTCATGCCGCATCAGCATTAACTTCTGACTGGAATTTATAAGCTCTTAACATTTGATAACTAAATAAATTTCACAGTTGTTAGAGATCCCTTCCAAGGTCAAAGTCGAGATTCTACGCAATACTTGGTTTCCCTGTAAGTAGAATCATGAACAACGACGACACAATCAGTCTAGAGATGTTTAGCTTGAACGGTTCAACATGTTGATGGTCCCTTGCGTTGTCCAAAATCGACCAATACCAACCGGACCTGCAGTAGGCTTCAGTAAAATCATTAAAACCAGTTCTTGTATGGCCACACCATTTGGTCGAGTCAGTCGGTCACAAACGAAGGAACCATTGCCAACCAAGCTGTTATTTGTACGCAACAACAAACCCTGTCCAGCTGCGTTCTTGGGGACAGAAACCCCAGATCACACTAGCCATCTTGACAATTGCAATGGGGGTGCCAAATTAGACAGTTGAAGGTGTTTCTCCAATGAAACTAGATACTAATAATACCTGAGCCCAAGTGAAATGAACTTCCTGATTACAGTCAAAACTCAAAACATCTGATTACAGAAGTGTTGTGCAGCTGGTTATGCCATTCACTCCTATAATCAACCAAGCCGCTAGCATAAATTTCAAAACCAGTAGTATAAAAGTAGGATTATGCTAGTCCAAACATCTCCTCTGCTCAAGCACGCTAGGCAGTGATTTGATGAGCTTGCAGAAGATGTTTTGAAAGAAGCTACTGTCATATCAAAATTTGGGACAAGGTTTAAAAAATCAGCCTCTCCTCTGACAGAAATCTAGGCCTCTCATCTGTGCAGCTCTCCCAACAAATATTATCAAGAATACCGCTCCAGTGAATAAATAATCACTACTGCCAGCAGCCCCAGGGATACGGAAAAAATGGTAAAAATGATACCTGCTGCAAGGAAGAACCAATTAGATAATCACCACAATCCGATGACTTTCCACCAAAAACCGCCGACACCAAGCCAGATGAGAATGTTGACAACGGAAATGATGAAGCCATAGCTCCACCACTTGCCCAGTGGGACATATTTAGCACCGTAAAAAACTGGTGCAGATCCAATACCATAGTGGGCCAGGCCACCCATGAGGTTGGAGAGGAATGAAAGCACCATAGCTCCAAAGAGTGGTGGAGTTCCCAACGCACTTGCCACAGATAAGAAAGCTGTGAACATGGCACCAATGTGGGCAGCTCCGCTAGCAAAGAAATAGTGGGAGTAGAAGTAGAGTAAAACAAGGATGCCAAACGAAAACTGCCAGGATAGCCCTAGCCCCCCAACAAACTGCAATAAAAAGAAAAATTGCATGTTAGTACATAGGTCTCAATCTCACATGCAAGGGGAAATCGGTTTAACAAAGGACAACTAAAACAACAAACTGTTTAATAATGTGGATGTGGTTCACTATCTGACAACCTACGATTAAGACATAATTTCATCAGATTTTCTGACTAGGATGCCAAGAGAGATGAAACTAGAACACTCAAACAATTTTATTTAATGGTTGCTAACTACAAACGCAGCCCTGGAGAGAATTGTTCCCAAAACCTCTCATGGCAAATCTTCCTCACGTGGCCATTAAGCCAATGTCCAATGCACCATCAACAATAAACATTCACTTCTAATAAAACAGTAAAGGAATGTTATAGAGATTATGCAGTGCATCATACCATATATTTTCAAGTATGCCCTGAAATACTATGTACCCTGAAATAATTGTAGGAATACGATCAGACCTCCAGGCATCAGAATTACATTTCAAAAATTTTCTAGGCAAGCAGGTTGCACAACCCCTCAATCATTCATTCTATCCTTAAATTCATAGCAATATATTGGACTGGATCTGATGTCTTTAAATTCCCAAGTCTAGTAAAAGTTACAAATAGCTAAGCAATTACTAAACAAATAAGCATTAATCAACAAGGTAAAAGAAGGTTAAACAGCAAGTCAGATAGGAGTTTCAACCACCTCTCACTTTCTGATGCATTCGGCTAGACAAAAGGTCTATAAACTAGTTACTGCAATGTTGCAGACACTATTAGGATGGAATTATAAAATTTGGCTTAGACTGAATCTCTTCTATTGTTTAGCACTTTTAAGATATCGTATATCGATAGACTGTGCAAATGACAAGAAATACTATTTTAAGACTTCAGGTAGATGACAAAATTACAAAGGTTACTAGTATTAGTTATTGTCAAGTTCGAGAAAGTGATAGGAAGCAGGGAGCAAAGCATAGCCAATAAAAAAAATTACAGCCAATAATCCACTTAATGTTGAGTTCATGTTAGCATCTATTTTTGTAGACAAACCACCCAATCAGAGACAGAGGTTAAAATTTAGCTAAAACTAATTAAAAAATGGAGCCAAAAATTCAATCGTAACATTTTCTCTAGGACAAGAGAAGCTTAATGAACATTAAACAACAATTTTTTTTTTAAATTCCAGTTGCAACCCAAAAGAAATGTAAATGAGCTGAAACAATGGAAAGAATGGTATATAAACAAAATTGACATGGATGACCAATTCCTTCATAGAAATCAAGTAGCAGTCAGGGTATAATAAGAAGCAAGAAGTGAAATAATATAAGAGGGATTCCGAGGCTTCATTGCAACAAAATAGAAAAGGAGACAGACCTTGACTACAGTCTCACTGAACCAAGAGATAAGACCATATTTGTTGAGGTAACCAGCCATTGCAATGAGAGCAGCAAACCGTGAGAGTATCCCAGGCTACTGCTTCAGCAAGACATTCTTTCCATGTCACTACCCCAGTAATAAGAAGGACAGATAATCCAAGAATGGCAGCAGTCACAGCATCCACATTCAGCACTCCTCCAAATATCCAGAGACCCAACTGCAGAAATAACACGAGGACATGAAACTTCTGTCAGACCCGATACCAATGTCTCCACACGTCCAATCATTAAATGCTGAAAAACGCAAGATACTATGTCCTACCAGTCCCCATGCCTCACTCATTCTAGTTCTCCTTCATGGGAAAAAAATAGATAAGCAATAAGGCTAGTAAATGGAATATGATGTAAAAAACAGCTTCATGGTATACATTTAAAGATTCCAGAATTCAATGACAGGAAAAAATAGGAAACCAACAATTAGGTGAGGGCCAGCCAAACTGCTTACCACACAGTAAATGATCTTACAAGTTAGAAGTTAGATGAGAAGGAATAGCAAAACTAAAATGAAATCTTGAACAACATAAGCTATTCTGCAAAATGCAGTGAAAACTTATCAGACTTTTTTTTTTTTTTGGTATGCAGCATGGTTCACCAAGTCATCAAGAAGAAGAATTTGGTGGTCAGAAGCTCTCTAATGAAGTTGCAAGATTAATTTTGCCAAATTTCATTCTTATGACTAAATGCTCGACAACCATTTCAGGATTTCTATTGTCTGAAACAGCTGTCATGGTTATGATTAGATTAAATATACAAATAGATACGTGGATTGACCAACTACACATTAGAAAGTTAAGAACGTTAATAACAATACTAGACATCATGAAGGAGATAGATATAGTGCACTAAAGAAAACAATGTGAACTATTGGCTGTGCTCTCTTCTCCATTCTCTGGATGTCCGAGGTCACAAGATGTTGTGTTCTCTTCTGCCAAATATCGGGCCCCATATTGTGGTCTCTGAAGAGTTATCACCAACAAACAACGTTTCTAGATCCTCCTTTTCATTTTTCTTGTTGGTGATACATGATTTAAGAACTAACAGTAATCAAATTGGGGTATTTGACTAATGCCTCTTCTCGGCGGCAAAGATAAGGATGCACAAAAGGTACCATAGATGAAAAATAAGAGAGAAGACGAAAAAAAAAAACACAATACCGTGAGAAGTAAAGTAACGGTCATTATAATCTCATTCTTAGTCATGGGGCCCATCTTCTCCAACTTTTCTCTTGCGAGCTTTGGAGCATCCGGACTGCTTTTCACTGTTGGTGGATAGATGAAATACAAAAGCAAAGGCACAATGATTAAAGAAACCAGACCCGGCACAATTGCAGCTACAGCCCAATCTGTCCACCCAATCGTCTGTTTTATGGTATTAAATGTAAGGTTCGCGCTCAAAGGATTTGCCGCCATAGCGGTTAAGAACATTGAAGAAGAAATAACCGAAGTCTGAAAGCAAGTAAGCATCAGCCAAGATCCCAGCTTATTCTCCGTCCCATCCCCAACATTGCTACCGCAAGCAACACAGAGATTTGACAAGAGGAAGATATTCCTCCAGCACGAGCAGAAACGGACGGAATGGCAGGAGCTAAAAGTGCCTCACTGAAGACTAAACTGTATCCTAAGCCCAAAGAGGAACTACCAAAAAGGGACACGAATTGGTAGGCGACACGGTTGCCTAGTCCCGTCTTGATGAAACCGCGAGCGAAAAAGAAGGCAAGGGCTATAAGCCAGGGGATAGGATCACCAAAAGCAGAGAAGGCCGCGGCGAAAGTCAGAGTTTTGGTTAGGACGGCAGCGCCGAGTCTCATCAAAGCGACGGCCCCGAGAGGTAGGGGCAGAGTTATGATGCCCACAATGGTGGCGAGGAAGATCGCGAGTAATTGCCAAGCGTTCCTTGTCACGCCGGAGGGAACAGGAACGAACCAGAAGATCACCCCGGTCGCAATGGAGGCAATCAACGGTTTCATACCCGCGCCCTGCCATGGCTGAGAAGCAGGTGCTACTGCAACCGAAGAAGCTGAAGCACGGACACGGAACAATCTTTTGGATAAGGAAGAAGTCGACGAGTTTAAGCGCTTTAACGACAGACCATAGCTAAAAGAGGTTCCACATGGTTTAAAAACTGGATCCGAAGATGAAACCAGACGAGTTTGAGAAAGAGAAAAGTCGGATCTAACGAAGCTCTGAAGATTTCGGGACTTGAGATGTGGCAATTTCGACGAACGAGATCTCCAACTCGAAAGAGGACGGAACCCAAGATTGGGGGAAGACGCGAAGGTTACGGACGCCATTAAATGGCGAGAGAGAGAGAGTCAGGGCTTCTCTTTCCAATATCAGAGGAGCATCAGAGGAAGAAACGACAGCGAAACGGAGAATTTATACCAAAAAGTAAAGCCGTAAGATTGAGATCAACCAGTAAAGATTTGCCGATTCTGAGAAGAATATACAAGCCCTGCAGCCTTGAAGAATCCGTCCTCGGAGTTGGATTCCCCGTCGAAGTACAGCCGAGCCGGTACTCCGGCGGTTCACTGAAGAGCTCTGTTATGGGAACAGGACGCATCAAACTCTAACGTGCGCTGGGGGTAATATTGGAAAACGACACTCTTGAGTTCAGTCGTCTCTCACGAAATCTTCCTCGAGGAAGAGCCGAGCGTCAGGAACCACCTGTGGTGACTGAAATGACGGATCAGCCCTCGAGATGGTGAGCGCCACAAATTGGTCACGTGCACTAACCGTCCAAGTGGGAGAAGACGACACGGCCGGAGCCGGAACTCTTTTCCTTTTTCAATGATTTGCTCCGCGAAAGGCCTCACAGGTGTGGGGAGGAGGCGCATCCGGACAGGGAACAGAATCCCTCGGGCTTCTCTATCGCCAGTCACTGACGCGCTTTTGGTTCGCCAAAAGGCCATGCGTCGTTTCTCCTGCTTCTCTGCTCTCTATTGGCAGCGAGAAGTTCCTGACGCCTGAAGAGAAATTGCTGATGCTTGTAGTTGTCAGTCACCTTTCAAAAACTCTGTAATCTGCACAGAAGGAAGATCTAAGGAAGTATGTATTTGTTAGATCTTCCTTCATCCCTACTTTTCTCCATTGGCGTTGTCGGGAAATCAAAATTTCTTTTCGAAACAGAACCAGATATATCATGCACAGCAGATAACTCACCTGTCTCGTAGCGGAAATAGGTATTCTCTCTGTTACGACTGTAGCATGGCGCCAGATACTAAGATCACTTCTCTTCGATCAGCTCCTTGCAACTAGTAATCAATTAAGACTGACCGGAGAATGGTTTATGCGAACAGAACCTAACGGGGGTAGGATAAGGTTCTTGAAACGGTGATGACTATTTGATTGAATTGCAGATGCCCAAATGTACAGATTATTCCAGATGATGAAGGTGCATGAGCTGTTGTCGACCCGAAAATGCATGGAACAGGAGGGAAGCAAACATTGCATAATACAGTCACCCCTGGATTGAATTGTCACTGGTTCTCAAGAAGTACATGCAAAAGAAGAGTTGATGTTGGCCACTGGATTCATGTCACTACGAAGAAACTTACGCCCAGTTACTACTATTAATAGAAGATACAGAGGTAGATTGTAGAATGATAGGATCTGGACACAGAAAGTATAGACTTTTGTCAGTTGCGCCTCTCATGTTGCCACTCATTAGTATGGAATCCAAGCCTCAGACCTTAGCTTGCTGCTGAAGTTGCTCCTGTTGTTGTAAATGTGTCAGTTGTATTCAAGAGAACAATAAATAGATACTGTAACCTATTAAAATTGTGGTGAGCGAAGGTCACAATAATGAGAATGCAGAGATGCTTGAGAAACTATTGGGAATATAAGAAATTTATTTTATCAAAATCTTGCTGTTTTGAAAATTGCTTGTGGGTTTCTGAGGAAAAGATTTTCTTTTAGGGCCTATTTGGAACCCACGGGAAAGAAAATTGCTTGTGGGTTTCCAAACATAGCCTTAATTTTTCTTACATTTCACAGATAAATATGGCGAGAGAAACCAACAAGAAGTCAAGCAAAACATGTTTACTAACCAAAAGGAGAACCAAAAAGACTACGAAAAAGTGCTTCATTTACCTCTGATACAAAGAAGGCATGAAATCCATACGGAACTCTATTAGGCAGTTCAACAACTGCAATAGGATCAGGTGACATTGTCTTTGCATTGATCACATTAACTACAGATTTTCTGCAGCAAAATTTTAAGAAAGAACTAAATCAGAAACTTCTACTGAATGTTTGCTTCTGAGATTGTTTTAGATTTTATATCTTGAAGCATGCAGTTCTCTGCACTACGTTTTACTGTGCAAACTTAACCCCTACTACTGTTCACCTCCTATGTTAGTAGATATAAACTAGAAAAGGTTAGTAGATGATGGTTTGAGCTTGATGAGTAAAAGGAGAATGCATACCCTGTGCTCTCGTCATGCACAAAGAAAATAAAGTAACCATCATCCTCTTCAGAACTGACACCAGGCTTGGTTGGAACAAATATTGCTTCTGAACCATATCTCCCAGGTCCTAACTCAAAAATACCATGGACATTTCCTCCAACTTCGAGTTTTGATTTCCCAGCCTCTGGCTCGACATGCAGATCAAACTTGATAATACCTTTCACCTTAGTAATGTTATCGAGTATGGTTCCATAGGCAAAACGTTGTTTCCTGGATTACAGAAGATAGACAAAACGTTGTTTCCTGGATTACAGAAGATAGATAAAAGTGTCAATGAGAACCACTAAAAGAAAACATGAGGAAAAAAATAAGAGAAGCAGAAAGAAATAAATAAAGAAACAAATAACCTAAAAAGACTTAAACACATTGTAATGTAATAAAATAGTGTTTCCAGAAAAGAAATGAGCACAGCTGCCCGGAGGGTTCAGTAACCTAAAGAGAAATATCAACCCAACTCTTAGCACTTAGACACAGTATAATCTATTAGAAGTGATATACTGAGACTAGAAAGTAAATACATGACAAACAGATCAAACCCGGTCAAGCTTCACATAAAGGTAAGCAGAGAAATACCTTCCAGTGTAACTCTCATTGATGCGAGGAAAATCCACAGCAGAAACAGATAATTGCTTCTGTGAAGCAGCACCAGTTTTCATATTGAACCGCATTTCATACCTGAGACCAAGAAAAAAAGGACATTCAAACAAACACAAACAAGAATCAGGAAAAAATTAGGGCTCAAAATAATTTGATTATAGATTGAAAATACATACAACTCATTTTTAAAATTTTCAAGCTTCTCTTTCAAATTCCCACTGACCATATCCAGGTCAGGGTTCTCTAGACGACAAGTGACCAAAACTATTTCATCACCCTCCTCCCAGGCATTGGCTAAGGCCAAAAAAGGAAAACAGTCACAAGACAGAATATGACTTATAAAAAAATTCCATGATATTTGAAGATACCACCAACACTGAAGTGCAAACTGACCATTGTGGAATATGTAACAATTTGGAAGCTCAAACCATCTAATTTCACACTCATCCTTTGCATATCTAGGAAGCACACCAAAACATGCTTTCTTAGTTGTATTGAACGTGAAGATCAGTTTGCCTTTCACCATTTCCTGAAAATAGGCAACATATTAGTAAGCACACATCAACAGCAGCGGCAACAACTACAACATACATAATAGAGTTGCACCGTTACGATACCTTAGGTTGAAAATAGAGTGGTAAATCCATGAAGATGGCATAGTTTTCAGTGATGGCAAAATCATGCATCATGACAGGGTCAGGTATTGTTATTGGTACTGGATCAAGCATGACCCCTTCCTTGGTAATTACTCGATAAGTAACATAAGGAGGTGTGTGTGAATAGCCAAATGTAAACATCTCATCTGCATCTCAACAGGGATTACAGATCAAGATGAAGTAAAGGGATGACATGCCAGACAACCAACTCTACCATTGAAAGACTGATACTTACCAGTATATGGGTCTACCTTTGGGTGAGCTGTGAATGAGTGAGACAATCTTTTATCATAATCTAACATCCCAAGAGTTTGCAGATCTCCGTCTTCTAGAACTTTAACAACATCTGAAGAATACAAGGACCAATAGGAGTTAAATATGAAGGTAAATTCTCTAAAATCCCTTTTTTCCACATCTTAAACTTAAGTCAGAATCAGTCATATATCAAGTTTTTCTTACACTAAGCTAAGACATTTTTCTCTGGAAAGACAAAAGAGAGCATATAATGCTAAATTCAAGGGAAGGAAAATGCAGATCCATTTTGACCATCACTTGAAAAAGAAATTGAAAATGGGACAATATAGAAGGCTTACAAGGTTTATCTGCCTCGGATAGGACCAAAAGTTTACCATGATGATATATGAGAGCAGTATTACCTGCACCCAGTCAAATGTATATAATTTAGTTGCACAGACACTTGTGGAATTTAAGTGAATATATATAGAAAAGCTCTCTAACTGATATAAATTTGTGTAGCAGCCTAATGGTAAGTTTTAAGTGCATGTGCTTAAAATCTTTTTGTGTACTGTCGTGGATTTGCCAGAGGAAATGGTATCCCATTTTCAAGCACCCCACAAGAGGCAAACTGGTGTTACTGCACCAAGTTGCAATATTTCCATGCAGTTATAGTGTTTAAAAATACAAGTATGATGTTTGCTTAAACTCTTCTTCAGTACAGCCGTGGAACCAACCTGTTCCTGTTCCATATGAAACATCAACTATTTTAAGCTTTGCTCGAAGTAGTTGCATGTTAACCATAAATAATCCAAACAGCCCCTTGAGATCTCCAATCTAAAAAAGAGAGAAGAAAACAATGGCTTTAATATCTGAAAAATCAAACTATTAAAGATGAAACAACTTTTCAAGGCTGTAATAATATGAAGGCTGCTTCCAGATTCACGTATCAAAATAATCATTAACAACATTGTTAAATACCTTCATAAATTTTGCTGTGCTAAAAAATTCCTCTTGCTTAAGACGGGAAGTCTTCACATAACGAGAAACATAGGTAGCACTTCCATCTTTAATGCGCAAACCATGAATCATTCTGCAAAATCTCAAGGTATGTTCAAAATCACTCCAATAACAAGTTAAACAAACACAGGTTCCTCCTAACCATCACCACTCCAAAGATCATAACCAACTCATAGGTAAACATAATAACAAAATAGATTAAAAAAAATGCCAAATAATTATATGGTATATATCCAAAGATAAGATCAAAGTATTAGTTCATAATCAAAAGAAACATGAGATGCAAAAATTAAACTGAAAAGTAATTGCATCTAGTAGTTAAAAGTTTCATTGACAAAGATCTTTATGCAGTGAATGTATTCAGCAAGAATAAAAAAATGAGGTTATCAAACAAACTATGCACACTATTCAATGAGATGGAAAGAAGAAAAGTTACACACCCATCTCCATCAAACCTGCACGCAACAAAGGAGTTTGTCAAGAGCTTAGAAAGGAAAACCATGATGAAGGACTACTAGTGTAGAAAAGAAAGGATGAACCAGAAGAGACAGGTGATAAAAGTAATAGAATGAAGGACAACTTATACAGAACATAAATCAAGCCATCTAGGTGCAACAATATCTTCTCTTCTCAAAGCCTTGTCCTAACAATGTTGGAATAGGAAACATGATTACTTTTCATCCATTTGCATCCATTTCATCTATCATAAAAAATCCTTGGCTTGATTATCCTATTTCTAGTACTTTCCCTAAACTTCCACCCTAGTAATTTTTCGCTTCACCTATTATTACCCAGTCTACCAACTGACACTGATAAAACCCTTCTTTGTGGAGCACTATCAGACTTCTCTCGCATTGCAAGATCATCTCAAAATGTCTGTTTTTTACTTGCCATCTACTCTCATAAGCCTAGATCATATCTCGGTATTGTCTAACATGTTCATTTATGACTAAGTCTTTTCTAGTTTTGCCTGAAGTCCATCTCTAGATTCTCATCTCCAAGAATTTGCAACACTCATCATACACATTGTCATTTATCCACACCTTAATATTCTTGCACATCAAGCAGGTCTCACACACCAGCTTTTGTGCACAATTCTTTCCTCCCTCATTGGTTGTGATCAAGCAGATCTGATAAACCAGTTTTCAAGCACAATTCTCTCTCATCCCTTTTTGGTGTGTGTATCAGTGTGCCAAAGGAGTCTTGATAATAACTATCAGACTATTAAGTTCTTAAAAAAACAGCATTTGTTATATGAGTTTTTCTTATGCGTTATTCTATGAACTAATTTTCCTTTCCATGCAATGAATGGACCTAGAAACAGAAGCATTCTCTTTGGTGTGCTTAGGCCTACATCTTCACTGCACTCATAAAGTCTCAAATTTATCAAACATAAATTACAGTTCGTACAGGCAGTCTTAGATCATCTGGAAACTATTTATGCAAATTATTTGAAGTTCAAACATCATATATACATGGTATTTGGTTCAGTAATGCATCTCTTTCCACCTAACTATTGCTCATACCTATTGCATAGAAAATGAAATGCAATGGCACCCAAAAACCAATCTTTTAATCCAACAGTTCCTTTTACTATTGAAGTGATGGACATCTTTCTCGAAAATTTAACCACGTCAACCAACTCAAAGTCTATTACCATCATAAGAAAACAAAAGGATGGCAACTAAATTCTTTTTGTTTTCCTGCAGGTATTAATAAAATTGATCAAAGCAATGTTAATGTAAATATGTATAAGTAAAAGGGCATACTTGTCTTTTTTGGTTTGTCCAAGGGTATAATTGTAATTTCCCCTTTCTCTCTTCCTTTCGAATAGGGTTTCTGATGAACCCGTCGGCTGACTTGTATTTTTAAGATTTTGAGTTGCATAAGGAAAACTCTCTGAAATCAGAGAGATTTACATGGTATCAGAGCAGGAAATCGAGCGATTTTGCCTCGATTTTGCTGTCTAAGGTGATTTGGTTGCTCTCGCACTCAAAATTTTTCTTGTTTTGCTTGGATTGCGCTCGTTCTGCTCGTCTTCCGCTTCGCGCCGCTCGTCTGCTCCTCGTCCAGTTATCTAGGGTACTTGAAGACGTCTCGCCGCCCCGCCAAACCCTTGTCGTTGGTTGCATTGTCGTTTCAGCGCCATCAGAGGTCGGTTCCCCTCTTTTTCTCGGTTCTTTGTGGTTGTGTTACTCTGTTTCGTCGATTTCTGGTGCTCATGGTGCGGTGAGCGTGGATTTCTGCATTACGGGCTCATGAAACTCTAAGATTTCTGCAGTAGACTTACCGTTGAAGGTTATTGAGTTTGAGGGTTCGGAGTGGGATTCGGCAGTAACTTTGTGTGGCTGTTTGACGTTCTCATGCTTCTGTTTTTTGTTTGAGAAAGTGTGATTTCGATTTGTGTTGTGAGCGAGGTTGATTAGAGTGGCTGGATTAAGAATTGGCTTCGGTCTTGTCACTGTCTGCTCGTGAATCCTGACTGGTGCAACCATCTTCTGTTGCTTGTGGCGCTTTTGCTATTGGACTTACAGTTCTATGAATTCAATTAGCCATGATCTGAAGGTTATCTTTGTCCGGTTAAATGGGAGTAATTACTCCCTTTGGAAGTTTGTGATGCGAAATTTTTTAATTGGAAAGGACTTGTGGGATTACATTGATGGACTAATCACTGCTCCAGAACTTACATCCACTGATTTCATCAAAGAAAATAAGAAGTGGTTGACTGATAATGCAAAAATCATCACTTGGATTAACAACTCAGTGGATCCGTCTATCAGTTTGCAACTTTTGAAGTATGAGACTGCAAAAGAAATATGGGACTACTTGGAAACTCTGTATGAACAGACAAACTTTGCCAAAAGGTATCAAATTGAGACAGAACTGTGGTTTGCTAAGCAAGGTGATCGTACAATTCAAGAATTCTACTCGTTTATGACACTCTGTGGGATCAACTATATATGATGGATCCACCCTCCTTTCAGAAGCTCCTTGAATATACCAGAGCATGTGATGATCGCAAGCTTACCGATTTTCTTATGGCTCTTCGCAGTGATTTTGAACTGATAAGAGGATCTATGATCCATAGAGCTCCACTACCCACCTTATCTGCAGCTGTATCTGAATTGTTGGCTAAAGAAACACGATTGAGGTCTTTGGGTGGGCTTTCTTCTAGTAAGACATCATTGCCTGATAAGTCCCAGGTACTTGTTTCCGACACCCACCCTCATGCTCCTCAACCATCAGGGGGCATACTTGGTTCTGGAACACACTCTCATACTCATCAGTCATCCGGGAAGCCAAAAATACCAGTTCCACAAGATGAATGTTCCTACTATCATGGTAAAGGTCATTGGAAACACCAGTGCCCCTCATTACAAAGCAACACTAAAGATCAAGGTAATTTCAAACCTCCACAACATCATGCCTCCAGTCGTCAACATCAAGGCCACTTCAAATCTGCACCACATCATACCTTTAGTCGTCCACCACATAGAGGTTTTCGTCCATCTGCTGCCATTGGATGGTTGGATTGTTCAGAGGCACCTCCTGCACCAGCTCCCCCCAGCAGTGATTCTACGCCTGATCTCTCATCATTAGTTGCCGAGCTCACTCGCATTCTTGGCAAGTCGTCTGCTCCCAATACTCAATTTGCATCCCATGCAGGTATGTCTTGTTTGGCTGCCTCCAGCGACACTCACAAATGGATCTTAGATTCTGGAGCCACACACCAATATGACCCCCCACTTGTCTCTTTTACATGATTGTGTTAAGCCTTCTCACCCAGTTAACATCCAAGCTGCTAATGGCTCTCCCATGCCACTAGCCTCGGTTGGAACTGTCACTCACCCTACTTGGTCATTGTCTGATGTTTTTTATGTTCCCCATCTCGTTGTTAACCTTCTTTCCATTGGCAAACTTACTGATTTAGGTCTTACCATTTCCTTTGCTTCTGATCATTGTCTTATACAGGATCGCAAGTCCGGGAGGCAGATTGGGATAGGCCATAGAGAAGGTGGTCTTTACTTGCTTGATGACTTAAAATTGCCAGTATCTCTGCAGGTGTCTAGTTTATCAGTTCAATCCATGTTGCAAGATTTACTTTCTGTAAATAATCCTTTTTACTTATGGCATACTCGTTTAGGACATGTTTCTGCTTCTTGTTTACAGTTTATGATCACACACAACATGTTGGATTCTACTATTAAATCTTCCCCTCTTAGTGATTGTGTTGGTTGTCATCTTGGCAAACAATGTCATTTACCTTTTACATTAAGTCACTCAGTCACTTCTTCTCCTTTTGATCTTGTTCACTCTGATGTTTGGGGCCCTGCACCTATATCCACTAAAGGTGGGGCTCGCTTTTATGCATTGCTTATCGATGATTTCACTCGTTTCTCTTGGATATTTCTTATGCATCGAAAATCAGATTTTTATTCTATTTATGTTCAATTTTGTGCTATGGTGCGAACCCATTTTTCCACTTACATTAAATTTTTTCACTCTGATTCGGGTGGTGAATATATGTCATCTTTATTGAATGATTTTCTGAAGTCTGAGGGCACTATTCATCAGTTGTCTTGTCCTTACACCCCTCAGTAGAATGGTGTTGCAAAACGTAAACATCATCATCTTGTTGAAACCGCTCGCTCCTTACTGCTCCATGCCTCTGTCCCTCCTGAATTTTGGAGGGAAGCCCTTCATACTGCCACTTATTTGATTAATCGTATTCCTTCATTTGTTTCTAGCAGTATCTCCCCTTGTGTCTTTGGCTGTGCATGCTTTGTCTTATTACCCCCTTCCTATCGCACTAAATTATCTACCAAATCTGCTTTATGTGTGTTTCTTGGTTATAGATTTGGTCAAAAAGGATACCGATGTTACCATCCAGAGTCAGGTAAACTTTTTGTTTCTCGCAATGTTAAGTTCTTGGAGCAGTTTTGTTACTTTCGGATTCCCTTGTCTACTCCTGGTTTGCATGATACAGAATTGTTACACATTGATCCCTTTGTTTCTGATGAGCCCCATGATGACCAGTTAATCACTCACCATCCGTCCCCTGATTCACCCCTCCGTCCGGAGGCTTCCTCTAGTCTGCCTTCACAACAGTCACATACAGGTACTGACTCACGTTCTCCCATGGCACCTCTCCCTCTCGACTCTCTGGACTCTGGTGATCCGCATCTTGCCACCCCTTGCGTCTCCACTCGTGTCCGCCGTCCCCCTCAGAGGAATAGTCCATCTTCATATTTGTTCTCTTCTCCCTATTTGACCTTTTTGTCCAAGATTCATTCTTTTGTTGAGCCTAAGTCATACAAGGAAGCTGCATCCGATGCAAATTGGCGCCAAGCCATTAATGATGAGCTCACTGCCTTGCACCAAACAGGTACCTGGGAGTTAGTTCCACTTCCTCCAGGTAAACATGCTATTGGTTGTAAATGGATTTTCAAAGTCAAAACTCAATCTGATGGTACACTTGAGCAATACAAAGCTCGGTTAGTTGCTAAAGGGTTCTCACAAACTGAAGGCCTTGATTATGATGAGACTTTTGCTCCTGTTGCTCAAATGAAGACCATTCGTACCTTGATCTCTATTGCAGTAGTTCACAGATGGCATCTTCATCAATTGGATGTTAAAAATGCCTTTTTAAATGGTGATTTGACCAAGGAGGTATATATGCGGCCACCACCAGGCCTTTCTCATCCTGCTGGTTACGTTTGTCATCTTTGACGCGCTTTATATGGTCTCAAACAGGCTCCTCGCGCTTGGTTTGCGAAGTTTAGTTCCTCCTTGATTCGTCTCGGCTTTGTTGGTTCCAACTATGATTCTGCCATGTTCATTCGTAAAACTGTTGTAGGGCATATTGTGGTCCTTCTATATGTTAATGATATGATTGTGACTGGTACTGATGAAGATGGCACTGCAGACCTTAAACAACAACTTCATTCTCTTTTTGAAATGAAAGATCTTGGCTATTTACGGTATTTTTTGGGTATTGAAGTTGCCTATTCTCCTGAAGGTTATATTTTGTCTCAGTCAAAGTACATCTTTGAAGTGATCAGTCGCGCAGGATTGACAGATGATAAGATTATCGACTCTCCCATTGAACTCAATCATCGCCTTGGCCCTACAAATGGTGACTTGTTGTCAGAAGTTACCCGATACAGAGAGGTCGTTGGGTCCCTGGTTTACTTGACGGTCACCCGTCCTGATATTACCTATGCTGTTCATGTGGTTAGTCAGTTTGCTTCCGCCCCTCGTACCACTCATTGGACAGTCGTTCTCTACATCTTACGTTACTTACGTGACATTGTGCATCATGGCTTACTTTTGTCCTCCACCTCTGATTTGGTTCTCACTGGTTATTCTGATGCTGACTGGGCTGGTGATCCGACAGATCGAAAATCGACTATTGGGTATTGTATCTTCCTTGGCAATTCTTTGGTGGCTTGGAAGAGTAAGAAACAATCCGTTGTCTCTCGCTCTTCTGCCGAGGCAGAATATCGGGCTATGGCATCCACTGCTGCTGAGTTAATTTGGTTTCGCCGCTTACTTGAAGAACTTGGCTTTCCTCAACTGTCTGTTATCCCTATGTTTTGTGATAATCAAAGTGCCATTCAGATTGCCAAGAATCTTGTTTTTCATGAGCGTACGAAGCACATTGAGATTGATTGTCATTTTGTGCGGCATCACTACTTACAAGGCTCTCTCACCTTGCCCCATGTTTCCTCCACATCTCAACTTGTTGATGTCTTCACCAAATCGCATACAGCTCCTCGTTTTCATCATCTCATCAGCAAACTTATGGTCCTTGAACCTTCATAAGTTTGAGGGGGGGTGTTAATGTAAATATGTATATGTAAAAGGGCATACTTGTCTTTTTTGGTTTGTCCAAGGGTATAATTGTAATTTCCCCTTTCTCTCTTCCTTTCGAATAGGGTTTCTGATGAACCCGTCGGCTGACTTGTATTTTTGAGATTCTGAGTTGCATAAGGAAAACTCTCTGAAATCAGAGAGATTTACAAGCAAGACATACAAGATTCTAGTAAAATACATAAAAATGATTTCCCACCCAAGCGGGGAAAGTAGCCAGTGGGAGTGTCACTCAAAGTCCTGGGGAGGAGCACAACATGGGCACCCCATCTGTGCTCTGCAGTGAAATGTTGGATTTTATGCATACACTTATTTATATGTGTGGTTTTGTGTTGTCATCATAGAATAATTAAGAAGGATAAGTACCAGTGATATCCAGCCACAGGAGCAAATTTTGGATTAGGACCAACTCTAACAAATTCCCCATTTAAGCACTCCTGTTCAGCAGAAGAATTTATATGACTTAGCCATACAAATATAAATGTTTCAACTTAAAGTTATTAATCATAACTCTAAACCGAAACCAACAAGCTCAAAGGCAATTTTTTTTAAGTATGACCGGAATTCTTATATTGCTCAATGGCAATATAAATGTTTCAAAACAGTTATTTTGAGGGTGATGGTACAATTCTTACAACAAAAGATGTCTGCAATATGATTCCAATCTCTAGCCTTTGGAGCTAGAATCCAACAATCATTAGGTAAACAATCTATGGTAGTTAAGTATTAGTTTGCATCCCTAGACAATTAACTTGCATGATTCCAGAACTGTGGGCATGACATTCTTACTTGGGACAACTTATGTCAATGCCTCCATCGACTCCTCTCAGAGATATAGCAAATGTTTTAAGTCATAACACTAAAATTTACTAATACGGACATATTAGTTGCAAAATGTAGATAGTCAAAATCGATCAGTCCATAAATATTCATCCCATATATGCAGCAAGATAAACTCCAAATCTTCATTATTATTTTCTTATTGTTATATGTTGAAGATCAGATATAGAAAAATCTTACATGACTCTCGCAATAAAAAGTCTTACAAAACTAGAATTATTATGGAAGGAGGTCTCACATAATAGTTTTAGTTAAAATGTGTTTTAGTTATGTTAGTCTTTTATTTATGTTCAGTTGTTTAATTATGTTAGGACTTATCTTTAAATGTTAGACTTTGGGTGTAATTGGGACAATGGTAGTTTAATTGTAATTGGATTTTACTTTTGTTTTCTCTATTATAAATAGAGGGTCATATACTCAAACTACATCACGTGAAGTTTTTTCTCTTTTCCATAAATTCAACAGGGTATCAGAGTAGGTTTTGTGAGTTGACCTGGTCAACCCACAAAGATAATGTGATTATTTTTTTAATCCATCAAATTCATTGACTTGTTGTAATTTGAATACATGAGCCTATATTTATAATAGAGGAAACAGGTAGAATCCAATTATAATTAAACTATCCTTGTCCCAGTTACAATCCAAGTTAAACACTAAAAGATAAGTCCTAAAATAATTGAACAACTGAATATAGATAGAAGACTAACATAGGTAAAACACTTTAACTGAGACTCTTATACGAGACCTCCTCGAGTGAGACTCCTGTAAGACTCCACCAACTTTAAAAAACTTCTTACTGTGAGAATCACGTAAGACTCTTCCATATTGCTCTTCAACAAAAACCAAACAAACATTGTTTCAAAGAAAAGAGAAATTATGAACTTAGAAAACCTTTGAAAGTCATCCAAGCTCATCCGCAACTACTCTTAAAATCATAACTACGAAAAATTAAATCAAATTAACAAAAAAAATGGAGAACTGAGAAAATAAAATACAGCAGCTAACCCAGCCGCTAGTGTACAACAGGAGGCTTCAGAAGTATAATTCACAAACTGCGCTCAAATATTCCAAATCTCATTCACTTCGTAATCCATATACACCAGAAGATCAAACCAAACACGGAAGTGAAGTCGGTGTGTTTTCTTATCGGTAGAGTCCCTTTAACGGGGAGATTCTTGCAAGGAGGCGTCTCTTCCTTTACCGGAGTAAAATTCCCAGACAAGTAATGGTGAGGCTTAGAGGAATCGTACGTGGCCCTCACAATCAACTTCTCCAACAAATCCACAAACTTGGAAGCCAATCCCTTGCTCGGCTTAGGATTCACTGAAATCACATCACCTCCCCTGCTCTTGCCATTAACGATCACTTCCTCTTTCTCCATCGTCCCTCCGTCCGCCAATGGAATCTGCTACTGTCGCCTCGTTAATGGCCACAGGGACGACTGAGTAGGGACAAGGACAATGCGCCACTCCAGTCGGGATGATCGGGCTGTAGCACGGAGGACGGCAAGTGCGCCGTATCAAATTTTGTCAACGGGATAAAACTAGAAATCTCAACGGACAGACGAGAATGCCATTGGATGAAGCACGAAGAAACAAACAAAAAATGGCATCAGAACCAGAAGTGGACCAAGTGGCCACAGAAGCTACCACGTTTCACCACAGACAATCCAATGAAATGACAAAAGGAACCCTCAAGAGACCGGGTGTCAAGCTTCTGAATCAAATCCGGCACGAAGTCACGGTTGGTCAAGTCCTACAAGGAAAATCAGGCCTGACGAGTTGTCTGATTTACTGAAGAGAGAGATTATCAAAAGAAAACATTCCATTGAATCGACTCTTCTTCATGGCTTTTTGAGATTTCTCGGCCACGTTTGAATTTAGATAGACCAGTACAAATTCACAAAGAGTCCGTCAGGACAAGTACATGTACGTGGATTGCACGCAATCGCAATATTTCAATCGTGACGCCGATCTCTCAAACGGAAAAATCATAGCTGATGAATGACATTAGTGCCGCACCGCTCTTGCTGCTTAGTGGCGAGCTCATTCAACTGTTCATAGCAACCGACCGAAGGAGCGAAAGTTCCAGCAGTTCGTCTGCGCAACTTCGGACATTAGCCAACTTTGATTACATCAACACAAAAACGACTTTTCTTCCGAGTGTTGGTTACCTGCCGGAACTCTTTTTGTTGGCAATTTGGTGATCTGAGTTTCTGTGATGCGGGACGTGTCCTTCTTCTTCCATAAGGACGACCGGTCTTTGCTGACCTCTCCCGGCAAGAGCTCCTGCTAAATATTGCCAAACTGACATGACGTCTGACAACAAGCTCACCCTCTAACGTGGCTTTCATAGATGTATCTCTTGGGTTGATCTTTGTTTCTCAGTCACTTGTCCTGAGATTTTCTATCACCGCCACCCCACAAACTGTTATGCTTTGTCTCCATTTGCTTCTTCATTGCTTTAGCAGATTTTTTAACCATTGCCAGCTGAATAAGGTTGTTCTTAATTCGAGCAAGGGTCTTTGTGCTCTTTGTCTAATCAAGAGTAGGGTCTGAACGAAACTTCCTCCATGCATCATTAGTAGATTGCCGCCTATCCTCAGAAAAAGTATCAGTACCAATGATTTGTTTAAAGATGTTGATCTATCCAAGTTTACCTCGGTTCCATCTTTGAGTGGAGCTCTAGCTCCTTGAATTCAAACGAGCTACCTTTACCCTCCTCAAATCTGGAACTATATATGGAGGACGAGGCCGGCTTGCACTTGCAACTGCTTAATGAAATGACCACTCTTGTCCTCGAAGTTCTGTACCTCGATGACTACTCCAACCTAATGCTTTTTAGCAACTTATAGCCATCGCAAGATCTGCTATTGCTCCTTCTCTCGTAGTGGAGGAACTCTACCAAATTTAAAGCCCCTTCAGAAGAAGACTTATGATCCAGTCGACTCTCCTTTTCCTTTTAACGTTGATAAGTCGAGTCAACTCGATTGTGGTATTTCTGTTGAAAAACCCATCCAATGTATATGGAATGCTACAAAAAGTTTGAGATTCAAAATCGAGCAAAGGTTGCCCATTGATCATCACGCTCTAATACCACATGTTGGAAAATAAAATAAACATAGATTAGGGAGAAAGAAATTTTCCAATATTCGAATGCACCTATGCTTTAAAAAATATTTATATGGTACAACCACCAGACTTTGTTGACTCACAACATCATCCTATGTCTGCAAACTTTCAGATAACCCAAAAGACCGGTCTTTGATACCATGTCAAATGTTTATCTAATACAACTTAAAAAACCGGTCTGTTAGATACAGAAAACATAACACTTAACCAAAATGGACGGAACCACTCTGACATACACAACTAAGATGGTAGGTTGAATCAAAGATGAGATAGCCGAGAAACCAAACATCTTTCCTTTTGCTCTACTTCTACACTGACTCTAGTCTTTATGATTTGTTTCTTGCTTTCCCATGTAATCAAGTTCCTTGCACCAAGGTTCTCCTAATTGTGTTTTTGAGATAAACAACATCTTTCATATGATATATCCACTTAGATATCCAATTCGTCTGTGGTTCATTGTCTTGTTTTCAGCCAAATTCAAGGCCACATCTGATAGATGGGTCAACGTATCTTCATGTGGAGATGACATGCTTCAGTTTCGTAGATGCCTTGCTGCGTCCTTCTTCTTGAATGCAGCATTGAAGCAGCCTGATGGATCATACAGGTTTGAAACTTCAGAAAGATGGATTACCTTTCTTCCTTTTTGAAGTTCTCATCATGATAATGATCACAATCTTTTTTTTCTTTTCCTTTTTCTATTGTTGGTAGGGAATCTTTATGTTTCTCAAAAAAAAATAAAAAAATGGATGTACATGCATCATAATACATTGGCATGCATAAAAGCATGGCTCAATTCCTTCTAACATTGAACAAATGATCATCAAATAGAAAATATTCTTACATAATATACCAAGGAGAGAACTTAAAACATTCTCTTACATGACATAGTAAGAAGAGGCAATTTAAAAAAAAAACATAGAAAAAAAAAGAATTTAATGATAGATGTTGGAGGGTAAAGAAAAGTCCACAACTGCTATAGTTTGTGTATGTTCTGCATGTTTGAGGCTAGTTGTCTGAGAGTGAGAGTTGTTGTCTATGGGAGAATTGTCACTCATTGATATGATCTTGAAAAGATCCTATGTTTATTAGTTAGAAAGAAGCCTCCTATCTTCGGTTAGTCATTTTGAGATGAGTCAACACCACTTAACATGGTATTGAAGCCAACTCAAGCAATTGTTTGTGTTCATTGTGGCTTTTGTTATTGTTCTCAATGGTGTATGTGTATGTTCTCAATGTCCTGATTTGGGTTGTTAGTTTCGCTTTGGATGAAAGGGGAAGTATTGACAAGAGAAAAGAATTTAATAATAGATGAGATGGGTAAAAGAAAGTCCAATCTTTAGTTGTAAATGTCTCAAACTAGTTGTTTCAGAGTGAAGAGTTATAGAAAAAAAAAGAGACGAATTGATGTTAACTGGACCGCTTGATGTGGCAACTCGCATATCTTATCCAATATTTTTATTCCCAGCTGCTCTTGTGTGCTTATAGTACAAATGCAGCACTACATATTTTCACAGTATTTTCCTCACCTGTTGTAAAAGGGCAGAGGAAGCTTGTTTTTAATGGTACCTTAGAGGAGAAATGCAACAGGAATCAGCAATTGCTTCGGCTATTTTCTGCATGAAAAACAATTAATTCAAGAGATGAATCCAAAGGGAAAGCACAATCATGAGAAAGGGGAGGTGTGCCAAATGCTGCCACATTTGGGGGGGGTGTTAGAGTTTCCTTGAACTTCAAGCATCCCATCTATGGAAGATTTTATGATCATGTAACAATGCATGAATGTAGCTATCATGGAATCAAAGATGCTAAGAGATGCTGGACAACAAGAGACCCTCCAGTGTTTTCTCCAAAATGGTAAAAATTTAATGAGGACAAGTTAAAATATTCATTCATAAGTTGGGGCAAAGTTTGCCGAAAGGTGGGTTGGGTATTTGTCCCTATACAGCTTGTGAGCAGTTTTTATTTTTATTTTTTATATTGCTATGGAGATTGATGCCAAGACACATGCATTGTAGAGAAAGGTGATTTACTGCTAGTATTCTTATGTGGGGCCTTTATGGCTGCCTCCTGATTCTAATTTTTGCCATTACTTGTATCTTTGGAAGGGTATTTACCGTTTGAAAGGGAAAATTGTAAGCAGCCTTCAAATTGGAAATTTCACTTGTCATCAAGAATACTGTTGTTACATAACTGAGTAAATGAAATACTTGCATCATCATCATCATCATCTTTATATTATTCTCTTTTTCCTTCTTCTGCTTCTTTAAAGTGTATGATACCAGGATCGGTGATGCTAAGTGTCACTCTTGTTGATGCTTTCTTATTTTATTACCCACTGCCTTGTAGAAGTTGAACTGCGATACATTTAGGTAATTGCTTTTGATAATTTTCCAGGTCTTCACTAATAGTGGAAGGTAGTTCATCAGTAACCACTAGCTACAGTATCAAGGAGCCATATATTGAAAGAGGCCTACCGAGAAGGTACATGGGATGGGTTTCACTCACTAATGCCTTTGTTTTTTGGATGCTTACTCTTCCTCATGCACCAAACTAGTTTGCTCTAGTTTTTGCCTCTCTATTGTAGCTTCTTTCTTTTCTCATCTCTTTATTGCTTTTTTCTGCATGTCCTGTATCAAATTTCTCTTTCTCAGTGGGTTTTCTTTCTTGAAATAGCCAAAAAGGAAAAAGAGAGGTTCCAGTTCTGCATTAGTTTGTTCTTCCTCTGGAACACAACCAGGTGAGAAGTCGGAGAAGATAAAACTTTAAACAGATCATGAATATGACAGGCAAAAGAGTTTCACGACCATGCTAATAAAAATATAATCAAGGTTTGAAACATGATGTAAAAGAGAAAAGAGGAGTGGCAGAAATGGAAAAAAAGGATAGGAATACTACTGAATCAAAATAAAATATAGCAGCATTAGTTTGAACCACAAGTAGTGATAATAGGAAATAAAGCAGCACTATAGTCTCATTAGTAGTCTTCATAGTTGAAAAAGTATTAAAAGATAATTATCCTGATTTTTCAAAAAAAAAAAAAATCTTGTAAACCATGTTATATAAAAGAACCAAAGAATTCAGTATAAAGGATTTTGATCGAATTCCACCTTTTTGAGGAAAGACGATTTTATTGAAAAACACATATTACAAAAACTCAAGAGAGCAAACCCCTAACAATTAGAGATTAGAAGGAAACTCCTTACTTAACAAGAGCATTAGTGGATCTTAGAATGTAAGACCATGTACAATCAAAGCAGGAGATAATATTTATAATCTAAAAAATACATCCTAATGGTGCCCTAGGGGGACTGGTAGAAGAATGAGTACACCGATCAATCACCACGGTAGAGTCTCCTTCAATGTGGAGAGGATCGCTCGTTTTATTTCTTGGTGTTGAGTCTCTCTCACTTCCACCCCTTGTGTGGCCATCAAAGCTCTATTTCATTCATTCTGATCATAAGAAATCTCCTTCAACCAATCTATCTTCATCACTCCAAAGGTTTTATACACTTAAAAAACTCCACTCCTCCCAACTTGCTTTGTTGTTATTGTCCTTTGTCAGTATTGTGATTATACTACTTTTTTACGAACTCAACAAACCTTAATGACACTTTTCCTTTAAGCTATGATTCCTTACAAATCCATTTGCATCTGGCCAAAGTCATACATTCTTTGTCATGGCTAGAGTAAAAAAACGTCAAAGAAGCTTGACCACCTACGTATAGAATAACAAAGCTGGAACAAATCATGACCAAAAAGAGGTGGGCTAAGACAAATTTTGAGTTGCTAATCTATATTATTAAGAGAGAAAAACACTTGAAAGTTAGGTGTGTCATATTTAATCTTTTGTCACTTGAAATGGGCACAACAGTAATACGAATTATAATACAGTGGAAGGCAAAGGTAGATGATACGAATAAATACTAAAAAGACTTGTATTTGATGGTCGATCCTTTGTTCCTTCTTCTACATCATAATCCAGCTCGCCAGTCTCCGTTAACGAATGGATGTTCCACGCCATCATTTTTATCTTGATCCTCAACTCCTTTCTCTCTCAACACTATGAGAAAATGGCGAGCATCACCATTACGCGGCTCATCCACAACTCATTCATTATTCCACTTCTACTCAAGCTCTACACAAGTCATTAAAGCAGCACTAACACTTTCTCAATCCCAGGAGCATCACAGAAAGAAATTCCTTCTTCAATGACGACCTATCTGTGAGATGCAAGGGAGGGGACACGTCTCTCACCAAATGGCTGGTCCGAATAAAGGTCTTCCATCGGTGAGCCACCCCATCGGCTGAGTGAATCAGTGAATGCTTCACCAATAGGACGGGTTTGGGCCTTTACGCAAGCAGCTACTCGACGTCAATTGTTTTCCCACAAGAGAGTGAGACATTGGGAAGGTAGAAACGGGTGTCGGGGTAATAGCGTGGTTCAACTAAACCTCACCCACAAAAGTAAAGCGTTCGTACAAACAAGAGAGAAAGACGAAGGTGAGTAATAGATGGCTCCGATCTGAAATCTTAAATGACACCTGCTGCTCCTCCGCAGCATTGCTGACAGATACAGAATAAATGAATAAACCAAAAAGGGAAAGACAGAAAAAAGCGATTCGTTCGGGGCATTGACGTAAGATGCGCACCCACCCACCAACACCCATACCATAAGCAGGAAGAGCGCTCTCGCTTTACAACAAACCCAACTGCTTCCCCAGTCGCCATCCACTCCTTCCACCCTGCAACGCCCCACCACCACCCAGTCTCGAGCTTTTTTCCTTGTTAAAAGCATCCTTTCGGGGGTGGAAGGATGTGCCATCTTTGATTCTTTAGTGAGGCATGGGCACATCATTCAATTGCGTTTAATTATAAAGCTTGCCCATCTCAAAATGATATGATATGCGATCGCCACGGGATTCGCACCCAAATCCAACTCAATTTATAAGAAGTTATCCATGTGCTTTATAAAGTGGAGCATTGCCTTTTAATGAAGCCAACCAGTCTGATTAAATACCAACCTTTCCGCCTGGCCTCCAATTAACCCAGATGTTGGGACCATAAGAGGTACGAGACTCACGGCCTCATCCTCTTCGGTGAAGCACGACGCACAGAGCGGCCTCCGGGCTACCCAGACATTTAGATAAGAAGGGATTGTGACATAGGCAGGCCTAAGCAAACACCACAAGCAAGAAAACAGTCATGATGATTATAAATAGTCGGGGATAATAAAAGAAAATTATCAACTCCTAATTTCTTATCTCATTTGTTACATCAAAGAAGGAAATCCATCGCCTGCTCACCCTCCCCCCCTCTAAATGTATCAAAAGCAGGCATTAATAATTCAAACCCAATAAGGGACACGTCAGTAACATGTCAACGCACAAAATTAATCGACATCCCCTTCCATGTACCATACCAGAAAGACAATTCTCAGTAATCATGTCCATCCCCCCTGACTTCCCCCCTGACTTCTTCCAAACAACTCAGCAAGTTACCCATCTACCACCGAAACATTAAAGAAAATGGCAGAAAACAGGCTAAACTAACAATCAAAGGTGAGCTTCTGTTTCATATCCGTGAAGCTAAAGCTCTCTCAGAAGAACAGAAAACATGGTAACAAGCAGAGTAGAACTTAACCGATATGCTTGGAGAATTCAACCTGACATGGGTTCAATCAGGTCTTTCTCCCTTCATTCACTTCTTCTCGTGTAAAAACAAATTTTTGAAAATGAATTCCTGACTTTTGAGGATTTGTTTCCCCCCTTTGACCCTTTCTTTACTATTTGCTGTTTCTCACACCCCCTCCGCCCACCACTGCCCCTTGTTTTTTTACCTTTTCCTCCGCCTCCCAACAAAAAAATAATATCAAATATTATTTACTAAAAACCCTTTTAACTACTACTGCGTAAGCTAGCTTAGTTAAATGAATTGAATTTTTCACTAAGCCACCAATTGATCGAGCTGCATCTGCTCCAACCATGCGCCCAACACCGTGTGATCAATGCTGTCCATCTGAGTCGAGTTTGAATTTGAGCCTTCACCCGCAGACGCCATTGTTGCATGTGCTGCAGACGTCTTATCCTTCATCTCTGGTGGAGATTCCTTCACCAATGATTGCACCCAAGAAAGGTCTGGCTCTTCACCGTTGGCATCCAACTCAAAAGATGACGACCGCCGGAACCTACCAAGCTCTTCTCCGTTTGCACCCCAATCCAATTTCCCGCCAGGCGATCCCCACTTCGACCACGAGTTATTGGTATTCACAGGAGACCCGACGACATTGGCTGATCCCATGCTGAGATCACGGGAGCTCAAGCTTCGGAGCTGCTGCTGCTGCTGCTGCTGCTTCTCCCGCTGGGCGAACGCAGCCACTCGAGAATTTATGGGAGAGATAGGCTCCACACTCCGAGGAGACATCCTACCAGGCGAAGGTATCCCAAATGAACCTTGCAGAAAGGAGTGCTGATCAACAGTCTTAGGTGAGAACACGTTTGTGTTGATTGGAGACAACACGCTCTGCTGTTGCTGGAATTGGTTGAGAACGGTAGATTTGTGGGACGGAGAGAAGACCGGCCCCGCCTGATCAGAGTAACGAGGTGAAGAGATTTCCGCGCTGAAAAGTTCGTCCAGATTTGATGGTGTCAACGTCTTGGATCTGACCGGCCGATTTGTCGCCACGGAATTGAGCCGCGACTGGGAAGAAAAGCAAGAAAAATCGTTCAGAGCATCGTAATCAGGCATCATAGACAAGTCTTCGGCTGGGATGTCTCTCGCACTTATCGACGACCTGAGGCGGCTAGACTGGAGATTGCTCCCAGGAAGATGTAAAGTGGGAACATTTGGTTGCGGCCAAGCCAAGGAAGAATGTGACATCCCATTGGCGGAAGGAGACATCGGCGAAGTGAACGGGGATGGAGACATAAGAGAAACAGCGGAAGGAGAGCCCGGTAGGAGGCTCATAGCAGCAGCCATCTCCATAGCGGCAGAAGCTGATGACCGCGGGGAGGGAACAGCAGACCCGGTAGACACGTAGAGCGGACGTAGCTCCTCAGATGTGTGAGCAAAGAAACAAACCCGACGCATGCAACTCGTACCATCCTTGCACAGGCGTGTCCTGTATTGCGCTGGATGAAGCCAGCACTCAAACACACCATGTGCATACTCACAGAGATCTCCACGCCGGCAGGCGCCCTTCCTAAAATCAGGGCAAGGGACGCAGCTGTAGTGGAACTTGCGTGGGTCCCGACGACGGGCATTCTCCCCTGGATGGACAAATGGGCACTCGGTCCAGTCATGAGAATAAGCACGAGAACATGGACGAACCTTGAAGGAGAACATCCGAAACTCATCCGTTGCGTAGATACTGTTTTTTATGTCAGGCAGTGAAGGATCGATAGGGTATTCCTTCTTCTCAGAAGCAGACGACGGTGGGATCTCATTAAATTTCGCCAACGTTGGAGACAACGTTGACCCAGACGCCGAAAACGGAGAACCATTGTCGGGAGAAGAAGACAGTGGAGGCGAATTGGAATTGGAGTTAGACGAATTGGTGGAAACGCGGACGTTGGAAGGAATCGAACTGGGACTAGAATCAGAGTCAAGTGCAAGAAGCTCTTCAAGAACCGCTTTAAGATTAGGTAGCTTCGGGGGTACCACAATCACATCCGAGGGTCGCCGTCCGTTGGCATCAGGCAGGCTAGGGTCTGCCCCGGCAGCAAGCAGCAATCTCACGGCATCAACGGCATGCACCGATCCGCCAGATGCAGCACAGTGAAGAGCTGTGCTCTTGTCTGGCCCACAACAGCGGTTGACGTCAGCGGCCGAGAGAACGAGGACGACTTTAAGGACGTCCAGGCTCCCATAGGTGGCCGCGACCATCAGCGGAGTCCGATGCTCAAGTACCATTTGGTTGGACCCCTTCATACGGCCATACCAAAAATCGATCTCGTCGATTGAATTCGGATCTCGGTCTATGGAGCGTTTGAAGGAGTTGAGATCATTGTTCGCCGCAAGTTCGAGAAGACTGGAGAAGGAATCTTCCGTTTCGACTGTCAAGTGATTCATATCTCTGATTTTACTTTCTGTTTCTTCAGATGGAAGAGAAGGCTGAGACGACGAGGACTTTAGGTGCTCCGGACCACCGCACATACTTTGAACCCTTGGAAATCCACCTGAAAAGTACGCAAAACATTAGTATCGGCTGCGGGAATTCCATATACACGACTTCTGAAGGAGACAAACCGAGACGGGGAAAAAAGAAGCAAAATAAGCAATAGACTCTCGTGAATAGATTCGTACATACGCAAAGACTGTCCCCAAAAGACATTACACAACGGGAGGAATGATCTTAAGAAAACAAGAGACGTCCAGCGCGGCACCCAAATAAGTAGGGTTTTCCTTCCGTTGGGTCTAACCAAGATCTCCACGCGTCGGACACAAATAAGATTATCGGGGTAGGGGGAAATGTAGAGAAGATAAGGTGCCAAGAACAAAGACAAGAAACTAGGGACAAAGGTCGAATCAATATAGAGATCAATCCATCATTGAAAGGTATTATCGAGCAGGTAAATGCAACATTGACTTACCGCTCCAAAAACAGAACCATTATTCGGTGTAATAAAGGAAATCAATTACCTGAAGATCATCGAAGCACAAATCTGACAACAGCTAAGTGAGAATCCAAAGAGAAACATAACCAAGGGATGGCAAAATTACGATTAATACCATGGATAGATTTTGTTCTAAAACTGACAAATGAGCATTTTCACATACTTCGATAACAGAACAGTACAGGGCACAAGAACTATTATATTCAGATTTTTGAAAAAAAAAACTAAAACTAACTCCAAAAAGAAACAGCTAGAAGCAATTTTGAACACAAAAAAAAAAATGAAAAGGAAAAGAAAACTACCATCTCGACCGATGTAAGAGAAACATCAACCAACCATTTCGACGTCAATATTTGAAGTCCAGTAGCAGCTCACAATAGGAACATTGGGTTTAAAGTGGAGCATTCAGTAATGGATAGTGTCGACTAAAGCCGCGCAAAGCGCCCAAATCTTGGAGAATCCGCATCTACGAATAACTTTAATCTTTGAACAGATGTAAGACATTCACAAAAGCGAGTGAACAAACGTACTCACCGATTTCCAGAAGCCTCCAAAAAGTCAGCTAAAACAAGATGAGGAACGCCATTAAAATGCACAGATCTGCATAAATAGAGCTGGAAAATGCTACAGATCAGAACGATCAAAACTGCACCAAGCCCGGAGAAGAGAAAAGACTGCCAGAACAAAACGATCGTATGAGAAAAAACACGAAGAAGCCGGGAACCAAAAACAGACGGTCGCCATTCAGGGTCCCAGAGGGAAGGAAACAAGAAGAAGAAGAAGAAGTAGAAGAAGAAGAAAGGTTGGTGGCAATACTCCTTGATCGGAAAAACTCCCCCTCCTCGCTCTCTTCCTTAACGTCTCCAAATTAAAATGAAATGCAACGCCCCAAAATGAACGATGAATTTCGAGTAAGTTAAAATACCACGGTCGGGACCCGAATGAAATGCTATGGAAATTCGCCCTAAATTCACTCCAAATGCACCCCATATTCGCGAATTCAAAAGCAAAGTAAGGAGACCGGCTGGGGCGGTTAAAAGACGAGCTCGAGCCCGAGCTCGACCCTGACTGAGGCCATTCAGCTGGATTTAAACCCGGGGTGGCGTCCGCGAATCATGTCTCGATAACGTACTATCGGATTCCAGGCAGCAGTCAAATTCAGTTAATTGTGGAGTCAAATCGCGGGAAAAGGCGTGGAGCACCAACGCCAAATAAAGCTAAAAAATATTGAAGAAAAACGAAAAGGAAACATTATAGCCGCCCACCTTGACTTTCGAAAATGAAAATAAACACAAATATTAATTATTATTATATCACTTCTTCAAATTTCCGAGGGTAAAAGAGGACTTAAAATGACCGTCAAGATTCTAACACGTGTCACCCCGCAGCGGAACCTAAAATTACGATATGACATCTAACATGTTTCACCTCCTTCGGAGAGTACTATAAGACTATGTTACCCACTCCGACACATGAAAGGCATGGAGTGGGGCTAGCCTTTATCAGAGGACCTCAGGCTTGTCAGATATCCAGTGCCAGGTGGACGGTGGGATTCTCGCCCAATCTGACAAATAAAAGCCGCAGAATCATTCGGGACCCACGACCGGAAATCGCGTGCGAGGGTAATTCCGACATTTTATCGTTCACATTTTTTAAGTAATTAATTAAAAAATGGATTAAAATCTTTAGGCTTCCAGGAGTCTAGAAGCATAATCAAAGGCACTGAAATAGGCACTCGGCTCGGGTCTTGCTTACGTAATTTTTGAATAAATATATTAGGGATATTTATTTACTTGGATTGGACCTTCCCAATTAAAATTTTAAATTTCAAATTTTTATAATCTAGTCAAGGGCCAAAAAATTATATATTTTTTTAAATATGTATTTATTAATTAATATTATAATACTTTCAATACAAGATAAAATTTATGGTAATTTTATTTTACTAATTATTTTCCCGTATAAACAAAATGGATGTTATTTTCTTTAGTGATTTTAAAAAAAAAAATGCCAATAAAGACATTTATGGAAAAACAATAAAAAGAAATAATTACAAGTTTAAGGGAAAAAAACGCCTCTCGTCAATGTACTCGATCACTTATCATATCCCAATCCTTTTCATTAATGACCAAAACCATCACTATCAAATTTTAACAAGGATAGATATCAAATCTAGGAATTGATCCAACCTGACAGAATCTAATGATTCCTGGGCCCACAGTGAGGGGAAAAAAGCGGAATTAACAAAAAAAGTAGGAAAAAAAGGGGTATCGAATAAAAAATTAAATAAAAACTCTCTCCTTCCCTTTTTTTTATTCCAAAGTCACCGCGACAAATTTCACCCTTTTGCCCCCCTACCCCTTCTTTTTCCCTAAAGCAAAATCTTTTTCTCCTCCGATTCTTTCAGATTAAAAAACAACCAAACGAGTCGTCTCGGTTTTCCGACACGTCTCGCTCGTGTCCATATTCGCGGCTCGCCACACGGGCGTTTTTCTCGAGGTGGGGCCAGTCGTTATGGATCGTGAACACGTTGAAGCGCGACCACTCCGATTCAACGACCTCCGAATCTGGATAAGTGCGGGCCCGCGCGATCGTATCTGGCTGTCATTTGGCTACGGCGACGAGGTGCACCCGCCACCGCCCGGATTGGTACCCCGGCCCGGGAACCGCCCAGCTGCCCAAAAGTGCCTAGATCTTTCCTTTTTCTATCCTTTCCACGAGGGGACCACACTGACGTTTTCCAGTCGCGTCATCCCATTCATCAATCGGGTGGGGACAGGAGCAGAGGGACTGATTTGTTGTTTGCCTACTCTCGTGCCCATCTTCGTCCTTCTTTCTGCTAAATTTCAAAAAGGGCCCTGGAGGAGCCCTCAAGACTCTAACGAATTTAACCTAATTCTTCCTGACCCTTTTGTTTTTGTTTATCTCGATATGCACCGCACCGAACACGGACGGAACAGGTATTTTTCCTTCTTTCCCGATCCTAAATGCTTTTCTGTTCCTGTTTTTCTTTGTTAATGGCGGGATAGGAAAAACAAATTGGAGGACGGAGGTAGAGGGTGACGGTCTGAGAATAGCATTTTGGACATCTTCCTCTTTTATGTCTTTCGATGTGACTTTTGAAAATCATGGCAACCTTAATAAAAGGACACAACTACAAGGTGTTGATGCAGGTGAATGCGACGTTCCTTGATTCGGAGTTTTTCTGTTCGAGAGATTATTATATTGGTAACAGTGGGAACCAACGGAGTCAAATGAAGCAAAATTGTGGAAGATAATACGATTCTGCGGAAGATAAACTAATATAATTCTTCATCGGTGTTAACGGAAGCAAAAAAGTTTTAAAAAATGAATGTGGATAGAAAGGAACATTTCTGCGACACTTGGAAAGCTTCGTCATCTCTTCTGTCTTTGATTTGTTTTATAGGATTTAAAACTAAACAGAGTTCTTACCTAATCCTTGAAATTTAGTTTGTTGGATCTCACAGAGTTTGCATTACTGAAGAAGTTGGAGTCAGTTAACTACTTGTTCTTTGCGTTTTTTAGTGGGTATTCTGGGGGCGACTACGGAACTAGTGAAAGGTGTTTTTACAGCGACTACTCCAGAGCAGTTGGCTCTCTTCAGATTCGATTTTTCTGCTTTAAGCGTTCGGGGCACGGTAAAGGTGGGTAAAGTCTAATACGAATACGAGGAGATCGCAATTGAAAAACCTCTAGTTGCTGATTACCTCTGTCTCCATTCAGTTGAAAAACCACTCGTATTTGAAAAAAACTGGGAACCAATTTCAGTCAAATGCTGATCTGAAGAACCTCTGGCTAATTTTTCTACACCAAGTCATATCTATCAAATCAAGAAGATTAGCCCCATAAACCGTCCTTAAACGTGGATCGTTCTTAAATGTTTAGTTTTTTCAGGTAAAAAGAAAGGGATTGTGGTTCCATTTTCTGGGCCATATTACATGTGAGCCAAAAAGGGGTGGCATGGAACCGAGCTGGTTCACGAACAATTCAAGCTTGGTTCAGTCCCGGCTCGGTTCGGCTTGAACTATCCCGCTCTCAAATCCAATTCGAGATCTAGAGTTTGTTCGCTTAGTTACACGTGTCGAGCTCGATCGAGTCTTTGTTCGGTTCAGTTTGCAAGGTCGCGAATTGGCTTGGTAACATAAATGTCTTCGGGGGATCCTAATAAATTAAGTTATAGCTTCAAGTTCGGGATAGAATTTCCAAATTCCAAAGACTTCGGGACGGAAAAATCGCTACTCTTGTCTCTGGCCTCTTGCCTCTCCTTCAGTCTTCCTCTCTTGTCCACTCTCCTCTTATCCCGTCTTTTATAACAAGTCTATAGAGTCAAAAAACTCTTAGACTCTATCGTAGGATGCTCTATTTCAATAGTGTCATCACCATGTTCTTCACCACCATCAAACTACTTTTCGTTTTTACCTATTCCTCAACCTCTTCAATCAAATATTTTTGTGAAATATTTTTTCTTCTTTCTCTGTTTCATTTTTTTTACCTTGCTCCCTTGTGTTCTACAATGGAGATTTGTTTGAATGCACCCTTACCGATGGCTGTTGATTAGTTGTCGACCACCTTCTTTTTCCCTCTTCCATTCTATTTGCTTTTGTTATGTGATTTTGTTATAGTTTCATGTGATCTTGATATAGTTTATGTGATTTTGTTTTAGTTTCGGTCCCATCGGATAAGTTGGGTTTGAATAAAAATTAAGATTAATTTTTTATAATATTATTGCAATTTCTATTCTTAAATTGGGTTCGAACAAAATTAAGGTTAATTTTTTCTAATATTATTACTTGTTATAAAAATTTTACCAAGAGATGTTTTGACTAAAAGTATAACAAAATTGTCTTAGTTTTATATAATTATAACTTGTTAAGCAAAGTTCTAGACCACAAAAGAACCAATTTTACCATTTTAGCTCAGAAAGCTACAAACAAACTTTGAAAGATAAAAATAGGAATCAAATCATGCTTTTAGAAATTCAAATCATTTGATCTGGCCTTATTTGATAATTAACCAAAACCATTATGAAATAGTTGCTTGAATTGCTTACCTCTAACCATGTAGGTCTAAGGTGTAACAAGTCATGCATGTCAAATTTCATAATGTTGGCCCTTTGAACAAGCAGTTGCCATGTTGATTGAGCCTTTGGCTCAATGGCTACATGGGGAGTTTCTAGTGAGATTTTTAGTTCAAAAGTCACTAAAGTTTGAGGTGTGTGCTTGTCATTAAAATTAAAAAATAAAAATAAAAATAGAAAGATAGTAAATGGTTACTTATTCATTCAGACAAGGATGTGGTTATGCCCAACATGGGTTTGCAAAAGAGGTTTTGGAACTTTTTAATGAGATGAAAGAGGTAAAGGGTGGAGCCTGATGTTGTGACCTTCATCGGTGTTCTTTCATCCTGTAGTCATGTTGGGTTTGAAATGGAAGGTTGGTATTACTTTAATGCAATGGAAAGTGAGAATGACTTGAATAGAACAACAAAACGTTAGGCTTGCATGGTTAATCAGCTTGGTCGTGTCAGGCATATGGCAGATGCACAGAACATTAGTAACTAAGGATCCATTTCAATCAAAAACCATATTGTGGAGGACACTTCTTGGTGCTTGTTGGAAGCATGTGACTCTAGAAGTGGGAAAGCCAATAGGGGAAGTACTCATAAAAGCATAACCAAATGAACCTTCAAGCTATGCATTGCTTTCAAAACTTTATGCATCAACTTGTGTATGGGACATGGTGACGACTAAAGACCTGGTTGTAGTTGGATTGAAGTGCAGTTTGATTATGTATGTAAATATGTTAACATGTGTAAAAATAAACATGCAAAACACTCTTGGAGTTCAAAATAAATGTCTCAAGACCTAGATAGTTGGAACCTTTTTTCTTTTGATACCCAATCTTCTTCAAATTCGAGTTTGATGTTGTTTTTCTATCTTGCTGTTTTAAAGAGTAATAATTTGAGAAAAAATATCATCTTTTAAGTTGCCTTAAATGGTATGATAAAATATATGAAAGTTAAACTAATTGTTAAACTCCCAATTCAATCATAGCCATCAATCCATTGAGGAAATGGCGAGGCCTCTCTGAGCCTTTCATCCTCCTCGGGCTCTATCTAGACCATATACTACCAAAAAACATGTGTAATTAATAACATATTTTAGTATGTAAAAGATGTGTACAAAAAGACATTTTGTGTATAAAGTCATGTTTTTAAATAAGTCACATTGGCATAATAAGTTTAGACGAGTTTTTTTTTTTTTATCAAACAATAACAAGTTTTACTCTTTTGTATTTGTCATAGGTGGAGATTTTGCTAATGCAAATGGGGACTTAGCATATTGTTTTTTAGCACGAAAAGAAAAAGTTGAAGTTTATAGTATACTAGATTTATAGTTTTTGTTTAGGTAATTGTAAATTTGATACTGATATTTCATTTAAAATTTTGTGTTTGATTATTGAATAAAGTTTATATATAAGTGTTTATAAACAATTTTATGTAGGGTTTATGTATAGAGGTCATGCCTAATTTTAAATAAAATTTATAATTTTATGCATAGTATATTTGACATATATTTTATACAAAAATTTTAAATATAGGTTAGATCTCAAACTCGATTAAAATTCCTGGACTCGTGCTTGATTACAATTTAAGACTCCATGTTAGGCTCAGCTCAAACTCAACTTTGAAATATTTAAATTAATCCCAACTTGAAAATATGCAGGTTCGAACTCAGGTCGAATTCATACCATCCCTAAGTCACGCATGCCACTATGTAATAAAAAAACAGTCAGATCATTGATAATGTTAGCTGCTTCATTTTTGAATGGCGACGAAGTTGGATATATTTTTTTTTAAATAAGCTTTATTTGAACTGAAGTCTTAAAACTGTAAATAACATGTGGCTTTGATCTCTTCTCGTTGCTTTTCTGGTGGCCCTAATTGCAGAATAATCTGTGGAAAACCGCAACACTTGGATCCTCTCCGGCAAATTGTGGTTGACGCTTATTATGTCTCCCAGTTTGACGGTCTTCCAAATGAATGAAGGCCAAGGTTAGGCTCCTTGGGCTCCTGTCTCCGTATTTACTCTGGGCGGATGGTTCTTGTTGTGGGATCTCTCATTAGTCGTTTCCCTTCAGAGATGCCAGCGTTCTATGTCAATCAACAGAAAATCCGTGGAGTCCCTGGCATAAAATCTTGCTACTCCTTTCAGGTTAGAGCCCACGGATTAAGATCGGCACATTGCTTCCTGGCGACCAAGAACCTTGATACAACTGAGTGCACTTGGATAGGCTCAAAAGCAAGTGCACGTATATGATCCTCCGAACCAAAATTTGCCCATGAAGATCTCTTCTTACATAACAATTGTAGCATCCCTCTTCCTTTCGTACCCAGAACATTTATCTAATCAGTCTTGTCACAGGGTAGTGCCAATAAGCTCTCTATAGAGGAGCAGTCGATGCCCAGATGCCCAGCTAAATACTGATTCGTATCAGCATAAACAAGCATAGACATCCCTCCATCATATCCAGGACCAAGGTTCACTTTAGAATAAGGATGAACCTAAATCCTTCTCTTCACTCCCAGTTCCTCCAAATCATACAATGTCCAACTCAAATCAGGAACATACCCACTTTCTATCATCTCACATGTTAAGAAACTCAGCTTTCTATAGATTTTTTCTGTTTCAGGATGTGATACATCACCTGCCATGAATTGATGTACCTGATCTTTAACGACAAGCCAACTCAACCCAGGATCCTTTCGTAAGCTCATTTCCTTAATTTGTATTCTTAACCTTTCAACCTCATCCCACTTGCCAACAGCAGCATATACATTGGATATTAATATATAGTTTCCAACATTCATAGGTTCTAACTCCAGAAGTTTTTCAGAGGCCGTTTTTGCTAGCTCAATATCAGAATAAACTCGGCAGGCACCCAACAGAGCTCTCCATGTACAAGGATCCGGCTCTACAGGCATTGAATCAATAAATTTTTTGGCTTCACCAAGGTGACCTGCACGAGCTAGAAGATCAACCAGACAGGCATAATGAACAACCTCAGGGGTAATGCCATAATCCCGAGACATAGAATGGAAAAGCTCCCAGCCCTTCTCCACCATGCAAGAGTGGCTACATGCTGATAAAACTGAAACAAAAGTTACACCAGTAGGCCTGATACCCACTGATTGCATCTGGTAGAAGATGTAAAGTGCATCTTTCACATGACCATGCATACCATATCCTGCAATCATAGAATTCCATGTTATAATATCCTTTTTCTGTAGGTTTTGAAATATCTTTTCAGCGATTCGGATACTTCCACATTTTGAGTACATAACTATAAGAGCATTTTCCAAGGAGCTGTCTTGTTCCAGAGCAAGCTTCCTTCTTACTGTATAACCATGAAGAGTTCTTCCTAATAGTAGATTTGCCAAACTACCACAAGCAGAGAGAACGTTTACCATGGTGGCCAAGTTGGGTGTCATCCTTGATTGCATTTTGTGGAAGAGTGAGAAAGCTTCAGTAGGTTGACCATTCTGGACATAACTAGCAATTATGGAATTCCATGAAACCAAATCCTTATCAGGGAAACTTTCAAAAAGAAATCTACCTGTTGTTTCATCTCCGCAGTTCATGTACATTTCAGTCAGAGCAGTACAGAGAGAAGAATTCATATCAAGCCCATGTCTAATTGCATAACCATGGATTGATCTGCCAATATTAAGAAAACTTTCACCCATGCAACTAGCAAGTAGAGTGACCATAGTGAAAGAGTTGGGTCTGATACTAGAGTCTCTCATCCAATGATAGAGCTTCCAGGCTTCTGCTATTAGTTTTTCATGGATTAAAGCTGAAATCAAAGTGTTCCATGAGACTACATCCAACTTTACTGTCCGAGAGAAGACTTTCCGTGCCAATTCCACGCAATTTAAGTTGGCATATGCGCTCAAAAGTGCATTTTGAATTGAATCATTCATTTCCAGTCCATTCTTTATCATATAAGCATGTAGAGCTTTAGTTTTCTCCACACAAGAACATTGACCACATACTTGCAACGTTGTAGCAAAAGTCGCAATATCTCCTTTTATATCTTCTAGCTGCATTCTTGTAAACAAATTAAATGCCTTCTCATAATACCCACCAATTTTATAAGCAAAAATCATAGCATTCCATGATGCAATGTCTCGAATGTGCATATTTTTGAAAATTTTAACTGATGATTCCAAGTTGTCTCTCTTTGCATACATGTTGATTAAAGCATTTTCAATATAGATATCAGAAGAAAACCCACATTTAAAAGTGAATTGGTGAACTTGCTGACATAGCTGAGGAGATGCTAAATTGACACATGACTGGATAGTCATCAACATTGTCACTGAGCATGGCCTAACACCAAAAACAAGCATCTGCACAAAGAGGTCCAGGGCTTCAGAGAATTCTCCAGCATTATGGTAGCCTGAAATCATGGCATTCCAACTAACAACACTCTCAACTACCATTGAATCAAACACAAAACGTGAAAGCTGTGTGTTGAACCTAGCATAGAAGCCAATCAGTGAAGTACCCACATGAATATTAGAGTCAAAATGGCCATTTCTCAAACAATAACAGTGTATCTCTTGTCCTAACTTACACTCTACCAACTCAGTGCAAGCAGAAAGGAGACCCACCAATGTAACCGAGTTCAGTTTCACCTTGTTCTTCTTCATTTGGAAAGACAATGCTATAGCATCTTCGAACAAAGAATTTACAACATAGCCGCAAATCATTGCATTCCACGAAACAATATCCTTCTCACCCATTTCATCAAACAGACCGCTGGCATCTCCAACGAATCCACATTTGCAATAGAAATCAAGCAGCGCGGTTTTAATACGAATGTCATGAATTAAGCGCGTCTTCTGAATATTGAAATGAATTTTCTTCCCTTGCTCAATGGCTTCTAGTCTAGCACAGGCCTTGATAACGAGAGGCAGAGTAGAAGAGTCTGGCATAAAGCCTAAAGCTTCCATCTCCGTAAAGGATTTAAGAATTGCTCGGTCATTTTTCTGCTTCGTATGGAATTTAATGTCCGCATTCCAGTATTTTGCATCTTTGATTTTTACTTGTTGAGATAAGAGAGGGGCTTTTGGGAGGTCCATCCTTACAGAGCTTTTGAGACCATCGTGAGGTAAATGAGATCACGACCGCAATGTCAACCAACCGTTGCCTCTTGCCGTCGTAGAGAAAAAGAGTTAGCCAAGGTCTTAATCAGGCTCAGACTACAAAATATATGTTTACGCTACATTCCAGAAAAATGTGGACGTGCCGGAGTGGTTATCGGGCATGACTAGAAATCATGTGGGCTCTGCCCGCGCAGGTTCGAATCCTGCCGTCCACGCTCATTCACTTTGACTTCATTTTTATTATTACATTGAAAATCTCCTGATTTTCTTCACACATAAGGTGGACCATGAGGTATCCCCACCATTGTATAGGTTTCTATCATCTTCCTTCCACCCTTACTTGTAGTGATTTCAAAATTGGGTTAATGGTTTTGGTTGAATCTAGTTTAATTAGCAAGTTTGAACAGATTGGGCTTGCATTAATATGATATTATGTATGACAAACCACCTATATGGAAAAGCATGTTTCTTTCACACTAATAACATAGGAATAAAATTTTCATTTAAATAAATATAAAATAAATCATTGGAATAACGTTTATGGCCCGTATTAAATATTATTTAATAATAAACTTTTATAATGTTTTATAAATTTAATTAATAGAAGAAAAGAAGAAAAAAAACCACGGCCCTGGCCTCCAAGTATCCGACCCTGTTGGTTTGGAAGCTAAAATGAAAATATAATAGTAAAAAGTTAAATATTTGCGAATACGGTAAAATCTTACGAGCGGGCAGCAGTCCAGCGCACGATCGGTGGGAGAGAGAAAAATCCCTACGCCCACTGCTAGGCTACAACGTACAGAAAAAAAAGACCAGCCCCTTTCAAATCTCTCTCTCTGTCTGTCTCTCTCTCTTCTGACAAGACCGTCAGGATCCGGCCAGAATGCCCGCTTCGGCGGGAGGCAACCGACCGGAGGAGCTTATCGAGAGGCTCGCCTCCGTTGATAGTGGCGTCCGCCTGAAAGCGCTGCGAGAGCTTAAAAATCAGATCATCGGCAATCGAACCAAAAAGCTCTCCTACATAAAACTCGGAGCTGTCCCCAGAGTTGCTGCAATTGTTGGCGATGACGACTCCGACGCCTTTCTTCTTATCCAATCCGCCGCTGCTCTGGGCAGTTTTGCCTGTGGAGTTGATATTGGCGTTAAGACGGTTCTTAAGAGTGGTGCTTTCCCCCATCTAATGCGAATTCTCTCCAATCAGGATGAAAAGGTTAAGATCTCTCGCAAAGTCTCTATAACTATCACCTCTTTTACTCTTCAGACTCTTATAGAAGTATTTCGCTTTTGCGAATATTCGATGTATAATGGATAATTTTCACTCTTTTATGCCAAACTGAATATTTGGTGCCGGTGGGACCTTTGATTGGGACTTTATGTTGCATTTACGTAGAACTATGATCCGAAAGTTTGAGTTCAAGCAGAATTTCTCTCTTTTTATTAAGTACGAAGATGAAGTGGATGTTGAAAGGGCAGACCAGGTAAAACAGGTTGTGAGAGTTGGAAACGGATGATTAGGAGTAGGTATTGTGGAGGAAGAAAATTTCGTGTTTGATGATTTTTCCATATATATTTTTTCTTTTCTTTACTTCAACCATATGAATGTGTAAGCAGTCCCATGGGGATGGCATGCTAAAGCTATGGGATAAAAACAAGAAGACATTATGTTTAGTCCATATGAATGTTTCGGCTGCTTGAAGTATTTGAATTCTTTCAGATAACAGTTGTTCTAGCATATCTTTATGAGCCCTTTCGGTTGTTTACAGGCATTAACTCCTACAAATTGGTGCTTTCACTTACGGAGATTCAATGTTTTTATTGTGAGATAGATATTCAGTCGACATTCCATGTCACAGGTGTTCATGTAGAACCTAATTTAAGGTTAATTGGATTGTGGGAGTAAACTATTAGGAAGATCCTAGGAATTGGCATTTTTCTCTAGATAATATCCTCTACTAGGCTGTAAGCAGATCAGTGATGCAGATTGATCTTTTTTATTACAAGATTGCATTATTATAGTTGAAATCAAAGCACAATTCAGCCTATAGAAAGTCACATAACAGGGGTTAATGCATGGAAAAATAGATCTCCTAGGCAAAAAGAAAGTGAAAGTTCATTTCAGGGTGATCCAGTTTCCCTAGATTATATGCTTTGTTTGTCTTAATGTGTGTAAATAGCAAAATGTAAAAGAAAATTTGGGATAATTTTTTATTTAAATCTATGGTTGGGGTAGAGGATGGCATCATCATATACCATTTCACTTTAGAAAAAAGTGGAACTCCACTTCATAGGATGGAATTTCACTTTCTCTAGTTTTTTTCATAATCAGGGTGATTCACTTTCACTAGGTCAACTCCACCCTAACTTTCTATGTATGCTAACTCATTTTAGGCTTTTTCACTAGAGAATTTCCTCCAGTGTAGGTTTTAAAGTGGTTCCATGGTGCTGGCTAACCTTTTGGAGCATACTCTTATCTATGCCCACCAAGATCACTACTCTTCAGAGATGTCTCACTTCTTATCTATCACTGGCATGCTTATACATTGTACTTTTTGCTGGTTGTGAAATTGTTTGTTACATATTGGCATTGTCGCCAACCTCAGATTCTGTTGATTGCTTCCCATTTGGTAAACCATGAGGTGAGAAATAAACATTTCATGAGCTTTTGAGCTATCCAATGTTCCAACTAATTAGGAGATGTTTCATTAACATATTGGAACTTACACAATCAACAGAACTCAAAACCATTATATGACGTAAAGTTTCTAGTAGTCATAATCTCATGTAATTCATAGAATGGATGCACATGGCCAGTACTATTTTTTTTCAGTAAATACTGATATTGCATGGTTTACTGTCTCTGGTTTGTACTGCTGAAGACCTAGTGCATAAACTATTGGGGTGACCAGTACGAACTCTAACCAGCCCATACGTCCTAATGGAAGTTATCTAAAGGCATATGTTGGTCATAACAGGTGGGACTTATAGTGAACTGGTTAGTTCTTTTTTCCAAAAAGACCCTATTAAAGCTTTGCAAAAGTACAAACATAGTTGCAATTAACTCTGATCTAGAAATCAGTATCGACTGCCTGAAATCTTTCATTGTATCATATATCTTTCTGACTTTTTGCTAAAGGGACAACCTGGTGCCATGAGCTTTTTACTTACCCATGAGTTATGCGGGAGTCCTGTCACTAGGGTCCTTTAAATGTTTATGGGACTATCTTTTCATAGGAATTGAGGGGTACTAGTTTTTGTTTTATTTGTCGCATATTGAGGTTTTTTGTTTTAAATTAGATTGTCAACCTAACTAATATGCACTTTCCAAATATTATTCAATAATTGAATCTCTGAAGAAAAAAGGGTGATACGTAACTAAAAATTGTCTGGAATCAAGTGAATTATTTTCACTATTATTGAACTATTTTGATCCAATGGTGTTAGAGTTTTGACGGTTGTAGAGCAAAAACTTTTTTTAACAAGTGCTACTTGGGTTTCAGCTCTAGATTAAGCGGTTAGTAGGGAACTCTTCTATGACTTTGTATTGACATAATTTTTATGTACATCCAGATTCTTTAGCAAGTTGTAATTTTCAGTGTCACTTAGATGCCTCCTTTGGTGTAGATCCTTGAAATGGATCTGAAATCTGAGTTAGCCTCATTCTCAGAGTATGGCAGTCTATGATGGTACACATTTGGTTTAGGAAACGATGGTTTTTATTGAAAGTCTCATTTGAGATGATCGCTGTAGGAGGATATAAACAAATCAAGAACTGGGCCAAATACTTGAAGGATTTATTGATCATTCAAAATAAAAAGAAAATATTGAAAGACCAACAATAATGGAATGCCATTGAGCATGATGCTTAGACAAGAGTACAACTGATAGAGTAGACAAAAAGAGAGCTGCCTTTCACTTACAGATACTAGGAAAGAGTACTCTATCAGTCTTTTCTTAAATTTTTCCCACTTAACTCTCTCTTTCTCTCTCTTTCTCTCTCTTTCCTATAGTTACTTCTTTGGTTGGTGAAGCCAAGATATTGGATCATGTTACAAAAATATTTTCTTTGACGAAGGACTAATTTAAGATTTAGGCCTTCTAATTGGACTTCTTCTGGATTCAGTTGTGCAAAAAGGGCTAGAAGAGAGGAGAGGGGACTGGTCCTGCCTTTTCTAGTGGTTTGAAATAATTAGATTGACCCTTGGTAGAGATTCTTAATACATGGCTAAGTTGGACGTTCCCAATCACTGAAATTTACTAGTTAGCTAGTCTTTCTATTTAATTGACCTCAAAGCAAAAGTAGGAACTTATCTGGTGGTTGGCTTGTTGTTATCTGATGAAGATTATGCTTGCTAGAAGTCATTTTATTGTTATCTGGTACATTGCTAGAATCATGTGTTACAATCCCGGTGTCAAATGCCTAGCCAATACAACCCAAAAGACCGGTCTGTTAAGTGCGGAAAGCCAAGTACCTAACCCAGGTGGACCAGGGGTGGACGGAACCTAACCCAAGTGGACCAGAACCACCTAGCTCTGACACCCACAGTTTCCGTTCCTTATTGCTTCCGCCGGGATTCAAACGCGGAACGTGGTGCCCAACTTTGATACCATGTCAAACGTCTAGCCAATACAACTCAACAGACCCGTCTGTTATGTGCAGAAAGCAGAGTACTTAACCCTGATGGACCAGGGGTGGACCGGAACCACCTAGCTCTGACACCCACCGTTCCCATTCCCTACTGCTTCCGCCGGGATTTCAATGCGGAACATGGTGCCCAATTCTAATACCATGTCAAATGCCTAGCCAATACTACCCAAAAGACCAGTCTATTAGGTTGTATTGGCTAGGCGTTTGACATGGTATCAGAGCTGGGCAATACGTTCCGCATATGAATCCCGGTAGAAGCGGTAGGGAATGGGAACGGTGGGTGTCAGAGCTAGGTGGTTCCAATCCACTTAGGTTAGGTTCCGTCCACTCATGGGTTAGGTACTTGGCTTTCCGCACTTAACAGACCAGTCTGTTGGGTTGTATTGGCTAGGCGTTTGACACCCGGTTGCATGCAAAGGAGGGGGGATTGCATGTAAGAGAAGTGGTTGTTTTTACATGGGTTTGGCTACGCTATGTGTCGAATTAGGGGTTAGGTAGAATGGCCCTAGGAGATGAAGGAAGGGTTCATGGGTTTGGTAGGGTATGGAGCTAGGTTGACGGAAGAGGAAGCACAACTGATGACAAGAGAGTTTGAGAAAGGGGATTGGCTAGAGATAAGGCTGGAGATGTCTAAGGAGATGGGGAAGGATAATTATGAGTTATGGGAGGTTGGGAGAGCAAATAAGGGAGGTGAGGTTAGCTTCTCCTAAGATGTAGGGAGGCAGGTTAACTTGGGCGGAGGTGGACCTACGGGAACTCTAGGGGTGGAGATGACACTCGCAGTGATGAATTAGTGTAAGTGAGAGAATGAAGTGGCGAGATGAAGTGGCTTAGATGGTGGGTATGTGATGAGGGTGTAGTCCATGGTTGGGTGAATTATTAAGGAGGTGGGATGACTCAACTAGGGAGGTGACTATGGGTTCTCGAGGGTGAGATGGCCGAGATGGAGGAACGAAACTTGTGGGTGGAGGGGGATATGTAGGTGTAGCCCAAGTGTTAACCAAACTATTGAAGGGAAGAGTGACTAGGCTAATGAATGGATATGGGTATGGCCATGCTAAATAATGAAATGAATGGGGGATAGTATCAAGGGCTCTTGCCGTTGCCAAGGGCCATCCTCCTTGGGGAAGCTCTTAGCTGGCGAGACTCCATGCGTTGGATAGAAACCCTTGAATTGGGGGTGAGCTGCTTTATGACTTCTTTTATTTTAGTCAGGTGCTTAAAGGTTGGTCGAAGCCAATAGGGTTTTTTTGTATTAATTGAATGAATTACAAGGCTCATAGAGCTTAAAATTTATAAATTAAGGACTGAATCTACTTCTACACTCTTCTCCATGTGGGACTAATGGTTTTCACCTTTAGAAAACATCTTTCTCTAACATTTCTCTGGGCATTCTTGCCCATGCTTAGTTGGTGCCACCTTCTAGAGCTTTCTCTTAGACATTTCTGTCCCTGCTTGGTTAGTGCCACTTATCTATGCAATCTTTTCACACTTCTGCCCCTCTGGCATGGCACCACCTGTCTTCTCCTCCTTGTGAGCCTCATATTCCATTCTATACTCTTCTATTTGACTTAAATAATATCTTAAGACATGTTCTTACAGAGCTCATGCAGGAGCGTTGTTCTCTTAGTTTCCTATCTACCTCTCGTTGGTTACATGGCCTCTCTCTATACATATTAATAGAGGGTTGTAACAGCATGTGCCCAGGCCTGCCAATGCCTCTACAGACAGACTGGGTGTGATTGAATCAACTTCTCGGATTTAGTAGTTATAAATTCGAATTTGTAATTGTTTGCTCTTTTTTCTATTTTCATTATTTGTTTCTGGCTACCCTTTCTCTCGTGAAGGTTCAGCTCTTTTATTATACCCTCTACCTCTAATAATAAATTTCTCTCAACTTTAAAAAAAAACGTTTTCACTGTTGTACTATTGGCAGTTATAAATGTTTCAAATAACTTACCTTTTGTCATGGAAGCTGTATTTCAAGTGGTTTAAGTTATTGAACTCGTGGAGGGAAAAACATCCGTTACAATATTAAACTCAAATACAATCTCAACAATTTTTTTGTCTCCTTGCCAATATTAATTCATTAGCTAAGTCATGCGTCCGCCTTACAACTAATGTGAGTTTTTTCAATATACTGGCCTTCACACACTGTCAGTTCATTTAGCCTACTCTGTATCATGAAGGAAGGCATCTTGTTAAAAAGATTAATTTTGGAGAGGCAACGCCACAATGTTCTTGTACTGATGATCACTTCAGAGCTGGTGTAGATTTTCTCAATATACTAAATTGGACTGTAACTTCCTACATCTTTTTTTTCCGTTGTCACATATTACATGTAACTGTTTTCATTTTTGTTATGACAAATAATTTATTTGGTTTTCTTCCCAGAAAAGTATCACTATGGTTAGTTTAACTTTCTCAACTCCGTAGAATATGTTGCTGGACTTTCCAGGTTGTGGATTCTTCTGCACGTGCTTTAAAAATGATATTCCAATCAAAGTTGGCTCCTAAATATGACTTTCTCGAAAAGAAAAACATGGACTTCATCCTCTCACTTCTGAACAGTTTCAATGAAAATGTCACTGAACTTGCCGCAAGTATCATTGCACACTCTTGCCAGACAGATGCTGAACAGAAGGCTTTATCTGAACAAGGGGTTCTACAAAAAATTATGAACTTACTCACGGGTTCTATAAACCAGAGGGATGCCAGTTTAGATGCTCTTGCTGCAATTCTCAGAAACAACTCCGAATTGATATCAAAATTTGCTGGCTTTGACAATGGAAGAAGAACTTTAAGTCCTATTATGGAGTTAATGAAGGACAGATATCCTCGAACAAGGCTACTGGCTTGTGTGTGTTTGACAGTTATTGGGCAGGCTTCTCCTTTCCACCTAGAAGAATTGGGTGTCAAAAAAAAATTAATCCCTGTATTAGTTGAGCTTCTAGAAGAGCCTGGGCTGCCGGGGGATGATGCACCTTTCACTTTAGCCAATCTAGTTGCAGGTCAGGAGGAATTACAAAAATTAGCATTTGATGCAAATGCTGTTGAAAAACTTTGCAAGTTTCTGCAAAAAAGTACAGTACAGCCTAAACGTCTTGAGGGATTATTGCTTGCACTATCTGAGCTTTGCTCAAAACTTGAAAGCTGCAGAAACCAATTTATCCATCTTCAGGTTTGTTATTTAACACGCGCCAATTCCATCCCTAGTTTACTTTTCAACTTGGATTTTGTTGGTCTCATGTAGCTCCACAATGAGTAATAGCTGCAACCAGACAATCATATGCCACACATATTTTATTCATGAACAGCTTGGCAAGGTTGTAGAAGATTTTTTTCTCGGAAAGGAAAAAAGAAAACTTTTGTAGAAGAAGAGAGCTGTTTTAAAATTCAATCCTCCTCAGTTATGATTTACATGATGATGTGGATTTTCTTTGATATGCGCACTGTACTCAGAACTATGTTGTTTAATCATCATAGCTGCTCTGTAGGTTCTGCACATTGTTGTTGATGCTCTAAAGCATGATTCAACTGAAGTGCGCACTGCTGCATGTTACTGCCTTAGAAGTATTACTCGGTCAGTCAAGGTTAGGAAGAAGCCAACTTGCTTTGTGATACTTAGAAGTTCCTTGACATGTGTTCTTCTCATAACTGATAAAAAATAGTTCAGAGTTTGAGTGCAGGTGATTTTACCAATGAAACAATTCTCCTTCCTCTAGTCCAGCTTTTACGTGACCCATCAACATCTGTTCAGGTACTTGTTTTTTGCCTGTCCTTTTGGTTATACACATGGCTACTCACCTTCATGGACAAACAAGTACTCAATTTATATGTACTTATTTTCATCTGTAAAAACTTATATACAAACACAAATACATTCAAAACATTGATGGACTGAATGTCATTATAGAGTTCGAAGTTGTTATTAGTTATTAAATATAATGTGCTAGCATACCAATTCTGTACTCCAAATGAGTTGATTAAAGTGGATCTTGACTTTGTTTGCATTGTATCTAGATCTTGGAGTTCAAACCTAATTTTGGGGTTTAAGAAAGAGCATTTGCCGTGTTAAACACCATTTCCCATTGATGCCTCAACTGACTTCAGATTTTCTTATTGCCTTCAAAAGGTTGTTCTACTGAACACAATTTTCATCTAATGTCTCATATAATTGGAATGTAATCTCTTTTGAGTACAAATTGTGTTACTCTCTCTCTCTCTCTTTGTTTTCTAAGAAAAATCCTACCATGGGTAATGAACATAATGTACTGATGAAGAACAATGTTTCTATGATGCATTTTTGGGTATTGATGGTGTGTAAATTTTCAGTAGCCTCCTATGAATGTTTTTTTTTTAAATGGCCTCCTATAATGTTGTCAAAGTTCCTCCTCTCCTGCCAGCTCCTTGGGTGCCAGCCTGGTGAAGAAGCTTGTTGCCCCTAGAGAGGAGGGCTGGGGGTCTCACATTTATGAGGGTAGACGATTGTGAATTCCATGTGCAAACTGTATGGAGCTGTAGAAGAGAGCAGTGACCATATCTTGCTTCATTTCAAGTTCAATAAGTCAATCTGAAATGCTATCTTCCTGATATTTGACATTCCAATATGCATGCCTAGCACCTTTTAGTCAATTGCTGCAACAATGACACTCATGCCTGTCATTATTCTATTGAAAGGCATTGGGGCCTGTTTGGAACCCACAGAAAAGAAAAGAAAAGAAAATGGAGAGAAAAGTATTTTCTGTTGTTTGGCAGCAGAGAATCATTGAGAGAAAAGAAAATAAGAGAGAAAATCACTTTCTTAGTTAATAAAATTTCTCTCTCAAAATGATGGAATTTGGGAAGAAAAGAAAAAGAAACTTGAGAGAAAATATTAATCATCAAAATTTTAAAATTTACTAATTTTCTTTTCTTTTTCTTTTTCCACGTATATCCAAACAAGAAAAAATATATTTTTCTTTTGCTTTCTCTCTCATTTTCTATGGGCATCCAAACAAGACAACAGAAACCTCTTTTCTCTCCACTTTCTGTGTTCCAAACACACCCTTAGGGAAGGAAGGCAGAGCAGCGGTCCCCTGCTACTTATGGGTAGAGAGACAAAACTATTGAAGGCAAGAGCAGCTTGATTTGTGGGAGAAGGGGGGAAGGGGTCATTGAAAAATCAATACATAGTATACTGCTATGGGCAAGCAGTTTACATGGCTTGCCTCCCTTTCTCTCCTCTATTATAAGGAAACTTTGGAGGAAAGTAGTTCTCTTGAGTGCTCACAAGGCCCCTACTGTAGATGAATGGCAGACCTCCTCCCTCCCCGCCCTCCTCCATCTTGGCTGAAACTGAACTTTGATTTTTTTAGCAAGCTAGGCCCTGCGTTGTTGGGTGGGTCTTTCAGGACAACACTGGTCAGGTTCTTCTTGCTTTCTCTCGACCAGCTGAGCTTTGTGGATCAACTGAATCTCAATCGAGAACTCTTTTGGAGGGAGTCAGATGTTCAAACAAAGCTTTGAGGAACCCCTAGCAGTGGAAGATGACTTGGCTTTGGTTATTGGCTGGGTAAGCAAAAAGGCCCTGTTGTGGAGCCTTAGGCAGGTATTTGATGAGATTTTTTATCTCACCTCAGATGGCATATTGCCTGGAGCAAAGTACCCAGATCAGCAAACTCGGTGGCTGATCTATTTGCCAAAGCTGGTGTGTCTAAAGCTTCCCTTACCTCTGAACCTTCTCTTGATCTCTAGATTGGTTTTAGCCCAGCTTGTACTTTATGTTGTACTCTTTAAGTTTCCACTGCTATGTTAATAAAAGCTACTCGCCGTTTTCAAAACAAAATAGTGTGCAAATTTTGAGAAAATTTTCTCCAATCAGCATCAAATTTCTTTAGCAATTGAAGGGATTAGTGGTGTGGCTAAGAGAAGGTTCATGC